>NC_060035.1:3624348-4832464 GCF_905333055.1 Maniola jurtina | reverse complement strand
TGCTGGCATTTTGGCTTTCGATTTGATTAAAGATTGGCAACATTTTCATACAGACACTAGTAAATAGTTGATTATGTATAATCATCATGATCACTCATTTCCGCCCCACTACTGAGTACGGGTCTCCTCTCAAAATGAGAAGGGTTTAGGCCATAGTCTGCCACGCTGGCCCAATGCGGATTGGCAGACTTCACACACCTTTGAGAACATGGAGAACTTTCAGGCATGCTGGTTTCCTCACGGTGTTTTCCTTCACCGTTAAAGCAAGTGATATTTAATTGCTTAAAACGCACATAACTGAAAAGTTAGTGGTGCGTGCCTAGGATCGAACCCCCGACCTCCGATTAGGAGGCGGACGTTCTAACCACTAGGCTATCACAGCTTATTATGTATAATACTCAAAAGATAATTAAAGTATAAGGCTCAAGCGGCAGCGTTATCATGGAGCAGGAGAAGATCTTTAGAGAGCTTGCCCCTTTGTTTTTCTTTATTCATATCTCTACTGGACCTATTGGCTTCACGACTCACGTTGAAGCGGAGAAGACGTACAGTATGATGCAGCATAATATTATGCCTGTCGCGTATAACTACATCTCAGACCCTCCTTGCTTTAGTTTTTTTACGTTTATAATTATCACCATTACATCTTACAAATCTAACAATTGACAATCAAAAAGTGTACAATGGTACCCAATTAGAATAAATGATTTGACTTTGATTTTGATTTCGACTTTGGCCAGGCCAAGTATAAATGATCCACACAGGCAATTTCCAGTGGCAACGCGCATTGCCTGGACAGCGTAAACTTTCACTCTGCAGCCTAGACCGAACATAATTTACAAGACACGGTAATTACAAGTTCGATTAGTATTGACATGCTGTTCGTATAATTAACTAGCAGCATTGTCGCTGCTTGATTACATTAGCAGCCTCACTGATTTCCAAGTCACGAATTCAAGTAGGTATATTAATAGGTATGATAGACATATAAGTATTTGAAATAGAAATTAATAACTTGTCATTATTGCGAGCTTGCGAAAATCGAGGTCAAGTTTGTCTACGCGTCTTACAACCTTTGTGGAATAAAAATCTGCACCCGTATATAGCCGAAATTCCACGGACACGTACCCACGAAGCAATTTGATTTCTCGTTTCTAATTCGAACCGCTAGGATATGAAACGTCCTTCCGACATCAGTTTTATAAACATCAAGATCAGACCTTCAAGTGAAGAGTTAATAGGCATCTTTTAGGCAAGCGCGCTCCATCTTAGGCTGCATCATCACTTGCCACCTGTTCTGATTGCAGCCAAACGCTAGTCTATAAAATAAAAAAAGTACAAGATTGTAGGACTTTATATCGATACTCGCGAAAACAAACTTATCAAGATTTTCTTAATGTGGTTGTCTTTTTTCAGGTACCTACACATTGTTTTAGACGAACATCTTGGTTAAGGCGCTTTCTAAATAGTAATAGTAAGCGTGTATGAAAACTTTTAGTCTATAGGTGTGCTTTTTGCCACGAAGAGTAGTTAATCCAGAATTAAAAGTAGGTAAGTACATAACTTCATTAATTCATTAGAGTTCATACTCACTTGAAACGACCCTAAGACAGCTCTGACGGCATCTGGAACCCCAAATGGTTTCAATTAAGTTGCCTTTAACGTTGGTTCTATACTATACCTACAAACATATTCGGTAATTTTATTACGATTCAGTATACTTAGGCGCGATTTATATGGAACTAGATGATGCCCGCGACTTTGTCTGTGTGGATTTAGGCTTTTTAAAATCCCGTGGGAACTCTTTGATTTTCCGGGAAAAAGTCTATGTCACTCTCCAGGTCTTTAGCTGAGTAATATCTATGCTTCGTTGCGATATGAGTAGAAGACAAATCAACAATAAACACCCTTTCACATTTACTACAGCCATATTATCGCTACTCGTACGTAGCGATAATATGGCATAAGTTACATATTAAGAGCTGCTTCGCTTTTTCGCGATTTAATTATCGTGCAATTTCGGCTCGTATTACCCAATATCGTTGCTTCTTAACAATGTTTTCCTTATAAGGGTTAAAATTTAATACCGCCACAATAAAAGGTAGAGACTTTGCAGGAGAGCACGTCAAACATTACGACTAAACCAATAAAACCACAAACACAGCGGGCAATGGCAAAACTTATTAACTTCCGAACGTGAAGTTAGTCTATACGACCTAGCCGCGGCATTTCGATATTAAACTTTTGTAATGTATAGCGTGAAGAGTGGGCGGAATGAAGTACGATAGAGGGCGCTTTGTATAGGTATCTTTTGTTCAGGGCGTCGGTAACTCGGAAGGAAAAGCTTTGTTCTTGCAGGGCAAGCGCGACGTCACTTTATCTTATTAAACACAGCGCTGCCAAGAGTCGAGGCACATTGTGTCAGTTCTTAGCGAGGTTTCTCTATATACGAGTACCTGGCAAGCTTTACTAAATTCAGAGGTCCTAACTTCTAACCTAGCTTAACATAACTTAGAGTGAATTTAGATTTTTTGAATCTCTCTTTGATGCAAATTTTTTTTTGATTTTCCGGTATAAAAAATAGCCAAATCCGTTTTCGAGATGCAAGATGTCTCTGTACCAAATAAATGATGTTTGCGATTTATTTACATGTGGATTTAGGTTTTTAAAAAGCGCGTGGGTACTCTTCAATTTTCTGAGACAAAAAGTAGCGTATATTTCCGCCCCAGGATGCTCGCTATATCTGTACATTTCTTCCTAGTATGGACCTAAGTTGTTTCCATTGTATAAAAACAAAAAGGGCATGAGTATTATATTTTTCGATATTATTTGCCAAACTGTAGAGTACATAATTTATTAATCCAGTAGAAAACTTTCCTAGATTTAATTAAGTTGTGTAGGAAATTACTAAACCCTAATAAAGTATTTTCTTGAACACGGCTACATTATTTGCAACCACACAAATCTTATATTACACATATTTTGTCCTCGTAAATGTTATATTGTTACAAAACTTATTCAACATTCTAGTTATGCACAAGGTTTAACTTGTCTAATTTGATGGACAGGTAATGTCTTTCAATTTATGTTCAGCCTTTAGAGTAAATTAATCATACAACATTAATGTACGAGTGAGGTTAGGTACTTATTTGTTTATTTGTCTTGTCTACCAGTTGCTTTAAGGCAGCGCTTTGAGGTAAGTAATTATATTTGGTTTACATATTATTAACTTGTTACATGGATGTCTTTATTGGTAAGTATTAGAATTTCTAAGTATGTTTAACTAATTTTGATTCTACAATGTACTCAGTCATAAAGTGCACAAACGAAAAGACGTGAAAATCGTGAAAAAGTCATAAAATATATCGGGTGTTTGTTTTTTTTTTAAGTTTTTTTAAAATATTTGGCCTGTAAGTTTTACTCACGTAAGTAGACGTGATTCGCTTACGACTACTAATGTAACCTACTAATTAACCCCCGACCCAAAAAGAGGGGTGTTATAAGTTTGACGTGTGTATCTGTGTATCTGTCTGTGGCATCGTAGCTCCTAAACTAATGAAGCGATTTTAATTTAGTTTTTTTTTTGTTTGAAAGGTGGCTTGATCGAAAGTGTTCTTAGTTATAATCCAAGAAAATCGTTTCAGCCGTTTGAAAGTTATCAGCTCTTTTCTAGTTACTGTAACCTTCACTTATCGGGGGTATTATAAATTTTTAATTTACACTTGTAATAGATTTTTTAAACTTGTGTAAAGGCAAGTCTAAAATTGATTGCGGAGTTTTGTTATAAAAACGAATGCTTCTTGTCGTAACCGATGAGAAATTAATATACCGCCCGATTGCGACAAATATCGTTTGACCTCCGCTCCGGAGCTGAGGCTCTCAATAATCTCAGCACGTTATGCACTGGCTTGGATAGTTTATTGGAAAATTGGATACCGCGGTGCAGATTAGGCTTTCCAATATACACCGCAATTTTTCATTTTTAACCCCCGACCCAAAAGAGGGGTGTTATAAGTTTGACGTGTGTATCTGTGTATCTGTCTGTGGCATCGTAGCGCCTAAACGGCTGAACCGATTTTAATTTACTTTTTTTTGTTTGAAAGGTGGCTTGATCGAGAGTGTTCTTAGCTATAATCCAAAAAAATTGGTTCAGCCGTTTAAAAGTTATCAGCTCTTTTCTAGTTTTCTTGTAGAAAAGAAGGTTAGATAACCGTTAGGTTCATAATATTATGTCAATTGACAAATGTCAAGCTGTCAAGATGGACGTTGCCTAGATACATAATTATTTATTTGAAAATGATATTTTGGAAAACTCAGATACAGTAGTCCAAGAAAATCGGTTCAGCCGTTTGAAAGTTATCAGCTCTTTTCTAGTTACTATAACCTTCACTGGTCGGGGGTGTTGAAAATTTTTAATTTACACTTGTTGCATATGGAATGTAAGACTTGAATTAGCTTAGAGTTCAAAGTAAACTTTATAATCCCGAGACTGTGATAAATAATATAATCAGACATTCTATATTAACGGCGACGCAAATAACATTAAATTAAGCAGGTATTTTTGTTGTAACTAAAATGCACATTGAATCCTCGTTTGTTTTAATTATTTTTGTACCTACTTGTAACATACAGCGAGTATTACATGTATATGAAATGACTCTGAATTGGCGTTTATCATTCGTTTGGCTTTTAAATGGCCCCGAATCAAAAGGAAGGGTGTTAAATTAGTTGATCGAAATTATTGATAGTCTGATCCACTTGTTCTATGTGTCTGTCTGTGGCATCATAGCGATGAAACGGATGGTGCAGTTTAAATGCGATTTTTTAAAATAAAAGCCTGTTTTCACAAAAAGCTAAGAATCATGTCGTTAATGAGATATGATTCTTAGTTATTGACAATCTGTTCAGGTTTTTAGGAATTTCAGCTCATCTCTCTGCCGGTGGAGGGATCTCAGTCACACAGTTGATATTTTATTTATATTAATTGTACTTGTCTAATCGACTCGAAAGGGACACCATGTAGATAATCCCGACCACAGTGCAAATAATATGGCAACTTTGATCTGTTGCTGCAACTAGAGTAGCCTGCTAAGTATTTGGCTCATTGATTTGATCTCGATGAGCTTACAGACCGTGAATGAGGAGTTGATGGTGGAGCAGGAAGGTGGTCACAGGATTTCAGCCCTACGAGTATTAAACATAGGTACCTACTTACATCCACCGAGATTGCACTCGTTGAATTCATATCGAGGGGTAGTATGCAGATAGGTATCAAGTCTTATGTTGGAGCAGAAAAGTTGTACATAACAAGATAGCAAGTTTAAACTTACATTTCACTAGTCGGGGGAGATTTGAATTGTTAATTTACATTTGTTTAAATTATGTTTTGCCCTAAGTAGATATACCTACTCTCGGTAATGAACTTATTTTCTTTAATTACGCGTCGCCGGCGATCTCATAACTGGGCGTCTGTCGCCCTTTCATTTGCCTACGAAAATATTACAGCTATCCCGTATTCACCCGCAATCGGGATAAACATTCAAAGCGGGCTTAATTAAAACTAAATGAGGGTCTGAAAAAAGGACAATCTATGGTAGATAATATGCACCTTAATATAGATACACTTCCCGAGGTCTGTATGTTTAATGCAAGTTAAGCAATAAACATTATACTTTGAAAATTGTATGAAATCTATAGTTATGTCAGTTCTTACCATCGATGTGTTCTTACAAATATTCATTACAAGAATACCCGGCTGAGCTTGTCGTGGACTTCTTCTCAGACCAGCACTCGTTTGACAGAAATTATTTTAATTATTGTATTACTTACCTCAGTTCTATTACTTAAAACTCAAATTCGCATTTTCTTAGTACCCTATGGGCTATACAGGCCACAAATATTCTATTAACAAATAACTTGTCCCTAAAGCTTCGTCCGCGTGTTTTCTCGTTAATACTCGAACTAGGGCAACCGAGAAATTCTTAATCTTTTCGCATCAGAACTTCTAAATGAAAGGAACACACATGTTTGAAGTGCTGTGACTTTTACTTCCTTTAATCTTTACTTCTTAGCTTCGTTGATTACTTGTAGCCTTCATCCTATATTTCTAAGTTAACTAACTCCTACGATTCAGAAATTCCAATATTCTTATCACGGATTGGACTTTCTTTTAAGTCGGTTTCTTCTCATTAACACAGAATCACAAGCTCACGACAGTTAGGCCTCATTTACACGAGAGCATTTTTAACGTCTTAAAAAAAGCGTCCAAATAGAACAAATGTATTTCCAAGTATCTGTCCACAGATAAATAAGCATTGACGTGTGAACATATCCCTACTTGGGAATACATATTTTTTTTCTATTTGAACGCTCTCGTGTACCTAAATGAGGCTTTAGGGAACTTCTAACAAAAGGTAGGTAGCCCTATTTTTTAACCCCCGACCCAAAAAGAGGGGTGTTATAAGTTTGAAGTGTGTATCTGTGTATCTGTGTGTCTGTGTATCTGTGTATCTGTCTGTGGCATCGTAGCGCCTAAACGAATGAACCGATTTTAAATTAGTTTTTTTTGTTTGATAGGTGGCTTGATCGAGAGTGTTCTTAGCTATAATCCAAAAAAATTGGTTCAGCCGTTTAAGAGTTATCAGCTCTTTTCTAGTTTTCTTGTAGAAAAGAAGGTTAGATAACCGTTAGGTTCTTAATATTATGTCAATTGACAAATGTCAAGCTGTCAAGATGGACGTTGCCTAAATACATAATTATTTATTTGAAAATGATGTTTTGGAAACCTCAAATACTTTGGATCGTCGGGGGTGTTATAAATTTTTAATTTACACTTGTCATTTATTCACGTCACCATAGCCTAATATTTGACATATCGTCGCTTCAGGACCAACCGATAGTTCTCCCACTCGTTCACTATGATAGAATACTATAACTACGTAAACAAGCAACACTCACTCCCTTCAGCCAATTTATCGGTGCTCTTAACGTTATGGCACGCCTACTGGCCCACCTACTGGCACTGCCGCGCTGGCTTCACTCTGTTCTCACCTTGTTTTCACTAGAGCGAGAAACACTGGTGTTGCTTACGTATAGCGTGTTTTTGAGCCACACACACACAAATCGTGTGTGGACAGGCCGGTGCTGCGGTAGTAGTAATAGTTAATTAAATCAGTTCGCTCGTATGGAATGCCGGGAGTGTGTCAGTGGATTCTGCTTACCGAACTTTGTCTTAAAAGCCCTTTAAAGAAGGCTTTCGTGAAATTTTATTTTGTCTATCGATTATTATCATGTGATAACTAATAATAATTATACGGTTTCATTCATATTTTTATTCATAAAACTATCTATACTTTTTTCCTCCTGCTTTTTAGAAAATTAGGACGTACGAGAGGGGTCCAAATGTAGCTACATTTGCTGCTGAGAATTTACTTGCATTTGGCTTTATATTTCGCCAAGCTATGTTCAAGTTATTCTAGCATGTTAATAAGTAGAAATGCGACTCTATATTATGAGCTTCCACCGGACATTTGCATTTCGTTAATGCTCGGAAATGGACATTCGCATTAGGATTTCAGATTTAGCCCGTAAGGGTAGTGCCACAGTAGTGCCCACGTATTATAGGTACCATTCAATTACGTAAAGCATGCAGCGTATAAATTACTACATATTATAAAAATTACCTGATGATGTGGTGGTGCAAGAAAGAAACCGGTGCCAAACCAAGTGCGAGTCGGACTCACAGACGAAAGGTTCTGTACCATCGTACAAGATTATGAACTTTTTTTAATTTGTATGGCGGCTACTATTTCTTTTTTTTAATTCTTACACGATTTAGCCGGCGTACATTCATATTTATAACTAGCCGATGCCCGCGGCTTCGCCCGCGTGGATTTAGGTTTTTCGAAATCCCGTGGAAACTCTTTGATTTTCCGGGATAAAAATAGCCTATGTGCTAATCCAGGATATTATCTATCTCCATTCTAAATTTCAGCCAAATCCGTCTGGTAGTTTTTGCGTGAAGGAGTAACAAACATACACACACACACACACACAAACACACACACACACATACAAACTTTCGGCTTTATAATATTAGTGTGATGAATATTACTTACGATAACACGCTAAAGGCTATCTTTTTGACTTTTTGGCTCTTTATTTACCTACACTATTATTATTTCTATGATACTTTACAAAGAACTGCCATACTCGTTCAAATTAAATCGCTTCCGTGTTGACAACATCGTCACTTATAGAACTTACGAGTAAAAAATAATTAGGCTCTAATAATATAAGTGTTATCTACTTATCACAAGTTGTTAGAACATTCAACACATATGCGACTGTCGACGTTTTCTCATGCTTGGCTACTTGAGACACTGGCTTCCGTCCAAAGTTCTATATCTTAATGCACTCGCCCGTCTTTTCCTTCGCAGCAATCGCAACACGCCTTTCCACTTCACAATTGTTTCATTTATAGTACTCGGCGTTAACGCGAAATTTGATACGACTGTCGCGCACCGCATCCCCGTGACGTGTACTAGCTAAATAATGAAGCTTATTTCAGAAATTTCCAACAGCTTTGCTGAATTTATTGTGAAAATCGCGACGGAAACCGGAACACGGCGCGTCGTCGAGTGGCGAAGGAATTTAATTCGGGTGTAACTCCGGCATAGACTGACAGGTTGTGACACAGCGCGATATCAACTAGACCAGACAGATTTTTTCTGCATTTACATAGATTTTGTTACCTTTAGGTTTCAGTGATATTAATAAATTACAATAACAAAGCGTAGTAGCAGAGTGAACTAGAGTGAGGGAACTCTCGGTTAAATCCTGAAATGAAAATATGTTTTTTTTGAATTCTTTTATCAAAATAGGGAATGTTTAGCAAGTCTGCTTTTAACACAGCGAAACACCACTAAGGTTTAGAATTGCGGATTTCTCAGGATTCGTCCGCAATTCTAATAATAAGCCTACTAGTAAAGTCGTCGCACAAGCGCTGACAACATGTTTTACAAACACTGGCTAAGGACACACCAGAACCATTCTCATTGACGTGAAATGATTTTTTTCATTTTTGAATTATTTTACTTTTTATAAATTTATTCATACATATTTTAAACTTATTAATGACTATACTTCGTATTGTATGTAGCTATGTTTCACATGTTCCCCGACCTACAATAAAATGATTTTATCTATTAACTGAACCCTTCGAAACAACGTGAATCAGCCGCTATAAATCCGAGTGAAGATAAAATGGGTGGAGCAAATGAACTCAAAAAGAAATTGCAGAAACGCAAGGACCAATAAAAGCTTGCAAAAGCTTGTAAAATAAAATTGAAAACAGAACAAAAATTTACCATCACCCGACAGCAGATTTTATATTTATTAAAGCAGTAAAAGAAGTAACGAAGTCAAAAACAAGTCGTCGAAATAGCAAATGCTCATGATTCGTAATTTATATGAAAGAGAGAAATTGGGCAGCATACATATCTCGACGAGACTGGATCGTATTATAGGAGGAATGGAATCACGTTCCATTTCACGACGGATATAGGACCCCGTTACGGAACCATTCGGCTACGTTGTGATGGTTCGTCGACGAATACGATTTCCGCCTAGCACGCCTCTGCAAGTTTATAACATGTTCTCACTCAGCGTAAAGGCTGTTTTGTTAGAAACTAAACAATAAACATCCCTTGCGTTCTTCGCCTTTTTAACCCCCGACCCAAAAAGAGGGTTGTTATAAGTTTGACGTGTGTATCTGTGTATCTGTCTGTGGCATCGTAGCTCCTAAACTAATGAACCGATTTTAATTTAGATTTTTTTGTTTCGGTCAAGTGCTAGTCGGCCTCGCATACGAAATGTCCCATACCATTGTACAAGAAATCTCAAACCAGTCTAATAAAAAAACGTTCCCACCACTTTACAACACTGCAAGTTAATGACGGACAGCGCCATCTTGATGTGATTTATTCGGATTTTCCTTTACCTACTTGTGCTATAATTGCTGCCTTTCATGACTCTGTCTACGCGAAGTACCTACCCTATCGGTTTTTATTTCCTTAAATTACAGGCACGACAGACCGACAGATAGGTAACAAAGTGATCCTATAAGGGTTCCTTTTTTCCTTTTGAGGTACCTACGGATCCCTAAAGATGGTGTGACGATAGTAATTGATATTTGATTGACAAAACTTGTTGAACATTGTGATATTTCGTATCCGAAGATGACTTTAGAAAAAGCAACCCTAAATCCGGATTGTGATTCAAGTATTTATGTCAACAGGTTAAAATGATAAAATCGACAAAATCTAACAAGTAAATACACCCACAGTAAAAGCATCATGTTTGACGCGCTAATGCGTAAAGGCTCCCCAAATCCAACGCGGGCATTGTTAGTTTACATAAGGATTATTCAACCTTTTTTCAAGTGTAGCTTTATTTCGCAGTTTGTCCGTACTCAATAGTAATTCCAAAAAAAAAAAAATTCGCGGTCTATTGTAGTATTACAGCTAGTTATTGCTTCAAGTACGTACAAAGATTAATTCTAAAAATATCATGATAAATTCGCTACATTTTCGATTATTTGTACCTAATTTATAGCTGGAAATACCAGAACTAACTGATCCGTCCCAACTTCGCTTCACATTTATGCCAATTAAAGAATTCTAAAGGACTTCAGACACAAGCAGCTTGACTTCAAGCACGTAGTTTTGGTTTGCTTGATCAAGCAGCTTGAGCCAGCAGAAGGCACTTTTCTCATTTCTCTAACACTGTCCGAACGTCGGCGTCAACCAAAAAAATAAACCGCATCAATCACCGCCACGCACTTTAAATGCTTGACTCGGTAAACTCTGTAAACGGTCACAATGCTTGGCTCAAGCAAAAATCTACGTGCTTGACGTCAAGTCACTTGACCGTCTCGAAAGCCCTTTAAAAATTCAACGATTAGTAAAAATATTAGTACCTACCCAGTGTAAAATCAAAGACGCGCGTTTTGTTTTCGTAGCGTAGGTAGTGTGTCACACTTCCATTCACACATTTAATCATATTTTCCAAATAAAAAAACTTTACTTACTTTGTTAAATTAAAGTAAAAGAAAAATCACACTCAAAACAATAAACCTTTCCTATATTGGTCCTTAAATTTTTATGGTTATAGTAGTGTATATAGAAGGAACATTATTAGAAAGAAATAGTCAAACCACACAAACGGTGGTCAATAAATCGCCGTTAGGAATACCTAAAAGATTTTCTTTGGAGAAGATTAAATCCTACCAATTGTATTCATAAAAATTCCACGAATAATTGAGTAGTCCGGCGTGCCCAACAATGAACTGATTTACTGTTTTGTAATTCAGACTGCATCCAAAGGCTGACCCGTTTCCGACGTGCGGGATTTTATCCGACGAATGCTGGAACGAAATTGGGAGGCCAACAATTACGAGGAGGATCTTTACTTTTATTTGTTTACTAGCTTTTCCCGCGACTTCATTCGCGTAGCTTTACGTTTTCTAAAGATCATGTTGAAATTTCTCAAAATCCCCATGGATTTCTGTGGATTCTGTGTATACAGAGAACTTATATAATATGCAAAATGTCAAGTGTAGCTGTACATTGATAAGCAGTCTGTCAACTTCTCCTTTTATGTATAGTTCGCGACAGGTCGTGAACTATAGGTACATAAATATTAGGTATATTGTAAAACGGTAGACCCTGGGGTCTCTATGAATGTTAAGTAATGCTTGTAATTACGAAAGTGTGTCTGTCTGCCTGACTGAGACGGCAAATGCTACGTTTTATCCCGGAAGATCAAAGAGTTCCCACTGGATTTTCAAAAACCTAAATCCACTCAGACAAAGTCGCGGTCATCATCTAGTACGGCATAATTCTATGCGGAAATACACTGATCTTAATCTGACTAATAGTATTCATGGAAATGTCCGTAAATTCAGCCGTTTCAAGTACTGAACTGATTTACTATATTGTAATTCAGGCTGCATCCGAAGGCCGACCCGTGACCGACGTGCAGGATCTTATCCAAGCGAAAGCTGGAATAAAACGGTGAGACCAACAATTATTATACCTTATTTATTATACTTATGCTTTTTGTTTTTTCTTATCTTAACACGAATTTAGGAGAATGGAAACATTTTCCGAATAAAAGAGAGCTTTGTTTTAAAGAAATTAATTAATTCATAAAAATTTGTTTTTATTCGACTTGAATACGTTTTTTTGTGGTAAAGAAAATTTATTTACCACAAAATTATTTTAAATCATTAAGATTAATTAGGTTTAACAAAATAATATTTTCATGTCTTCAAATGTTAACATACTTGTCCTAAATAAGGATACAGATAAAGGCTAGAGCCAAAAAAAATCACTTCAATCAATCGAAGGGATTAAAGAAAAGAATAATCATGGTTGTGATTTTTGATTTTTATTTAAAAATAAAAATAACGAGCAGTGGGTCGCATGATGTTAAGTGATTAAGTTTAACTTACCGCTGCTCATGAACATTTGCAACACCAGAGAAACCGCCAGTACGTTACCGGCCTTTAGGCTTTAAGGGATTTCTTGGTCCGCCCCTTAAATAACCCCATGTTGTAATCTAGTGGGAACACCGCCGAAGGGAGTTGATTCATAGTTTGCATGTGCAACAACGGACGGTCGAAGAGCACCAGGCACACAGCTTACATGAGCAGATATGCTTATATGGTTTTTGGTATGCAAGTTTTTGTAACAATTTGGCAAACAAATTAGGTATATCGCTTAACAATGAAGGTGTTATCTTCCTTCTGGTTGAACGTTCAAGTGAATTAACCGAATCATACGTAGGAACTAAAATGAATTTTTATTTCATTGAGCTGGCTAATGTTAATGTAATTCATGGTAAAGTGATTTCAGTCGTAGCACATCTCAAATGTATTCCATAACAAGTTCCGCCCAAAGTCCCGTAGACTCAAAGGGATTTGTCATTGTGTTAGGACAGTGGCGAGTTTGTACACGTCGTCTATTTACTCCAAGGATGATGTAGTCGCAAGGCAGCTGGATCAACCGGCCGTTTATCTCGCAAAACTGCCTGGCTTTAGGGGGATATTAAATCATTTCTCATATTTAGCAATCGGGTCTCGTACTGCTTTTAAGCGATACGGAATAACAAATCTTTGTGACCCCATACCACACTATTTCTTATGATTACATGAATTAAGGTATTTCGTAAATTTATAATATTAGTGTGATAATCTATGAATTTGTTCTGAATAAAATCGATAAGATTGAAGTGTGAACCTTACCCATGGACTATAATGCCGTACCTACTTCTATTCAGATAAATAAGCTAATTAGAAGGGGCAGATCATGTTCCAAAAAGGCAATGTTGGCAATCTAAAAAGTAGGCAAAACAATAAAATGAAGGAGAAACGTTCCAAAGAATTTTAATAATACAATTTTACCAATGTATACAATTCAGGCGAGTTTTTATTATATTTTATTCAGGCGAAGTTTCAGGTTTCTCCAGAAAAAGATAAAACTTATAATAAGGACGGCGTATCCGGAGGAAAACGCCACTCCTGTCTAGGGCTCTTATCGCAAGCAGTTGAAAATTTTACTTTATGTAAAAAACTCATTCTACATTTTATCACTACAAATACCTTCACACCTACTACGTAGAAAAATTTACAAGGTAAAATTAATCTACGAATTCAGAATATTTATTTAATGTAATATAAATAAAAATCGGTAAGTGTGAGTTGGATTTGCATACGAAGGGTTCGATACCATCCTACAAGAAATAACACTTTTTAATTTTATATGGCGGCCATTTAATTTTTTTTATTATTTTTTGTTATAACGGCAATACACACACTGAAAATATCAACTTTCTATTACAGTTCACGAGATACAGCCCGCTGACAGACGGACGGGCAGCAGAGGCTTAGTAATAGGGCACGTCGGCAGCCTTGGGGTACGGGTCCCTAAAAATAATCTCCGTCTTACAGAGTTACAGGAGAGGAATAATGTGAACCATGCATTATCTAAGCAAACTACTAACTAAATCATGTAAATGCTCGAAGTAAACGTAACCTAATTATCTATTGCTCCATTATTATTAGGTATCTACAAATAATATAATCAGCGTCTATACGATAGCATAGAGTTCGTGACTCGGCATCTATTAAAGGCACTGATGTGTAATCTAACAGCGGTAGGTATTACACACCCATAGCTAATTATGCGAACACCATGGTAATACAAAGCTAGCGCGTAATTTCCGCGTGTCTATGGTTAACTCTGTTTATTTATGAGTGGTTTTCTTTTGTACTAGCATTTTCTCACAATTTCGTTGGAATGCCCACTTAAACCAAATTAAAATAAAAAGAAAGAAAGAAAAGTTGTTTATTTCGTGCCACAGAAAATACAGATAAAATCATAATTCACGTCCACAGCCAGTAGACTCAATTGACAACCAAGATTTTTGCACATGCAAAAACCTTGCACCTTTGCCTTGCTATTTTTACAATTGTAGTCAGTTTTGTGGAATGAAAAAATAAAATAATAATAATTGTTCGAAGTAAAATAATTGCTGAAAAAAGACACGAAATTTTGCCATAGACAAATCATAATATCTACATACAACGTAGTTTATTCCGTCTGCGGTGGATGCTGTACTACTTCGGTCATATTGCTAGAAAAAACGCCAGTAGCATCGAGAAACATTGGCAAAATCGGAGGAAAGAGACCTCGCGGTAAACCGAGACGTTTTGGTCTAACCAAATTATAGAAGAAGGCAAACCCTTCAGCAATGCTTTTCGTATGGCTTCCAACAGAGAGAAATGGCGCATCATCATCAAGGAAGTTATATCTCATAAAAGCTATGATCCTTAAAACTGAGGGCTCGACGCGAGAAGAAAGGAATTTCGTGTGTAAATGAAACCAAACAAAAACTGCATGGGCAGACTACTTAATAATATTATGTTGGTACAGGCAAGGTAATTTATTGGAAAACCACAAGCGAATCCTACAATACCTAGTGAAATGAAATGATAATAGAATATCAGTGAATAACTATCGCGTTCCCTTGAGTACGCCAGGAAGACTGATTTAAAATCAGACCGGGACCTAGATTCAATCAGTTGGTAAATAAAATCGGCGGAATGAAGACTGCAAGGATTTCTCTCTAGAAGCCAAAAAAGTCCGGTAAATTTTTCCCGGCATGGAAAATACGTGAACAGGCAAGAAACTGGCAATTCCCTACTCTTTTCAAACTCTTTTTACTGAATGTATCACCATATCTCGGTGAATTTTTATCGTGGTATGACATAAACTGTATGACGTTCCATTTCACGACGGATGTAGGACCCCTTTACAGGTCTATTCGCGTATGTCATGATGGTGGGTGGATGGAACCAATTTCCGGCTTACACCCTTCGACAGCTTATACCAGGTTCTGATTCAGCGCAAAAACCGTTTGGCTAAGTACGAGTATTATCGTGTTGTGTTCCATTACACGGTCGAATCGAATATGAGGCCTGTTACAAGTCTATTCGCATTGGTGTATCGGTGAATGTGAGTTTCTCTTTGTAAGTTTATGATTGCCTGTCATGTCCCAAAAGCTGTTATGAGTGGAAACACGTTTCGTTTCACGGTGGAACAAGCCTATAAGAAGCCTAGAAGAAGCATCTGTTTTATATGCATTTATTACACTTAAGAAATAAGAGGTCATGCCATTTTATCACTTTAAGTCAAGCACAAAATAAGATTTTATCATACAATAGATATGGAATATATCACAGGTTTACTCACCTGAGTCAAAATGGTTTGTCGTTGAAAACAATTTCCGCCTTGCACGCTTCAGGCAGCCTGTCATGTTATTGCCCAAACCGAAACCAATTTTGGTTTAGCACACGAGTGGAATCGCGTATCCGTTCATTGTCAGATATATAGGCTTTTGACAAGGCTATTCGTTTACATAATAAAAGTTTATCGATAAATACAATTTCCGGCTTGTGGTTTACTTCGTGACACTGTATCAATACTCAGCCCGCGAAATGTAAAGAAGCGAGATTCGGCACAAAAATATAGGTCAACGATACTGGGCCATTCGTCAATGTCATGAATCATGATATTTTGTAGACGAATAACTTTCTATCTTGAATTCTTATACATTCCGATAGTATACGAAGTTTAAGAGCCTACCTATATTTGCTTTTTCCTTTACTTAAAAAGTTGCAGAAACCTCGGGAAAACGCGTGAGCGACGCGATTTTCCCAGCGTTTTTTTTAGCCGTATAATTTGCGTACCGTGTGGGTGTGCGGGGCATCCCCCCGCCTCATACCCTGATAGCCATCTCGACCTGTCGCGAACTGTATATGACACACTGCGAAAGAATTTCTGTTAAAAAATTACCTTCGCTATATTTTTCATGTCGGATAGTAGGAAATAAAGTAGAATGTTCTTTGAATTCTCTGCAGACTGCGTAAGATTTGTCATTCTGCTTGGACACTGGTAATCTTACAGATGTACTTTATTCTTACTTGGTTCCAGCAAAGAGACAGCAGGATCAAATGACCATTCGTTTCGCAGTATAAGAGATTTGCTTCGTACTTATTAATAAAACCCAGCCTTTTTTTTTTGGGACTCACCTATTTGTATGTAAACATAGTAAGTACTACATAAATATAAATTCGTTTGTTTTGATTACACTATTTATCTATAAATTATATGCTTGTGGTTCCAGACACCAGAGAATGAAGATTTGGTTATGCAGAACTTAAAAACTTGATAGCGATAGATACTAAAAATTAAAGTGTACTTCCATAGGTAGGGCCTATTTCATGCATCATATTAAAAACAATGTAAATAAATCATTGAACTTTACGATTGGGCTTCGACATTTATACTTACGTGATATAAATTTGTGTTAGTTATTTATCATTTTACAATAAAAATTATTAATTATTATTAATCAACAGTACTTTTCATTCAAAAAAATCTTTTGGACTCAAATTGTATAACCCGAGTCACGGATGAAATGCAAAAAATCTCTGTTTATTTCAGCACAGTCCACCGTTCTGGGCTTAATTAAAACATCTCTGAAATCGGCCAGTTTTAAGCGAGCTATACCAAATATCAAACCTGTAACATGACTAAGGCTCGTGTTGCAAAATTTCATCATTTTACTTCGTATTCGTATTGAACACTTAGTTCGCGTGGATGTAGGTTTTTAAAATTCCCGTGGGAACTCTTTGATTTTCCGAGATAAAAAGTAGCCTATGTGCAAATCCAGGGTATGATCTATCTCCATTCTAAATTTCAGCCCAATTCGTCCAGTAGTTTTTGCGTGAAGGAGTAACAAACATACACACACACACACATACAAACTTTCTCCTTTATAATATTAGTGTGAAGTGTGATGATCCGAAATTAAGCTACTCAATTTTGTAAAGATTAAACATTTAGCGGAAATATCAAGATTAGCAACTACCTGTGCAAAGAATTAAGTTCAATTTTAGATTTTCCTATTACTGTAAAACAAAGTAGGTACCTACCTACATGCGACTGACCTAAAAAGATAGTAATCATGGTTCTTACTAAGCCGCTAATACAATTAGTGTAGTAAGGTCAAAAATTTTAGGTCGATACTTGGTTTTATTTACCAGATTACCTCGAGCAATTTGCTTCCTTTTTCTAATTCGATATCAGTTTTCCTCTCCACTTTTATACAGGCACCTTCAAGTCAAGAGTGTATAGGCATCTACCAGGCAATAGTTCTCCGTCTTAGGATGCATCACTACTTGCTAGCATATCTGATCGCAGCCAAACGCTAATCTGTAAAGAAAAAAAAATCAATCTGTAAAGAAAAAAAATCAAAGTGCTACTACTATCATCAGTAATATTACTGATGATAGCACTTTGATTTTTTTAACGGAATTTATTAACTCACGGATTTTATTAACTAACTACAGTACCAGCAACTTATCTGTCAAAGTCAAAGTCATTTATTCAAATTGGGTACTATTGGACACTTTCAACCAAATCTCTTGAAGTAATTTTATGTTCCTACAGAAATATTGCATGTCTATATACTTCTATCTGATCTACGCTAACTCAATTTATTCGCCATCACCATATATGATTGCAAAAACAAACGTACAAATAATACGGTATCCAGAAAATAAAAATATATTTGCTAGACAATAACAAGATTATGAGGTCTCTCGTTGCGAGCGGTCGGGATTACGTAAACAGCACAATTCGTTTGCGAATGTGACAGTCGAATAGGCAGCTCAATTTCAACCCCGTAATTAAGGAGTCACCTGCGTGAACAACTCACTCCACGTAATTGAAGCTTTCGACTTGGGTCGAGTTATGTCAATCCACAAAGACAGGCGGTTTGCGAGTCAAATTTTATGCAAATAATAGAGGGACCTCTATTACTGCCAACTTGGTAAGCTACGATTTAATTGGATCTGTAATGAAGTGAGCGTTTCTAGGTGGAGATTTCGTGAATATATCCACTTGTCACGAAGTTTTTAAATAAGCATTTGATCCATACTTCCATACTAATATTAATGCAAATCTGTGTCTGCCTGTCTGTGTGTGTCTGTCTGTAGGTCTGATATCTTTTGACGCCCCATCTGTCTAACCGTTTTTGACGTTTGGTACAGAGATAGCTTGCATCTTGAGAAAGGACATAATTTACTTTTAGTCCCGGAAAATCAATGAGTTCCCACAAGATTCGTAAGAAACTTAAATCCACGTGCGTGAAGTCATGATACGGAGATCCTCGGGCCTCCTCTAGTATTATGTATGTAGTTTTGCACTCAGATAACATTTAATTTCCACCTTAGTGCCTTGTCTGAACTTATTTGCGCAGGTCTGAAAATATTTTACAGTACAGTACCCCCGTGCATAATTAATTTAATAACATTATTCTGATATACTGCACTGGAGGTTGCGTATTACTGTCATTATAGTCAAAAACCTGAAATTAAAATAACATTATTATTTTCAGGTCTTACAGCTAGTTAGTGCCTACTAAGTGGTAGGTACGAACTAGATGTAAAGCCGCAATTACATCTGTAAATTTCACCCACATAAGTAGCTTACATAATTAACTTACGTCTTTACTAAGGCCGCGGTTACACCTGTAAGTTTTACTCACGTGAGTAGCTTACGTAATTAATTTGCAACAATTTTCCGAATAATGAAAATGTACTTACTTATAAGAGTGTTTACATTAGTTTTGTCGTAAGTTAATCACGTAAGCTGATTCCGTAAGTAAAACTTACAGGGGTAATTACGGCCTAAGACCGGTAAGGTATGTAGAGGTGTGGCTTAACTACGTTACGATAGCTCATCTACGTTATTACTCCTGCCGGCTCTACAATGGGAATATTCAAATGATATCGTTTGCTGACGTTGCTAACATAAATTTATATGTGTCGGACAATACAATACGATTATGAGGTCTCAGGATACGTGCGGGATTACGTAAACAGCACATGATAATCCGTTTGTGAATGTGATAGCCGAATGGGCAGCTCAATTTCGACCCGTTAATCAAGGAGTCACCTGTGGTAACAGCTCTCTCCACATAATTAAACCTTCAGCTTGGGTCAAGTTGTGCTGCGGGGCTGTCACATTTCACGAATATCGTAATTAAACTTCTATTGTTGTTGTTGAAATTAATATCATGCTTTAATCCTTCTGAATCGTCAATTGGGCTTATACATTAAAACATCCTACATTTTGTTTAGTTACATGAACATTGGCACTTGGCACCCTTATGTGGTCGACATCCAGTCTTTCTGGTACAAACATTCATCTAAAAATACGTGGTGTTTTATAGGCTTTCAGAATTAAATCAGCTCTTATCTATTTATCCTGATCGAAGACTTCGGGAGTAACTGATACTATACATTGTAGAAGGGCATTATGCTGAAGAGGGTATGCCTTTTCATATAAAAACGTGCCAGGTAAACCCATAGTAGTTCTGTATTAAAAATTGTATTAAAACAGCGTTTATTTACTTATATTTCCTCGTCTGAATATAATATAAATTGTTCAGCTATTGGCCATGAGAGATGAAGCTATAGTTGCATACCAAATGGTTGCCGCGGCCAGCTAGCGCCGGCGCCCTAACCCACTTGGAGTACAGCCAACATCTACTGTTTGTTTATAACATTAATTCCGTATAATGTCACTGAATCTCATCCAGCTTCAACATTGGGTACTTTTATTTAACCGAAATGTTCTGAAATGCAGTCTCACCATATTAAATGTTCATGATTCGCTTTTATCAAGATCGTGTAAATTTTCTCATTTTATTTTTAAACTGGTGATGAAAATGTCAGGTGTTTGAAATTTGATCTGATGTTGATTGGAAAGGTTT
The DNA here is from genome assembly GCF_905333055.1 of Maniola jurtina. Classification (NCBI taxonomy): domain Eukaryota; kingdom Metazoa; phylum Arthropoda; class Insecta; order Lepidoptera; family Nymphalidae; genus Maniola; species Maniola jurtina. The sequence goes on along the minus strand of NC_060035.1, from coordinate 4,812,058 downwards.
TATATTTTAGAAGGTTTCTTGTACTCGCTGGAAAGGTAACCAGGTCATAATCGCAAAGAATCTGTATATTAGTTGACTAAGGGCTAAGGCAATTTGTCAATTTTGTATTGAAAAATTGGCAATTGGAAGTCTGCCAAAATGTCTAATAATTTATTCGCCGCTTAGTGTATTTGGAGACTTGGAGAGAAAAATCTGCCCTAAAGTAAAATCTTTAGCCACTGTTTCAGCCTTAACAGGAACGCTGGCAAGCGCATTGGCGGTTCCTATGCTACTGCAAATGTTCATAAGCGGCGGTAATCACTTAACATCAGGTGACCTCCCTGCTCGTTCGCTCGCAATTTTGATTTTTTGCTGCCTTTCTTCTAATAGATATAATATACATTTTGAGTAATGATCTTTTGAGGAATTTTGAGGATGTTTCAATTGTCATATCAAAGGTACGGTTTACTTAATCGTACTTTTGACATGACAGTTGTCGTGACATATAGAGCCAATATGGCGAGTCCTTTCTCAATATTTATGAACACACACTCATACACACACAACATATACACACTCTTTCCGATCAGACACTGAGAGCTCTTTATGCAATAAAACAAGAATGGCATTTATTATCATTGATCACAAGTGCCGTGATCTAAAATAATTCCACTTGTGGAAACACGTCGGACGCAATTTATTTGCAATTTAGATTTTATCCCGCATTCGCTGCTGCATGTCTCAACTGCATATAAATGCAATATATGCTACGTAACTGATTTATTTTGCTTCTGTTTGTGGAGATTTTTAGGGTTCCGTACTTCAAAAGGAAAAAGGGGCCCTTATAGGATCACTTCGTTGTCTGTCTGTCTGTCTGCCGTGTCTGTCAAGACAAGGGGAATCAAAACCTATAGGTCCCGTTGACGTAGAATCATGAAGTTTGGTAGGTAGCAATGTCAAAGCCGAAAACCGTTTCGTGGTTAGATTACAAAAAAAAAAAAAAGTGTTACGACTAAACAATATGTTTACTAAATCACATAATGATAGATGGTGATGTCCGTCGTTATTTTTAACCCCCGACCCAAAAAGAGGGGTGTAAAAAGTTTGACGTGTGTATCTGTGTATCTGTCTGTGGCATCGTAGCTCCTAAACTAATGAACCGATTTTAATTTATTTTATTTTGTTTGAAAGGTGACTTGATCGAGAGTGTTCTTAGCTATAATCCAAGAAATCGGTTCAGCCGTTTGAAAGTTATCAGCTCTTTTCTAGTTACTGTAACCTTCACTTTTTAATTTACACTTACTTGACCTGTGGTCTCTGAGTACCTCTGGTCTCTGAGTACCTCTGAGTTCACGAGTGCGCGATGTGGTAGGTGTGGTTACAAAAAGTGTTCTTTGGGCTGGTTTCCGCACTTAAACATTTCCGTCTGTTGTGCTTATTTTTGTGTTATTTCTTGTACGATGGTACGAAAACCTTCGTGTGCGAGTCCGACTCGCACTTGACCGGTTTTTTTTCATTGGCGTACATTTAAAGGCAGAATTTTCGCGCTATCCATTAATGTTACGGAATTTTAACTATATTTGAGCTTACCTAGAAAAAGTTTCTGTTTACATAGAGCCAAGAAACATCTGGTTTTGATGAACTGAATAGTTCGCATTCAGGTTGGCGGCACTTGAAATCGTGCCAGCTTATTTTAAGTAGCGCCGTTCTGCTCAAGATTTGCGCCTAATGCTCTCTCCAACTCATAAATATATTTCATAGTTAGCATTCAAATCAACAGGGCGCTAAAGAGGTGACGTCTCTATTGTGAGATTTTCGCCATTGTTATGGCGTATTTTACAAATACATACCTACAATTCTATTAAGGTGTACGTTTCTATAATAAGCATAGCTAGGCTCTGCATCCACTTTTCACTTATCACCGCAAATAAACCGCAGTTTTTTTGGTCCATCATTTATGCCTTAGATTCACTTTCGTTGTTCGATTCACTATCTAGTGTAGTAGATTGAATGATCACTTCACAAGTATAATCTTCTAATGGGCCGAAGACACAATCGGAACCAACCACCAACAGAGGTCACCTTGGTTGAAAAATCAACCGTGTAGGCATAAGTTGATGTAAATTTTTGGTTGGTCAACTGAGTGACCTTTAGCCACCTTAGTCGTGGGTCCCTACCAATGGCAAATAGATGCCATTGAGTTGAGTTACTGTCGTATGGGCGTACATCGATGTGATGTTTACCCATTTAGCTGCGCCATTTGCGTCGACAGCCACCGTGGCTTGTCTTTGTTTTTCTTCTTCAAATATACATTTAGAGGTTAACGCTATCCCAATTTTGAAAGATGAGGTGCTATATTTCGAATAATATTGTAGGTTAAGTTGGTATACCTACCTGACACGTTGGTCCAACCACACCACCGAGTAGACTCAAATCCGATTTGGTTGATTCATCCAACTGGGGTGATCTCTGTTGGTGGCTGGTAACGGATCGTGTATTCGGCCTATAAAATTTAACAGTCACGTAAAGTGCTTTTTTTAAATCGAAAATCCCACTATAATGTTCATTTATTTTCGATTTCACTTTCGCGATGTACGCTCTCTCGTCCGCGTCGCTGCGTCGTTGTGCATGGATGAGTATAATGTTTATTAACACGAACGTTTTTTGCAATACGCCCGTAGGTGTATCATTTGCTACCGAATTGTTTAAAACAAATTAACGTGGGACAATATTCACATACGGAATTGCGTATGATTATTCAGCGTTGCTGTCACACACGCAATACGCAGGTGGATGGTAGTACATTTTTATCGCTTTTGTGGAAAGTTGTCTGATTAGCCCCATATTAGTTCAGACGCATCATAGAAATCATTTCTAAGGATAGGATAACAAAATTAGTTTCGTTACTGCATAAATATACTACGTATCTCTTGCATTCATGTTATAGTTAACGGGTCGACTCAATTGTATGAGTCGTGGTCACAGTGGCAGTCCCGCCGTGACCACGAGTTGAGTTCGAGATGCATTGGAGTCGACAATATCGACAAATAAAAAAAATCAAATTGATCGTGGTATGTGACCGTCATCTCCAATATTATATGTCGTTTAACCACGAAGTACGTAATATGTATGTATACAGTGTATAGAAAAAATTTGTAAATTGATCACAATAGATTTACGAAATCAAAAATACGTTAACAAGTACCTATGTAAAGGAGCTATACTTCAAACAAAGTTCCTACATCATTTTTATCCTCAGTTGCTTCAAAAGCTTACCGCCAATAGCTTCCTCGTTACAAGAATAACTATGACAATGAACAAAAGTGGGTTATAGTGTGTTCCCAATACCGGCAGTGGCGACGGCGGCTCGACGCTTATTCCCGCAGGAAATAAAGTTTACTTAGTAGATATTTAAACGACGATTTATTTGATTCAATATAGGTAATTAAGCCAAGTATATACCCATCAAAATAGTGACTTTTAGAATTTTGAAAAACTCTATGTTTAAAAAAACTGCAACCTTATTTCGGAAAAGTTGGGTTGGTCCCCCCCTAGGTGAAAGAACCAACTCAAGATTTTCAAGGGAATGACTGAGAGCCGCCGTCACCATTAGGTTATGACAGCTTTAGGTTAAACGGTCAAATAATAATTTGTTAAAAATATTTATAGGTCTTACAAGCTTAACTTACAGCTTTACCATAAACAAATTCATTGAATACTTTCTATTTTTTATTTTCCCAAATGAGAAGCTCGCCGACCATCGTTAATTGCTTTGTCATTGCGGAAGTATGGCTACGACTTTAACTGATAGGGGTTGGTTTGTTTCCAATATCGGCATTAACGATGCGGAGTCGCCGTTTGCTTTCGCCGGAAATAAAGTTTGGTTTAGTATAGGTGCAGTATCACGTTCGTAGCAACAATAACGAATGCAATTATAGATTCTCAGCGTGTTGTATCTGCTGCGAGTAACTAACCAGCAAGAAACTCGGCGGTTGCTCTTTTCAAATATTCAATTTACAATAGCCTTGTATAAGGAATTCTAATTAAATACCTACTTTCTATTTAAAATTTCCAAATGAAAAGCTCACCGTCAATTGCTTTGTCATTGCGGAAGTATGACTATGACATTAATCGGTAGGGGTTGGTTTGTTTCCAATATCGGCATTAACGATGCGGAGTCGCCGTTTGCTTTCGCCGGAAATAAAGTTTGGTTTAGTATAGGTGCAATATCACGTTCGTAGCAACAATAACGAATCCAATTATAGATTCTCAGCGTGTTGTATCTGCTGCGAGTAACTAAGCTTGTTTGATTTTCAATAACGAGGCACATTTAGCAGGAAAATATCTATCATGTTTCTTTTCTACTTTGATCAATACGACTATCGTTTTTTGTTTATAATTGCGCTATAAATATTTTGTTCTTATAAAGGAAACATATTCGCTTTTGAGCGTGTTGAATCTTGATATAAATTCTCAGGCAATTTATTGAGATTATATAGTTACTAGATGATGCCCGCGATTTTATCCGCGTGGATATAGTTTTTATGAAAATCCGCGGGAATTCTTTGATTTTCTGGAATAACAAGTGTAAATTAAAAATTTATAACACCCCCGACAAGTGAAGATTACAGTAACTAGAAAAAAGCTGATAACTTTCAAACGGCTGAACCGATTTTCTTGGATGATAGCTAAGAACACTCGATCAAGCCACCTTTCAAACAAAAAAAACTAAATTAAAATCGGTTCATTCGTTTAGGCGCTACGATGCCACAGACAGATACACAGATACACACGTCAAACTTAAAACCCCCCTCTTTTTGGGTCGGGGGTTAAAAAATGACATCTGCGCTAATTCAGGGGTACTATCTCTATTCCAAACAGCCAAATCGGTTCAGTCATTGTGCCGTTAAGTACTAATAATTCATATTCAAACTTCCACATTTATAATATTAATTAAATGTAAGATGACGTTGGACAGAAGTAGGTTACAGTTCGTTCTTAACATCACCGGTATTATAACAAAGCTCACTCGCCGCTGGCTCCCGCCGGAGCTAAAGTTTGATTTAGTTTAGACACGACAATCCGCTTGTAGTAACAATAACGAATCCAATTATAGATCCTCTCCGTACTGTATCTGCCGAGCGTAAGTAAACTTGTCCTCTATGTCTATTGGATAACGAGTTAGGCCTACTTCGTAGACAAAGCTGTATCATATTGTGTCTTTTCGTGAAAAAGTTGCGGTTTATAACCTCCGACCCAAAAAGAGGGGTGTTATAAGTTTGACGTGTGTCTGTGTATCTGTCTGTGGCATCGTTGGCGGCTTGATCGAGAGTGTTCTTAGCTATAATCGATGAAAATCGGTTCAGCCGTTTGAAGGTTATCAGCTCTTTTCTAGTTTTCTTATAGAGGTTATTGTGTCGGGGGTTTTTAAATTTTGAGTTATCCTTTCATATATTTAGACTCGCTTATGCCCGCGTTCGTCCGCGTGGACTACACAAATTTCAAACCCTGTGGGGTTTGAATTTTACGTCATAACCGCTATCTGAGTGCCAAATTTCAGCCCCATCCATCCAGTAGTTAGCTGTGCGTTTATAAATCAGTCGCAGTCACCCTTTTCTTTTATATACTTAGATATAATAGGTCTCCTGGTATATCTTTATCCAATATAAACTTAGAAATAGCAGGATTATTAAAAAGTTTAAACAACCAGATTCCAGAGGCAGTTTCAATTCATTTAATTGAAAATGTTACAAAAGACGATAGCGGACATCTGCAGGAACATTTAACTCTTTTCTATTCATGTCGCCTGGAGCTAAGTGATAAAATCTGACAAAATATCCCCATTTTCCCCTTTTAATACATCTGCTAGCAAGTCTTAAAGTACAGCGGCCCTGCCTCGAGCCAGTCGTCAGCTGTTCGCTTCCACGGTCCGTGCACATTTATGAAAAAACTTTTGTCTACATACTTCGCATTGTCTTGTCGACTGTCGAATTTATTCTGCCTTTAACTTCGTCTTACTATTCCCTGAATACTCGGAGAATGTCGTTGACATGAAAAATTTTCGTCTCTATTTCGTCTCGGTTTAAGTTTTAATATTATTAACAGAAGCAGTAAAATTAGAACCCTCTGTTTAAAAATTTCCAGGCTTATGTAATATTTTAGCTTTTAATATTTGTGGATACTTACTTGTATCTAGACCTTTACCTGAAACGTTATCTATTAGGATCGCAGAAATCTGAAATCATACTGGTTTAGGATGTTACAAGTACTATAGCCTTTGAACTTAAGTCTTTTGTGTGTGTAATTCTTGTGTACCACGAATCAAGACGCTAGGGGTCTAAAAGTTAATTAATTATATTAGCTATTGATTGAAACCTCATTTTTTCTCCCCGTTGTTATAACGTAAAAGCGATGAACAATGTATTCATAGGCTATTTGAATTGATTAAATATTATTTGGATGTATTAATTATAGAAGTTGTTTTGATTCATAATTTTGAGACGTACTCCTAGCACAATAGTAACCGTAATTATCTTTAAGTAGAGATTTAAATAGTAGTCTTTTTTTGGATCTAAAGTTTTTTTATGCTCGTTTTTCAAGTTTAGTTTACGTTTCATAATGGTCTACAGTTAAAGGTTTGTGCAATCATTCAGTTATGACAATATTTAACCTCCGTTATTCGGCACTTTATATTTATCGTTATTTCTGCTCTCACAATTCAAAATGTCGTATATTTTGCCAATTTGGTGTAGGCACACAGTTATGTAGGTGACACACGTGCCGTATGCATTATTGCACGCTCCAGTGGACTGTAGATTGAAAATAAAGCTTTTTTGAAAAACAAAAACTTTTAGTTGACTGCATTTTGTCAGTGCCAAAGCTCTTTTGCCATATTAATCTTCCTATTTATGTTTTTATCTTTTTAAACAATGATTTACATAATCTCCCAATAAAGTCTCTATTTATTATAAAGGATTTAAAAAAAGATGTAATCCGTCTTTGTCTGTCTATTCGCTTAATCCAAACCGACGAGTTTCTTGCTGGTTCTCTTCTCGGTGGTAAAGATATTCTAAACTAGTGTACAGTGGTAGATTCATTTGGTTATTCAAAATCACTTTTCAAAAGTTTATCTGAGTATGTCTTGTGCGTATTTCATAATATTTCATCATTTTTAACCAGATTTTAATATGTAAGTATAACAAAAATGGACTTTGAAATGTGGACATGGATTCGCAGACAACTGCTTGTTTGTAATAAAAACCAATAAGTTATAATTCCTAATAATAAATAAATAAATAAATATAAATCTAAAAAAAAAACTAGCAACCGCACGCAAAATTCGTGATTTAAAATCGCCTGTGAGATATTTTTACTAGGTCTATGTAATAGGATTAAGCACTGGTGGAATTAGTTTCATGCAAATAATGAGAACGTTGAGTTTAATGCGAAGCAAGAATTTCGCACGCGAGTGAAACAACTTTTATAGAAGTTAATAAGTAACTGCTCGCCTTGTTTGCGCTCCTTCGCAACCGAATGCCTCGCTGTACTTTTATGAAAAAAGTTTCTCTCGTTGCAGTCCACTACGGCTTTGGACTATGATATAAAGGTAAGCCGCAAAAATATTAAAGGAAAATATTAAATATTACCTACCTATACGGTGTATTGAGCTTTGATGAAATATCGAGCTAAGTTTAAACGAATCGACATCTACTGCGGGACTAATTTCGAAAATCTTTGAAGATTTTTTCCTTGACCTTGTGTCCAAATGCGGCTTCCAGCAACCGTCCACCTAGTAGATGTATTAGTAGATGATCCCACAAGATGATGTTATAGATAATAATACACCACTACGAATTAGCTAGTGAAAGTGGGAGATAGATGAAACTGTTGGATCTAAAGAAAATCTGCTAGTTATTCTTATTCTGGAAAATAAATAGAAATCGAATGAAATGGGATATGTACTTAATTGGAATTTTAGCGACTATTACGACATAATAATTAAGCGACATAATATTTAAGACTAATGTTCTTGTATATTATACCATATTCTAGCAAATAAACACTTCTTATTCTTATTCTTATTCTTATTCTTATTGACTTAACTTCTCGCTAGGCAAGTATGTGTGTGGTTACAACTAAAATCAAAGAGGATATCTCTTTGATTTTAGTTGTAATTGTAGTTGTAGGTATACCTTTAGCAGTGTCCGTTATGGTAAAGCAGTTTGGTGTATAAATAAATCCCACCAAAAACATTTCATGTAAAATGTTGCCAAGACTCACAAGTTCATAATGCTTTCACTGTTAAAAAGTGATGAGATCTCTAGTAGAGCCAAGCCCCTAGCTGAGCTTAGAATTGCGCTGCCCATGGGACCTATCCGAAGTCCAAAGTATATAGCTCTTAAATGCTCTTGAGTATGTCACATTTATAACAATAAAGAACAAATAACTCTACTTACAAGCTCTGATTTTACAAACCCTAAATCTTGGTTAAAAAAGGACGGCTTGGCCGTTTAATGTTCGTGGTACTTTTATCTGATATGACATTTAAGCCCGGAATAGCTTGTGCGACAATCATGAAGTATAATAAAAATTAGTAATTGTCGAACAAACTATTCCTTATGACCTTAATATAATATGTTATGCCATGTAATGCTTTCACGAACAAACGGCCAAGCCGTACTTTTTTAATCAAGATTTAGGGTTTGTAAAATCAGAGCTTGTAAGTAGAGTTATTTGTTCTTTATTGTTATAAATGTGACATACTCAAGAGCATTTAAGAGCTATATACTTTGGACTTCGGATAGGTCCCATGGGCAGCGCAATTCTAAGCTCAGCTAGGGGCTTGGCTCTACTAGAGATCTCATCACTTTTTAACAGTGAAAGCATTATGAACTTGTGAGTCTTGGCAACATTTTACATGAAATGTTTTTGGTGGGATTTCATTTCTTTTTGGCAGGTGCCTTAGATTTTTTTTTTGGATCTATTTTTTGTAGGTACCTACATCATTTTCATGGCCCGCTCTCTATCGTTACCTCTTTTTTTAAAAGCTTTTATTCTTGCAATGTATGTAACTATGTTTGTTTGGGTGGAATCTTGCAACTCAATTTTAAAGCAGATATATCAAATTTCAGTCTTTTAGGACTTCAGGAAACATTTTTTAAATGTACAGACTGGGAAAAGTTTATTTTCCTGTTGTTTTAATGAAATCCCTAGCCTACATACCAAATTTCAGTCTTCTAGGACTTAGGGAAGTATTTTAGAACTTTTGACTAGAGGGGTTTTGAATGGCAATAAATCTGAAACCATAACAGGTAGACAATTGATACTTGGCACGTTTGATAAGTCTGTCAAGGACATATTATCCTGAAAATATCAGCATTCTAGCGATAGACTTTACAAATAATTTGCTTCCCCCATACGTGGGAGTGGAGGGGGAAATTTTTAAATTTCTTAATTTTCCTGTAGTTTGTATGCAATTTCTAGTGTACACACCAAATTTCAGTCTTCTAGGACTTCGGGAAGTACCCTAGAATTACAGACTAGAAGTTTTGACTGTCAATAAATCTGAAACTATAAAAGCTAGACAATTGATACTCAATGCGTTTAATAAATCTGCCCAGGACATCTTATCCTGAAAATATCAGCTTTCTAGCGACAGATTTTACAGATTTGCTTCACCCGTAAGAGGCGTAGAGGGGGGGCATTTCCAATTTCTTAATTTTCCTGTAGTTTGTAGTCAATTTCTAGTCTACATACCAAATTTCAGTCTTCTAGGACTTCGGGAAGTACCTTAGAGGTTTTGAGTAGAGGTTTTGATGATCATCAGTGAGGGACGAAATCGGCGTATTTTAGGTATCAATAAATCTGTAACCATAAAAGCTAGATATTTGATATTTAGTATATTTGGTAAATTTGCTGAGGACACCTTATACTGAAAATTTCAGCTTTCTAGCGTCATCCAGACCGAAGTTATGACGGGTCGAAAATACGGCGAAACACTTCGAGAAAAAGGTACGTAGCGCCCCGGCCGCCGTTTGGCTCGTCTTGGCGGGGGCACTGCCGTGCCCCCTGATCTTCGTTTGAAAAATCCAGTGTATTACATTCCTATTTCATATAGTCGGGAGTCGTTAGCATTTCCAAGAATTTGTATTACGTTTCGTGGCGGGGCTGAACTTTCGCATATTTTAAATTGGTTTAAAAAGTATTTTGTAAGAGCTACAAAGATTTATAGGCATACAAGTATTACGCTGGCGGCGAAACCTGCGGCTCCTTTTAATATCTCCCTTGGGATTACCATTGAATCAGAGTTCCTTTTTTGGTTTTGAATTTTATTTTACGCCTATCCTATAGTGACTAGTTTTTTTTATAGACTAGCGTTTGGTTGCAATTAGACCTGCTGGCAAGTGATGTTTGATTGACTTTGTGTCTAATTTTATCATTATTTTAACATTATTGTGGATGACTGATTTTTATATACGTGCGTTGTACAATATACACGTCGTAACACGGAGAGTTTTAAGAATAAAAATAAAAAAATAAATAGAAAAAGTAAGTAGTACTTTTATTTGTTAAGGACAATTATTAAATTAAAATTAAAGAGTATTTTTTAACATATTTCATGCACTTTTTGATAACTTAGTTTTTTTTAAATGCCTTACAAGGTAGGAGCTGATAAAGGGCGCACCCCACTGCGTCTTACGTAAGTGACTGCTACGTGTTAGGCTTGTGTGTATGTGCACGTTACATGCGATCTAGATTCATCAAGTCCTAAGATCAAGTCGCTTAAACCGCTTACTGTAGTCTCATGCTGGCTTAAGGCCGCGACCAGAGCCAGGATGCTCTGAACTTATCTATTTGTACAGGGCGGTTCACAATCCTGTTACGGAAAGCGCGCTTAAAGCTGTTTTTGTTTCAGGCGGCTTATTCCAGAATTTCCTCGTAACTCTAAACCGTATGGCCATTTCTTTTGATACATAGACTTCTATGTTTGTAAATGTTTATTTATTATAACTTGCCGTTTTCGTGCATACATTGGCTGCAACTTGTATTATGATGATTTCTTTTTATTTATTTAGAAATCATTATTACACACAGGTGAGAAATATAATGATGATATTTGGTGTGCATACAATTTTTGGTCAGTGAAAACGCATCCAATTCATAGTCCTTCAATGTGGGTTGCCTCATAGAGATAATTTTAGTTATAAGGTCATATTATTTTGTATGCTTAATAATATTATCCTATGCTTCTTTTAAAAAAGACTTATTAGAATATGTAGTGTAGTTATCTTCAAAAATGCAGCCGGTCTCCACATAATTTTCACAACGATAATTTAGCAAACTGGCTTACATTTCTTTACTTACCTTTAGATATTGTGATGTTTTCTGATGCAAACGAGCAAATGGAATGGAATTCAGCCTTGTAGACTTTATCGTGATTACAATGTTCCGCGGGTTTACGTTCGTTAAGCACGAAACGATTAATGCAGGTTACTTACAGCTAAAAGTATTTGTTTATGGTACGAATTTTAATATGATATCGTGATTCGCGATGATTTTGAAACTTAAAACTTGCTGCTCTATCCATACTTAAGTAGGTACTAATGTTATAAATACGAATGCCTAACTGTGTTTTTATTATTTTTCAACAGCTCAACCGTTTTGGACCGATCTTGACGAAATGCACAGACATAGCTTGAATGGACGACTAGAAAAGGACACTTTACATCTGAGACAATTAATCAGTTCGTGTATTGTGGCAACCCTGCCACATTGTGCCAGACACCCTTAAACTTTAAGGCCTTCTGGGAGGGAGTTGCTACGACACTAGTGTCTGGCAATGCAGGACTCAATTTCTAATACTACTCCAAAGAAAATATTAAACAAGTGTAAATTAAAAATTTATAACACCCCCGACGATCCAAAGTATTTGAGTTTTCCAAAACATCATTTTCAAATAAATAATTATGTATTTAGGCAACGTCCATCTTGACAGCTTGACATTTGTCTATTGACATAATATTAAGAACCTAACGGTTATCTAACCTTCTTTTCTACAAGAAAACTAGAAAAGAGCTGATAACTCTTAAACGGCTGAACCAATTTTTTTAGATTATAGCTAAGAACACTCTCGATCAAGCCACCTTTTAAACAAAAAAAACTAAATTAAAATCGGTTCATTCGTTTAGGCGCTACGATGCCACAGACAGATACACAGACACACAGATACACAGATACACACGTTAAACTTATAACACCCCTCTTTTTGGGTCGGGGGTTAAAAAATTAGACTTTATACTTTGACATAACTTTTCTCTTACACCTTTTTACTACCTGTTATCTCCCAAAGCCACCATAATCCTAACTTCATCGTCACTGATCGTTCCTCCCTGTGTTACGCACGATACGCAGGAAAACTTTCAGCTTTTATAAAATAACGAAGGTCTGGCACGCGCTGGCTCTCTCTCTATGCGAGATGATAAAAATATCTTATTCAATACTTGATTTATGTAAAGAGAGCCCCGTAGGTTACGATTTGAATAGAATCGCTTCGGAACCTGAAAGCTTTTCGAAACAGAGTAGCTCACCTCAATGAAAGGTGACTAAAAGCCTGTTGTTATTTGAGTAAGCAAGGTTTCTTTCACACTAGCTTTATTTTATTCGAGATATTTTTACGCGTCTTTTACTTATAGATCAATATTGTCTGCTGTAACTTTTACTCGTACCAAATCCATACTTCTATACTAATATTATAAATGCGAAAGTGAGTTTGTCTGCTATCTTTCTTCTGCCTTTTACGGCCCATCGTTTAACCGACTTTGACGAAAAGTACAAAGATAGTTTGCATCCCGGGGAAGGACATAGGTTATGTCCCGAAAATTCGAAGAAAGAAAGAAATAAAACCTTATACGTGGATGAAGTTAGGGGCATCATCTAGTCATTCATAAATTAAAGCACTTGGGACTTGGAATTTATAAATAGTATCCAAAAGTGTATCACCTGTGAAAGTTAGAATTTAGAAGACTTAAGTTACCATGCAAACGTAGCTTGTATCTCATTTAAAAACTAATTAAACTCAATGAAATTTTGACACGTTCTAGAAACAAAATCTTTGTCTGATTTGTCTTTCCGTAAAAATGTAGTTTCAAAGTTAAACGGGATCAAAGATTTCTATGTAAATTTTAGAGCTCGTAGCATTGCATTGTACAGAAATCTGGGAACTACAGCTACAGATATCAATATCTAACATTAAAACTCTAAGTCTACGAAATTTAATTGGGTTTGATTGGTTCATATTTAACAGGACTCTCTCCGTCACTTACTCCATACAATCGTAGTTCCCATTTCATTTGAATATTAAGCAACCAAAGTCCATGAAATTTTGCAGACATAGTCTAGAAACTAATATCTGTGTCTGTGGTGTTTTAGATTTTTCTAATAATATGTAGTTTTAAAATTACAGGGGCTCAAAGATTTGTATTTTTCTTTAAAAAAAGGCCCAACTTTGTGCTCGTTTTTCTAGACAATGGAGCAATTTAATGAAATTTGGAAAAACCACAGACCTAGAAAATTTAATGAATATTATGTAGTAAAAAAATTATCGTTATATATTTTATATTGTTATAATTGTGTGGGAACTACGAAAACCAGAAATTACACCCAGAAATCTTGAAAATTTCGTGCTGTCTCGATTTGTGCAAGCGGGGTGGTGAAGTGCGGGGGACGACACGTGAAACTGACAGAAACTGACAGTCTAAACACACGGGCCACATTTAGACTGCACCCAACTCCAAACTTGTCGATAGGTCTAACTAAATACACTGGTACATTTCAACTTGCGTTAGACGTATGCGTTACCTACTCAGACGTTGCCTGTAGATAAAAATATGTCTCATGTTTGCTGGCAATAGCGCATGCATCAAACCCTGCAAGTTGCAACTCTCTTGCAACCTATTCCTCACGCAATACGCACAGCTTTAATATTATAATTTTTGACAATGTATACTATATGTAATGCCATATCACAGGTCACTCTCTGATTTATTGCTAACAATTTACTTCCAAATGCAAAGAAATCTAAGTGTGTTGAATTCACACTGCCCAATACCAGGACCTTAAATGACATAAGTTCATTGATAAATAATCATATGTTGAAAATAAAGGAGAACCCCGTGTTTCTCGGTATAATGTTAGATGCAAAGCTTCTATGGAACACCCACATATCAACACTTGATGGTAAACTCAGCTCTGCTGCTTACACTGTTAGAAAAATTCGACAGGTACTGACGTGGAAACTGCAAAAATTGTATATTTTGCCTATTTTCACTGTATTATGTCTTACGGACTCTTGCTATGAGATAAAGCGGTAGATATTGAAAAAAAAATGTATTACAGAAAAGGACAGGACGTGCAATTTATAATTTAAAACCGCGCGCTGCCATACAATAAAAATATAAGGAAATAAGTACCTTATCTATTATCTTATAGTAGCTTTTAAATATATTTACAACTAGCTAATGCCCACAGCTTCGCTCGCGTGGATTTAGGTTTTTAAAAATCCCGATCCTTTCATTTCCCAGAACAAAAGTTGCCTCTCCGTAATAGCCCGTCCCCGGGATGCAACTTGTTTCTGTATCACGTAAGAATATTTAAACGGATGATCCTTTTCAAATCCCGAGGGATCACCAGGATTTAGGAATGCAATTTCTTACAGCATCCTATACCTTCAATATCAATTAATAATCGACACTTTTTAAATCCCATTAGCTTTAGTATTCAGGTCCCCTGCAACATCAGGATTGAGGAGTTGGAATCCAAATTTTTTATTGAACAATGTCGCAAACTTTCTTTATCGATTAAAAAAAACTACCCAAAATTACGCAGTTAGGTTACCTGCCAAATTTCATGGTTTTGAGTCAACGGGTACCCTAGAGGTTTTCTTGACACACACGACAGACAGACAGATAGACAACAAAGTGATCCTATAAGAGTTCCGTTTTTCATTTTGAGGTACGAAACCCTAGAAAACGTAGGAACGGCATTCCGAACCAGTGGTAAATTTGTCTGACCATCCAAAAACACTTTGAAGTTTACCTAAAAGTTTACAGGAATAAAAATTTATCATTGTATTCCATTCCATTTCATTCTATTCCATTCTGTTCAAAGATAAATAGATAATAAAAATATTTGTCACCGAAACAATAATTTACGATACATCAACCAATATCAATTTTACTGATGACAATCTGACTATTACCAAAGTGAACGACTACTATAATATCTATTATATACGACTAACATAATATGTATTATAAATTGTGTGCCGTTTGCATTCTCACTAGGTTCTCATTAAGTTTGTTTTATTTGGTTAAACTTTCTGGCATTTATATTGTTATGACGTTTAATTGGCAAACAGTCTGTTTATTGGCTCAAACTCAAAAATTCAGCCAATCACAACAAAGAAAATATTGTAATAATGATTGATGCAGCTTTCTGTAATTGAAAACAAAATATTTGACATTAACTTGAATGTGACAGTGTTTTCCGAATAGGGTTGCCAGAGGCCCCGTATTTTACTGGTTACCCCGTATTTCGGGATACAGAAACCTGGCTGGCGAAATCAAACACTGACGTTATGTCCAGTAGAAAGAATATTTTCCTTTTGCGGCAATGCGTAGCCGAAACCCACTCGATATTGATCATGGTCGTAGCCAAGGCAGCGGGGCTTGGTTTGAGGATGTAAGCCTTTTTTTATACAAGTTAGCCCGTGACTTTAATCTTTTCTAGTGGTAAGTGATGATGCAGTCTAATTTCTTGGCCGTTAGGGCCATAGTAACCATATAACTAGCCATGACCGAAGCCTCCCATCAGACCAGAAATTTAGAAATGGCGACTGCGCCTGGGAATCCGTCAAAAACCTAAGCCTAAAATAATACTTACACTATTTCTTGCATTTGCTTACCAATTTTTTTTGGAAATATATCAAACATTTCGCGCTCACTTCACTCGCGCTTTGAATTTGTATTACTTGGTGTAAACTCCGCAATTTCGTTTGCATGAATTTAGATTTTAAAAAATTCCGTGGGGGATTTTCCGGGCTAAAAAGCCGCCTAAAAAAAAATATCTGGGATGCAAGTTACCTCTGAATAGTAAGTACCAAAATTTTGGTAAAGAAGATGGGCCGTGAAAGGGTAGATAGGCAAATAGATATACTGTCGTATTCGTAATATTAGTATGGATAGGAAGCTTTAAAAATATAATCTTGCTATGGCTAAACTCGTTTCCCTTTCACTTTAATTTTTTCTGTATTGAACCAAAAACACTTACGCTCACTGCGCTCGCGCTTTTTTATTGTTGTATTTTATCTCACTGACAAATTGAAAGGCGAAATTCCACTAACCAGGTAATTAGCCCATAAAGTTGAGCGAATGTTTTTTTCCTCATGACAGGATTCAGTTCCGGCCCTGATAAAACCTCTCCCGCAATCGATTCCTGGCTACGGCCATAGTATTGATACTGTGAAGGTGGAATTACAAATTAAATGTAATTTTAAGTTAAAATGAAAAGATTGTATGCATGAAATGTATAACATTTTGCTTTACAAAACTTAAGAGTTTTTAAAAGCTATTTAAATAAATAAATCTTTTATTTAAAACCACATTGCAAACACAGTTCACCAATCAAGACACGGCAACATACGGAGAAAAAATACAAAACTTACAAATAAACTAAAATATCTAAATAGGCTTTCCATGCATTTCAGAGAGAACCACCGCCTATTTCTTTAAATACTTCAAATTTTCAAATTTCTTCAAATCTAAACCCCGTATTTTTGATGGTGGTAGCCTGTAAATCAAAAAGAGGCAGGTGGCAACCCTACTACTTCCTAGACAGAATTTAAAAATTGTTTTCATTACTCGGTATGCCTACTGCCATAGTGTGACAGAAAGTGTGACGGTAGTTGTGACCTCTGATTGGCCGACTCTCTTTCACTATTTGCTAAAATTGATGATTGCAACAACAATTTTTTCTTTTTTGTAATCGAAAACAGAACACGGACGTCAAACAGGTTGACTAATTGCAATCATTTCTGACCGGCTAACATTGTTCCGCTAGTGGCTCAAACTCACTGTCGCAGCAAGAACATGGTAAATTCAGCCAATCACAGCAATTTCAATTGGTTATCACAAATGTACCGATCTAGGAACCGAGAATGCACGAACCAGGGCAGATAGAGATAAGAACAATAATATCATACGTAGGAAATCGACGGGGGATCGTTGACAACGATAGCCTTAAATGAAAACCAAACTACGTGCTACGAATAATCTCGTCTTAATAAGTTGGTACAATAAATTAAATAACTGTAACTGTAACGAATCATTTGCTTGAATGCGATAGAAAAGGATAGTAAAGAGTTGCGTGCGTGATGCCTGTGCCGTGAGCGATTGCGTGATATCGTTTGCCATAATACACGATACACTCGCTTGGGTGATAGCGAAAATGTAACGTACCTGTAAACATGTACAGAATATCTTAACGAATTTTGTATCGTCTCTTTTTTTAAAGAGTTATGTTTCATTTACTTTTTTAATGAGACAAAGACGTATCCAATATACGTCTTTGTCTCACGTATTAATAGAATTATTATGAATACCATGCCCGGTAGCCAATAATGTCTTATCAGATGTACCTATGAGTTTTACACTCACCACACTTGCTGTGGTGCATCTTTCTTTGCTCAGACCTAAAACACGATTAAATCGAAACGTTTGCGTCGGGGCTTCGAGCTTCGTTTTAACTCCCGACACTGTGTGTGTCTGTCTTAGGAAAAATATTTACCTAATAATTATTTTTTACGTTTATTTATTTTGACAAGCGCTTGGCTGCAATGAGACCTCTGGCAAGTGATGATGCAATGCTCCTAAAATGGAGCGCGCTTGCCTAGAAGATGCGTATTATTCAGTCAAGATTTCCAATTATCCTAAAAGTGCTGTGAAGTAAACTTGTACACAAATCATTGTAACATTCTGCCGTGTGCTGCCCTTGCGTGTGTTTAGGCCTTATAACCTAGACAAGAATATTGATTCAGAATTTTTGATATGTTTCACTGATACACTTTTATTTAGTCTCCCATAGAAAAGTGAAACATGACAAAATTTATTACGTCAAATCATTTTCTGAAACACATTAAATTCTACCTGATGTATTCTTAGTTTGTAATATATTAGGTGCTTCTATTGTAGAGCCTTGCAAAATGTACCTACTAACTTTGGTATTGAAAGAGAAATAATATCCTATTAACTGTTAGCAAACATTTTCAGAACTGATGTCGAATGTTTAACCAAACATACTTCAGTATATTACGAAACGTCTCAAGGACAATTTAAATTAGATTTGCTCTGTGAATATATTAGAGAGATTGTACAGATTTCAATAAAGCAAGTAATGTTTTATAATGTAGTCCTAACAGTTCAATAGATCATTTCCCTGTTCATATGCTCTTGTAAGGTTGCTCAACAGAAAATGACACGATACACACGATTTGTCAAGCAAATGTGAGTGTTCCTTACCATCAATAAAATGGAACGAATCCCCAGCAAGACAAAGGAGTCGGCATCAATATTTATTGGCGTGCTTAGCATTAATCGGGATTGTGCGATGTATCGCAACGCCGAACGTCGTTCGTGAATGAATGGACTGTCGCGGTCGGAACGCGCCTAATTTTTCCTCGGTAAATAATTTTTCGGCATACGGAGAGTTCGTAGCGCCTGAAACTTTACGCCTACGAACTTGCCTACGATATCGTCTTGTTCCCGCTTGACTACACGGTTCGCTGTTTTCAGTATGCCCCCAGACGCACGACAGATCTGACGTGTCGCGGCCCGCGATTTCACCGACTGTTCGCGTACGAAATGTGTGACAATAAGTGTTGCTTCCTCTTTGATATTTAAAGTATTTTAAATAACTATTTGAGAGATTACCATATCTATATCATATTATATTAATATTTAGTGCAATTTCGTTCGTTTGCGATTGCAAAAACTACACCATACAAACACTGGGTAAGATTTAATGTCGTATACCAATATTATTTTGTTCTGCTTGGCAAGATTGTGTAGTTAGAATAAACAATCAAAGGTCTATCGGGTGTTGGCCAGCAAATTCTGCGCACAACGTGTAGTTAATTAATATTGACCAATCTTTCCTAGCTAAGTTACAGAAACGCTTTTATAATATGCTTTTGTTTTCTTTGAATTTTATCGTGAGCCGAAATTTGGTCTTGATAGACGTAATGCGTTCCTGAAAAATATATTTTAAACAGTATTCGAGAAAAGTATTATATTACTATTCTATTTTACTACATGGTATATTAATGAAGTAGTTTGTCAATAACAAATGCGTCACGAATCACGGTATAAAAATAGTTTATTTCAGCTTTGCTCGTCAGTTTTACGATTTTTTATTCAGTGAAACTCAGAGAGGTATCTCACAATACCCTTTTCATATTTTTAGTCTACGTACCTAATTAAAGAGATATTGTACAGATTTAAAACATGATTTGTTAAAAATAGGAACACTGTCGTTAACTTTAGAATCCAATTGGAGGCTTGAAAAGATTTAAAAAAAAAACATTCATAACGCTATAATAATTATATTTCCTGCAAAAGTCACAATTTTGTACGATTTTGTTAATTTATTTGTAGACATTAAGGCAGACATCACGGTAATAATTTTCCCATTGAATATAATAACAGAGGATCTTTTGCCCATTAAATGTAAACGTAAAAGTAAATCGCAAGACATTAATTCGACGTATCTTTGTGTAATGATTTCAGTTTATGTTTCGTTTGAAATAGGACTTTGTGTAATATATTTATGGATTTTTAGCGTTTAAGCTATATTTATTTATGGATTATTTTCTATACGTAGTACAATAATGAAATAAGTATTAAATTGTGAAGTTTACTCTATATTATAATTTTGTAGTCCAAGTAGTGTTCATAAGAAACTGGTTCTAGAGATAGTTCTGTTAAATTAAATTTTTGTTTGACAAAATTCATACATACATTACATACCCATTCATACATGGTTTATTTTATTTAGGTTTATTATATACACTACCTCCCACTATTCATTTGTTCGTTTTCTCCCTAGCGCGAAAGAAGGTTGCCTGGAAGAGATCGCTACTTAGCGATAAGACTGCCTGTTTGTACCTACATTTTTAGTTTTCTTTTTGTAGCCTGTCATTTGTGTTTTGTGGTGCAATACAGTATATACATACATACATACATACAAGTAGATAGAAATATATCTATAACTGTTTGCCATCTTAGAAGCACATTTATTGTCCATATACCCGTCAGTCTGCAATCTGCATGTATCCATTACTGGACACAGGCTTTTTCGTGTGCGATGCACCTACATACCACAAAATCTTATCATTCATCAAATGAAAATGGATTAAATGTGCCTCCTCTTTACACGGCTGCCCACAAAAAGGAGTGTAATATTTTCAAGATGTATATATTATGTAGGTATGTATGTGATTTTCTTTATGCCACTACTATAGCTAACGTCCGTGACTTTATCCGCATGGATTAAGAATCTCAAAAATACTGTGGATACGCTTTGATTTTGCGAGTAGCCTATACCACTATCCAAGTCTTCAACTATATATCCATGTAAAAATCAGATCAATCCGTTCCATTGCGGCGTGGTTGAAGGACCAACCAACAAACCAATAAACTAACAAGCAAACACACTTTCGCATTTATAATATGGGTAGTGATAACTTCTGAAAAGATTTGAACGTATCGTTAGAATCTTTAGGTATGTCATTCCGAGTGACACTGGCCAATTTTTTTTGAAAATCTTCAAAATGGCGCCCATTTTCAAATGTGAATTTTGAGAGCGTTCTTAACTTTTTTTTTACTCTTTTTTAATTAGTTGAGAAGAGTTGTTTAGAAGAATGTACTTGGTTATAAAGTACAGGAGATAAAAATATACGAATTACTAAACTTCTATTTGAAGCCGTTTATAAAAGCATAAAAACCTATAACTATAGTTCCTATAATATGTACGTTTACTGCCGAATACGCAACAAAAAATGGACCAGTAGTTTTCAGCTTACTAGCAACATAAATCTTGACAGGGGCAAAATAAAGACATGGAAGGGCTGCTTGTAAACATGTATATGGAATCATCTACATACCTACATAAAACTTTTTGAAGGCCTTTTCAAGCACAACGGCGGCTTTCTCTCTTCCAAAGCAACAGGTCTTCGGTTCGATTTTATTTATAAACTAGATGATGCCCGCGACTTCGTCCGCGTGGATTTAGGTTTCAAAGGATTCTCGTGGAAACTTTTTGATTTTCCGGAATAAAGATAATAATAATCGTAGGTCCGTCCCAGGTGAAGCTAAATATTATGCATCAGATGGCTGGCGACTTATCAACGTGGATGTAGATTTTTGGTTTTTTGAGATTCCCGGAAGAACTCTTCCGGACATATAACAGCCTATGTCCATCCCCGGGATGCAAACTTTTTCTCTTTCAGGTCGAATTTAGATCAAACATCCAAAAGAGCACATATTCAACTATCAAAGTATTTGTATTAATAATGTGATAATTATGGGCTTCCGAAAGGCGCAAATTTTCTATTATGGGGCCTTAATAAATGTACTTTTTTGATGTTTACAAGTTTAATGATATAGTTCATTAGTTTATTTATTATTCCCCAGTTCAAGGCAGGGTTATCTAGACGAATGTCTTGCTCAACTTATTAGAATTTCGTAAGAAATATTTTTATAATTTTATTGTTTTTCTAGCACCGACTCCGATTTAAAGTATCTACTGTTGTCTTTTTTCTGGAACATAATCTTTTAAGAATATTGTTTACCCTTGCTTCAATTAACATATTATGAAACAAATATGGTTAAGAGTTAGATAAATAGCATCGGAAGTTACACTTTAGATTAAAATATAGGATACTTTGTATCCCGAAAAACAATGGGGCTCCTTCGAGATAAAAGGGGATAATTATTGCATGTACGACATTGTACGACATAATATAGTCTTGATCGCAGTCTCCTCCAACCATCCAAATCAGTTAAACTTTCATTTACTGCCTTGGATCAAAGTTGCTTATCCATACTATTATTATAAATGCAAAATATGTCTATCTGTTGATTGAATTGACAGAGACATAGCTTGCATTCTGGAAACGGATTATAAGGGCTTTATCTCGGAAAATTAAACAGTTCACGCTATAATTTTGAAAATAATCTGAATCCACGCGAACCAAACGGCGGGCGTCAGCTAGTACAAAATAGTCAGTTATTTTCAGCTATAAATAACATCAATCAATAAAGTCAATCACATCAAATAGGGGAAAAAGTCGTTTTATTCCACATTCCATAAAAGCCAGATGCCAAAGCTTTACTAGAGTAATAAGTTCTTCGAGATATTCCGAAAATCGTGTTCATAACGTCCGAGCACAAAAAAATATCGCATTATCGTCCTTCATTTCACTTCCATCCCAATATTAGTAATCGTACTGAGCGGTATCTAAATAATATTTATTACCTATATCTATCTATACATTTATTTTATCTGTCAATCATCATCATCATAATCTACCCATTGCCGGCCCACTACTGAGAACTCCTCTCAGATTGAGAAGGGTTTAAGACCATAGTCTGCCACGCTGGCCCTATGCGAATTGGCACACTTTACACACCTTTGAGAACGTGGAGAACTCTCAGGCATGCAGGTTTCCTCACGTTTTCCTTCACCGTTAAAGCAAGTGATATTTAATTGCATAAAGCGCACATAACTGATAAGTTAGTGATGCGTGCCCGGGATCGAACCTCCGATCTCCGATTAGGAGGCAGACGTTATCCACCACGTAACGTACGTACGACGTAACCACTAGGTTATCACAGCTCATTTTATCTGTATATTATGTAAAGCCCTACTAATATTATAAATGGGAAAATGTGTCTGACTGCTAGTCCATGTGCGGTTGTGAAATAACTTCATTCTACGTTACTAAAACTTTTATTTGGTCTGTTCGTCTATTTGTTCGGACCTTTGAAACAGTTGAATTCGATTCGACGGGACTTTTGCAGACAGGTATAAGACTATGTGAGGAGTGATCAAGGCTTCCTTTTACTACAGGAAAACAAAGGGTTCCTACGAGATTTTCAAAAACCCAAGCTGGTATAAAATAAAGCATTTGAATTTTCGGATGAGATGGGTAGTTTTATTTTCAGAAAAGCTGCATCTCGGAAAGCTGGGAACGAGTTGTTTATGTGTACTGCAGCGTACTCGTATTCAAACGAATTTGACAAAAAAAGGCCTCAAGTTAGGAAGTCAAGCGACTTGCTCTTGACATTTAAGATGAGAAATGGGCAGCATTGCGGTTGCGACAGCGGCACTAAGACCGCGGCCGCATTATGCTTATGCACTGAAACACTGAATATTCATTGTAGCAACGCGCACTATAAGCTGGAGCTCTTTAATCAACCCCGCTTTTGACGCCGTACAATCTCCGCCGCTAATGGCAACTACGACAGCTGCAATACCGTTTCAAAACAATTATTGCAAACTAGTTTTGTTCTTAACTACACTTGGATGATTTAGATTACGTTTCGCTGTTGCTAGATACCAAAGAGAAATTTACTGCTGACAAGACGAAAACGGCTTCCCAATATAGCAATTTGTAATCAAGCGATAAGATGATTGTATTAATTTGCATTCCCTTCTCATGAATTATATCAATAGCCGGAAACAAGAGGCATGAGTAAAAGTTTATGAACATGGCGCGATGTTTGCACGCGACGAAATCTTTGTAGAAATAGAGTCACGAATCGCGATACGGACGGTAAAATTTCATGACCTTTTGTTTTGATTTACGCTGTGCTATAGGGGTAATGTGGCTCCATTGGACTATTAGATAGCAAGATTTTTTGAATTACAACGGTGGAAACAAAAGCCTAGAAAGTTTTCAAACGCAGAGTATTTACACTGCATTATGTTCCTTAATCTAAGATCTACACGCAGCATCTTTTTGGCCCAATAAGACGACAGTACCTCTCCAGAATGGGCGAATATGGCAATAGCTGTTGGATTGGTTGTAATAAAAACATGTTTTTATTTTACCGATTACTTAGAACTATCAAGTTTAACGCTCCCATGACGAAGTATGCGCGATTTACTGCCGATACAAACCATTTCGTCGAATAACCTCGTGTAACGAAGCTTCGACTGCATAAGCTTTTTGGTATGTGACTTTTCAAGACTCAAATTACGCGAAAAATTGCTTTGGGAAGCCCTGTGGTGAGTTTATTGAAAAAAGGTTGACTTGATTGATATCGAACTTTACACGTTGAAAATGTAGCAATTTCGGTTTTTCCATTTCGTGCAAAAAAAAGATTGACTCCATTTGTTCCTGTCCGCTGCGCAATAAACTCGCAGGGGGATGTTTTTAACTAAGGATTTATCTTTTGGGGAGTCAGTAATCGCCCTAATTCCTCCTAACGAAATTAGGATTTCGGATACTTAAAACGGTAAATTATTGGCGAAAATGAAGTGATGGAAAGTGTTTTAAGTTTACTTTTACTTACTTTTTATTTATCACTGTCTACAGAGTTTCCCTTATATAAATAGAGCCTTGATAGCTCAACGGGCTTGAGGAGCGGACTGAATTCCGAAAGGTCGGCGGTTCAAACCCCACCCGTTGCACTATTGTCGCACCCACTCCTGACACAAGCTTTGCGCTTAATTGGAGGGGAAAGGGAAGTATTACTCATGATTAACATGGTTAATATTCTTTATTAAAAAAAAATGTACTTACCCTATATCATGGTTATATTATAAAACTCCTACTTATTTAACTGGAGGGCTTAAGTTTTCCTTTACTTAGTACCGGTATTTCATAATACCTTGATCACTTTCTATTATTCGTGTTCCGCGTTCTTCATATGAAATAGTCCTTTGTCTTAACGTATCTACAGAGTAAATGTAAGATATAGTTTAGTTTAGTCTCGGTAAGATTTAGTTTATCTTAAGGATAGGAGAAGGTAGGTACAAAGTGAGAACGAACAGTTTAATAAATGATATAATCTCTAAAAGCATAATTCAAATCATGAAATGTAGAGCAACTGTGATAAACTTAATGATAAAGGAAAAGGACAAATAAAGCTTATCTTATATAAATTAACCGTTTAACCATTAAGAACGCCTGTTATAACTACCTTTTCATATATTTTGCAGAATTCCCATATCTTTGATGAAAACATTCTAATCGTTGTAGGTTTGTAATTGTGGATTAAAGAAAATATATTTATTGAACAAAAAAGTTTTCCATAAACATTTCTCCTTACCATTTTTTTATTCTCTTATTAGGAGAGCCTGTGTTACGAGCACCATAAAATAAAATGGAAAGATTGAAATAAAAGTTATTTTAAAACGATTTTTTAACCCCCAACCCAAAAAGAGGGGTGTTATAAGTTTGACGTGTGTATCTGTGTATCTGTCTGTGGCATCATAGCTCCTAAACTAATGAACCGATTTTAATTTAGTTTTTTTTTGTTTGAAAGGTGGTTTGATCGAGAGTATTCTTAGTTATAATCCAAGAAAATCGGTTCAACCGTTTGAAAGTTATCAGCTCATTTCTAGTTACTGTAACCTTCTCTTGTCGGGGGTGTTATAATTTTTTAATTTACACTTGTTACAATTCAGGTATTCCAAGTAATATATGTAGGTAAATATAAAACACGCGAACCTAAATTCTCCAACCCATACTCAGTGGTGAGGGTCAAAATAATTATGTAGGCTGTAGAATTTCGCATTTTAATATATCCTCATGAATTTGTGTTTCCCCTCGCGCATTGTGGTTCAAATAAAACGTCGCACGCTCAACTGGAACCGTCACAAGAGAGCGCACCGTGATAGATGATATTCGAGAACAATTAATCTTGGCCCAAAATATGCGGACGATTTGCAAGCTTGGTCGAGCCTAATGGTCGGGAGGATTATCGCAGCACCGTATTCCGTCATTAGCAAAAATACTTCGTAACCTGATACGCAAATCGAAACCTTCTAAGGTGTTGGCACGGCCCGCCTTAATTAAGGGTGACGAAGCATTTTTGTCAATATCGCCCGCGGTCAATCTTTACAAATTTCGTTCAATTATCTTATATAACCCAATTTGTTTGACAAACACGAATTTCAGATGTAGAGCTTATTCAAAGTTTTCGTAGCATAGAAACCATAGCATACCGAAAGAGTTCATTAAAATTATGCGGAAAATTCCAACTCAGAAAAGTTCGTGATGTTGACTTTGTTGAGATATTTTTGTTTTTAGATTTTTGTCTATTTGTGTATTCTTTCATTAAAAACATCATTTGACGCGACGTCAAAATTGTCTGAATTAGTCTGAATCTAGGAACAAATTAGTTGAAAAGAAGTAATAAATAAATAATCTTTTATTTCAGACTCAGGTTCATAGTTTACAAAAGTTTTCTTTAAGTTAGTGTGATAGTATCTCATAAAGCACCCAGAATACTGAATTGTGACTGCTGCGAAGGCGCTATTATATATAAATGTAAAGTTACTTGGTTGTATTATGATTTTATAGTGAAATATAGTGTTAAATAAATAGAAGGAGCAAATATAATTGATCGTTTTATATATTCCCTTTGAAATTCAACACCAACAGAGAATCCTTTTGTTCTTATGTAAATATCCATATCTTCTTACATGATTGATGCAGGACGAAACTGATACGATAAAGCAATGCAAATGCGAAGTCGTTCTACGAAGCAATAACTTGACAGTATAAGCTCATATATCATACCGAGGGGTTTCATAAAGGAGACGGTGCAGGGCGCCGGTTCTCGGACGCAAGGCGTTATGCAATTCGCTCTGTCCTTGGATAATGTCTTGCATAAATTTACTGTTACCGTGTTAACTCAACACAGCTAACGTAATTTGAGGTAACCGAGCGTTTTGCTTTTATAAATACAAAGAAATTCCTGCTTTGAAAACGGGAATTCCCTTGTTGAGTCACTGCTACCAAAAATAATTCCAGTACAAAGACCAGAGACTTAGTTCACAAGTGTGTATTTTAAAGAGTTTTGTTTCATGAAAAGAATCTCCTTTAACAGATTACTTGCTGTAATCTAAATAGTAATATTGTAAAGGAAAATTGCGGTGAGTGCGTATAAGTGAAGAGTACTTAATCTCCGCAGCCATTGCGTTCAGTCAATGCAGCTATTTGAAAAATTCTTTCACCGTTTGAAAGGTACATTATTGCAGATGAACATCACTACCCATATTATAAATGCGAAAATGCGTTTGTTTGTTGGTTTGTCCTTCAATCAAGCCACAACGGAATAACGAATCGGCGCGATTTTTGCATGAATATAATAAATATAATTTATTACAGACCTGAAGAATGACTGTCCCGGAAAACGAAAGAGTTCCCACGGGATTTTTCGAAATCTATTTCCACGCGCGTTACGTCGCGGGCATTAGCTAGTCTGTAACTTCCAGTAGGTACTAAGATAAAACGAAGGCAAATAAAAGCTTGCCACGATGTTTACGTTGTATTTCTACGTATCAAATTGTTATGTAGAGCCAAACACAGAGGCTGTGATTTAACATCAAACATTGCAGTAGGCATAACGGCACTAATGTTCCGTTAATTGGAGATATCTGTTTGATGCAACTTCTAATAAATGAGAATTGGCCGATGCTGCAACATGGAAGTTTAATTTGGAATTCTCAAATCAATTCCAACTTTCTAAATTGTAGTCCAATTTTAGTTATTTTTAATCGACTTCAAAAATGGAGATTCTGTACTATGTAGGTAGGTAAGTAGGTACCGATCGCGATATTTCAAAACTAATGAAACCTTTTTGATGATTTCACCAACGAAATCTACATACTTTCAGGATGATTTTAGTATGTAACACATTAAGGTATCATTCTTTGTACCTACGAAATTCTATGGATAAATGTGCATTGACTGTGAATTGGTTTTAACTTATCTACAAAAAGTGTGAAATAAAAGTGATTTAAATAAAAGAAAAACCGACTTCAAATGTCACTAAAAAATATAAAAATAATTTTGGTTTATACTATTCGTATCTAGTCGGGCGAGCATATAAGATACCAAACCTAAACGGAACCCTACTCCAGTCTCCACTTCAACATACAAATAAAAAATTATGCTTTGTAGTGTCATTTGAAGTCAGTTCTTTATTTTTGGGAAAAAAATTATATTTGAACTTTTTCCGGGTCTCTGCCACATCACAATAAATGAATGATCTTTCAGGCAAAATAACCAGTAATAACTATAAATAAAGAACTTGGTTGGTACTTGAATGAGTTTTGCTATTTAATAGTTAAGTACGATAAGACCTTAAACTACTCTAATAAGTTTGGCGGCGGGTAGTGCAGGAAAACTTGGTTGGGACTTGAATAACATTCTGTTGTAGCTAAGAGGTCAAGAGTTTCTATAATCTGCTCAAGTCACGTTTGTAGTTAGTAGTTACATATACAAAGGCAACTTCGATAGCTCGTAGAACTAACTCTACGAAATGCAAATTGGGTGGAATCACAATTTGTGCTTGATTGTTATTCACCCTCGGAGCTCGTATTTAACAAATGGAACAACCAGGTAAAAGATTCGGCAAATAAATTTCGGATCGTATAACTCCGCTTTCAACCTGGGCTGTATCTTCTGCTATTGGGGAAAACAGGAAAAACGCGCGGAACGCACCTTACTGACATTAATTATTATTTATTTAATACTTTCTTTCTTTCTTGTATTTTATCGAAATTATATTCTGAATTATTCAAAATATTTTATTATAAACTTCAATCTTACTTACGGCCATTTATATATAATCAATCTATCTGTAATCTTGTCAATAAGTTACTTGACAACGTTGTTATTTATCAAAAAGCACCCTAATCTATTTTAAATCCATGTAATCTAGGAAAATACTGCATAATATATTATGTAGTAAGAAAGATCTCGTAATTATTGTCAATTAACAAAGTTGCTGTAAGTAACTAATCGACAAATTACAGATAGTTTCATTATTTAATTCCGTCCGTTAAAAAGCAAAGAATACCTACTCAAAAAATATTCAGGTTTTCCATTTCTTGAAAGTTATGGCTTTGCTTTATTTGTGTAAACAGTTTGTCACATATTATGTCTCTTACTGAGGCACAGGAACTGGACCTCTAAAGTCTAAAGCTCGTTTTAGAACACGGGTAATGACTTCATAACAAAGCTGGTCTTGTGCAATGGATTGAATTACCGGAACTTATGCGCTAGTACCTGCATCAGTTTGATGCACTCAGCGATAATCGCCAATGGATGCAAGACTATTGTAAGGAATGGAAGTCAAAGTACTTAATTGCAGTATGGATAGTGTGCTCTGGACTGGATATCTAGTTTATGGACGTGAGATAAAGGATCGTAATATCCTAGTGCCTAGTGGTTTAGACGTCCCCTACTATTCGGGAAATCGGGGGTTCGATCCCGGGCACGCATCTCTAACTCTTCGGAGTTATGAGTGTTTTAAATAAGTATCACTTGCGTTACCTGTTAAGGAAAACTTCGTGAGGAAACCTGCATGCCTGAGAGTTCTCTATAATGTTCTCAAAGGTGTGTGAAGACTGAAGTCTGCCAATCGCACTTGGCCAGCGTGGCAGACTATGGCTAAACCCTTCTCATTCTGGAGGAGACCCGTTCTCAGTAATGGGTCGGCGCGGCGATGGGTTGATCATGACGATGTTGACGATTCTAAGGATGTGTAAAATGTCATTTGTCTGAGTATACTTTTCCCAGTATGTCATAAGAGTTGACAGATGATGTCCAGAAGCGATTAATCTTTCTTGACCAAATATGCGGGCGAAATTGTTTCCTTAATGACGACGTTGCTAACGAGTTCCTTTTCTTTTGTTACAATGATCCTTTATCTAAAATATAACTGGTGTACGACTTGCAGCCAAAATCCAGATCCATACTAAAATAACTTCCATATATCCATTATCCACACATAAGTACCTACTACTATTCAAAATGCGATAGTGTATGTATATCTATCTGTTAACTTTTCACGGTTCAACCGCTGAACTGATCTTGATGAAGCTTGCATCCGGAGACGGATACAGGATGCGTTTTATCCCGGAAAATCCAACGGGTACTCAAAGAGTTCTAAAAACCTCACGCAGACGAAGTCGCGGGCATCCGCTAGTATTTAATAAATATACTTAAGTCTTTCTAAACCTTACTGTAAAGGGCACCTACAAGAAAAAAAAGGTTCTTAACAACAATTCTATGTTGAAGATGTTGCCTTTATAGTTTTTGCACACAACAGTGCTCACTTAAGTACCTAAAATACGTAACCTACCAGTCTTCAAATGAAATGTCGGGTATTGCAAGAAGGGTACTTAATTTAGATGTCTTACGTGAGATGTTGGGTTAAAAAACATCCACTTGTAAGACGTGATCCCGGTACCAATGATTATGATAGTAAAGAGAAGAAACTATTCCAAAGATAAACCTGTGTTATAAGCTGGATTCTGGTTCAGCATAATGAAATAAGTAGGTATTTTAGAAACCAACCGGACCTTAGAGAAAAGCGGAAAAAAGTTTCCCTATATATTTTGCTATTCCCAGAGTGCTTACTTTGGTTAACTTTTTGTCAATTCTTTCAAAGACTTAGGTAAAGGTCTTCCACCGTAATATATTTAGAAGGTTACTTTTATTAAAACCTTGCAGTATATTCTTAGGTAAGTATTTGTGTAGGTACAGGAGTATATTTTATTCTAGTTTATTAAAAGAACTGGTATTTGAGAAACCCACCAGACCTTAGAGAGAATAGGATAAAAGGGTCTCTGTACTATATTCTTTGTTATAGCAATAGTACTTTGATTATTGTTCGGTCACTTCTTTCAAGGACCTGGGGTCAAGGTTTACACCACTTGTTGAGAAGGTTGCTTTTACTAAAACCTTATAGTGTTATAAATATTATTAAGTAAGCAAGTACCTACTTATGTAGTATAGGGGACAGGGGTACATGCAATTGGCGTTTTATGGGAGTTCGTGTTAACGGTGGCCGCATTATACGGATTTCCGAACCTTTCGTCGCTGACGAGGTGCGGTGAGCGGGCAAAGTTATAAGTAGAGCGGCTACCCGCACCGGAGTATTGTCTTTAGATATGAAATTATAGTGTAATATCACGTAATATACTCGCATATATAAGTAACTAAGTAACTTTGTTTTAGTTTTATTTAAATAAGCTTGCTGTATAAAAATTACCTGATGCCCGCGACTTCGTCCGCGTGGATTTAGGTTTTTATAAATTCCATGGAAACTCTTTTATTTTCCGGGATGTAGCCTGTGCCACTCTCCAAGTCTTTAACTATATCCGTGTAAAAAGTGACGTCGATCCGCTGCCATTCCGTAGGAATTCTTTAATTTTCTGAGACAGCAAGTAGCCTATAGCCGTTCTCAGGACCGTCTACCAAATTACTTCAAACGGATGGACCGTGAAAAGATATTAGACAGACAGATAGACACACTTGCGCATTTATTACATTCGTATGGCTTATTCACAATATCACAATGATCATATTGAATTTTCTTGAGCATGGATAATAGTATTTTTGAATTTTGGGTTTTTTAAAAAAATTACCCCAAAATATATACTAATGAATGAAATAGCGGATATTTTGTTAGTAGGAACTTTTAATAATGATCCGTGGCTGGGTATATCATCAATTTTACGGTCTTTTAATCTTTTACGAAGATTTGTAAGCTCAATGTTCTAAGCGATGTCACCGGCAGATGCGTCTATTGTATAAAGTGTCTTCCTCTTCCGCGACGGGCCTTTTTCAAGACTCTTATCGCCACGCCCCGCTCCATAACAGACACCAGCAGACTACTTTTTTCAGTTTAATTAAGAACTTTAATTGCTTCTCTCTACCAACTGTCGTGTCGTGTAATAATTCTTAGGATTAAATCTTACCTACCTTTCTTTCATTCCTCACGAAAGGTAATTTAAAATTTTCATTAATCAAACTTTTAGAGCTACAATTTAAATTCCCTTTTATAAGACGGATATTCTTAATTTTTTTTAAGTATCTATTTATCAGTAAAGTCCCGCTTTTTGGTTAAAACTTTACAGTGGTAAAGATTTATCTAGCATATATCAATATCAATAATTTATTGATAAAGGCATCTCTTTGAAGTTCTTCGGACTTATCTAATAATTATGAACTTCGAATGGGCGGTAATAAATATTATGTATCAAAAATATATTTAAAATATGTATGTATGTTAAGTCGGTTGTTGAAATTAACCTTTAGTAGGCATGCTCCGTTCACAAACGGGTCATCTGATAGTTAATATTCAAAGGGTCGTACGATCACGGATTCCGAGCGTGTCCCACTTCCACCGCATCGGAACGAGCTCTCAAAACCGTTTATTTCCCAAATATGTAGGTAACATAGAGATATGAAGATTCTATTTAATTTTTTGTGTGATGCAACTACTTAGTTGGATAAATATTATTGCAGAGCGTGGACAAAATATAAGTTAGAAATCTGTAAAACATATTTCTATCTTAATTATAGGGTTTCGTACATCCGAATGAAAAAATGGAACCCTATAGGTAGGATCATTCATGTTTCACACAATTAACTACTCAACCGATAAGTTAGTTACACATATGAATTTCTGTAACCCAAACACGAGCGTGTAACGTAAAATTACGTGAATTTCGAATGTGTAGGTCACTTTTGGGAGCAAATTAGAAAATTTAAAAAAAGTTTAGCATAAATGGTAAATCTTTCAATATTATGCATACAACCCTACATATTAATCGTACGGAACATTCTCCACGGTTTTTATTATTTCTGAAAGCAATTTTATTTAATAAAATAGCTTAAAAATAAATACTTAACAAGTTTAACAAATTTCATGTCTTCATGCAGAATTTTGAGGCCCGCCCCTTTAATTTCACGGCTGAATAGCCACGTTTCGGCATTGTAAAGATGCATTTCAATGTGAGCCTTTATTCAAGTAACGCGAGGGTCGGGTTTACTGGCGTCACTGGAGAATTTACAATTGGATGAGTGCGAAAATCTCAAGAGATAAATATAATGATTATAATATTAACCGCTCTCGTATTGTTGACTACCACACACTTTCCCCCTTTACTACCGTTTTCGAATTGACGGTGAAGTAAGTTCAATTAGCATTGAAATGTTATGTTTAAGTAAATAGACACAAACAAAATTTTAAAGTGGTGATAGCCTAGTGGTTAAAACGACGGCCTTTTAGTCGGAGCGTCTCAGGCTTAATGCCGTGCCGGCACGCACTTCCAACTTTTTTAAGGTAGTTACTTGCTTTAACGGTGAACGGAAACCTGCATGCCTGAGAGTTTCCATAATGCTCTCGTAAGTGCGTGAAGTCTACCAATCTTGGCCAACGTGGTGGACTATGTCCTAAATCCTTCTCATTCTGAAAAGAGACTTGTGTAGCTAAGGTTGCTGATGATGATGATTTGTTATACTTTCCTAACATTGTATTATCTTTGTTGCAGTTGAAACCGATGCGACCGGCAGAGGCTGACCGGTGTCGTACCCGGATGTCGTGAGCTCTACTACGGGAGCGCTCGCCGTCGCCGTGATGAGCACAACCCGCCAAGATGCGTCGGCGGCCATTTTGAATCGGCAAAGGACACGTTTGACGGCGCGAGATGGCCGTCAGCGGAGCCCTCGCATTCAGCCTCCCTGCGCATCCACGCGTTTCCACCCCGCTTCGACACTATGAAATGTGGAAGCACGGCAAGTGGCGACAAAAATCACCACCGAGGACTAACGCGGCCATTAGAGTTCCCAGATAGAGATTGTACAGTGAACTATTTAATTTAAGAGGCCTAAGTGTTACTGTGTTGTGTAAATATAGTGGTGTGTAGATGTTAGAGATGGCCGAGGGTCGCGGGTCGCGCACGCCGCTGCTCGAGTGCGGCGAGTACGCGCACGCGCACAAGTCGGCCACGCCGCGCTGCTGCCTGTGGCTGGCCAGCCACGTCAACGTGAGGAAGTGCGTAGCTGGTGTTATGCTGCTGTCCGTCCTCACCATATTCTTCTATACGTATTATGTGACGATGCCGCTTACGAGGTGAGTTTGAGTTGAACAAACGTAACTATACCTACTCTACAAATACGTTCAAACTGCCCCATTGATCTAGTGGTTTAAAGAGGCCCTAAAGACTCCCGGTCGGGCAAAATCCGGTTTTTCTGTCAAGATATTTTTGATGTGACAACGTCTTATAATTCGATAGAGCCGGCTGCACGCACGAAAAAAAATGACTCATGCGGCGTTACCTCGCTCTGAGGCGTTCCATGTAAGGCTTGAAGTGCAAGCGAGAGCGCGGAACGAGCGACAAAGAAGCACAATCGGCCTTTGTTGTCACGTTCAACTATCGTCAGTAAACCGACTTTACAGACAACCAATTTTTTTAGTAGGAGTACTAAGCACGGAGATAGGAAGTTAGCGGTGTTTCACCCCCGTGCATGAGACCACGTAAAGTCGTCCGTCCTGCACCTGATTTCTATCTGGTCGTGTCGGATTTGCATCTCATTAAACTATGGGAAAAATCATAAACAATGCACCTGTGTTCACACACACTTGTGCACTATAATATCTCCCGCGCAGATGGCTAATCTGTATAAAGATTGACTGCCGCCTAATTCGGTTGGGAGGACATTATCATCATTAAACATCAGAGACAAGTAGCGAATGCTATTTTTGGGTTACAGTGGATTTTATGGTTATACACACACTCATAAACTAATGGTTTCACCCAATAGATCACGTAGTTACATATGCAGTAACTACATAGATTGTTATAATGAATCAGCGCCCGCAAATATCGACATGCATTAATTATTCTGTACACCGCTTTGTCGCGAACTATTTCTGCAAACTATTCAATGCGACGACTTTACGGAGGAAAATTTACTACAGTAGAAGCGTGTGTGTTTCATTTTTCATCGACACAGGCGTCGTTTTTAATATAATTCATGCATTCGTTATTAAATTTAAAATTAAAA
Source organism: Maniola jurtina (assembly GCF_905333055.1). Lineage (NCBI taxonomy): Eukaryota > Metazoa > Arthropoda > Insecta > Lepidoptera > Nymphalidae > Maniola > Maniola jurtina. The sequence continues at coordinate 4,776,927 of NC_060035.1, read as the reverse complement.
CGTCGTGAAACACGCTCGAACATAATTAATTACTCTAGCCGAAATATCGCGCCATTTGTACAAAATCCAATTTCCTTGCTAACTATCCGGAGTAAACATGGTGTTGTTGGGGAAAATAATAACATGAAATTATCGCGCTTGGTCACCTCACTCTGTATTGGGATTAGTGAGCTATTGTTACCATTGTGTTACTATGTAATTTTAGTTTAAACCGCATTACAGCAATTTAATGCGTTCGGCGTTTCGATGTCGAGTACATTAGTCAGCATACATTTCACTGGGCATTACGGTAGTCATAACTAATCTTGCTTATTTCAAATTTTGCTTCATTAGATAGTAATGCGGGCTCACCGCAGTCAATGCAGTTCGGTAGTTAAACTGTATACTGATAGTGTTTTAGTTTAATTATTGTCATGTACCTACCTACTATTATTCGATTAATTATTTTTGGTAGGATGACATAGTTGGTGGCATGGTGTTGTATATGTTATGGTATGTATCATAGTTAGAAATATATTCAAAAAAAACGGGCCAACTGCGAGTCAGACTCGCGCACCGGGGTTTATTTTTTTCGAGATTTTGCACAATAAATCAAAAACTATTATGCATAAAAATAAATAAAAATGTGTTTTAGAATGTACAGGTAACGCCTTTTCATATTTTGACACCCCCCACTTGATATCTTACTTTGAAAATTGAAAGTACCTACTATTATTATTTGTTTATCTTTCCAATGGAACATGAACTTTGTTTTTTTAATGAAAGATGAGGCCACTTTTTTCAGGTGCTCAATAATATTATCTGAATTCTGTTTAATTTTGTTATTATTTAACAAACCGTTTAAAATTGTTATTGAATTTTAATAACACCCGCTATTTCCTTGCTAACCTACAAAAGCGAGGCTCTCCTGTTAACTTTATGGTTTAAGTTATACCGTCATATCGCGAATTTTGGCAGTTTCGCAACCAGGCCAACTCCTGGAACTTGCTCGCAACTCGATACCATCCAAATTAACCAAGAGAAGATAAACTTAAACTTAAATGTTTGCAAACTATAATCAAGTCATCTTGCATCGACGTTAACTAAGTAAATAATAATTACTAATCCATACTTTCATACTATTAATTTTAAATTATAAATGCGAAAGTGTGTCTGTGTCTCTGCTACGTTTTCACGAAGCGATTTTAATGAAATTTAGTACAGAGTTAGCTGAAACCCGGGGACGGACATAGGCTACTTTTTATTCCGGAAAATCAAAGCGTTCCCACGGGTTTCTCAAAGGCCTATCAGTTTAACCAATTTACATGATATTCGGTAAAGAGGCAACTTGCATCCCGGAAACTAACATAGACATCTTTTTATCCAATCAAAGTGTTCCCACGGAATTTTTAAAAAACCTAAATCCACGTGGATGGAGTCACGGGGATTTACTAGTATTACAATAAAACTTAAAGCTAGCATTATCTAGTTACTATACAAATCATGCCCCCGTGGAATGGTGCCAAGAATACTGGCTGGATTTCTGCGCTGGACAGCCGAGCTGATCCGATGCGCAAAAATGAGCCAACCAGTTCTAGTAACTTATGTTTATTAAAATCAAGAAAAAACGTGCACACTGAATATTTCCTCCGCGCCCCGGGGTTGGATTAATGTCCACGAAATTTCAAACATCCCTCCAGTTTAGTATAAAGTTAGTGAATAGTGCCGCTTTGACAGTTGTGGACTTCCCTTCGTTCCATTGTTGAATCGCGTGACAGCCGGTAAAGCCTTTCAATCTTGTTATACATTTAAATAAATATAATGTTTGCTTTCAGTTTTGGAAAGAGGCCAGTCTCTATTGTTATTGTACTTTCATGTGACGTTACTGTAAAAGCTCGGACTACATACACGATTTAGGTTTAAAGATATTTATTCTCATAAAGACATAGAAAAGTCATTCATTTACCATGATGATTTACCATGTCTTGCGGCAAATGTCGGAATTATTCTGTGAAATAGCCATTAGATGATTTCGTACTAATTAATATACCTAATATAGTTAATATAATAAATAGAATAATAAAGGAAATTTTAAATTTTCGGTACTTACCTCAGAGGCACTGTAAAGTTCGAAAAATATTTCTCAGGTAAAACCTAAGATTTACTAATGTGAATGCTAGCAAAATTAACGGTTCGAAACAGCTCGGACTTTCGCCATTAAGACTGGGCAAATCTTGGGTTTAACTGGAAACTTTTAGGGTTTACCGTAATTCTGACTTTTACAGTAACATATGTACATAACATGCTTAATGGATGATGGCCTTTTAACCTTTGGTATGTTCATTTCGTTTGATCGCTAACCAAAAATTTTCGTTCGTCACTCACGAAGTTGTTTAGTTTGGTTTAATATTTTGGCACTTTTTCAAAAACCAAACATAAAATTTAGAAAAATTGTGCTTTTATATAATGTCTAATAAGAGGACCTTAATGTCTAATAAGAGAATTGTGCTTTTATATAATGTCTAATAAGAGATTGTTTGATTGCTATTTATAGTTTATGTCGGTCACACATGGATCAAAATTAAATAGGTATGTCTGCACATTTTCAAGTATCGAAAAAGATTTATTGCGCATAAAATTAGCCGTCGCCGGAAATTGCTTCGCAAAAGAATTAAAAGCGTTTAACTTTGTGCCGAGCGTTCTTGTCGCCCTTTGTTTGGCAGCTTTTCACTTCTAAATTAGAACGAGGAGGCGAATATTTCAGAGTAATTTATAACGTGATTTTATGTAATTAGGGCGGATGTCGTGTAGCCAGGGCGGTAATATTTTATTTTATCGGCTAAAATTTACACCGCTACGATGAGCGGGAAGGGCGGCAAGTTTCCCCGGATCCCGTGAATTTATAGCGAAACTTGTGTTCCGCCTAATTAATGGAAGCTGCTTTGGTAACTTCGGTTCTTATAAATCCGATGATTTTAAATGCTTTTGTGTTAACGCCGTTTATTGGGAAATTTTACGAAGGTTTTCTTTTTAATTGCTTGTTAAACGCGCGCATTAAAACTTTTCGATTGAACCGATTCACCTGTTTAAAGTCTTTAGTCTTTCTATTAATTCTAATCCATCGATAAAAAAGTCAGGGGGAAAAAACCTGCAAAAAACAGTAATCTTCTTATCCCCTTTTCACATAATATATTAGAAATTGAAATACACTTCTAATAAGACACTAAAGGCACAAAGTAAATTTTAAAAATGAAAATCTCCAATATGGATAGAGCCAATTCTGAATAATGAATTGGGTTTATTCATCGTAGTTGCTTTCGCCGGATAGCAAATAAAAAGTGCCTTTGCCTCAGTTATTCTTTTCAGCTCTTCGTTAAAGTTTCACTCCGGAGATGGGGCGGAGCTTTCATTAAAGCGAAGTGGCAACTACGGCAGCAGCACGGCTTCAGACCACGATAACCATATCTTTCGGGATTTACGAGACCGTTCCGGAAATTGACAATAATTTCAATGATGCCTAGGAGCCTTGAAGTTAATTTTCATTCGGTATAAAAACGGCATAGCATTGGTTAAATGATTGGCTGGTCGATGGTCAAATACCTGCGTCGATTTATCATATTACAAAATTTAACGTTGAAATTGCCGTTCAACGCGTATTCACATTGCTGTCATGATAATCAAGACGGTTAGGTATATTAATTGTGCGCTGGTCCTGTTACCGCCGCCGCTGTGCGCGTAGCCTTAAAATTGTCTGTTTGTAACGTAGTACTTTCCTATAAAGCTTTGTAATATGCGATCTTTAGGTTAGTATTTAAAGATAAAAAATTCTCATTTGCGCAGTGTCACCACTGAAACCACTCAACGTGAAAGGATTACGTAGTTAAATAATAATTTACCAAATACTTGGTAATTTTTACGTCTAGGAATGGCTTTTGCATTTTTTTTGCTTCATATGAAGCAAAAAAAAATAGTTGTTAGGAAATATCTTGAGGAATCAAAATATACAGTGGGAACTCTATTTAGGAGCCGTACCTACCTACGTATAAATATTTGCCTAAAAGTCTTTTATTTATTCTCACGCGTTTGATATAAACCGTAATGGTTCTTTGATGTGGCTTCAACTGAGATCGCAGGCCCAACTTTGGCAGCTTGTGATTGATTTTCGTCAAAATTCCAGTAAGCGGATTAGATACTAAGTAATAAATCTGCAAAGTTTTAATTACCTGAGCTGAATTTAATACGGCCATAAAAAGTTTAAATAAAAAGTCTGATCTTTTTTTAACAGAAAGATTTTGATAAAAGTAATCTCCTACAAGATGTAGGTATTGACAGGTAATTAGTTAACGATTAGATGCGAGTGGGGTAAATGAGAAAGGTAATTACTATGAAATTTTAACAGTTTAGACTGATTTTTCATCCGAAAACTCTAGAGAGTAGACCGAGCCCTTTCTCTATGAGCTCATTGAGCTCAGCTATGACAATGAAATGACCGTAATATGATAATTGATGGGTTTCATTGGCACTTTGGCAACAAAGGTTTTGAACAGCTTTTTCATTAAGTAGGTCTTTATGAAAAAGCTGCTAAAAGCTTTTTACCAAACTATTCAAATGGTATTAAATTCGTATGAGGATTTTGAATTAAGTAGTACCCACGCTGCCCATTTATGGTACAGGTGGCGCACAAGCGAACCGGCCATAGAGATAGTATAATCTGTGGAACCGACCATGAGCTGTCAAACGCCATAAGTATTTAAATTGTACGAGCTTAAGGTATCTTTAAATAATCCACGAAACAATCGTATCGATATCATCAATTCTAGCCAGCAAGAAAATAAGAAAACAAACAAAGATTTTGACATTGAAATTGGCTGGACCTCTTGTGGCGCCGTCTGAGATCAGATTTGCCTGTGGATTCCATTGATCGATTTCAGTCCTTGTAGGTATACTCGCGCCAGATGGCCTCGGTTTATTTCATTCTTGACACCAATGATTCTCGCCGTAGAATTTAGTTTGAGCGAATGGTGTTTGTTTCAAATAAACGATCCGCTTAACTAAATGTATGTGACTTGCCCCACATGCCGCTGTAACTTCAGACGGGACAAGAACATTAGTTCATCCAAAATAATAAATGAAACACTTATGGAAAAATGTCCAAATAGGTTTATTTTTGTGCCTTCATCCGTCTTAATTATACGTAACTACCGTAGTACGTACCTAGTACTGTAGCTTATATATTTATATTAAGTATTTATAAATATACATTTTATCGGCTTATGTCCTGAAACTTTCATAAGTTTATGTGCACCTTGCTAACTCCTCTTAAACTTACAACTAATGAAGTTTTACAATTCACAACCAAAGATAGATATTAAAGTAATATACTTATCTTAATTAATCACTCTGTTTACAACTGATAAGTGATAACATGAGAATACATGGAAACTTTAATTTTTGCGGATAAAAATTAATCGATGTCTATCTCCGAAATGCAAGCTATCTTTGTACCAAAATACACCAAATAATTTTAACGGATGGGCCTTGAACAATTAGCAGACAGACAAACCCACACTTTCGCTTTTATAGTATTAGTATGGATAGTACGGATTATATTGCAACACTTTTGTCTTTGTACAGTTTAGTATGGCGCGACCGGGTACCGCGGCCGCTGTCGCAGTGTTCGCTGCTGGCGTCGCAGCAACAATCTGCGCGCGACCACCGCTCCGACGCGCGACTGCGTATCGACGCCAAGGTGTTGGTCATCGCAGAGTCGCTCTATTCGCGACTGGGACGCGACATCGCCGAGCTTCTTGTCGCCAACCGTATACGGTAAGATTGCTTTTTGTGTGTATTTTACTTATTTAGGTATTACCAAGGAATACTAACTATTGCTACGTAGAGAAGTGACACTTACTCCCCACGCGCCGTATAGTATGTAACATATAGATACGCCTAGAAGGTAGTATTATGTAAAGCGGTGTCCTTGTCCTGCTCGATTAATATAAAGCGTTATCCTTGTCATTAACACTTGTGATTAACACCGAAATTCAGTAATGATAGGCTTTTTTAGAGGACGATTCAGACATACACAACCTAAATGCATTGCATAAAGGTTGAATCTGACAATACGGCGTTTGTCATAGTTCAAATAGGGGACGAATCCCCTATCTATGAATTCCAATGTTAATCTGTTCTCTTATGTCAAGTGTGGGGTGTGGTAGACGTAACCCTTCAAATTCTCAGAGGAGATCCGTTCTCACTTCTCAGTAGTGGGATGGCAATGGGTTGCTGATGAAGTTATGTATGCCAACTTTCGTATGGTCGTTCAGTTGCTTCAGAAGTAGCCCGCTCTGTAAAATAAATTATTTATGTGGTGTTGTACTAACTTCGACTGTTTACCGTCTAAACTCTAATGAAAGACTTGTCTTGTGGTGTCAATTAATCGTCTGTAGTTTAGCGCTCAAACTGCGAATGATGCAATCAACAAACAAAGAAACTTGTAGGACGTGATGTTAGAATAGATGTGTAATTTGCCCTCCCCCAAATCTACCACAATCTACGCCAGATAGAAGAGCCTATAAATGCACACAATTTATATCTTCACGTACCTATCTGGCGTTGGCCGAATACCAACTGCGAGCAACAAACATTTTACTGAATAGGCCGGAAGCCACTGAATGTATTCCTGTTTTATATTATTCTTAACCCCAGTTCTTTTCTCGCTAAGAAAAACAGTTACAAATAAAGAAAGCTACGTTAATACAAAAGCTAATAAAAGTTCTCACAAATGGAGTAGGTATGTACCTACTATATTAAACTATATTTTCATTTAACTTAAATGGAAGGGCTTTTAATTAAGTTTTGAGTTAGCCATTCTCTTTTTAACACATTTTGGTATTTAATCATGTTTATTAGCCGTTAAATACTTTTGTCCCTGTTGAAATCCCAAGTCCATAAATCACAGTCAACCACATAGAACTCTTAACTCTGGACCGCTTGTAACATCGCTACCTTAACCCTGGAATGCAGTACACCAAACCAACCAGTAGGTACTAGAAGACAGTTATTTCGTTTGCATTTGCAGTCATGCTAACAACTTACTCGTAATCAAATGTAGCACTGAATGAATTATGTACACAAAACACCCATTGTGAATGCAGCAGGATATTGGCTCGCGCATCTAAACCCAGATGCGACTCTATATAGGTTATTTGCACGCTACGCAGACGCATTATCAATAAGTCAGAAGTTGTTCGTACGATCTTAGTATTCGCTGCTAGTCCCTTGGTTTGGTCTTACACGATGTTTACCACGAATGTCTACTCTTGTAGACTTTTAACGAGGAAATTCCGATTTCGATGTGGCTTGCATACAGTTGAAATAAACTGATAGTGCATCAGTGCATCTTCTTATAATTTTACTGCATTGGCAAAAAAATTATCGCAGATATGCTTTTAAGCAATCAAATATCACTTGCTTTGACGGTGAAGGAAAACATCGTGAGGGAACCCTGCAGGCAAGGTTCCCTCACGATGTTCTCATGATGAGGGTTCTCTCAAGAGTGGTGATCTATGGTATACACCCTTCTCATTCTAAGTGGAGACCCGTGTCCAGATAATGATCATACAATCTCAATCTTGCTGTTTGTAATCAATGTAAAAAAAAATTAAATAAAATAATTAATGAATTAGAGGAGCTAACTAACTCTAATGGTAATGTGAATCTGAATCATCATCCTACTTCTAGTGGGTAGGCACAAGGTAGTAGTAGGTGTTGACGCTTCCTCAACCTGCCTAGGATAGCCTTAAGTTGAGGCCGATTGGCCTGAGGATTGCTCAAATATAAATACTAAAGCCGAAGACTGTGAGAAAGCAAACAGAATAGATAAGTTTCCGGTCCTCATTTTGGACAAAGTACCTATCTCACTAGCCTGCAAACATCGTAGTCATCAACAAACCAGTCCAGCGAAACAAAAAGGTTTAAAAACGTACTCCAATTAAATGTTTTAGCTTTAGGCTACAAAGTAAAATACGTACGTTAGAAAAGGATTGTTTATTTTGTATTCTACAGAATTATATCTTTAAATATACAAGGGTATATTTAAAAATTTAGGTAGCTTTTTCGTATATATGTTGGGATTAAAAAATAATGATGAAGAGAACTTGTTATTCTAAAATATGCTAGGTATAGGTGCTAGATATTATGATTGCCTATTGAGTTTTTATTTGCTTGTCTTGTCGAGTAGTAACTTATTAAATTTCTTTAGCGCGATTTTATTATTCTTCTAAATAATAGCAAATGATTAAGTGAAGGTTAAGTAGCCAAATATTCTATGACTATAATAATTTCTATTCTAATAAATATAGTTGTCTTAAAAAATCTTTTACCGACAACATAAAACCACAATCACAATTATTGTAAAATGTTATTAAATTGTAATCGATGTGTCAATTTGTTCTCAGTTGCTATTGTCATGTAGAAAGATCAGCAGGTTAAAAGTTTAAGAGTCACCTGTCCTTCTATACAAAAACAGTTTTGTATACGAGAAAAGCTCGCGACTCCGTTAACCATTGACCGAAGCGATTGCCGACGGCACGATCGATTGCCTGCCGCCTCCAATGGTAATTGTCAATGAGGTGCAATTTATTGCCGTCAATTGCCTTCAATCGCGTATTTTCAATTGACAATCACTTCAATGCGGATCCGTTGGTCGTGCCAGTGGTATATCAAAAATACTAACTAAAGAAGTGACACTCACTCCCCCTGCGTTCCCATCGTAAAGTAACGCCAAGAAGTATTATGTGAAACGCTGTCCTTGTCCCGCTCGGTTTTACATAATATAGTAGATTATTAAATCTGTTCGCTTGTATGAAGTGCCGGTATGTTGTCAATCACGCAGAATTGACGATTGCGATCGATCATCTCGCAGCCTCTTCATACTTTGTTTTACTACGAGTATGTATATTCCAGCCACATGAACGCACTATGAAATCGACCCGACTCCAAATTGAGTGAACAGACGTCGAGTCACTCGAACGCACTATAAAAATCGACTCCACTCCAAATTGAGTGAACAGACGTTGAGGCTGCGCTTGTTTATGAAATGTTTGATGGGTTAGGAATTACTTTTCTTGTGAGGTTTTTTGCGCGACGGAGCAAGTTTACGTCGCCAGTCGACACAACTCCGCTGAAAGTTTTTCTTGCTTGAACGCTGGTTTTTCTTTTGTTATTGAATTGAACCATTAAGTTGACAACCTTTCTTGAACCCTTACCAATATTCTTTAAGAAAATTGTCTTAAATAAATATAAGTAAGGTAGAAAAGTTTCATTTGCATATTTTAGTATAAGTATAGCGAACACAGTATATGGACTGCTTAAATCACTACCCAATAAGTCATGACCATTCTGCATTGAGCAAAAATTACTAAATCCCGTGCCTATAAAATACCTATATATGTTTCATCAAAGTGTAATCTTTAATACGTCGTATATGAGTGTAGGTATGATGAGGCTCCATATTAATTCCTTCCAATAAATTACTATCACTAGCCAAATTTTAAAGGCAAGTATGTTTGTTTGTTGGTTTGTCCTTGTGACCAGAAAACAAAAAGTTCCCACGGGATTTTTAGAAACCTAAATCCACGCGAACGAAGTCACGGTCATCATCAGAGGTCAGAGTAATAAAATTATTGGTTACTAGATGATACCCGCGACTTCGTTCGCGTGGATTTAGGTTTCGAAATCCCGTGAGAACTCATTGATTTTCCCGGATAAAAATAGCCTATGTGTTAATCCAGGGTATAATGAAAACAAAAAAATTAAAAAAAAAACTTTATTTAATCTATCTCCATTCCAAATTTCAGCCAATTCCGTCCAGTACTTTTGCGTGAAAGAGTAACAAACATACACACACACACACATATAGGTATGTACATACACACAACTTTCGCGTTTATAATGTGAAGTGTGTGCGAATGTGTGATAGTGTGAAGTGTGATGTGATAAGTAACCCTAGGCTACATCACACAGGCAATATGAAGTCGTATTTATATTAAACCTTAATTTTCCGCAGACGATATTGTCGCCTAAGGAATGATATGTAGATATTATGTTTTTGCATCAAAATCACATCAGCAAAGGTCAGCGGGTCGGATTTATCCGTTATATACCGCCAGTAAATTGAAATAGTGGCGTAGTAAATTGACAATTTCCATGTCATATTCCGAGTTCGTCCTCCAAAAGATTAATAAAACGGGAAGCCGGCCTCATGGACTAAGAGCCCGTGAGGTTTATCTGCCAGACGCTCTTTGTCTTGAGTGTCTGATAGGGGGTTGCCAAGATACTAAAGTTGAAATCTATAGAGCGCACTTTGACTTTGCTTAGACTTGAGTTTCAGTTAAAATGAGACAGATTTATGCCAGCAGTATAACGCTGTCTCGTTGGAGCAGTGTCTTAAGTTTGGGCAAAATCGAAGTGCGCTCTATAGATCTCAGCCTAAGTGTGACATTTATAGAGCGTACTTTGACTTTGCTTAGACTTAAGATTGAGATAAAACGAGACAGACAGATTTATGTCAGAGATATATACATCTGTCTCGTTTTAACTCTGTCTTAAGTCTAAGAAATGTCAGAGTGCGCTCTATAGATCTCAACCTAAGTGTCTGGCTATGCATGATGTGATTTCTAATACTATTCCGAAGAAAATATTAAAAAAAATTGACTTTATACTTTGACGAAACATTTTATATGTCTTTGTTACCTGTTATCAGCCAAAGCCACCATGATCCAAACTTCATAGTCACTGATCGTTCCTCGCTGTGTTGGGGAACAATGCGAAGAGAAACTTTCAGCTTTTATAAAATAACAAAGGTCTGGTCCTCACAGGCTCTTTGTCTATCAGTTCGTGGAGGTAATTTTACGAATTAACGTGGAGGGTCACACTGTCCCCCGGCGGCGCACGCTCAATTGCGTTGATGATCAACCTCCTATTAGGGGTTTCCACTTTCCAGACTCTAGTTTACGATTCCCTTTTGAAAAGCGTTATGAGTTTTTAAATGGTATTCGATGTAGCTTAAAGGATTAGGCAAGCTAAAGTGACTTGGCAGTCTGAGTAACCGCTAGAGAAGAAATGTTCTCGAGTGGAGACTGCGTACATTTTGTACAAAATTGACAGTATACAGCTATTAGGCTGGCTAGCTATTAGCTAGCCAGACCCCAGATAACTTTTTAGAAAGCGTAATGGGTTTCTACATACTAATCGATGTAGCTTAAAGGAATAGGCAGGGTAAGGTGACTGTTGGCAGTCTGAGTAACCGCTAGAGATGAAATGTTCTCTAGTGGAGACTTACATTTTGTGCAAAATTGTCGGTGTATAGCTATTAGGGTAGCTACTAGCTATTTCCAGACGCCAGATTACTTTCTAAAAGCGTTATAGATTTTAAAAAGGTATTCGACACAGCTCAATGATTTTGTCTTTTAAAAAGCGATATGGATTTTAGGTACCTAATCGACGAGTTCAAAGGATTAACAAACTGAAGTTGCTGTGGAAAGTTCATGTTTGGCCAGTCGCTGGGGAAGAAGGTGTATTCTGGAGTAGACTTCCCGAGTAATCGACTTCAATTAAAAGACTGAAGTGGCAGTGGGCTGTTCATGTCTGACCAATAGTTGATAAAGACATTCTGAAGTGGAGATCACGTATATTTTGTATAAAATTGACAGTCCTATGTAGAATTGAGACTCACATGAAATATTATCGCGTTGGTTATGCAGCTCCGTTGAAGTCATCACTTTTTAAAATTTTATTTTATTTCGTAATTTCATAGATGTTCGAAATAGATTAATAAAACGCAGTTAGGGTGTAATTTTGCCAATTAACGTGAAGGGTCAGACTCAACCCCGCCGGCGCACGCTCAATTACCCTAATGATTAACCTCCTTTTAGTTGCCAGTTGACGTGTTGTATTTTAAAATGTAGGTATTTAATAAAGATTTTACCTGAAACTTTTTTATGTTTCACTCCACTTTAAATAGACGGATAAAAAGTAAAGGCGGTATACCTAGATCGTAGTCATTAAATTAATTAATTATAGTATATTATTAGGATATACCTAATAGAATTTTTTTTATTCAAATACCTATACTTTTACAAGTTATTTTATATCGTCAAAAGAATTTACCACTAGTTCAGAATGCAATTCAGCAAAATAAGCAAGAAACTCGGTGGTTGCTCGTTTCAAATGTTATGTTGGATTATATTGTATTAGAGTCGACTTACTTAATTTTGTGATTATGGATTAGGAATGCCAAAATCATTACACCTTGTTGTATTTGTTATCATATGTATTTTGTTTAGAACAAATTAATAAGTTAAACACTTTCGTTAATAATAAATAACTGATTCTAGTTTTACGGTTTTCAACAGATATTAATTAGGAATCTAAATGTTTTGCGTATAATAATATTTGCGTTTTACATGCTTATATCAAATAATTTTTCCGTAATCACACTAATATTATAAAGGCGAAAGTGTGTGTGTGTGTGTGTGTGTGTGTGTGTGTGTGTGTGTATGATTGTTACTCCTTCACGCAAAAACTACTGGACGGATTTGGCTGAAATTTGGAATGAAGATAGATAATATCCTGGATTAGCACATAGGCTACTTTTTATCCCGGAAAATCAAAGAGTTCCCACGGGATTTCAAAAAAAATCTAAATTCACGCGGGCGAAGTCGCGGGCATCGGCTAGTTCACAATAAACGTGAACACTTTGGCCCGCTCTTACCGAACACGTGGGGCCAACGTGAACGGGAAGCTTTACATTTATTGTGTGGGTACGTACAAAACATCAAACTCTACATCAATTTCATCAAATGGGGTGCCTATCGATTTGTCTTCGTCACGTAAATATGAAAAGTGGGAAGGTTTGAAAGGTCACGTGTGCCATATCGAATTGCTCCAACGGGTTTATTACTTGTTGGAAAACCTATGTACCTACCTATAGGTTCTTCGTCGTAACACTCTTGGCATAGTGGTCGTGGTCATCGTCACATCCGTCGTTGGGGGCATAATATGTTATGCGGCTCAGATTTACCAAGTATAGGTACCAATCCGGCATCCTCTGATGTAGAGCATTATATCTAATAACCAACTTAGTTTCTAGTAGGTAGGTATGTACTATTGAATTTTGTATTTGGTGGGTATGTAATGAAATTTTGAATTATTTAGATACACAGGTGCCTAATCAAATTTATTGAACCTGTTTGAACAGAGAGTGTAAGGTGGAATTATGATTAAGCGTATGAATAAATAATTTCGTGTTTATTATGCTAATTAAATTACCTATTCATCAACACAGAAATGAACATTTGAGGTTAACGAACCTATACATATAACATAGTATCATATTATCATGTCAGGTGTAACATTCCTTAGTTATTAATTTGGTAGCAGCCGTGCCGATTCCACGCACATGATGCGACCTAATTATTAAATTACATTACGTACTTACAAGTTGTGCTCAATAAACGCGGAAGTATCTTCTATCTGTATTCTATACTAATATTATGAATTCAAAAGTGTTGTTTGTTTGTTTGTCCTTTCTTCACACTCTAACTAAGCAACTACCTAATCGACTTGATTTTAATCGAGATGTTGATCGTGTAACATAAGCTACTTTTCATCCCGGAAAATCAATGAGTTCCCGCGGGGTTTTTAAAACCTTAATGCACGCGAGCGAAGTCGCAGACATCAGCTAGTACTGATTATAAATAGAGTTCGAGTGTTATTGAAATATATCAGGGCTCGCGTGTTATAATTACGATCTTATAATACGCTAAAAATAATGTATGTTAAATGGTACGGAAGAAGGTGACAGTCGTAACATAACATATTTCTTAGTATGAGTCTCTAGCACTCCTTTGTAGCTACATGGTCTAACGAATCACATTTTAGTCTAGCATTTAAGGAGTTTTCAAATTGTATTTATTTTTGTGGAATGAATTGAATAAGTTTCCAATATAATGTCGTTGCACACTCATTCTCACATTCTGTAAGAAGGCAATTAATTAATGTAGAGCATTCCAATGACGTCATCCGCACACTTGATGCGTCCAAGGCCTTGGCCAGAAGAGGCAAATTAGGTATTATTTGGCGCCTATAATACGCGCGTCCAAAAAGAGCGTTCAACGTGCGAGCAATAGAAGACGAATTCCATTCGATATTCACAGTTCGCTCTAAAATTCGCGCGAAAACTGGTTGCAACCAAAAATTCTCTAGTATTTTGACTGGCGCTGCGCTAGTGTAGTCTAGCGTACCTTTACTACACGCGATTTACGCGCGCATTGTATATTCGCGCATAGCTTATAGACGCAATGTATGTATTGTGGCATTTGACGCTCAGCACCTCGCCAATGCGCGTATTCATTCGCGCGAAACGATTCGCGACATAATCGACTCTTCTGGACAAGGTCTAATCGATTAGGAACATTAAGCTATGAATCACTTAGTGACTTTATACAATGTCAGGTACAATTTTGTCCACCGTACATCATCCGTAATCGCGCCCGTTAATTCAATCGACCTCAATCCTGATTACAGTCACTTAAACCGTTTTTCTTCAGAGCTAAGATGTAACGCATTATCTTACCGTTCTGGTGAAAAAGTTTTGTAAAAGGTAAATAAAGTTATGAAAATAAGACCGTGCTATTGGTCACTCTCAAGGCAGAACAGTACGCTAATCTTCATACATAAGCTATCGAAATTCTTTACAAGTAGGTACATAGCGAATCGGCAAAAAACGCACCGAGTTGAGAACATCCTCCTTTTTAAAAGTCGGGAAATAAAAAGCTGTTTCTTGTAAATCACATTTAGGTTTTATTAGGTAATAGATATAGCTTCCTTACCAGACGCTATTGCATAATATTGGAATTTTCCTTAAATTTAATCCAAATCCAGTGTATAGAACCGAGAGCGGTGTAGTCTGCGGTGATTAAGATCTCTGAAAATCTGCAATATTTGTGTTTGTCGGTGTACTATCGTACAAGCAACCAACGCAGCATATTTTTCATTAGGTACCTACATACTGAAAAACGCGTTTAGTTCAGAGCATGTATCACACTTCACACTAATATTATAAAGGTGAAAGTTTGTATGTGTGTGTGTGTGTGTGTGTGTGTGTGTGCATGTTTGTTACTCCTACACGCAAAAACTACTGGACGGATTTGGCTGAAATTTAGAATGGAAATAGATTATACCCTGGATTAGCACATAGGCTACTTTTTATCCCGGAAAATCAAAGAGTTCCCACGGGATTTCGAAAAACCTAAATCCACGCGGGCAAAGTCGCGGGCATCGGCTAGTATTGTATATATGCGATTGGCATAAAGTATAGCTGTTATTCTACAAATCGCGCTGTGTAGTGTCGTCTCATAATAAGTTAACTTAGGAGGTTACTTATTATGGGACGGCACTGAAGTTCTCGCCCGTCTCGTGGAAGTCGTTGAGGTGACAGTTAGTAGTTTCATTAGAAACGGTATCGCGCCTCGAAGCCTCACCCCCTACTACAATATAGGCTGGAAGGTGACTACGAGATGTTCTTAAATACCATCGTAAAACAAGAAACTACTATAACGATAAGCTACAAAATATCATACATATACAGTGATTGTAGGTACAATTTAAATTTGAAGCTTGCACTACCATGTAAGTATCTCTTAAGTAGGTACAAACTTAGTGGTAACGTTCGGTAAATGGCAACGCTTCTTGAACCGTTACTAGATACTACTCACCTTCTTTCTCTCCCTTTATACGCTTAATTAAGCATGATGCTTGTGCTAGGAATAGGTACCACATTACTAGGTATTACGGGTAGGTATAAAATGCATTTTATTGCAAGATTCTACCCCATAAATCGTTATTAATTTTATTTACTCAGATTTTGTACAAACAAGTTTAAACGGCATGATTTCTAAATATACCAAACCAAACCAACCAAACGTAACCAAATAGGGTTTTAAGAAAAACCCTATTTGGTTACGTTTCTGACACGAAAAGCTAAGATTTGGAAAGCCCTTCCGGCGTCCGTGTTTCCTGCCACGTATAACTTAAGTTCCTTCAAAGCACGAGTGAATGTAGGTATCTTCTAGAAGAGCACGCTCCAACCTAAGACCTCATCATTGCTTTTCTTAAGGCTCGATCGACAAGCGCAAGCCTATTCTGTAATAAAAAAAATCAATTTATATAGCTTGTTATAGCCACCATGCAGTTTATGGGTGCAAAATGCAAATATCTTAACAAAATAACGATAGCATTCACATTGCCGATGCACAGAGTAAATAACCAAGCCGATTGAACCTCTTTCCTGTCAAGATCACTTAATTACCTAGTGAAAAGGAAATTTACGCCACCCTTATTCCGTAGAAACTTTCCCTTATAAAAGGTGGCAGTCCCTATGCTTGATTTGTTTCAAGACTGATCTGGAAATGGAAAATTTTACGTCTCACATTTACATAATAGCCGTCTACTGGTTTTACGATTGTTTCGGAGTTGGGAGTCGGTATTGGTACCAACCGATGCGTTCCCATTAAATCTTTTTATCTCTTTTTGTTATTGCCGCTTAACTTCGCTGGTAGATATAGATCTAGTATAAATATAGATCAATAATAGTAGGCACTCTCCTCGACTCTACTTCCTATATCGAGTGTTTAATCTAACGTAAGTTAAGTGCGTTCGGCTTTACCTATACAGTTTCCATTATGTCACAGAATTCTGCGGGAAAAATCGCGCGGTGAAATTTTACAGTGTGTACCTACCCTTACATATCCAAGTGTGATTAAGATAGTTGGACGGTAGTTGGTAAGTTCACTGCTTCTAATATCTGATACAAGAGTAGATTCTCTTCAAGTAACATCACTGTAACTCGTCTGCCTGTTAAAACCAAACAAATAAGTAGGCAAGTAAGTAGATGCTAAGAATAAAGTTAGTAAGTTGCAAATAATTAGGTAGTTGGTGCGGTCGTTAGTTCGCCAACTCGAACCATTTCGCTACCGCCATTAGAAACGGTCTCGACCGCAGGCGTTCTTATTTGACGTTATCGCACTCCCAGTTTCCACTTTATAACACTACCCGCCTACATATTGAGCAGAAACAGCTCTATTTTACTTCACATTATTATTACTTGTTTGCATTTTCATTGGCCAAGTATTCTTCCTGCACTTAAAACATTATCAACAATCAGCTTAGCTAAAAGCCTCGAAATAACCTAAAGCTACTTATACAATTTGGTATGGATATAACCATTGGAGCGCAATTTTAAACTTAGTTCAATTATCTTTAAAATGTCAGGTATTTGTAGCTTCTTGCAAAATTATAATACTTCAGATGTTTGATCACCATCCTTACTATAAATTGCTTTGTTTGTTGTTTGTCCTTCCATTACGTCGCGACAGCTCGACGTGATTTTTGCACAGGGTAGAGTTAAAGGCCTGGAGAGTAAAGTGTGACAGTTCCCACGGGATTTTTAAATAGCTAAATCCCGGGCATCAACTTCTAGACTATAAATAATTACATTTAAATACATTACAGCAAAAAATATCGTATCTCACTAGTAATCTTATTAAGCACAAAATAGCACAATCATATTATGCAACGTTTGTAATATAACTTAACGACATGATACCTACGATAACTGCTTTTTCACTTGCTCAATTGTGACACTTATACACATGAGACACGAGGCGCTCTCTCTCAATGATAACTCCTATTATCTCTGGGATCCTGAGTCCCTAATCGCGCACTCCCCTGCTATTTAACCCGTTCCCTTATCACGAATTACGGAATTAGCCTCGTTGCTTTCGGTTCACGCTCAAATTGGACCATTTCGCGTACTCTAATTTAAAGTGAACACCATTTTGTGTAACAACAGCACGCTAATTAAGGTAATTAAAACATGTTAGCTTCGGTGACGACAATCGTCTAGAGCAGAGGTTAGAATATACGCCTGTTGCGATAGAGGTCACAGTCTGAATGATACACGATTTATGTAACTACTGCGGTTAGTATCACTGACATTAGATCATATCTAATAGGATACCTTACATGGTAAAAATCGGTCAAGTGTGAGTCGGATTCGCCCAGGAAGGTTTCAGTACCACCGTACAACAAATAACACATTTTAATTTACAAAAATTAGGTTCACTTATTAATTACAAAAACTGAGACATCCTCATCATCATCATCAACAACCGATAGACGCCCACCGTTGCACATAGGTCTCTTGTAGGGACTTCCACACAGTCCTGCGCCACCTGAATCCAGCGGCTCCCTGCGACTCGCCTGATGGCGTCCGTCCACCTAGTGGGGTGTCTTCCAACTCCGTGATTTCCGGTGTAAAGTCGTCATTACATGAGATAATATGTAACATGCTTTCAAATTGTACATTTGAAAAGAGCAACCGCCGAGTTTCTTGCTGGTTCTTCTCGGTAGGAACAGCATTCCGAACCAGTGGTAGATTATTTTGAAGATTCAAAAGCACTTGTAAAAGTTTAATTGAATAAAAATAATTTGAATTTGAATTTGCTATTTATGCGGATCAAAATTGTATACACGGAACTGACCTAAAATTGTATCGTAACATAACAATTACAACGACCTTGTTACTTTAAATGATACGTATCTATTGGAAAAATGAAGTAAACTAGCTGATGCCCGCGACTTTGTCCGCGTGGATTTAGGTTTTAAGAATCCCGTGGAAACTCTTTGATTTTCTTGGATAAAGAGTAAGTAGCCTATGTAACTCTCCAGTTTTTCAACCATGTGAGAAATCACGTTGAACCGTCGCGACGTGATTGAAGGGCAAACAAACACACTTTCGCATTTATAATATGGGTAGTGATGTTACGTTACGTTCAAATGATCCAGGTCAGTTGCCAGTTTAAATCAAAAATTCTGTAATGCAATCTGTATGGCCATACTCCTATGTACTCTTAGAAGATTACCTGCTCAAGAATGTTACGCTCTCAACTTTCTGAATAGCAAATATCGATGCACGGTTCAGTAACGTTACCAATGTACGATCGCAAAGTTGCAACGAGTGCTCCGAGTAGGTATACATTAGGGAAAAGGTGAACCGGCAAGGGTAGGCAAGTGCTATTTGCAAGTTACCGTCCGCCGGTGCCTCGGTCCGTGTGCACTCGGACTGCCAAATTGAAACGAGCCGCAACTCGAGCAAAATGAACGGTTGCTTTTCGATATTTCGCTTCATTTCTCTACCTGTTGGGGGTCGCAAGGGCTGTCGATAAGCTAAGAAAATTCCAAATTGTTATACTAAATTAGCACAGCACAAAAGTAGGCATTCGTTACCGTTCCGTAAATGTGTTGCTCTTTGCATGTTTTTCGAAACTCTGTTACAAAGTCAAGTGACTTCAATATCTCGTCTACTCTAATCGCTAACGTCACCTCTGGTCTTCCACGTCCACTCAGTTTCCCCTACCCTCTTAAAGTCATCTGTCTAGCTTCAATCATCCTTACTTCCATTACTTATAATATTATAAATGCGAAAGTGTGTATGTATGTGTACTTCCTTTCACGGCCATCCGCTTAACAAATTCTGACGGGAACAGCTGATAATATAGTTTAGCTGAAGATACGTTCATCCATCCATCCATCAGCCTGTAAGCGTCCACTGCTGGACATAGGCCTTTCCAAGAGCGCGCCACCAAACACGGTCCTCCGCCTTCCTCATCCAAGATACGTTATCGAAGATACGTTAATCAATTGAAATGAAACGTAAACAACTGAATCTCTTCGGGAAAAAATCGGAGAACCCGAGACCGCGGGGTTTCTAAAAAACTAAAACCACACGGCGAAGTCGCGAGCATCAGCTACCCATATCATAAATGCGAAAGTGTGTTTGTTTGTTGGTTTGTTCTTCAATCTTGTCACCACGGAGCAACAACGGATCGACGTGCTTTTTTGCATGGGTATAGTTAAAAGCCTGGGGAATGACATAGGCTACTTTTTATCCCGGAAAATCAAAGAGTTCCTACGGGATTTTTAAAACCTAAATCCACGCGGATGAAGTCGCGGGCACCAGCTAGTTTCACTATAATTCAGAAGTTAAGAACATAATAATATTACTAACCTAAGTCTATGATGGGGCAACCCTAGATTTTGTATATTTATGCTTTCAACGTTTGAAAACCTCTACAGGCTTGTCAGGTATTATCAGTATTGGTTAAATTGCCTCTATTGAACTAAAATTGATAAAATTGAAAACCGTCTTGCAGTGATTCAAACAGTTCCATTTTATTTTTATTTTATACTTTAGAAATATTCACTCATTGCGAAGCTAAAAGGAGAGTTATTTACCTATTAAATTATTTAAATTGTACAACCTTGACGAGGGTCAGAGAGGAAGCGTTCCTTTGATTAAAATACCTTGATAATTGAAAATTGTCGCAGTGTTTTCACCATCATAATGTAGATTTAAATTTGATTGGCAATTTAGAAATAGAAAAGTATTAATAAAATCATATCTACATCTCCTTTCGGTATAGTAGCCCAGTTAACTGAAGTTCTAGAGCTAGATTCTAGCCGATAAAGCCTGAACTATACATACTACGTATAAGAAAAAATATGTCCACCCTCCGCATAACTTCTCATAGCATAAAAACGAATTTCGCTAAAATATACTAAAAATATTCAAGTAGGTAATCAATCATATGATTGCAACTTTTACTTATTTTAATTATATATTTTAGGACCCTGAAAAATAAACGTCGAAGAGTTTGACAAAACAGATAACCCATAGAATGGAATGGAAACATTGGCATATAATGTCCTATCTTCCGATGGCATTTTAAGAGGGCTCTCTCCGTCACTCGTTTCATACAATCGTAGTTCCAATTTCATTTGAATACTAAGCAACCAAAGTCCATGAATTTTTGCAGAAATATTCTAGAAACTAATGTCTATGTCTGTGGTTTTCCAGATTTCTCTTAAAATATTCGGTTTCAAAGTTACGCGGTCTTAAAAAATTTCATACAAATCTTTGAGCCCCTGTAATTTTAAAACTACATATTTTTAGAAAAATCTAAAACACCACAGGCACAGATATTAGTTTCTAGAATATGTCTGCAAAATTTCATTGACTTTGGTTGCTTAATATTCAAATGAAATTGGAACTACGATTGTATGAAACGAGTGACGGAGAGAGCCCTGTTAAGGATTTTATTTTTAACCCCCGACCCAAAAAGAGGGGTGTTATAAGTTTGACGTGTGTATCTGTGTATCTGTGTATCTGTGTGTCTGTGTATCTGTGTATCTGTCTGTGGCATCGTAGCGCCTAAACGAATGAACCGATTTTAATTTAGTTTTTTTTGTTTGAAAGGTGGCTTGATCGAGAGTGTTCTTAGCTATAATCCAAAAAAATTGGTTCAGCCGTTTAAAAGTTATCAGCTATTTTCTAGTTTTCTTGTAGAAAAGAAGGTTAGATAACCCTTAGGTTCATAATATTCAAGTGTCAATTGACAAATGTCAAGCTGTCAAGATGGACGTTGCCTAGATATACATAATTATTAATTATTTATTTGAAAATGATTTGTCGGGGGTGTTGAAAATTTTTAATTTACACTTGTATAGAAATACATAAGATTTAGGATTCCTCAAATCATCACAATTAGGCAGTCAATATTGAATTACTTGAAAACCCGTTAGATTAGTTAAAACCCAAGTGTTCTACACTTTACATGTACCTATTTGACCTTTATAAGTTTATGTAACATATTTACTTCATTTTACATAATATACCTTTAATTTAATTTAATACATTAGACACAATAATGTTAATTGATATAATAATGATAAATATTAATAACAGGAACTATTTTCCAATCACATCAAAAATCTTTTCTCTAGCAAGATATTTAAATAACATGGCAAAGGAAAACGTCTACAAGTAATTGAATAGTATTTGAGTTATTACTAATTGCAGAAACTGAATAACAAAAAGAATCGTTTTCCTTTGTTCAGGTCGTCTATCAATTGCAGTACAAAGTGGCAAAAAGTAAACTGGAAAATTTAATAAGTATCAAGTATGCTGAGAACAATAGGAATTTATTAATTGATACAACTTTATAGACTCTTATTACGAGCGTAACTTATTTTACAATTGATTGATGATGTAGAGCCATTTTAATTAATAGCCACTTTTGACAGTTTCCAAAAATTGATAGTAAATTCGTATTTTCTCTCTTTCTCTCTCTTTGTAATTAAAGCAAAGCAACGACGTCCAAAGGAATAAGGAATTCTTTTGTATTGAACGTTGTTATTTTATTACCCTGCCAAAGAAAACTTTTAGCTATGTGCGTTATATATGTTTATACGTAGAAATCAATGAGGTTTAGAGCATATTTTTACACGAAGTTTCTTTTTCTCAGGTACAAGGTCGAAGTTGCGGGCAAAAGCTTGCCAGTGCTTACTACCTTGGACAAGGGGCGATACGGTGTAATCGTGTTCGAATCGCTGTCGAAATACGCCAATATGGACAAGTGGAATCGAGAACTACTCGACAAATACTGTCGAGAATATTCAGTAGGGGTCGTCGGATTCGCAACGCCAGGCGAAGAGAGCCTTGTAGGTGCTCAACTGAAAGGATTCCCACTCTTCATGCATACCAATCTGCGGCTTAAGGTAAATTGAAATTTATTGTGTGGCATATTGTCGCCCACAACATCGTTCTCGTCTCCAGACTGAAATTACCTTTAATATAATATCGTTGCAGATATAAATCTTCACGTTTTATCGCCGTATTATGAGTAATAGTCGTCTGCGAATTGAGAATTAGGATCTATTTTATATTCATGGCTCCTTAATGTTATCTGGTTACTAGATAATGTTATAGGATCTTCTGAAAATGTCTTTTATACCAACGTAATAGAATATTTCAAAAATCAAGAATTTCATACTAATATTATGTGAAAGTGTGTGTGTATTTATCTGTCAGTGTCTACTACGTCCATCACGGCCCATCCGTTTAACCGATATTGAATTTGCATCTACATAGGCTACTTTTACCTTGGAAAATCAATGAGTTTCCCCTTGACTTTTAGAATTCTTAATCCACGCGGACAAAGTCGCGGGTGTCACCTAGTAATAAATTAAACTGGTAAGTGTTATCGTTTCTGTATTTTTGCAGTGCCTTAACATTAGGTTTTTACTAGCGACATTATGTGAACATTAATAAACCGCTAATCTTTTTCTAAAAAACGAAACAAATACGCGATGTAAATAGAAAAAAAAAATTACCGCGGTTATGACATTAAAAAATGAGGCCGAGCTAAATGTTCTCTTTTCGTTTAGGACGCAGCATTGAACCCTGCTTCGCCGGTGCTGCGGTTGGCCCGAGCTGGTGAGACGGCCTGGGGCCCGCTGCCTGGCGAGCACTGGACTGTCTTCAGGGCCAACTCCTCCACTTACGAGCCGGTCGCGTGGGCGTTGAGGCAGACCGATTATGGAGTCAATGGTGATTATACCCACATTTTAATCTTTTTCATTATGTTACAGTTACAACACGTTTACCTATCTACTAAAAACTATAATTTTAATCATTCATACGCATTTATTAAAATAACTAATTTGTCGACTGGCTAACTAACTGGCAGACTGGCCGACGTGACAGACAAATCGCAGCCCAGGGTTATTCGTTACTCAAACTCCACTAAGAAAGGATTTTGATTTCCAACGTGAAATAAAACCTAAATCCACGCGGTCTTGGTCGCAGCTAGGCATCAACTATTTAAATATTAACAAATATGGCGTGAATACATTGTACATATAAGGAAAAGCTTATCAATTCTATTTTTATACTATAAATATTCGATCCAAATATTTATTTGGAATTTCCCCGAATCTTGTTATATTTTGTTGATAATGATATCGAAGCTGAAGCACTGGTAAAGTTATTAGCAATCCATTTACTAGGTACAGCAAAACTCTCGTGTCGCTAATCAGACTAAACTTACACAATTTTTTTAAATTTTCAAGCTGAATATTTTCAAGAAAATGTTCAGTTGCAATAGTAAAATTAATGATTTTACTATTGCAACTGAACAATCTCTACCAAATATGCACGATAGGCGCCTACTAGAATCTACCTCTTTAATAAAGCTCTACATATAATAAAATAAGTTTCTTGAAATGAAATCGCAATAGTTTGGTAGGTAGGTTTATTATCTATATTCTATACAAATAATATAGTTATTTTTGTTTGCATGAAAATAAGCGATAGCGTACCATTACCCAAAAATGATGCTAGTTAACAGTATTTTAAAACCTAAATAAATATAATTGAAGCATGATGTATGGACTTTTTATAGTTACGAGCATTTTTGGACTGATTTATCGTACACATTTTGTCCCCGAATCACGTAACGAAAACGTTTTCTTCCTCCACAATGCATGCGTGAAATACGTTATCATAGCCGAAAATAAAAATGTATGGCACGGAACGGGTTACGTGCGACACAACAGTAGTCGTATGATATCGAATTCGATGACATCACTGGAATTCCGGCGCGCGTGTGACACGATATGAATACGAATCCTTGGCGCCATTAGGCCTGCGCTAATGACCCGCGAAACCTACGCCAATGAAAGCTAAATACCCTCATAATGTATCTATCAATAGCCTTTATTTAGTCTTATCATAAATCAAACTTAGCTATTAGATATCCATACAATCTATATCCATGCCAGTATTATAAATGCGAAAGTATGTCTGTCTGTTGTTTGTTAGCTTTCCAGGATTTGATACAGAGACAGCTTGCTTCCCGGGGATGGATCCCGAAGATGAAGGCTACTTTTTGTTACGGAAAATCAAACAGTTCCTACGGGATTTAAAAAACTTAAATCCATATTGATGAAGCCGCGACATAATCTTTATAGGCTACTTTTCTGAGTTCTCTTGGGATTTTTAAAAACATAAAGGGATTTTTGAAAACCTAAATTCACGCGGACGCGGGCATCATTTAGTAGGTATTTATTATTAAGATTCTTATGAGTGAGAATTATAAAGGAAGCTGAAAATATTAGCTAAGTTCAAGACTTCAAGTTCAAATTCGTATATATCTACGAGTACATACTTATGGCATGATTTTTGCTATAAGTATTAATAAACGCCTCGCCTCGCCTTGTCGAAATCGATCCAGCGATTTTGGCGTGAAATTAAGCAAATAAACACTTCTTATTCTTATTATTCTTAATCTTATGGATAGACAGTGTCACTTCTTCACTTATAATATTAGATTCATTAATATTCCCCTGAAATATCAAAACATCGTGTCCTTTGACCAAAAGTCCTCCTCTATTTTGTGTACTAATTTCTTGCGTAACTTAATTAAAATGGATGCTAATTTTCTAGCGCCTGATGTTTTCAGGAATAAAGCCATCAAGCAATCTCATTAATGGGGTCCGTTTATGTTTTGTCCACCGGATTCGCGTCATTAAGTGAGCCTAGATCGATTGTTTTGTTAGTTTCCGTTACGTGCTGTTTGAATCGTTCCGTTTAGTTTATGAGTTTATTCTCCACTTAGTTGTTTGTGGGTAATGGCTTACGCCCTCGTCAAGGATTTAATATAGGTAGGTACTTGAGACTTTAGGACCTACTGCAGTATTTTCTAAAACTTGTTCGAAATAGTGTTTATTTTATTAAATTATTTGCTCTCGCAAACATTCCTATATCGGAGACTATTAAATTTACCTTATGCTCCTACAAATTTTAACGCACACATTTAGGTACAGTACGCGACAGGCCGAGTTAGCAATGGGGATGGGGACGCCCCGCACAGCCGCACATCGCCCGCTATATATTTACTTGTGCTATAAGACCTACCTACCTGCCAAATTTCATGATTCTAGAATCTAGGTCAACGAGAAGTACCTTATAGGTTTTCTTGACAGACACGACAGACGAATAGACGGACAGACAGACAGACAACAAAGTGATCCTATAAGGGGCCTGTTTTTCCTTTTGAGGTGCGGCAAATTTAAAACAGTAAACCTTTCCTTTATTCGCCCTAATTTTTTATTTTAAGTAATTAAAAGGTAGTGGACAGTGGTGTATAAATAACCCTATCAATCTGAATAAAATGCCCCAGCGGTTTTATGTCTTACTCATCGCTAATCAATTTCTCTAATAAAAGCTACATTGGCTCAAGCCTTTTGTTAACGGGTCAAATGAATTTGCCTCGACTCGTCTATTAGGGGGACCTTTGACCGGTCTTGGAATTAAATATATTCATGTCAACGGAACGAGAATAAACTTTATTCCAATACGAGTAAGTTACGAAACAGCATAAACGGGTTTCTATAAAAATTCAATTCCGAATTAGACTCGTAGTAGTAGATAGTGATTCACGTATTTGGTACAGTGGCAGAGTTTACGATCATCCGTTTGTGACTATAAAGAACAATTACGAACTTATTGTGTGAAATATTGTCGTCGAGGCCTTTGCCCCGCGATGTGGGAAAGTCAATTATTTAAATTGATAGCCAGCCCAATAAAAACAGTTCTTTCCTTGGGGGAGTCGAGTCTCGCAGTCGATAAATATGTGCCAATGTCTCTCTCAGTCCTTTCGCAATATCTTGTCCATAAGTCTTTTGAAGTATCTTTTATTCTATGAGAATCAATGTATCATATCATTGGGTCATGAATCACGATCATGAGTCATGTTTTTGTGGGAAAATTTGCCAATACCATAAACACAGCAGCTCTACCCGACAACTGTATGATGAAAACGCCAATATGAGGAGATCAGCAACACTCTTTATTGATGTAGGTACATTACTTGCATCCAATAGTACCGGGTGCTGGGACTTCGAGGTCGTAAGCGGCTGGAGTGTGGATCTGGCCGGCAAGACGGAGAAGACGGCAGCTTGCTGTGGTACAAGCTGTCGTGCCTACATGTAAAGCGCATGAGCCAGTGGAATACAGCCTCTAGGATGTGCCCAATGGGCATTGTGCGAAAGAGGCACTAGCGCATGTTCTTAAGAGTTCCCGGAGCCTCTTAATATGCGCTGAGGATGACCACCGAGGGGGTTTAGTGGGTAAAAACCTCACCATCTCTTCGAAGAGCGATCGGGTATCTTAAAAAAATTTTACCACCGTCAAAATAAAGGTGATTTACCTATTTCTACACATGTAGCTACTTGTAAAGGTTTCGCTCGATCCCTTACATTTAACGATCTAAAAGTTTTTCGTTGAGACTCCGCCTAACGTAACAAGTAGCACATTACGCATGTATAATTTTCCACTTTGAATAAATAATTATTATTTATTTTAACCGAATAATTTTGTGTTTTTAGCAATAACTGGGATGCTGGAAAAATGGCTGACCGTCTTGTACTGAAATATAATGTGTAGAAAACTAGAAACCCTCGTAAAAAAGCAATTTAACCTAAGTCACAATGTACGCACTGGTTTGTTATCACACCTCACTTATGGAAAACAAACTGCTTGTACATAATATATACCTACATGGGATGTCCACATTTCCGTCAGAGCTTTGAACTTGAAGTGTTTGTCTGTGTGTGGGCCTTTATTATAAATAGAAGCTCTACCTTAAACCACTATGTGATTGCTATATACATAATTCGCACTTGAGTACTTATTGTGTACCGTCCTAATTAATGTAGGCCCTCTAAAAGGGTCCTATTCCACTTTAAGCCTATTATCGCCATAAACTTGTACATACTTATTCCATTCCTTAAATGTATCTTCCCAGAAATAGTCAATTTTGGTTATACTTGTACGTCCGTCGGTCGGTGTGTACTTTGTGCGGTTCCGTGAACCGCAAACAAGCTCTGCCAACAGAAACGTTTTGAGCATCTCGTTTTTTAAGACTTCCTAACAAGTCCGCTGATTTTGTAGAAAATAATTACGCTCGGATCTCTTACCAAAATGCCGTATTTTAAGAATTCTGTGTAGGAATTTTTAACTGAGCTTTTAAATAAAATTATAAGCTTTAATATAGTAAAGTAATATATTCTTTATTTTACATCATACACCAAAGCAAAATAATAAGTTTTACAAAAGGCGGCCTTATCGCTAAATAAGTGATCTCTTGACTGAGTAACCTGTACACTTGTAGAGGATACAATAAATAAAGTAAAAGATCTAAAACTATACCTACGCGATATACTAAGTATATGAATCATTATTCATATCATCATTATCAAAAGTCTATAGTCAAGCTATAAAAAGATGTTTTTTTCCTAGAGATTGTTGTTCCACGTGCATATCACTATCATCTTCAAAAATAATCCAAAGCGGAGAGTAGGTAGTAAAATGAGTTCGCCAGCCGGCGAACAAACACTTATGATATTTTTATTGCTTCTTTTGGGCTCTCCAAGTGCAAAACTCTGCAGCCCCGAATATGTTTTAATCAGAATGAGGTCTAACATCGAGGAAAAAGAGCATCGAAAAGTGTTTTTTTTTTTTTTTTAAATCAGTCTTGTCCCGTACAGAATTATTAGATGATCCTTTAGATTCTGTCGTGAAAAATTTAGTTATTGGGGAAAGTCTTATTTTGTTTGCCTGCTCAAAGTATACTTTAAATTATAATAAATAGCTAGCTCGCCCTGGTTTAGTTCGAGTAGAATTGTTTAAAATTGATGAGGGAGTGGAATTGCCAAAAACCCTAAAACACGTACCTCTTTTTCATTTTTGATCGAAAGAGCAAATATTCATATCGATATACATAACTTAAGAAAATTA
This sequence comes from Maniola jurtina, assembly GCF_905333055.1. Taxonomy (NCBI): domain Eukaryota; kingdom Metazoa; phylum Arthropoda; class Insecta; order Lepidoptera; family Nymphalidae; genus Maniola; species Maniola jurtina. The sequence continues at coordinate 4,748,186 of NC_060035.1, read as the reverse complement.
CTGATTTTCATCCAAAATTTTATCCCCTATGTAACAAACACCCTTAGGGGTGGAATTTCCAAAGCGTCTTTCTTTATGAGTGTGTACACCATAAGAGGAGCCGACTGTCAAAATTTCAAATTTCTAACCCAGCAGTTTAGGCTGTGCATTGATAGAACAATCAATTTCAATACAAGATTTATGGGGAACTCTTAGGCATGCAGGTTTCCTCACGTTATTTTTCTTCACAGCTAAAGCAAGTGATATTTAATTTTTTTAAACGCACATAACTCCGAAGTGCGTGCTCAATATTAGGAAAATAGCAGTAAACTAACAATAAATTTGTTTTACAGAGGAGAGGCTGCCGTTAGCGACCGTAGTACAAGACCATGGTCGTTTGGACGGCGTCCAACGAGTGCTGTTCGGGTCCGGGCTTCAGTTCTGGCTGCATCGGCTGCTGTTTTTGGACGCACTAAGCTACCTCAGCCACGGCCAGTTGAGCTTGAGTCTCGACCGATGGATACTCGTCGATATTGATGACATCTTTGTTGGCGAACGAGGTAAGCGTACTAGACTTGTTAAATGACTTAAATAGACCAGTATGGTTGTATAAATGGTCGGAAAGTAGTAGTAGTGTTCTTTGTACAACAATACGTTCTTTTTATTTAAAAAATGGTTAACATAAGCTTTTTCAGCCACTAACCACATATTTTAACCAGTTTTATTACACTATAAGGCTAAGCGGGCACGGGCGGTTAATTAATGATCGGTTGGTCAAATAACCGCCTCAATTTATCATACAAAATTGTACGTTACAATAATTGCCACTTGTACGCGCTCTCATAATACATTGCCGCGTGATGAATCCAGTCAGTAATTTGACCGCCTGCCGGTTATTTAACTACGCCGCACGTACTAACCCGTACGCACCTTAACTCGAGACCCTGTTTAGACGGCATTGAAACCGCACGGTTTTTACATGATAAATCTTAACGAACAGGTACGTAGTGGTGCAGAGGCTAAATAGAGAACCGTTCGCACATTAAAACTGTGTACGTTTTTGCAGTAAAAACAACGCGTGAATGGTTCTATACTCAAAGTATGCGCCACTATTACGTAGCTTAGGTACAATTTTGTATGATAAATCGAGACGGTTGTTTGACCAGCCGGTCATTTGACTGCCCGTATGCGCCGAGCCTTACACAAATTGCTTCATCAAATCATTAGGTAGACCTAATATGCTTCTTTTATTAACTATTTATTACAAAATTAAGTACCAAAGTCTAAGTATGTGTGTAAGATTTACAACTGAGCCTGAAAGTAAGAGTCCTTAAGCCGAAGATTTATGGGATGAAACTAATGGGATACGTTTGGAACCGTAAACAGCACTCACACACACTACATTTACTATTATTATCATCATCATGATCAATCTATTAATGGTTCACTATACTGAACACGAGTATCCCCTCAGGAGGTATGGTCATAGTCTATTATGCTGAACAAGTGCAGATTGGCAGACTTCACACACCTTTGAGAATTTATTTGAATTGCTTAAAACGCACTTAGCTCCGAAAAGTTAGAGATGCGTGTCCGGAATCAAACCCCGGACCCCCGACTAGCAGGCTGATGTCTTAACTACTAGACTATAGCTGCTTTTATAGAACTATCATTACTATTATAGAACTATCATTTTAAAATCTATCGAAATTACTGGTTGCCTTTTGTTCAAATATTTGGTACAATTTAGGTTAAAAGCACAAAAGGCCTTCGTTCAATTAATATATTAATTAATTAAATATTTTAACACATATAACGGCGGTTAAATGCAAATTTAAAATTTGGGAGAGCCGCATTGTCTACTGGCGACCGCGAAATTCGCAATTTTCGATACGTTGCCAAACGTTTTATAAAAGTAGCCACCTACCGCAATTGTAGTCCAATTTGTGAAAGCCATCAATACTAATTAATTTAATTTGATGAAAGCTTTCCGCTTATTATAAAATAGGCGACAGGCGGGCTTTGTACTAGTCAATACTAATAATACCAGATTTATTATATTCTATTAGGTCCCAATATACTTAGGTATCAATTTTATTGCTGGACAGGATACAGTTTTTTTCTATCATACTTTTGGTAATTAGGTAATTATTATTTATCTGAGTGGATCTCATCAGGACTAAGGACGTTCCTAACTAGTTCTTGGATCTAAGGGGATCAAAACTTTGAGAAGATGTCTTCAATAAGTATGAGTTTATTTGTAGTTAGAGGCCCCTAAGGAACATTTCTGCAAAATTAATTAATCGCGCCCGCTTCGTTCGAAACGAAACACTAAATTTTATATTTTCTGTTCGTTTGTAACATAGTATGGATTAATTATACAAAACTTCTAAAAAATTTTTGTATAAAAATTTGCCCTCACCAGGCCTCTATAAAATCCACAAAAATAAAGAAACCAAGAGCCTCAATCTATGATACCGCACCGGGTCTCCCACGGGGTTCAGCCGGTGAATCTCCCATTAATATATTATTATTTACATATAATTCTCAAGAACAACATGAATGAATATAAGCTATTATCGTTCAGTAATTTGATTAAAACAGTTTATTATGACTTCAGTAGGTTATCGCTGCGTGCAGTTACTCCAATTAGAATATTATTATTATATCTATGGCAATTGACACCAAAACTTGTGTATTAACTATAATAACTAAGTATAAATGTTTTTAACAAATAAAATGAGAGGATTTTTAGTTTTTCACAAAAATAGCAATAACAATACGTTCAAGTACAATAAAAGCCTACAAAGTCACAAAAATATATGTGTAGAAAGCCTACCTACGAAAAGCCGTATACGAAAATTTTGTGACCGCTTTTTACCTTAATAAATTACTCTGGAGTAGGTATACACCGTTTCAGGTTTTTATTTTCAATAACACGAATGAGTGTGTGAAATGTTATTGTTCGGATCGAATTCATCCTCTTTCGACATAGGTGAACGTGACTGGTTGAAAATGCTATACTAGACAATGTACGTAACTTCATCCATGTGGATTTCAGTTTCTTAAAAATCCAGTTGGAATTCTTTGGTTTTGCGGGCTACAAAGTAGTCTTTGTCCATGTCTCAACTTTCAGTCTTCAGAATGCAAGCTATCTCTGTACCTACCAAGAAGATTATAATCAAAACTTTTTTTTGCAACGCAAAATTTTTTTTTCTTTCTTTCTTTCTTTCAACTTCGTCCATGTGGATTTAGGTTTTTTAATCCCGTGGGAACTCTTTGCTTTTCCAGGACTAAAAGTAGCTTATGTCCTCGTATGGATTATAGAAGGTAGGGATGTGGTGTAATATCTGTTGTGTTGAGTTTCTTGCTGGTTCTTCTCGGTAGGAAAGGCATTCCGAATCAGTGGTAGATGCATTGGTGATTCCAAAGTACTTATAAAAGTTTATTTGAATAAAAAAAATCTATTCTGTTCTATTCTTCCCGGTAACATGGAGACTTTTCAAAATAATTCTGTTTAACCCAAAAAAATAAAAATCCACTTCCCTACTTTCAATTTACATATACTACTTCTATTACAATGTTTTTATAGTTGTTAGAGCTACACAATACAGCGATGCGTGTAAAAAGCTATTTGTTCAGGATCGAGTTCACCCCTTTTTAGAGAAACGTGACCGGCTCAGTTTTATCCCATAAAATCAGGTGGGTCGGCGGCCATAATATATATTTGTTCTCTTCGTTAATAGCTAGGCTATTTTGAAATACGAGTACAGTTCTCTGTATGATCCCCAAAAAATGTGCGTTCAGAAAATCGTACTAATGTATTTCAATTGTTTCCTCTTAGATAGTTTTCTATTGAGTCACAATTTACTAACCCAAATTTTAACAAAGCTAACTTTCATTGATGGAAAAGAAAAGCGTTGGGCAAAAACTTCTTACACGCATTATTTTTTGATGAACTTCTTGATCCCATGAGGTTTATTTGGTTGTCAGTGTTAGCTCCATAATTTCACTAGTCACTATCCGCTCGCAGGCATCTCCGCATACCTTATATACCTTTAGGTACGTCCACATTACGTATGTATTGTAATCTTATTCCTTGTTAAATTTTGTCTTTCAAAAAGAGTATCTGTTGAGTTTCTTGCCTAGTATCTGCTATTAGAACCGGTACAGTGTGGTAGTAGAGTCCTGACATATCATAAGAAGCAAAAGTTGTTCTACATAAATTAAATAGATACATTTCATTCCATCGACCAATAAAAATGTGCTAGTTTAAGTGATGTTTAAAAAATTATACATAGGAATTATACATTAAAATAATTTCAATTAAAGTTTTTAATAGTAAATTAAATATAGATAAGTAGCACACGCGTGGAAAGTGTAAAACCTATCTGTACGAGATCCAGCTTAAGCCTTTTATAGAAACGTGACTGAATCAGTTTTATTCCACATTATCAGGTGGGTGAGTGATCTAATTCTTTTTGCGCTCCTCGTTAATGGTCGCAACGTTTGAACAACTTATTTCTCTTTATCGTTTATCTCCACCTACGTATTGTTCAACTGAGGGAAACCATTTTATTTTTTTAACAATGCTTTACCTACTTATGCAATCATCACACTAATATTATAAAGGCGAAAGTTTGTATGTGTGTGTGTGTGTGTGTGTGTGTGTGTGTGTATGTTTGTTACTCCTTCACGCAAAAACTACTGGACGGATTGGGCTGAAATTTAGAATGGACATAGATTATACCCTGGATTAGCACATAGGCTACTTTTTATCCCGGAAAATCAAAGAGTTCCCACGGGAATTTTAAAAAACTACATTCACGCGAACGAAGTTGCGGGTATCAGCTAGTTTTTATATAAAGCAGAGAGAGGTATTGAAATTTTTTTTTCATTCAATATCTCTCTCTGCTGAGAGATCCCTTTTCAATTAATCACGTAATTTTCTTTAATAATAATGCGCTGAGAACCTTCAAAATATAACTCGGCTATGAGATGTAGATTTCGATTCTTAGATTTTTACAATTTTGTCAGATGTTAGTAATAATAACCACGGAGGAAACCAAAAGGTCAAATTCTAACCTCTAAAGTCCTTTATCCAGTTACCGACTTGCTTAGCAATCTCAATCGATTGATATGCGTTGTCAGTAGTAAACCACACAGAAATTATTCAATATCCAATAGAGGTACACGAAAATCAAAACATTGCAATCAGATCAGTGAGCATTAAGAAAAGCCAGAGTCACATTTTCAGAATAAAAATTTCGGAGAGCATTGAAGATATTAACTATTTTAATATTGTAGCCTTTAAAAAATTTGATTACCTTGATAATATGATCAGAACTATAGTACTTATTGAAAATATACACCGTATTATTCTTATATGGGTATCTTTTTTTCCTACTGTGTTTCTTTTACTTTTCTAAGTGTTTTCTTTTTCTTTTTAGATTTTGAAAGAAATTCACTTTGATTATTCACTCACCCAAAGTCAATTCGATGAGTTAATTAAAAATTTTGTTTTACTTAATTAAAATTTCATGGAAAATTTCCGTGAAGCGATTTTATTATATCCGTTCGTTTATCCCGCGCCAATTTTTATTTGACTCAATTGTTTTTGTACCTATACAGAGTTCAATTTGTATTAATCTGTTGGTACTCTGTAGTATCGTAATTCAACTGTTACGCATGAGTGCTCACCGAACATGACATTTGCTGGATGGACCACAAGTCATTGATGCAATTGCAATGCAATTCCATTTGAATCGTGTATTTTCGTATTTATAATACTAAAAGAATTTTGCAGCTATGTTTATATACCATGTTTGAGTTGACTATTCAGTTATCCATTCCATACTAATATTATAAATGCGAAAGTGTGTCTTGTCTGTCTATCTGCTACCTTTTCAACAGTATAACCGATTCTCACGAAAGGTACAGAGTTAGCTCATATCCCGGGGACGGACATAGGCTACTTTTTATCTCGGAAAATCGAAGAGTTCCCACGGGATTCCTAAAGACCTAGTCGTTTAACCGATTTGTACGAAAGATACCGAGGTAGCTTCAGGTAATTGACATACCTACACAACATTGGAAACTTTTTATCCCGGAAAATCAACAATTCTCATGGGATCTTTAAAAACCTAAAACCACGTGGACGAAGTCGCGGGTATCCTCTAGTTTATTATAACAATGTTAGACACGTTCGTCGGCAACCGATAGAGGTTTGCTTCTGGACATAATTTTTTTTATAGAGACTTCCACATTAAGTATGCTGTATTGCGCCAACTGAATCGACGCCTACCTGTTACTCTAATGTCGATGCAGACACGCACCCCTTTCAATAATAATCCACCCTTTCTATTTATCTATACTAGGACAGCTTACTGCCCGTATACTTGATGTCTGGAACTCCGGAAACCGGATCTTCCTATAGGACGTAGCTCTAGCTTATAAGCGGGTGAAGCAAGAAAAGTCTCAATGTTTTATATTTTTATTTTCAAAATAAAACTCGGTATTCGTAAATGAAATTAAGGAATCGCCGCTGCTGTTATTAAAGTAAATTCTTCAGTACAAAATACCAGAGGAGAAGAACTTTTTAAAAAGATTTTTTTATAATTTCTTTCGTTTTCGTGCAGATTTTTTATTTTATAGCTTCCGAGTATTAGCTTTATTTTTAAATGGTTATCTTTCGTATTTCACGATAAAATTTGTTTACACAGGAACGCGCCTACACGAGGAAGATGTTTCAGCTTTGATGGCATCACAGGCTGCTCTGCAGCGCCTTGTACCAGGGTTTCGGTTCAATCTCGGCTTCAGTGCCAAGTACTACCACCACGGCACCTCCCTAGAGAACAGAGGCGACGATGCGCTTCTAAAGAATCGGCAACATTTTAACTGGTAAGTATCAATAAAAGAAAAATATTACAAAATGTGGACGTACTTATCTTTGACCTAATAGTGTTCACGATATCGCCGTCTGCTTATTACTTAACTCTGACCTTTACAATCTTTTAGGAGATAAACCAGCAAATAATAGGTATAAATCACAAATAATTTCAATTTGTGGTGACTTGTGATGATATCCAGACCTAACGTCCAGTGTGAGTAGGTCAGTCATCCATTTATCCTTTAGGCCAACCTTGCTTTCGAAACTAGGCCATACCACATGCTAGGATAGAATGCGCCTTGTCCAAGTTTACATCGAAAAGTCTTCTTTGAATCAACTACGAAATTCAGAATAGTTATAGAAGTACTACACATCAAAAACGTTGCCAACTAAAGAAACCGGACACACATCTGTGACCTGTGTTAGGTTAGTTACTACGGCCAAGTCTCCCACCAGACAAAACCTAAGTCGTTTTAGAAATAACAAATTCCCAAATTGACTTGGCCGGTAATCACTAATAGGCCGGCAATAGTGCCGTAAAGCCAATTTTAATAAATTAATCTATTTTTTTATTGCGTAGGTTTTGCCACATGTGGAACCATCAGCAACCGCATCTATACAGCAACGTGTCCCAACTCGAAGCGGAAATGATGTTGAACAAACAGTTCGCCCTTGAACACGGCATTCCTACGAACTCGTGCTACTCGGTATCGCCGCATCACTCCGGCGTATATCCCGTACACGAACCGCTCTATGAAGCCTGGAGAAAAGTTTGGGATCTCAGAGTTACGAGTACTGAGGAATACCCCCACCTGCGGCCAGCGAGGCAAGTTTGGTTTTCTGTTTTGTAACATCCATCTATACAACTTTAGGGTCATTCCAGCTCTATGAGGACATGATGTTGAACAAACAGTTCGCCCTTGAATAAAAATTTGGGATGAGTACTGAGAAATACCCCCATTTGCGACCAGCGAGGTAAGTTTGGCTATATATTTTGTAACCTCATTTTTGTAGCATATGATCCCAACATTTAAACAAGCAATTTACCTTGGGACTCTCCAGATATCTAATCAAATTTCATAACTGATTAAGTATCAAATTTTGGTGATGCCTAAGGCTCAAAAATCCCAAACGAACCGAAAAACTGATTGACAATTTTATTGAAATTAATTTATACTTACAAGTATTCTAACATATTTGGGATATCGAAACCTATCTCAACTTTTTTGTGCAAATACCTAAATCATCAAAATTATTATATGTCTGGGATGTAGCCTTGGGAAATCTAAAGTATTAGATCGGACCATCGGTATTTCGGTTAGCAATATGTTTGAGTTGGCGAGACCATTTTTCAAAATTATCTTCGTGATCTCAGACCACATAAGAAAAAGCTGAAACCCGATCTCGTTTTTATGAAAAAAATGTTGAGACAATTTTGTGCTAGGTTCCATTGAATTTTAATACGATGAAAGGCTATGTTACTCAATATTACAATAGTCAGTTCGAACATCGTTAAAGATTCCTTTCCGGTTTTAAACTTAGTTGCTTCAATTCTCTTGCCAACGGTTCGAATTTCGAAGTTCCGTTTTACTGTCAAAACTACCCAATCAAAGACGAATACCTTCAAATAGTTTCTTAATTTTCGCATCGTGATTGGCTATTTCAGAGTCAGTTTTGTTTCCAATTTGCGATCTGTAGAAATAGAGATTAGAGATCCGACCATCACGCATAGTGCGAAATGCAGAACCAGAACTATAGACCTTTGGCAGAGATTCGCCCTATGGACTAAGAGCCAGCGCGTGCCAGGCCGTTGTTTTATAAAAGTTGATACGCAGATAAACTTTCAGCTTTTAAAAAATAACGAAAGTCTGGCACGCGCTGGCTCTCACTCTATTATAGAGATGTTAGGTAAGCAAAATCAAAAGTAAAGTCGTAGATTATTCAGGAGCGAATAGGCAGCACAGCACATTATTGGGCATTGTTACTGGCACCGTGTTGCGGTTTCCGAACTGCTGTAGACCGCAGCGATGCGTTGCGGCGACGTCTCACTATGCATTGTACACGCATTTCCGTCCTGATATTGCAGATGCTCCACCAAATCGCCTAACTGAATACCTAAGTATGCTTGATTGATTTTTGATACTATTTACTTAAATTTTTAAATTTCTGCTAAAAAACTACCGGGATTGTCGTGGACAGAATCCAGAAAAGTTTCAGATTATTAGAAGGTGCAGTCTCGTAATATTGGTACTGACTAATTGGTGTACAATGTATATTGTACCTATATTCAAGGAAACTAGTCCTTTTTATTGATCAGTAAATAGGCGCTGGCAATACTTTGACTTTGTATGTTCGGGTGTGCAATAATCTAGTATAACATGATCTTTATATTAATATAACTCTGGATAGGTCTAATAAGAGTAACTTAATATAATATGTTAACTTGTAAACATTAAGTTACAAACTTACGTCTTTTTAATCAAACGACAGGGGCGCTGTTTTTACGCCTGATTTATGACGTTCGCTTCCCTAGTAGGTAATAATATAATAATCTCTCCAGCAGAACCTATCTATCTCCTACTCATACATGGTCCATTTTTTCGTCCAAGTACAACCGCAAAAAAGAAACCTAAGTAATTGTTAATTACACAAAGTAAATATGTATATCGTGGTCTGGTTTTTGTATGTCCCTACATGTCCACGCATTTGTTAAATTCTAGTCGGGACGCCAGTGCTGTTTGTTTACTTTGCTATTTAAATGAATGAAAATGCAAGCTGAATTTAAATCGGAGAAGAACAAGTTTTAGCCGGACAAGCTTTGTGCGAATTAAAATTTTGCATATTTTAATCCTTTATTTTTTTAAACTTAATTGTTCTAAGTACTTCTAATTTTGTTGGCCTAAAAGGAATATGTCAAACCTAATTAAATTAAAATTGAAATATAAAATTCGAGCATGTGTGAATATTGACCTAAATTATTAGGTAAATAACTAGCTTGTGATATTGTTTGCATGAAATTCGTGTTTTGCCGCGAGACTAAGAAATTTTCACGTCGTAATTTATCTTGGTCCGTGTCCCGAAAGCAGGCTATCTCTGTGCTTATCAAGATCATTTAAGCAGTTAGGCTGTAGGCAAAATGTGTATGTGGTACTGTGTTCATATGCACTAAGGAACCGCCATCTTAAAAATATTATTTTTTCTATCAGATTACGCCGTGGTTTCCGTCATCGCGGAGTGATGGTGCTGCCGCGTCAAACTTGCGGACTGTTCACTCACACTCTGCTTTTGGAGCGGTACCCGGGCGGCCGACAGCGTCTAGACAGATCCATCCAGGGTGGGGAGTTGTTCCAGACCCTAATAAACAACCCTGTAAGTAGAATACGACTAATCCAAAAAAGTGTTTCAATCGCAAAACTATGTGAACACAAATTGGGCACGATCAGTCAGATTAAATACGAACTAGTACGTTAAATGCAGTGAATAAATAAATAAATAAAAATATATTTTTTTCAATTAGACTTTTCGAAGCACTTTTGGATCGTCAAATGCATCTACCACTGGTTCGGAATGCCTTTCCTACCGAGAAGAAACTCGGCGGTTGCTCTTTTCAAAGATTTGATATACAATATTATGTCTTGTATAATTTTCAATTGTATAGATTTTTTGAACTTGTGTAAAGGTAAATCCAAAATTGATGTTAAAATGACAATTACACTCAATATAACAATGGCATCAATTATAATTTGAGATTGTAGCAATGATTCAGATGCAGCTTTTTCGCAATCGACTAGCTTCTTTTGACTGGGTCAAGGCCTTAAAACGCTATTTACATTAACTGTGCCGGGGAAGACGACAACGAAGAATAGGAATGCTGTTTGCGTTGCCACTTGCACTGATGTTATAGAACAAAAAAAAATCCGGAACGTGATTTACTTTTGAAATTATACAAATATAATTACTAGATATCGGCTAATATCCAATTTGGGCTAAGACAGCCCAATTAGGTAATATAGTATAATAAGTAGAGCCTTAAGTTGTTTTTTTTTTTAATTTAGGCATAAAAATAGTGCTTAAATTCTAGCACGTTAGCGGAAACCCTAATCCAGTACTTCGTTATAACATAACCCATCCAGTGTGGCAAGGTATAGTAATGACACTAAATCCTGCGGTCATTGGCACTCGAAATTGTGGTTAGCGAATTTGTGCTTGCACTACCCTGTGGAGTGTAGGTACTTGGACTATGTTTCTAATTTCTGCAAGCGTTTTATAAAGTGTTTGCTAGGCATCTGTTGGGTTAGTACGATCTTACAAAACTCAAAAACGTTGATGGGTTTCGTCACACACATCAAAGTAAAAAGGACCCAATAGTCCAGTCAATGAGGCCTTCTTATTTTGAGTTGATAAAATGAAACCAACGTTCGTTCAATTTCCTAAAACTTTGAACCTATTTTCGATTTTTTTCAGATGTTAAAAAGATATAGTGCAAAAAGTCATTTTTGTATCTCTTTCGTTGTGGAGATATTGTGCAAACTTGTACTAACCTTCTCTTAGTGTACGAAATGGAATAATGATCGATTCCTTGACAAATAACTGAGTTGCACGAACTATATAGCTCGCTCGCTTTTAAAGCAACATAGTTCGTATCCGTTTCCTGGAAATTCCAATTACGGAAACGAGCTCTCCCAAATTGGCTCTGGTCTAGGTGTTTCTTTTAATAGATAGAAGGCTTGAGGTAGTTACTGCACTTTAGCAATGCCTTGCCTGTGAAGCGACTTCAAATCTATACATGTCCAAAGGGCTTAAAAGTTTAAGGGTAGCATAGTAAAATCTGAACAGCTATTATGTTCAAATCTACTATTCTATTGGCGTACCTATTTCTGTTAAAAGATTTACATTTAGCTAGGTTACGGGAAACGTGAATGTACTTAATATTAAATCAATGTAGAAGCATGAAATTTTCTATAGGAAACAAAATTGCTGATGCAAACTGATGAACTTTCACATAAAATTACTTGGCTATTTTAATTAATATCCTTTATTAGTGCGCACATGGTGCTCAAAAAAAAATTTCAAAAGAAAAATAAAACCGACTTCAAAACCACAAACACTAAAAAGTAAAAAATAACTTTTGTTTAGCTACACTTGTAATGTACCTAGGTATGAAGTCGAGTGAAGCTCTTTGCTTTGACAATTTGATCTTATCCATTGAGGACTTCTGTTCTGCATCTTCGAAGATATTCATCAGATCTTCACCAAATTTATATGGGACCACCTGCACAGTATACCCTTTCAAACAGAAAAAAAAATCCAAATCGGTCCAGGGGTCTTTGAGTAATCGGGGAACATACCTACATAAAAAATAAAAAAAGATTCTGACGTATTGAGAACCTCCTCCTTTTTCGGAAGTCGGTTAAAAAAACATTGGATGGTACTGAGATGTTAATTGTATCAATATAATTTTTTTTAATACATAATTCATATAATAAGAACGTTTGAAAACTCGTTTTGTAGTCACAATTATTGTTCACAAGTTTATGCTTGCAAGTTGGTGATTGAACTAAGTTTCCGCTAGTAATATGCTATAGTGAGTCCGTTGCTGGTTAATAACTTTGTAAGTGGGATTTACTGCCGACCGCTTGCACTGGAAATTGACGTAAACGAGTGTTGTACTGAAATATTCAAATAAATTCTTATTTGCACTGTTTTGAAATTGATTATTTTTTGCATATTAATCAGATTAATTTAAACCCAAAATATATTTCATTCAAGAAAGTAATTCTTTAAAAAACTACCATGAATCTTTCCAATGAGGGTTCCTAATTTTACACCACTACTTAGGCGAGAGGTTCACCGGCCCATAAAAGTTCCTTTATACATAAACGATTTGATGCTGGATTTGGTGTCTGGACCTGACGTCTCATTCGTCCGCCATTTCTATGAACCCTCATTGGGACCCTCACTAAAATTAATTTTTATATCTAGATCAACGTGTTCATGACGCACATGTCAAACTACGGCAACGACCGCCTGGCGCTGTACACGTTCGAGTCCGTGGTGAAGTTCCTGCGATGTTGGACCAACGTGCGCCTGGCGTCCGCGCCGCCGCTCGCGCTCGCCGAGAAGTACTTCCAACTGCGACCTGATGAGCTGAATCCACTATGGGGGGTGAGTATACCATATTGATAAGTGTCTACACCTACAGGCTTGGACATGATAGCGGCACGGCACGTGCACGATTTGTAGTACAAGAAACTGTATGAAGCAAGTCATACTCTAGCAGCGAACCCTTCTTGGCATGAGCGAGTGCGCCGCCGCTCGCACATAGTCATATTTTACGATAATACCTATAATAATTTGATTTATTATTGTTGGAATGGCCAATGACAAATAGAATGATAAGAATTTATATTTAGACTGATTATATATCGAATTACTTACCTACTTTTTATAGTTTTCTTGATTTTTGTATATTGTAAAACTTTTGCAAAATCTTAGTCCAATATCATTTAAATGCATACACCAGTTTAATAGTTTTAGACTATTCCAGATTTCAGAATATCGGATTGTGTTATACAGAGCTGTACTACAAAGCATGTCCACGCACTAGACGCGGGTAACAATGGGAACGCTTGTCCATTGTTGAACCTCGGGCTCGAGAGCTTTGTGAATGAATATTCAGGGGCATCTAGCGGCGGGGCGTTTCGATAAGTCTTTATAGTGACACTGAATGCCGTGTTTTGTTTTCGACACAATAAACCGTTCCAGGTGTAAAGCCTGCTCGGATCATTTTCACGAGAAATGTTAGAAATAAAATATTGAAAGTATCAACCGAATTTTACCGTCCACTGAATAGCAGATTTAAAATATCATCCCCTGTTTTTCGACTGGTAAATCCAGGCCTTCTAGTGAAAGTAGAAAAAAATTAACGGAGATTTTATTACTTACTATAAAATGATTTTTATTTATGTGAATTGTGCTTCTTACTACTTCCTTCACCACTACTTTTGTAGGTTTTAGCCTCAACTAGAATTGCTTTCATTTAATTGTATCCTGTACTTCCTCTTCTACTTTTTTCCTAACAATTTTCCGTATGTTTATGATCCTGGAGTTCGCGATAGGTAGGTACTTACTGCGCCTGCTTCCAATCCAATAATTTTATCCTGTTCATGTAAAAAGAAAATATTTTTTTGGGCTCAATGTATAAATAATATTTTAGTTTATTCATCGAAGCATATATTAATCCACCCGCTGATTCAATTTGCAGAATTGATTCCCATGCTGGCTTCTGTCATACTCATATTTAGTATAAATATACGTACCGAGCGTGCAAAATACAAGGCCTACTCAATTCTATATGAATGAATATGTAACGAATAATCCACTCAAACGAATATATTATTTTTATAAAGGCGTGAATACTTTTTAACGAAACAAAAATTTACTTGTATTTTGTTACTTTTTAAATATTGTAACTTCCAATATGAAAATAATGCGGAATGCCTCGGTCACATGATGTCCTATAAATTACTCTAGAAATGTTATTCCAGTGCTTGACAAGAATATAACTACACTGGATTAGATATAGTGCAACGGATTGGAATTAAACTGTTCATTCATCTACATTATTCCAATAGCAATGCTGCGATAGATTGGATCTCGGAACTGAAATGTTAATGAAAGAATGTGAACCCGATACGACATAATTTTTTTTTTCTTTGAACAGAATCCATGCGACGACATCCGACATAGAAAAATTTGGTCGAAGAGCAAATGGTGCGACACATATGACACCTTACCGAAGATCCTCGTAATAGGACCGCAAAAAACTGGCAGCACAGCTCTGTACACCTTTCTGGCCATGCATCCTAATCTGGTACCCAATCTGCCGAGCCCGACTACTTACGAAGAGCTGCAGTTCTTCAATAACAACAACTATTTGAAAGGATTGGACTGGTAAGTTTTTATTATGCACTTCTGCTTTACTGCATCGTGAGATAAGTATTTTCCTGAAAACAAACAACACACAACAACAAACAAGCAAACGCTGTTTTATATTTACAAATACTATTTATATTGCGTTTATTTTTGTGTCGTCGGGTTCGCCTGTTGTGTTCTGTTGTTATTATTGTAGTGAAAAAGTGTTGCACATTCACGACATAGCCAGCTAGAACACAGAATGTTTCATGGTACAATCACTTAATCCTCACTTCTTCACAGTCTTAGTGTGACTTTGTTAAAAATTTGACACATGGCTTCGCCAGTAGACCATAGGTTCCCGTAGTCAACATAAACAGGATCGCTTTTGAAAAATAAAAGTCAACCTTTGCTATTTGAAGCTAAATGTGTCAGAACTTTTTACTCGACACTCATTTTTCATGTTCAGGAGGATTTTTTTCCGGAGTAATCTTCGGAACCACTGCCAGCACCTATTTGAAAACTCTTTCATCATTTGTAATGTACAATTACATCAGATGAACATGGGATAGGTAATAATTGTTCAAACCGTGCGAAGTCAAGCGGCCCGATAGTTTATCGTATAGACGGACAGATGGATTAGATGACACTATAAGGTTCTTTGTTTTACTACGGAACCATTAAAAATTGGGTGCAGATCCTTTTTCAGAAAGTAACATAGTGTAACATAGTAGCCGTCGTAACACTAGTTTGGGGCACCTCAATAAACGCCGCGCTCCGTAATTCGCCCGAGTCTCTCCACCATTTCTCAACACATAATAAAGATAAATAACCTGATTTATGTTACGTGCAGGTTGACTATGAGGGTCGTGAATAAAATATGAAATTCTCAAGTACTCTCACGGTGCTACACGCCTTGAACCTTATTAGTAAAAGCTGCTACTTTGACACGTATGGACGATAAAAATTGTTACATACTTATGTTAAAAAAAATTGTACTTCTCGCGTTGTTTCCTGAGTTTTTATATCTCTTGATTAAATTCTTCTTCACAAAAGCCTTGAATCTTATTAGTACGAGCTGGTTGTTTGACACGTATTAACGATATGAATGGTTACATAGTTATATAATTATTTTTTTTACTTCTTGCTTTTTCCCTCAATTTTTGTATCTCTATTAAATTCTTCTTCACCTACGTTTTTTATAATAAATTTTCAACTGATAAATCGCACAGATTCCGTACCAATAAAATTTACAATGTAATCTCTATTTCCTCGTCATAATATTAATAGGAAGACATTGTTAGCTAGTTAATTTTATATTTATTAATTTTACTAGCAAAGACAATATTAAAAATAGTGTTAGTAATTGAAGGAAACTGTAAGTGAAGTCCTCTAAACTTGGATTTAAACACAACCCGCGCGAGTAAACGTTTCTATTATTGGCAAAAGCTGTTGAATATGTATTTATAAAATTCCGACGATATCTAATTGCTCGTAAGTATCCAGTTAAATCAATTATTGTATTTCTATTATATAAAATGTCTGGATCTTTCTACCTAAATAAAATAGATTAAATTCAGTCGCTACCAAACTTTCAAACTGTAACAGGTTTGGTGCAAGTTCATTTGCTGCTTCTGGAATATCTGGCTCCGAAGTGATCGAAATCGAATGCCAGTTGTAAAAGAGCGAAACTATTGTAATGTAAATGTTGGATCCCAATTCAATCCCCGCTGTATTTATTTATACTATATTGTTTAGGCACCTATTTGTTTGACTATTCCGCTCTGAATACGCTAGAAAACACATTTACTTCAACAATGTACAAATGTTATGATGAAATGGATTTTACTGTGAACACATTCACTGTATCTTTTTTTTGTATAACGTAGATTTAGATAAAAAAATTCCCGTGAAAGCTACTTATAGCTGTGTTCAATGGCTCTTCCCGTCCTCATTGCAATAAACAATTGTATCAACGGCTCCTAAAGACTGATAACAGACCGCCATATTATTTTGAAGCATGCTCATAGATGTCGGCCTACCCAAACGTACGTAAATACCGCGCTTGTATCTATAAAGTCTGAGCATGAGATCTATAGAGCGCACTTTGAATTTGCTCAGACTAAAGACACGGTTAAAACGAAATAGCGCTTCAGTCTAAGCAAAACTTAAGTCTAAGCAAAACTTAAGTCTAAGCAAAGTTAAAGCGCGCTCTATAGATTTCAACCTGAGACGCTTCGTGCATGGGGTGTTACCCATCAACTGTACGAATTTATCTTCACTTTTTAAAATATGAATGTATGAGCTGAACCTATCTGGAGATTTATAATATCTTTGCTTTGTATGCATATATATCTACACGTTTCCATTAACTCTTACAACGAAATGATTATATTGTACCCGTATGTATTCACACGGGACAAAGTCCGGATTAGGACATCACGTAGAGGCTTCATGAGAGATTTGATCTAAATTATGAGATTGATACAAACAACAACTAGATTTTATATTTTACTGCATCAATAAGTTACACTGTAAGATTATCCCTAGTGGCACTAGAAACAATTTTCTAGCCAAACTTCACTAGATTTATTATTTTTATGACCAAAAATCACGTCTTATTTATAAAGCCATAAATATTTTGTACACAAAATCCTTAAATGATATGAATATTATTATTAATGTCAGACGATAATATATTAATATGGTATGGAATAGATACGAGTACGTAACATTTACGTACTTTGTAACTTTATCACCACCTACGAGTAATAACTTCTTGACAGAAGATGTCATATATATCATTTTGCACGTTTCCTTTCGTGAGTTAACTTCTCCTGAAAGACATGACAAGGCTCTATTTGTTTCAGTCGAATTGATGTATGAACACGGTATCATACCTGCCATTTATTACAAAAGTTACTATCACTTTCACAACCTTTCTTTTGGTGGCTTTTTAGTGCACAGTGGTGTTATATGATTAAAAGGAGGGTGTCCGCGGCTTCGCCCGGTTTTTTTTTTAAATCCTGTAGGAACTCTTTGATTTTCCGAGACAAAAAGTAGCCTATGTCCTTCCCTGGGATGTACCCCAAGTCTGTCTGTACCTTTCATTAAAATAGGTTCATTTTGGAACCTATCGTTGCTATGCTATCGTTGCTATACTACGTTTTCACGGTCCAAAGGTTGGACCGTGAAAACGTAGCAGACAGACAAACAGACAGACAGACACACTTTCGCATTTATAATAGTAGTATGGATTAATTGTTTATTATTATATTATTTATTTCTAAACTAGAGGTATAATAAATTTCTTTAGAGAGTAGTGTATATTCATTAACATTCCCCAATTACATATTTATTAATTAGTCATTACATTTCAATAAAGACCCTTTTTAAAAAAGTCTTATATTTTAAATTTTAGACGTAGATTACTGAAGTATAAGCAGCTACATCTCAGTTAATTTTTCATAATAATTTAATTAAGTAAACTTAAAACTAAAGCTACGAGGTTATTGGTTAAAACATATCGATGGTTAAAACTAGGGATGGCGCTTCCAATATCAATTTTATTTTATCATTATACTAGCCGATGCCCGCGACTTCGCCCGCGTGGATTTAGGTTTTTTGAAATCTCGTGGGAACTCTTTGATTTTCCGGGAGAAAAAGTAGCCTATGTGCTAATCCAGGGTATTATCTATCTCCATTCCAAATTTCAGCCAAGTCCAGTAGTTTTTGCGTGAAGGAGTAACAAACATACACACATACACACACACACACACGCGCACACACACACATACAAACTTTCGCCTTTATAATATTAGTGTGATTTTTATTTATTTTATATCTAATTTTAACGGCAGTGCCACTTACACTAACTAGATGATTAATGATAAATTATTTTACAAACGTAAAACAAATGACACAATAAAGGATTTTGAATTTTGAATGTTTTGAGAGCACTGAATAACCATGTTCATTCAAAGCTATCCGCGTACCTCAGTAACTCCCGAACCAATGATATCCACCCATCATTGAGTAAATCCCATTGACCATTATTATCCAAGAGCGCGTTGAAGGAAGCCAATGAACGCGGTATTGGGCAACAGTATTTTTATTTATTTGATTTTATAATAATAATAAATATAATTAATAAATATATATTTTTTATTTAGATGAAGTGGTACCACGAAAAGTTTATGCTTTCGTAGATTATTATTTAATTTAGGTACACGTAAACGACACAGTTGGTCATGGAAATCTGGGGCATCGACATCTCGCAAAATTCGGCACATGATGTTTAGTTGGTCGCAAGTCCGTCTGACCCCTTAAGGAGTTAAAACCCAAGCAACCTAAGAGGAATTTGGTTGGTTATAGAAAAGTGTAATATCTATAGCAACGTTTATCAATGGTTAAAACTAACGTGGTTAGTACTAAGAAAACCGCTAGTAGGTACAAAGACAAGGTAATATATACAAGTGTAAATTAAAAATTTATAACACCCCCGACGATCCAAAGTATTTGAGTTTTCCAAAACATCATTTTCAAATAAATAATTATGTATTTAGGCAACGTCCATCTTGACAGCTTGACATTTGTCAATTGACATAATATTATGAACCTAACGGTTATCTAACCTTCTTTTCTATAGAAAACTAGAAAAGAGCTGATAACTCTTAAACGGCTGAACCAATTTTTTTAGATTATAGCTAAGAACACTCTCGATGAAGCCACCTTTCAAACAAAAAAAACTAAATTAAAATCGGTTCATTCGTTTAGGCGCTACGATGCCACAGACAGATACACAGACACACAGATACACACGTCAAACTTATAACACCCCTCTTTTTGGGTCGGGGGTTAAAAAGAAACAAAAGGACGGGAAAGCGAACAAATAAAATAACCTTGGGTAATAATTAAATGTAGGTAAGTACCAAATTTTCAGTCGGCGCCAGTCAATAAATGATCCCATTAAGAAAAACTTCAACGTTTTTATACAATAAAAAAGAATTATTAAAATCGGTCCAGTTACTCTGTAAAAAGTTAAGCTTGGTCAGACATTAAAAAATACGAGTCGACTTGAATTCTCCTTCGTTTTTCGTCAATTAATAAATATTAAAGAATTTCTACCTACATGTTTTAATAGCGAGTAGTTAAAGCTCCCTCACCTCTCTTCGTGTGGTGCCAGCTTGGCAAGGACAAAGTGAGCGGTTGTATTTTCTGCACGCAACATTGTGACAGGCGTCCCGAATCAAATGTCCCCCATCGATCCGCGCTGCTACGACACTTAGTGCTTGTAAATAAAACGACGCTCATAAAACAGTTTTATTGTTACCGCTAAAATACTTTTTGAATTTCCCAGACGAATGTTTGATGAAGCCTCTAAATGTTCGTACCGCTTTTGTTCTTAAGCAGTTTTGTTTTAAAATATTCCGTCTGCAGTAATAGACTTTTATGCCCTTTATTTAACGACTTTACTTTGAAAAGGAAAGAAAATATGAATGTCGCTTTTTGTACGAGCGGCAATGAAAATATAAACTGAACTCATTACTCGCTTTTTGAATTAAAACTCGTTTCAGTTCGTACCATTGATTATTATGCGAGTACATGCAAGAACAGTATACACTCCCTGGATGGATGGGTTTACAATATAGCTACAAAGAGATTCGGAATAGACTGTAGGTTTGTGCTGTGGAATATTAAAAGTAATGTTTTTCAGAGTTATCATCCCAGAATTATCATTTTTCAGAGTAAATAATAAACCCATTTTCACAAAGTACGAGCTACTCATTTCAAATTTTTATGTTCTCTTATATACTTGTATGTTTATGTTAGAACTAGCTGATACCCGCGACTTCGTTCGCGTGAATGTAGGTTTTTTAAAATTCCCGTGGGAACTGTTTGATTTTCCGGGATAAAAAGTAGCCTATGTGTTAATCTAGGGTATAATCTATTGCCATTCTAAATTTCAGCCCAATCCGTCCAGTAGTTTTTGCGTGAAGGAGTAACAAACATACACACACACACACACATACACACACACACACACACACACACACACACACACACACACACACACACACACACACACACACACACACACACACACACACACACACACACACACACACACATACACACACACACACACATACAAACTTTCTCCTTTATAATATTAGTGTGATTAGCTGACTTGGCCGAGTTGGTCCGACTTCGTTCGACTGGAATTCCCAAAAATACTGAAACATGTTTTTTTCATTTTTATCAAATAGCTCAATTACCAATATTCATGAGTATAATTAGAAAAATGATGGAGTTCAATAACAACTTTCATCCTCTATTTAACTCGGGATGGAAATAGGGACATAGGGATGGAATTTTCAAAAATCCTTTAGCCTGCAGCCTACGTCATAAAAGGAATAAAATGTTAATTAACATTTCACTTGAAAAAATAAATTTTGAATGAAATTCTCTAAAGTCTAAATAATACCCTGACGAAAGCTATCATCTTATTGAACCAATCATCCAAATGTCCTCGACAGTTTGATAAATTGGACCTCAGATGCTGATACACTAGAAACTTGGATTATTACTTTGAGATATTAAATACGCCCCAGGACTATTCCAGTTCAATGCTTTTGCTTTTGCGATTTCCATACGGCTAAATATACACCTACCGCATTTGGCATTTTGCGGTTCATGTTCATGATTCAAGTTTCCTATACAAATAAACAAAGTGCTTATCTGTGACTATTTATATACCTTACAAGATACCTATGTCCAACTGTAGACCTCTATGGATTTATAATGGTGATAATTGTTGGTAATGATAGTTATTTAAATGTTATCAAAATCTAAACAGAGGTTTTATATCCGACTATCTGTCTTTTCAGGTTAATCTTTCGCAGGCAGATAGAAGATTATCTAAAAAAAACGGCTTCCCAAGATCTTTATTAAACTATTGCGCATAAAATATAGTATTTAATTAAAAATATGTTTGACTAACTTAATATACCTACCCGCGACTACGGACGCACCCTTATTTTACCCCATTAGGTGTTGAATTTTCAAAAATCCTTAGCAGATGTTTACGTCATAGCTACCTGCACGTCTTTTAGCCCAGTCCTTCCAGTAGTTTAACCTGATAGATAGATCAGTCAGTCAGTCATATTTTCCTTATGTATAAATTTAGATTTGAGGTTTATATTTATTGAACAACTATATATTTGCTGACAGGTACTTGAGCTTCTTCCCGCCTAAGCAAAGCAACAGCACACAGTTGACATTCGAGAAATCGGCAACGTACTTCGATGGCGACTTGGTACCGCGACGCGCACATGCGCTCCTGCCGAATGCGAAGATCATCGCCATCCTCATCTCTCCCTCCAAAAGGTAAAAGCAAAGTACTTGTCTTTATTCTTTGTATGATTAAGTTTCAGATTATGTGTTCAAACATCGCAAACCAGACAGATATAACAATTGAAAATTAAAATCCTTTTTCATCAGTCAATCAATTATTTTGTAAAAGGTATATAAAGTGTTTGATCTCGAACAATCAATTTACAATATATTAATATAGACAAACATAATATGGCTAGATTGATCTAGCCATATGTTTGTCTATAACTGGCTGTTCTATTTTTAAAATGTTCTAATTTCAAATTTTCCACCAATCATACTTTTTTGACTAAGGATTTTCGCTTAAAAACATCTTTTTTGCACAATTCTTTGCTTCAAATTGAAACAAATTCTCATTTAATTCACCGCTATCTGACTTATCTACGAGATTTAAAAATATTGACGCGACTTTTTAACCAACTGAGGCAAAGCCAAAAGGAAGGGTTACGATTAAACTATAATCTTAAAGCAACAATCAGTAATTACTACAGAATCTTTGATATCCACATTCTACAAAAGCATACACAAAATGAAAATCTACTGAGAGAAAAACCGTTTTCATAAAGCTGTTGGAAATCAAAAGACGCGGTTTAAATACTTAATTCTCGTTTTCCTCCGGTAATTCAGGTTCAAGTAAATAGCAACATAAATATCAGAGCTAACCGCGCTAGTATGAAAAAACTCATTTGAGGGAAAACAGTAGGAAATTAGTAGCGTGCCGTGGCAAGGTTAATTTGGTCTTACTGTATCACTCCCTAAACAGCCAATTAATGCTGCCCCAACCAATGGCTTCGCTCCATATTTCTCTTGAGACTATTTTCTTGGTCTGTTTATATGAAAACTTCACTGACTTTGCCCGTTATAGACTATTATTGTATCTACGTTATTTTTGCGATGTATATAGTAAGAAGTAGTTAGTAATTTATGCAGGTGTCAGTTTAATGTTCAAGTTTACCTTTCCACTAAGCATGTGCGAAGATGACGCGTAGCAAAGGATTCACGGCTAAGTACTGAAGTGTCTCTTAGGTAAGCGTTCCAAACGCTTAATGACTTTACTTTTCGTTATTTACGATTTAGATAAATATCGTAAATTTCAAAAAACTGATACTCAGCGTTTAGAATGCTCTTACGGCCGAAATTAATAATAATAATTAATTAATCCTATCTGTCTTTAATCTGTTTATGTAATCTACTAGAAACTAGATGAAGAAAGAATTCTTTAGATTAATTTACGTAAGAACTTCTATTATATGAAGCCATTCTAAATATTTGTGCGATTCAAATTAATTAAATTTTGTTAGTTTTGAAGTTAGAATGTATCGATATTCGATAGGTTCTGCGAGCTCTCGGCGCTCCATTCCATTAATACTATTGGAAGCATATTCGAATAATATTATTTCATATTCAATTACGAAATAACTTTGGTCTTTCTGAAGGTTATTATTGATGAAATATTATGCTCACGAAATAAATATAGAACAAGACGTCATTTGTCACATAGAAAAAAAAAATATCGCCTATTTAACGCATCCCGAAAAATACCACACAAAAATTTTAAAATCATATTCGAAAGACAATATTAGTCTAACATTTTGAACACGACATATAAACACATTGTACCAAGTTAGTACCAGCACCAAAACATTGTCACAATTTTACGAACAAGCTTTTTCCGATACTAAAACTAAAACAAGTGTTTACAGTGTTGCTTTTAATTAATTAAATTCACTGCACTACATCGAAATGAAATATCGACACATACGCCAGCCGGTGTTATTTAGTTAGTGCTCTCACAAGTTATTGATGTTGTTAGTATGTTAGTTATTGTGGCTAATTCTGTTTTACACAATCTCTAAACTAAACTGAAATGGTAGGTCCAACGTTGAAATCTATACGCGGACTTTGACTTTGATAAGACTTGAGTTTCAGTTAAAACGAGACAAAATGCTAGCGATAGCGCTGTCTCGTTTTAACAGTGTCTTAAGTCTGAGCAAAGTCAAAGTACGCTCTATAGATCTCAGCCTAAATGTACTATTATCCCTTTCATAATACTCCTTGTGGAAAGGAATAAGCACTAGATTTAGACTAATCAATTTTAATTTAGTTTGGAATTTTTGTAGATACAAGAGAAATTTATCGCCAATACTGCAATAGCGAGATTTCGTCGTAACATATCTGAATATCAGAAACTAGCAAACCCCATAAAGATGCACATCTAGTCAACTTATTACCCAAACTACTGCGAGACATTTTGATTACTATATAGCATCGGAACTTTCTGATTGATTTGCAATTAGCTTTATCGAAACAAAACGACAGATTTTTAAAATACCCATACTTACATCGTTGCTTATTTGCCATATCCTTAACAAAATAAAGTATGGCAGTTTTAGTTCCTGTATAATTTCAGTGCCCTAAAAGCGAGAGTGATTAGGCATCTTCTAGGCAAGCGTGTTACTACTTAGACTGCATCATTGCATTCCATCGGTCATTATTATAATCGAGCGTAATTTTGAATAATAACTCATAATGTCGCTAGTGTTAATTAAAAGAATTGTTTTAGAGCATACTCGTGGTACCAGCACATACGATCGCACGGGGACCCGGTTGCAAACAATTACACCTTCCATACAGTCATCACGGCCAACGACTCTTCACCGAAACCTCTTCGGGACCTCAGGTAAAAAATTGATAACAATGTATTTTATTTAAAACTAGCTGATGCCCGCAGCTTCGCCCGCGTGGATTTAGGGTCTGAAATCCCGTGGAAAAGTTGTCACAAAGTTCCTCTATCGATTAAAAAAAAAATTACGCAAATCGGTTCAGAAATCTCGGAGATTTCGGTGTACATAGGAAGAAAAACACAACTCCCTTTTTGAAAGTCGGTTAAAAATGTAGCCTATGTTACTCCCTGATCAATCCTCTACTTGTCTGTGAAAACTCCGTCAAAATCGGTCCAGCCGTTCCGAAGATTAGCCTTTTCAAACAGACAGACAGACAGACAGACAGACAGACAGACAGACAAAAATTTAAAAAACGTGTGATTCAGTGTTGGTATCGTTCAAATAACCATATGAGCTTAATATGAGGTAGTTATTTCGAAATTACAGACAGACACTCCAATTTTATTTATTAGTATAGATAGTACTAAAAAAGCAGCAATTAGGATCTTCTATCTCTAATAAAAGTGTTTATTTTTTAGTTTGAGGTGTAATTTTTAAGAGGTTCAATATATATTCCAAATAAATTGTATATTCCAAAAAAACGGCGCTCGATGCTGTTGATCGTCAAGCTAGGAGTTTCATAAGCGTCAAGCTTGAATTTTCGCCATTATTGGTGAAAATTCAAGCTTGACCATTGGCTTATCAGGGTTTTACATTTATATATAGAATAGAGTAGAAATATTTTTGATAAATAAAACTTAGATAAGCATTTTTGAGAGACGTTTTTTTTCAATTTTGTACCCTCTTTACCCTATTAACACCTTGTATCGTCAACATTCATCTACACTCATGAAACGCTTCGGGCCACCATTACGCATTACGCATGTTTAGGATTTGGAATATTTTTCCGAGACCTGTATTTCCTACCAATTGCGACCCGGGTATCTTTAAAACAAAAGTAAATATGCATCTTTTAAATACCATGCAAACTTATCCCATGTTAGGCCACAACATCACTTCAACATCACTTCATGTGTTCAAACATGCTTACTTATAGTGAAAAAAAAAATTGTTAACTGGTAATGTTTGTTTCGATCAGGAACCGTTGCTTGAACCCGGGCAAGTACAGCCACTACCTGGAGCGCTGGCTGGGCGAGTACAGCGCGCACCAGCTGCACGTGCTGGACGGCTCTCTGTTGCGCGCCGAGCCTGCCACGGCGATGAACGCGCTGCAGAAGTTCCTCAAGATACCGCATCTGGACTACCAGAAGCTGCTCAAGTGAGTGTAGTATACTGTAATAAAGTGTGTGATAGAACTACTGTAAAATGTTAGTGTCTTTCTTTGCTTCTTATTTCCCATTGCTACAGCTCGTGACCCATGATTCGGTGAGCATCGCATACACATATATAGTGATAAAAATTTGGTTAATTCTCAGGGTAGTAAAAAGATGGGGGGGGGGGCTTGGTGAAATCAGGAGAGATCTTGCACTGTCAATTCTTGGAATACTGAAGTTTTCCAAGAAAGATCCAGAAGTGAAGATGAGTTTACCAAAACCGAGGCTACAGACATATCGACGAGGCCGTAATATGAATCTATGGTCCTACTTGAAATAAATATACATATTACATATGTATTTTATTTTACAACTGATTTGGGATCGTCAAGTCAATTTACCACTGGTTCGGTGTGCCCAAGCGTGTTTCTGGAATGTTCTGGCGATATATAAATTGCAATTTTTGTTACAGATACGACGCGAAAAAAGGTTTCTTCTGCCAAGCGGTGAGCAATGAGAAAACCAAATGCCTCGGCAAGTCCAAAGGGCGGATATACCCGCCAATGGAGGACAGATCGGGCAAGTTCTTAAGGCGCTACTACACGCCACATAACACGGCTCTATCCAAGCTGCTCGTGAGGCTCGGCCGACCCGTGCCGCAGTGGCTTAAAGACGAACTCTCGAACGGATAGCATTTCTTACAACCTAAAAGGTTGGAACTTAATAGAAAAGTGCATGGACTGATCAGAGTCTGTGTCGTGGCGATACCCTGACCGTCAGGCTGAGGCTACATTGGACGTTCGGTAGCGTTTTAACTGTGTGAACGACGAAAATAAAACGTGGCTACGAAAAGCGATATTACAATAAAATTCTACCGCGACATATGATCATCGGCCCACTACTGAACAAGGGTCTCCTCTCAGAATAAGAATGGCTATAAAGTTATCAGCAGTGTAGTAAATGACGATGATGATTGAATGAATTAGTCGCACAACTAAGTTCATAAGAAAATACGAGTCAGTTTTGCTGATGTAGCCATTAGCTATTACCATATAAAAGTATAACGTTAGTTTGATCGCTATAAACTAAACAAATATCGCTTGAGATATTCCCTGTCATCATAGGAATAGACATGTTTGTTTGATCGCTTATGTGTCGCAAATCTAATAATATCGTATAATTTCTAAATCTCTGGTTTGATATGGTGGGAGGCTTCGGCCGTGGCTAGTTACCATCCTACTGACAAAGCCATGCCATAGAAACCAATGGGGTATGGGTTTAATAAAAACTGCCATACCCCTTCCAGGTTAGCCCGCTTCCATCTTTGACTGCATTATCACTTACCACCAGGTGAGATTCCAGTCAAGGTCTAACTTGTGTCTGAATAAAAATAAAAATCGCGTCGTGGTCCAGTGTAGCCTCAGCCTTAGTCCCGATCGTCACAATTCGTCCAAGTTATAAACTATGGACCTAGCAATACGTAAAATGTTGTTTTTAATGTGTTTTCAATGTGAGAGTATCATTGTTGAGAGATATATCTGTCTATCGAATCTTGTAAAATAAAAAGTTTCAGAGTTTTAATTATAAATTTTAAAAAAATATTTCATTCCTACGAATGAAGTGTTTTCTAGTATATATTGTAATTTTATTTTTATTTTAACGTTTTTAAGAATACAGTGTTCATACTCTTATGGATTTCAATGTTTCGAGTAGGTACATACTAATTTTGCTTGCCCGATTTTTTTACATACTTAGCCATTACGCTTCCGGTGCGCTATTGTGGTCTCGTAAATAAAATCCACGAAATATCAAATCCTAGGCACTTGCATAAGGACACTTAAACTGATTTAGTTTTTTTAATGCTGTCACTTTTTGGCAACTGCATTATGTTCTTGCCAGAGTGAACTAGAGTGAGGTAGCTCACCGTTTGATCCTGAATCGACATCTGTCAAATATTAGGTATTTGAGCATTAGGGGTGACGTGAAATCAAAGATTTAAAAATATTATAATATTTAAAACGCTTTGCCACACTAGACCCATATGTCACACCTTGTCGTTTCATAGGCTACAGACAGGTGAAACCTCGAGCTTTTGTTACAAGTATGAAACTTGTAAGAAACTGTCGTGAACTCTGCTCTTGCCTAAAAGTGTCAGTAATGCCATTAAATAAATCAGTTTGCTGTCCTTGTGCAATTGGGCTAAGTCTATATCGCACACATAGGCTCAAGGCACAAGGCGAAACGACGCGTTATCCAACATGTTACAAAATAAACTAAACTTTATCTCCATTATGTAATGTACAGATTTGTGTGAACCCAAATTTTAAATGAAAAAGACGCCTGTGTCCGTTTATACGGATACTTTAGTCAGTGGTGATAAAGTTTACATAGTAGTCTTTTGGAAAAAGCAGTGAAAAAATGCTCGATGTGTCCTCGCTTCCTTCGTCTTATGTCTTGAACCCACAGTCGAAAATTTGACGTAGAGTATACGAAAGAGACCCAAAGTATCGGTTTAGGTGCTACTTGTTATTACGGTAAGTAACCGTTTAGGACAATAGAATTTTTTAGTTTACTAAAACTGTCACGTTCCGTCCTACGTGAGTGATTTGACGAGAAAATTACGTTACTACTCGTATAATGCTTATCGCATACTCCACACACGCACTCTACGCGCCGATAACGGTATACGTTTTCAGCGTTTAGAAATCATCTATTTGTTAGTGTATTGGTGCATACCGCACAAGCCGAATAAAGCAGCTTTTTTTTGACACATTGTGCAAAGATGATGTCGGGAAAAAATAACGGAAAATTACGAAAATCTGCATCGATTATTGCTACATTGCTGAATAGGTGTAGTGGGTGTTCTTGCTACATCAATGCATTTTATCAGCCAGTCAGGGGTGATTAAGATAGCTCTGATTTTATAGTAATCGAACCTCACATTAAGTTTAGCACGCCGAGACAAGTTTCTATGCGAACTGTACGCTACAACAAAGCCTTATTGCGACCTTTTGTGTTCCATTCAATGCCTTGCAATATTCAATATAGTACTCTATATTAAATACTCCAACCAGATGTTTGTAGAGCGTCTTAAAATGTACTACATATTATTTATTATATGTTTCTATAGACGTAAGTTGTAATATATTTGTTGTAGTAATTTGGACAAAAAAAATCATTACTATAAGCTTGCCTCAAGTTTCAAAATGATACCTCAAACTTAGTTTTAAAACATCCGTAGAACTTTTCTAAGCAAATATTCTTTATCGCGTCAGCAAATCGCTCACCTAGAACGAAACGGAGCGCTTCAAGTTATCTGAAAGATAAGCGTCGAATGAGCTTGTAAGTGGATTTGGCAACCTTGCCTAAATTCGCGTCGTCTTGGTTCTGTGGAAAATTACACCTAGCACCGAACTTCTGATAATCACATTGCGATCATCGCAATTGTTATCTGCTGAATTTATGGTACTCTTCCGTGTATTTTAACCAAGAGTGTATGCCAAGAGTTCAATAGTGTATGCAAATAAGTTCTTTGGGCATAGAACGGATAAGAGTGGTACCATCATACACCTCATGGGACAGTGGAAGGCACACGTACACGTGATCGTATCCCAACTAGGACAGGCTTAGGCTGAAATCTATAGAGTATACTTGGACTTTGCTCATACTTAAGTTTCTATTAAAACGAGACAGATTTATGCTATATAACGCTGTCTCGTTTTAACGGTGTCTTAAGTCTGAAAAAAGTCAAAGTGTGCTCTATAGATTTCAGCCTAGATCCGTTCCCTAATAAATACCTAGTTATAGCTGTCTCTATGTACCTACACGTAATGTTGTCAACAGAAGTCGCATGAAAGAGACTGAATAGTCACGACTACTCTGCCAAGAGTGAACGATTGAGAAGAAGAGTACCTATGCCAGTAACAATTGATTGCGCTTATCACAATTTCATTGTTGAATTCAGTACTAGAACCACAGTATCGTCACTAAAGCAGATCTATAGAACGCGCTTTGACTTTGCTCAGGATTAAGACATTGTTAAAACGAGATAGCGTTATACATTATAGCATAAATCTTACTCGTTTTAGCTGAAACTTAAGTCTAAGCAAAGTCAAAGTGCGCTCTACACATTTCAACCATAGACTCGGTATTCACTCAAAGCGGAGATGAGCGGATATCTGTTTAAGAGACCAATCAGATTATTTATGGATGACGTGTTTTTTTTTCACGTCAGCTATCTGTAATCTGAGTGGTCTCATAAACTCATCGTCGCCTTGATTTGTGATTGATACCGGGCCTTCAGCTTTTGATAAGCCTACTTTATAGGTTAAATCCGAGATGAGAGTTTATAAAACGCCGATATCAGATGCATCTCATTCCACGCGCACGTCGGAAACGCTTAATTTAGTATTTTTACATTTACGTACCTGACACAATTTATATATTTGATAGTTAATTTTATATCTACGACTACCAATTGTGTATAACTAGATAGTAATTATTTTCAACACTATAGTCTCTCTGTGCCATCGCTAACATTAATCAATTTTATTATTATGCCACGAGAACTATATTAATATTAGAAGTTTACATTATAATACCTCAAGGGTCCTAGACCGGCTGTCGGCAGGTCTGGTTTACGAGTACCTTCAAGTGAAGAGCTTTTAGCTTTTATCAAGCACTTTCCCAAAATTTCGTACGGACCCTCTGGCACTAAGGAACATAACAACATAAAGGCTCATTTTCATTGGTTGATAACCTTGTCGAAACAAAATATGCGGTGTATTAACGTATAAAAAATACCATATAAGCAATACAAAATTTGTTTTAGACATCCTTTAAACCCCGAAAGCTGCATCCCAATAAAAATAAGCCATTATGTATTGTATTCAGTTGAGATTTCTAGAAATAATATTTGATGGCTTGATGCGCTGTAGGTTTGTTGAAAGAACACCTTGATTTGATTCACAGTTTTGTCAATTGAGCTTATTTAAAATTATTTATCTTCGGTACAATAGTACTAAAATCATTAATATCTAACAGGCAGCTATACCTATTATAATTTAAATTATCGTGTTAGAATAGTTAGTTTTGTATACACTTGGTCATCATCCCAAAAATTAATTAAATCATTCGACCTGCAAATTCCGAACAATAAAACCTTGTCCTAAATAAAGTAAAGACTCCTTGAAGTTCTTTATTATTTTATGCAATGCATTTCTTTGTCCATAAAGTTACCTTATATCATAGAAAGTGTATATTGGAATACAAATCAGAGTCGAATGTATATCGTGTTATCAATACTTAACACAGAGATCTATTGATATCGCTAGAAAGATATAAGAACCTGTCGTTTTATTACTTTACAGTAGGTGCACAAACGATTCTGTTTCAACTAAGTATTTGAATGCATTCCGTATTCGGACTAGATTTTATATAAAGGAGTGTAATTGCGATAAGAAATGACCTCAGTGAATTAGGGACAAATGTTATGCATGGGCTGCAAGCCAATTGCAAAAGTTCGGTTACTTTTGTTGGGCAGTTGACATTAATACGTCGAGACACCGACTGTTTCGATGTAGTTATATCTATTGCTTTAGTTCTAATTACATCATGTCGTGCAATAAACGGTTGGCAGTTGGATATGCCTATACCTAGTTTTCTAGTTTGTCCGTTTAGACGCACAACGCACAATGCTAAAGTTAATTTTGTGATGCCTAAATGAAAGATTACTTATTTAGACAAAATACCAAACAACCATACCGCTAAAAACGCAAAATTCCAAAATTCTAATGCTTGGAAAGTACCAAACCCAAAAATTCGTAATTTATACAAGGCATTCTTATTATTTCGACTTCTAAAATTTTAAGGGTCAGTAGGTACCACCCATTTAAGAGATCCTTATTATATTTTTACAGTTTAAACTTTATATGGTTTTATTTTTTTTATTTGTTTTTACAGCAATTTAGCATTTCGCGTATTATGCGTAGGTACTTGCCGTTTCACGATATTTGGCGTTTTGCGTTTTTGGCGTTGTGCGCGCCTAAACGATTTAGTCAACTGCACAGCAACCGCACCCAAACTGCTATTACATTTTATTTGGAATATATTTTGATACGCATAAATTTATTCGCGACGGATATGGTCTGAAGTTATACAAGAACTATGTAATAGATGTTGGTACTTAAACTTTCCGACTTGTAAAAACTTTTATTCCGACGGTAAATAGACTATATTGTAAAATTATGAAATGAATAATTGAATGAAGTGTAAATTAATAATGTTTTTTATAATTATGTATTATATTATTAAGTATAAATATTATATTTTTCCGTTTTTTAAACAAAGCTTTATAGTGTTAGAGTTTTATGTCTACACTTCCGACGTTTTTGATGGATGTGAAGTGGTGTGTTACGTAGAAAATGGCCTTAAAATTTTCTATAGCAATTCTGTTCCATCTTTCTAGTTCAAGTAATGGTTATGAAAAATCCGCATTTTTGAAATTGGAATTTTTTATGGATCTGTTTAGAGGGCTCTGAATATATTTTCATTAAATAATATATAGGTTGTATTCATTTATTAGATACCATAATAAAATTAAGTTTCATATTGCTATTTTTTTTTCCTTGCATGGCAAAATACTGATGTTTAGAAATTTCATCCGCTGAAGAAACCCCTTTATGTTTCTATTCATTTTAATAAATTATACTTAACAATAATTTTTCAAATGACTGCTATTAAAATGTGTTCTTTACGAGAAACTAATACATCACTTATTTTAATAAATGATTTAAAAAATAAATGTCGTGTTTTATTTTAATAATATACCTACCTATGCTCCTTACGACCGAATATAGTCAGGTAATAACACCTACTGTAATAAATAGCGTCTAAAATCTTAATAAAGATTGGACCGACGACGCTACGTTGAAATATCAAACTGAAGTGTAAAAGGTTAATCAATTCCATCGGGATTTGGGAACATTCTCTGGAGATTTGCATTCAATGAATGTAATTGAATCGAGACTATAAAGTTTAATGGAAACGGCGCGGCGAGAGAGCTACAGTGCCCGAAGAGTATTTACAGCAGTGTCCTCTCCCCTCCGGACCACGGAAGTGTATAGACGCGTTCTCTGCGTCGCGCTTAAATCTAAAAATTATTTAACATTTTATATCAAAAATAATAGTGGTGAAATATTAGGAGTGCATAAAGTGCATCGCATTCGATCTTTGTCCTCACAAGCGCACACAAACACGTGAGTCAAGTATTATCATCACTACCTAAATATTACCTATGCATGCTTGAAGAGAGACAACGTTCCAATGGTCATTAAAGAAAAACAGGAACAAAAGAGACATAGGTATTTCTACAATTACCGCTTCACACTAACAAACTGAGCTCAACATATACTGGACGGACACACTCATTATATGAAATCTCTCGATATTGACCATTTAAATGAGATCTCTGCACCTGTTCTGAAGGCATCCAATATTGACAAGACGTATTTACATGTTTTTATAAACTCCTGGTAACTGAAGGCTCGCTATTATAATGTCGGACGAATTCAGCTCAACTCCCACCTCTCCCCTGCCGCAGACCCCCACAGACGAAGCGCAGGCGCAGCCGAAAATGACTTTTGAACGCACTGTTATAGGTGCGAAGTTACAACATGGCGACTCAGCACCTAACTTGCCTACGCTTGGATTGTATAATATTACCGAGCGCAAAAAAAGGAAAATGGACGGAGTTGACTTAGATACTATGTCTTACATAAGCGAAATGTTTAGTTCTTTTTCACGGCAGCAAGCGAAGCTCTTTCAGGAATTAAAAAGCTCAATTAACAATTTAAGGGAGCAAAATGAGGACCTAAAGAAAAGTGTCGACACTATGTCAAGCAAGTATGATGAGTTTTTATCCCGCATTAACACCATTGAATCAGAGAGAAAACAAGACAAACAAATTATTCATCAACTGGAAGAAAAAATTGAAAACTTGGAGGGAAAATCTAGGGCTACAGGATTAGAAATACGAAATATCCCGAAAAAAAGCGGAGAAACCAAAGAAAATATTTTGGAGAGTGTTCAATGTCTTAGTAGGGCATTAAATATGGACCTGAGTGTCTCGGATATTCGAGAAGTGTATAGGATAAACGCAAAAGATGGCTCAAACCCTATAATAGCTGAATTTTCCAGTGCCATCCTCAAGGAAAGAATAATAAGTAAAGTCAAGACTTTTAACAAATCAAAATCCAAGAATGAGAAACTAAATACGTCTCATCTAAACTACACTGGATCAAAAAAACCTATTTTCATTTCCGAAACTCTGACACACAATACTCAGAAGCTTTTCTACTTGGCGAGAAATTTTCAAAAAAATTATAACTACACTTTTTGCTGGACGTCGAGAGGAATTGTATATCTACGTAAAGATGAAAAATCCCCGCAGATTAAAATCAGTTCGGAAGCGGACCTCGAAAAACTTAGAAAGAAAGAATGACTAGATTTAAGACTTAAAAAGTGCTACTTATATATTATAATTAATTTAACCTTAAATAATATACATTCTACACTTGTACACTTATTTACACTATTATACAAGATCGTGCATTTTATTACATTTTACAATTTTTATCACAAATTTTACCATACATCTTTCCATAATTTTTACTCATCTTGGCCAAACCTTACAATTGTTTTCTACAAAGTCATAAGACGACAAAATTTACTGAGGCAATACATTTATTTTTCGTTTAATGCTAAATAGCCTCAATGAAATACTAAATGACCTAGACAATGTGTCTGTATCAAAGAGCATAATTTGTGATGTTGAAGAATGTTATAGGTATATTAATTTTAAAAGAAATTCGACTTTCACAATGATCACACAAAATATACGTAGCATAAATTGCAATTTTAATGGTTTTGAGGTCTTAATGTCCAGACTTAATATAGAACTAGATTTAATAATTCTTACGGAGTGTTGGCTCGGGAACACAGTGTCTCTGCCGCCTATTACTGGCTACAATTCAATGTCATCAAATAACCACAAAAACCAAAATGATGGCATAGTAATATATATTAAAGAACAACATGACGTTATAACTGAACTACCCTCATTTCAAGATGGAAACTGTCTAGTGATAAAACTTCGAAACATGGTTGTAATCGCGATCTACCGTTCTCCATCATACAAAAATATTGACAACTTTTTAGCCTCTTTGGATAGCTTACTTCAAAAATATTCAAATTGCAATAACATTGTGATTATAGGGGATATTAATATAGATCTCATTGCAGATAGAATGGACTCTAATTCAGAAAAATATCTCAACCTTACTGCATTTCATGGCTTATTACCTGCTCATAGTTTTGTAACGAGAGATGTTAGTGGATCATGTATTGACCATGTGTTGCTAAAAACAAAAAATCCTTCCACAGCATTAGTTCCACAAACACAAATAACTGATCATAAGCCTGTAATTTTAAATATGCAAATAAAACAGCCTATTACTCAGTATGCCATCACCCATATTAAAAAAATTAATACAGAAAAATTATATTCAGACATATTAAATAGTGATTTAACTCCACTGTTAAACGATCCGGACCCAAATTCTGCTTTAAATCACCTAATAAATACATTGAGCACTGCTATTAATAACAATACTCAAATAGTCACATTGTCAAGGCGGAAAAAAATTATCAAACCATGGATTACACCTGGACTTCTTAGATGCATAAGACATAGAGATAAACTGCACAAGAAAGCCAAGTGCTCTCCAGAAAACGAAAAAATAAGTCTTATTTATAAACGTTACAGAAATTTCTGTAATTCTCTTTTGAAAAAAATTAAAAGAAATTATGAGAAAGAACAGGTGAATATGGCCAAAAATGACAATAAAAAGCTATGGAATGTCCTTAAAAATATGATAAATTCCCCAAAGCAAACAGGGTATAATAAAGAATTACTAACGCTTAAAGACTCCCCACAGTTATCGGTTGAACATATTAATCACTATTTTATTAACGTTGGTAGAAAATTAGCTGAAGGTTTTGACTGTGTGAGTGATAATGCATCCAGATTGGATCGAGCATCCCGAAATAAATTAAAATCTTTTGTGCTACTAGATACGGACGAAGCGGAAATAAATAATATTATTAAAAATCTAAAAAATGAATGTACAGTAGGATGGGATGAAATCAATAATAAGTTACTTAAAAATTGTAAGAATCATTTAATTCCTACAATAACTCACATCTTCAATTGCTGCCTGCAGAAAGGCATTTTTCCAAAAGCCCTAAAAAAGTCTGAGGTTCGACCAATTTTTAAAAATGCGGACAAAAATAACATTAGCAACTATCGACCAATCTCTATTTTGCCATCATTATCTAAAATTTTGGAAAAAATAATAAATACAAGATTGGTGCAATTTTTAGAAAATAATAATCTCTTATCTCAAAATCAATTTGGCTTTAGACACGGTAAATCAACGGATGATGCAGTACATACCTTAACAAACTATATAGCTAACAGTCTCGATCAGGGTAAAAAATGCATATGTATCTTTTTAGACTTGGCTAAGGCCTTTGATACCGTATCCATCCCAGTCTTACTTGATAAGATTGAATGCATCGGTATCAGAGGTCTTCAGCTGAAACTATTTAAAGATTACCTAGCAGATAGAGTACAATGTGTTAGAGTGGAGTCCTACACAAGTACTGACCTGATGGTTACGCATGGGGTGCCTCAAGGCAGCATATTGGGACCTACTCTTTTTCTTATCTACATTGATTACCTTACTCGCTTGCAACTGAGACAGGGGCAAATTGTTTCGTATGCGGATGACACTGCACTTGTCTTTGCTGCGGACTCTTGGAAGGAGGTGTTTGAGGCAGCGCAAGAGGGTTTTGACACTGTTACTAAATGGCTTCATGATAACATTCTGTCCCTAAACATTAATAAAACCAAATATATCACCTTTTCAATACGTCAAACTGTTAACTTCCCCGATAATCTCCATATAGTAGCTCACTCATGCTCTCATTCTAATATTTTCCCTTGCAGTTGTCCAACATTGGAAAAAGTTCAGCATATAAAATATTTGGGTGTGACCCTAGACTGTCACTTAAATTTTAAGCAACATATCAATATACTAAGGAGTAGACTGAATAAAATGATCTACATTTTCAAAAATCTTAGGCATGTAGTTGAACCTAAAATATTAAAATCTATATATTTAGCCTTGTGCCAATCTGTAATTACATACTGTATATCGTCTTGGGGAGGAGCGTCTAAAACAATCTTAATGAAAGCTGAAGTTGGTCAACGCACAATTTTAAAGGTGTCCACTTTTCGCCCGTTTCGGTACCCAACATTTTTGCTTTATAAAGATTGTGAAGTTCTTTCAGTAAGAAAGTTGTTCATATTGAGTATATTATTGAAACAGCATAGTGAACTAACGTATGACGCTTCTCATCTAAACAATCGTAGAATACATAAAGTAGCAAGCATACCACATAAATTAAAAACAGCTTTCATTGAAAAATTTTACTGCTTCCAGGGGCCTCATATATATAATAAAGTTAATGCATTGACACATATCTACCCACTAAATAGAACTAATTGCAAAAAAACACTAATTTCATACTTACATAAATTATCTTATGAAGACACCGAAAATTTACTTACCACTTTTAAATAACTTATACAAACTGAAGTTATAGATTTCATCTAAATACCCTCGAAACTTTTCACACTATTGTATCTTACACACCCTCTCTCATATACACACATACACACACAGATAGCAGACATACATTATAAGTACTATATTAGTCTATTTCCGAGAGAGGTCATCTAGTATGTATATATGTAGGTATATATTAAACTTCACCTAATACACATAACATAATTTTCAATTCTGTAAGGGGAGAGCCCTGATGCCTATAACACAAGTGTACAACTTATTTTAGGCATCAGTGGCTTAACCTAATTTCTTGTTGTAATTTTTTATGGGGAAACAATAAAGATTATTATTATTATTATTATTATTATTGTTTTAAACTTTAAATACCTATAAGTACCTACTGGTGCTAAACCTAGTACGAGACTTACTAAAAACATTACAGGAGTGGTTTTTATATAGGTGCGCCCAAAACAAGTTTAAACTATGTTGCTTAGAATTAAATCCCAAGCCACTTAGTTCGTAATAGCTGGGTCCTAGGTTACTTAGATACGGTTCTACCTACTTACATAACTTTGATGACTTCGAAAAGTTGTTAGATATAGATTTGTTTATGTGAACTAAATAACATACTTATCTATTACAAATTCCACACTGATAACCGCTTTGAAGCAAAACTGAAGTTTCGTAATACAAATACGAGTATTAATAAGCTTGGGAAGTCGCTAAAACTTGAGACGTGGGCTCCCAAAGTTTCGTCAAATATTACACTAAAGCGACACTAACTTTGATGTTGTTTGTAGGTATTCCCCTACCGCCGAGTCTATTTTAAAATTACCTCGCATCTTAAACGTACCTGCAAGTAACTCGGCCGTGACTCTTTTCAAAGATTTGATTTACAACATTATGCATGTATTATGTAATATAATTAAAGTCCCGCGCATTGCTGGAGCGAGCTGCAGGTCAAATCCACGCTCTTTTATCATTTACGCAATCTTTGATTGTTTTAGGTGTATGCTTTTTTCAGGAGCATAATTTTAATAGATTTTTTAAACTTCTGTAAAGGCAAGTCCAAAATTGATGACGAATTTGGTTGTAAAAGATAATACCCATTCTCACAAACGACTTTTGGACCTTTCTAATCTAAGGCCTTATATAGGTATATGTGTTATAATAATATACGCGAAGTTAGACAAATTAAATAGAAATACTTACGTGGAGACTGAGGTAGTCATATTCTACTCATGGTATAGGCAGGTAAATGAAAGTGAGTTCTTGAGATTTTTTCCTCGGCTCTACCACTGAAACCGATCTTAAAAAGTTTACATGAGGAACTTTAAAGACGGGTCTAACTACTTTTTATCCCGTAAGATCAAAGGGTTCCCACGGAAGTTTAATAAAACCTAACTCCATGCAGGGGAAGTCGCAAGTGTTAAGTGTTAACATAGTATTATGTTGTAGCCCACCCATTTTACCAATTCGGAAACGGCCAAACCTATTAGAGGTATCATTAAGCAAATATTTCCTTACATTCGATTACCGTTAGGCACCCGTATCCGAACCTCCGGTCGACTGCTCCAATTAATTAAGGGACTATCGCATTTGTCAACCGAGCTCAATCGACAAAATCCACATACCTAGAATAAGTCCGCATACCTACCTACTACGACAGGAATATATTTTATTATGTTCTAATCACTTGAGCTTCACTTGTCACAGAAGAGTCACTTGGCTCTAATAACTTTTCTCCTCGCAACAGTACATACACCGACAACCATCGATGTATATGGATAGGCCCTTCGAAGATAAAAAACGCGCTCAAAAAGGCAATAGAATTTGCAAAAGTCTATTGACTTTGTCAATGACGATGACGATTCAAGCGTATTTTTGCGGACGGAATTGTATGGGAAAGGCTAATCCATATACATCGATGCCGACAACACGGTACGTGGCCTTCACATACGGGTAAAGAGTTAGGGCCTGTAGAAGTTTCCTGATTCCTTCAGAACTTCAGCTTGGCGAGAAAAGAATGCATAATGAAGGCAGAGGACCTTTATTGTAGGCGCAATCTTAAAAATCGCGATATGTTCCGCATGCAGGCTGATGGATGGATATGAAAGATCAAATCAAGTGAGAATTTCATTAGTGAGAATTAGGATTATTATTCGGATTGATAAGATCTACTATCAATATGGATCCTACGTCGATCTAGCTCCATATAACATAATATATGAAAAAAATTAAGGAGACCGTTTATTTTACTTAAATCTAATTATTTCCTAAAAACAAATATTTAACTAGGTACAAGTATAAACTTGCTCAAACCTCTGGGTCAAATGCACGTTTAGGTTTTTTCTATAAAGTTCAAATACCCGAGCAAATCCAGGTGGATCAGCTAATGCTCAGTAAAATATTGGAAAGTTAATTTGCTATTTCGACCATTAAACTAAAAGAGCAGGAAAGAGTTTCTCCTTTGATTACTTTCCACTTAGTTGTTCAGTCGCTCGGTTTGTTTGTCGACTGCACTATCACATGAAAATGAGCTTTAAACTGCTTTCTGAGATTATTAAACTGTCTTTCTCTACTATTTACTACTGGACAACTAATTTCCATTTCGGTTGTTGCCTTTGTCTAAAGCCATACCCAGATTACCTATTTACTGAAGTATTTACTATTCAGTCATATAATATGGCTTTTATCTACTTATGGCTTAAACGAAACATTTCATCACACACACAAATACATGTGCCTACCTAATACATATACACTTACTAACACACACAAAAACAAAACCTTTGCAAAACCATTTATCTATTTACCTATTTCTTTTTAATAGGTAATTACTAGCAGATGCCCGCGACTTCGTCCGCGTTATCATCATGATCAACCCATCGATGGACAACACCGAGTACCTACCTACGGGTCTCTTCTCAGACCAAGAAAAGTTTAGGCCATAGTCTACCACGCTGGCCCAGTGTGGATTAAGAGGCTTCACACGCATTCGAGAACATTATGGAGAACTCTCAGTCATACAGGTTGCCTCACGATGTTTTCCTTCGCCGTAAGCGAGTGATATTTAACTACTCAAAACGCACATAGCGCCGACAAGTTAGTGCAAAAAGAAGAGAGACCTCAACCTCGAAATCTTTACCACGTCTTTGTACAATTTCTAATTTGCCTTGTGGTTAGGGATTTTTGCCGATTTTGAAACCGCTTACTTCAAAAATAGGACTTTCATACAACCTTCCAATTTTCCCAAAACCGTTTCTTAGCGG
Organism: Maniola jurtina; assembly: GCF_905333055.1. Lineage (NCBI taxonomy): Eukaryota > Metazoa > Arthropoda > Insecta > Lepidoptera > Nymphalidae > Maniola > Maniola jurtina. Next base: position 4,707,110 of record NC_060035.1, on the reverse strand, counting down.
ACACCTACGTTCTAGAAGGTTTTCAAATTTCAAGTTTGTAGGCTTTAAAAGTCCCTGAGATTTCGTGATTAGTCAGTCAGTGAGTGATATTTCGCTTTTATAAGTATTACAGAGGTAAGTATAGATTGCTTAATTGATTAGGTACTTTTCTAAACTTAGGTACCTATAGCTATTAAGTTTCATTTATATTCGTGCTTGTAACCTTAATTAGATAGGTTCATCTAGTTATTTTCTAACAAAGCGAATTACAAATTTGCAACCGATTACAAATATTTACATACTTACACAGAATATAACGTGCCAAGTTTACTACAAATGTCGATTTATTATTTCTATCGTTTTGATCACAGAACTTCGTGCAGTATGCGCCTAATTCTGTCTAGGTACAGCTGTAAATGATTTTAGTAATTTTTGCGTATAAACAAGTTGCTATAAAAACAAACTAATTACAATCCTAAAGATTACATTAGGTACATGTAAGTAGAGTCCCTATTTTGTTGTGCATTTACCTTCCTACTTGGTTCAGATTGTGACTTCGGGCGGAGAGTTGAAGAGCGTCGAGAGCTGACTCGTAATTGGAGAGTCAAAGTCTAGCAGTAAATTGAAGTTCGCAGTTTATTGATGGCCGTTTAGGGAAACCACTTCACCGAACTGTGCAATCTACTCGCTTTGTTGTAACAAGAGGCAAGATGTTTCTGAGGCCACAATTTCAGGACAATAAACACTACATTGCTGCTTATTTGGGTGAAAATACTTTTCTCAATGTTCCCCGCGGAAATTAGATATTTTATACCTAGGTAAGTAGAGTAGTTAGCAGAGATTCAAATTTTTCACGACCGAATTCAGCCAATCTCAAAAAGAGAGCGGATGTTATTCAAGGTTTGATCAACAGATATGATATTAAAAATCTTAACTTGATCTCCAGAATACATAACAGTGCAGTGGCTTGGTGTGGATTTTTATTGCAACCAAGACGAGTCTCCGGGAGGACCGATAAGTTAAAAAAAAAACTAAATAAGTACACTTCTAGTTTTTTTTCTATTTTGGCACGAACCAAAAATGATGCGTTTTTCAGTAGGTCCTGGAAATACGAGTAGACGTACGTATTGATGAATCCTAATTTCTTCGCTGAATTTACATTTTTGTGCTCTTTCCGCTCACTCCCACAGTAAGTTAATTGTTTTAATAATTTGGTTCTGTATTTAATAAACCTCCCACTACCATTCAAATTACTCATCAAGGGAATTAGAACCACTCATGATTCTGTATTATGTGCCGATATGGAATATTTTTTACCTAAAATTTACCTATAGTATTATTTTTTTCATGATTAATCTAGTATAGGTATATAAACCACGCAAACAAGTGAAAACATTTCAGTAACAGAAGAATTGTATCTAGACATTTTCCAATTTCCTTTAGTGCGAAGCATAGGCGAATCAATCGCTGAGTCCGTGTTAGGGTTAAGTGGGTCCGCACTTAAAAAGACATCAAGGGTACAGAAATGTTGGGTATTATAACTTTCCGATGACCCTCAGGAATTGAGGCCACCGCTGTTGGCACTCCCAGGCCGGTCGCGTCCGATCCGAATGACCTCAAATTATCGATATCTAACAATGTTGGGATCACATGTGTGATCCTAATAGCATTAGGTTATGTGGTTATAGTCTCCAGCTATTTATAGTTTATCTACTTAAACCGACTTCAGAGGAGGTTCTGTATACGACCCGTATTATGTAAACTATGTACCTAAGTTCGCGATTATCTCGAAAGCTAATATCAGATTCAAATATCCAGGTATATCAATAAAAAGAATAATTACCAAGATTGAGTGGGTAAGATCAAAAAGAAACTTATTTTCCCCCTTCTCATTGTGTTCAATGTTTCTTCTAAGCGCACTCAAAGCTTATTCTCGTAGAATTACAACGTGGGATTAGTATCTAACCTATGTGTGGGATATAAACCTACAACTGGTGATTATGATTGTTATCATACCGCCCCCAACCCGCCCACTAAAGCAATCGCTTATTGAGACTTGTTAAAAAAATCAAGTGAGGTACGAGAAATTTAAGAAAGATTTTCACTTAGGTACATTATCTGTATGCAATTTTGCCATTCTCTTATGCGAAAATGCCCTCGTAAATTTGCCGAAGAACACCTCAAGCCACAAAGTAAATACGACCTGTCTGCGGAAAATGTGTGTAGCGACGGGGAGCGTCTTATAGGTTTTAAACTTTTGAAGCTTATTTTCTTAACGAATATGGTTGGATGCCTCGGAAAGTTTGTGTGTGCAACGTCGCCTACTTATTTTGTTAACCAACATCAAGACAGGAGACAGTATAACTTTTGTTTCATACCTGTTCTATATTAATTTCTTTAAAAAAAAAATTGTTTATTATTGTGGATTTATCGTAACGTCATATTTAAGTGTAAAGCTGGAGACTGACTTGTACTGTTTGTTTGTACCATTCGAGGCGATCTTGTTGCAATACGGCGACACAGACTGACTAGTAGCATGGTGTTTGTATCATTCGAGCTCTTGGCTTGAGTGTGTTATATTTTTACTCAAAATAGCAGACCTATTTTTTAATTAATTAATTAGAAATACCTTTTAATTAGAAACAAGGAAATAAATTAAAAACTAGAAAAGAAAGAAATAGGAAAGAAGATTTTTGAATGTATATTTTATTTATTTATGTATGTTATTTTCCAACACGTTTCGAAACTCGGTCCTATAGAGGAAATATAAATCCTCAATTATCCTTAGAACAAAACGATTTCCTTCTTTAAACGTTTTATTCCTTTTCACTTCTAAACTTTCCTAATGGCCGCCTTCGGGACATTTTAAATGTAATTACCGAATAAAAAGAAATCAGCCGGCAAATGGGGCTGAAATTAAAAGACGACACTCCTACTAATGCTTATTACTTTATCAAACACTGGGACTTTTCGTTCCTTAATTAACAGATAAGTTAGTTTCATTTTACTCGCTATTTTATATTCCGGAGAAAAATGTTAACAATAAAACATTTTTAATTTCTTAATTTATTTTAAACGTACCTAATTTGCTTTTAAAAAAGAGTGCGTTGTACCTAATTTAGAACTATTGGAAAATGTTTGTAATAACTTGAGTAGATACCTATTTACTTACTTGCTACTTGCGTACACAAAATGTCTACACATTTTGGTCTGGATAATAATTTCGAAGCCATTGTAAACGTAGGTATAACCTGTAATTTGTAACAGTTAAAAATCAGCAAGACCCTGAAAACTGGAAATGTAAAGAAATTAAATGCCAGTAAATAATAAAATTAGTTTTAAGTAGATTTTTTTTTTATGTTGACTCTTGCACAATGTCTCTCCGAAAAAAATCCTGGGTGAGAAAAATCGTTTCCTACTCGTAATAAAGACAACTTAGGTACCTACCAACTTTAGTGATCTTTTTACGTACCTACTTTCTTTTTACGGGCTAATTAAATAGAATGTTCCAGAGGTCATGATTGCTGGGAGAGATAAAAGGTTTGCATTTAACTGCTTATTAGAATAAAAATTCGATCATTTTTACTTGACTACAATCTCAATGTTGTAAAATAGCAAACTTTTGCTGGCGATTTCAAACGCGGTTTGTCCGCATAGAAGGTAGGCACTTTATAAAAAGATCTACCTTACAAATGCTGTTTAGGAACTTTTTGCTATCACGGGTTGGAATATGTCTTTCTCTGGAATGCAAGCTATCCTTATGTTAGTCATTATCTACTAGTCTGTGGGAAGGTAACAAATGAACTAACGTACGATGGATAGCAGACTATCTTTTTACAATGTACCTACTTAAGCTTCTATGACGTAGCAAAGTAGTAGTTGTAAAATATATCACTGTTCTACTTATATTAGCTTCTACGACTTAGCACAGTCGGAGTCGTAAAAATATACCCCCAAACGTTACCTTCTACGACGTAGCACAGTCGTAGTCGTAAAATATATTAAGCTTCTACTCGTAGCACAACTGTATTCGTAAAAATATACCTACCTACTTATGGTAGCTTCTACGACGTAGCATAGTTATATTCGAAAAAATATACCTATTCATTTTAGCTTTTACTTCTTTATATTATAAGCTACTACGACGTAGCACAACCGTATTCGTAAAAATATACCTAGGTACTTAAGTTATAGCTTAAGCTTTAGCTTAGCTTGTAAGCTTCTACGGCGTAGCATAGTCGTAGTCCAAAGTATATATACCCCTAATTTGGTGGCGCTTCCAAAATCAATGAATATATTGTATGATGTTTATCCACCGGCGCTATAGACGTTTTAATTATATTATTTTGAAATTCACTTGTTACTGTTACGTTATTATTTGTATTTTGCCCTTCATGCGTTTTACGTGCAGCGATTTGTTTACTCACTACTGCCTAATTGTTCTAGTAGTTATCGTATTCGGCTGCAAGGAGGAGGAGGTCCCAGCTTGATTTCAGCTTCTTTGGAGAATTTGAAAATTCCCATGCCTCGGAAAGCCCTTAAAGCTCTCTCCGGTTGTGTCATATTGCCAAACCATTGGACCCGATCTGACTGTGAGTGAGGGGATAGAGAAACCCCTGTATTTGCAAACACTATACTGTCTCCTGCGAAGTGGATTAGCCTCCATTGAAAGATCAAAGGAATATTCTCACTTTTTAAATCACCTGAGGAAAAATAGACGTATACCCACAAGTTTTCACTTCATTGATCTGCGGTGAATCATCTGCACTACCCATGCTAGTTTATACCCATATTATAAAGGGAAAGTGTGTTTTTTGCTGGTTTGTGCTTCAATCAGGCTGCAACGGAGCACCGCTTCGACGTGATTTTTTGCACTGGAGAGTGGCATATGTTAATTTTTATCCCGAAAAGTCATAGAGTTCCCGTGGAATTTTCAAAAACCTAAATCCATGCGAATATAAGTTAATATAACTACTGAAAAGAAAGCTAAAGGTCAAAATGCTTTATTTATACGAAATGAGGTTGACTAGCTTTCAAGAAATTGAAATCAAATAACTCACGCAAATGCTTTCACGAGAAAAGCTAAACGAGGTAGCAATATCTACGCGTCTAGCATTGTACTTGCTATAAATAACAGCGCGGTTTTATTTCCACTGTTGTCTTAGCGGCAAGGAAAATAGAAATTCCTTTTGTATCTGTTATACGCTGTGGTGTTTCTCAAAGAAGATCTACCTACTTAGGTTTTGAAAAAATGCTCGGTAAAACCATTTAGTAGAATTAGTTTTATTACAAACGATCTCTACATTTATTTCAAAATTTCAATGGTTATTACGTTTTTAATAATTATAGTTTAAAAGAAACTAAACTTATATCAAAGTCACTGTAATTGGTTGAACCAAAATATTATTATTATTTCATACTGTATACTAAACTTATTGCATCGATTTATTATTATTATTATTACTAGTAATTAGTTGCTGTTCGTTGAAAAGTCCCGTCCTATACCTTCAAAGATATTGATCAGATTTTCACTTTAACATAATGAATATGCCCTGGATATCAATCAAATAAAATCAAACAAACATTATTCATTCGAGAATCTGATTAAAAATGAGCTGACCATTAACGTAGAATAAAGGGTCAGGTAGCTATTTTAATTGTTCATATTATTTACCTTAGTAATATTTCACCGGGAAACGGTCAAACGTGCAAATCCCGGCCGTGAAATTAGGGGCTTATCCCAGATTATACACACGACATTAATTTTTTATTGCTTTTGCTCACCGCGACCGTTTTATGCATCCTCTTTAAGTTGGTCTATTAAATAGTATAAAATATGATGATGAAATATATTATATCTCAAATTATAAGGGTGGCATTATAAAGATATTATAAATACTAGAAATTAGCATACTTCCTCATCATAACCTGAGATTGCTAATAAATGGTAAATTGCTATTAAATGGTAAGGTAACCACATTTTACTCAAAGGTGAGAAATCAATTTAGGAAAGGCTTATTGACAGAAGATTTCTATAATTATTTTATGATTATGAAATTATCCGGTCTATTGGTTTGTCCTATAAATAATTTGCGATTCAAAATATAATATGGGCATAGTCCGAAGTAAACTGTAAGTGTTCTTGAATATTGAAATAAATAAATTAACTTAGAACTTTTCTTTTCAAATTATTATTAGTCCAACAAGCTCAATAGCCCATTTTCTAATAGGTATAAAAATATAATGTGCGAACTACTTCCTTAAACTTAAGGTCTCTTGTGCAAGTCGCGCGCCGGGTGCATCTGCTTTAAGTAATTAGCAAAGCTCGTCCTGATTGCCTGTGACTTGGAAACGCCTGCCAAGAAGATTAGGATGTTCTTGCGATGAGTTAGTTTATAAGGTTTTACGTGGTTTTAGCGTGTACGTGACAGGAAGTTTGTTTAGATGTTGATAAAATCTCTAGATACTAACAAACCGGTCAAGTGCGAATCGGACTCACTCGCGAAGGGTTCCGTAGTCCGTACCATCATACGAGGTATACCTAACACTTTAATTTAGAACACTGCAAGTTAATAACGAACCGCGCCATCTATATGTGATTTAGTAAATTAAATTTTTCTTGAACACATTTTCATTTTTAAGATTCCGTACCTCAAAAGGAAAAACGGATGCCTTATAGGATCACTTTGTTGTCTGTCTGTCTGTCTGCCCGTCTGTCCGTCTTTCCGTCTTTTGTGTTTGTCAAGAAAACCTACTTACTTCCTGGGTACTTCCCGTTGATCTAGAATCATGTTTGGCAGATAAGTAGGTCTTATAGCACTAGTAAAGGAAAAAATCGAACACCGTGAATTTAGGGTTATATCTCACAAAAAAACCGGCCAAGTGCGAGTCAGACACGAGTTTTAATGATAAACATGCGGATAACCTTATCGACACAATAATATAGAAAACACAGAAAGCTATAAACCTACTCATAATAAAGCCATAAACACATATTTAAAACTTTTTCGGTGTTAAAACTTTAATATCACGCGAATAAGTTTGCTTAATAAGGCTTCTTAGTGGCGGAGAAAACAACCTTCATTCAAGAAAAGTTAAATTATTGAATAGGCACATATTGCGTATAAAGGGAGGCATGATAGGGATGGATAAAATTATATAATGGGAGAAAGGAAGGTAATGCTAATCGCACTTTAAAGTCAAAGTACAGGCGTGCGTAGCGTAACCACAATCGAATAAGTATTAATTAGGTGCTAAATCATCAATACGCTTGTTATATACCTAACAAGCAAACAACCGTTTGATGACATACATCGGTCTCGTTTTAATTGTGTCAAGAAATTGAGTTCTAGATATAGATCTCAGCGTTAACATCAAACTATACAACTAATTAGACCACACCCTTAGACAATTTTGCTAGATATAATATACCCACTTACCATACTTTACACTGTGGGGAGGACCCTATGAGTGGATAGATCTTATATTATATTATAGGAGGGATGTAAAGCTACGCTCCGGCTGTCGTAAACTAATTAAAGCGCTCTTCGGGCCTTATAATTGCGTTTGACACGTCAGATTTCCTTTCACGCCTCATAATAGGCCACGTTAGGAACTAATATTCTATAGAATTCATTTTAAAGTAAAAGCCTCAATAGCTCAACGGTTATAGGAGCGGACTGAAATCCAAAAGGTCGGCGGTTCAAACCCCACCCGTTGCACTATTGTCGTACCCACTCCTAGCACAAGCTTTACGCTTAGTTGGAGGGGAAAGGGGAATGTTAGTCATGATTCACATGGCTAATATTCTTTATAAAAAAAAAAGTCTATTCAGATGGACCCCACCACAACTGCTTCGCAGCCGCTAAAATGTCGCCAGGCAATCTGAATTGTACATGAATTTATGAATGGTAACAATACCTGAAGTCTTAGCCACAAAAAAACTGTTTTAGTCGCGAGGTGATCTTCGATCGTCATTTAATGGTACTAGAGTATTGAAACCGCCTTTCTCTGACTAACTTATATTCACAAAGTATACAAATAAATTACAGGTGGCGTGCGTGCGAGTGCCGCTATTGGTTGCGTTTGTAACGGCGATGTCGTCAAAAATCAAAAAAAAAAAAAAAAAACAAAATCATTCAAAATAGGTACTATTGTACACCTTTTGTTTGTCCGATTTGTTAGATTTGAAAGATGATATAGTCGTAATAATTTATCACACAACTTAAAACTAAAGCTACGAGGGTTCCAAACGCGCCCAAGTCTGAGAAGAGCCCACAGCAAACTCAGCCGGGTATTCAAAATATACATACGCCGATATATGTAATTATAGTGATACGATTTTGCGACAGCCGTTGAACGCAACGCAAATTGTCGTACATGTATGTGAATGTACCTAGCATTCAAGTTTTCATACAATTTTATGCCCGGCGACATTTTTGCTACTGTGATGTGGTTGCGGCATGTCTGAAACAACCTTAATGACTATTTTCACAGCCAATAGTTAAATAAGTTAGCGAGCTAAGTTACCGAGTAAGCGAACTTAAGTTTGCCTATTAGCAGACGTTCAAATATAATTAATCAAGTTATCGCTAAATCAGCAACTTTTAACTAGGTATTGCTTTTTCCTTTACATGTATTTAGGTATTTAACATTTGTCTATACACTATATATCTAGTAAGTATCGCGGTCCATCAACTAACTATAAGGAATATGATCTGTACGAAATTATTGGTTTGAGTCAACAGGCGTCGAATCGGGTCAATAGCAAATGTGTTGTGCCTGGTTTCACAATCATTCTTAATCAATTCTTCAGGATTTGGTGATTTGGCTTTTAAAAATTTCTATAGGAACTCAAATCCGGAATGTTTTACAGTAAAATGCGTTTGTAAAGCTTTTTAAAGCAGACTTTCGAGACATCCAAGTAGGGTAATATTGTGTGTTCTAGCTCAAGTCTCTAGATGACGCGGCGCGCCAGCGCGCGCCGGATCTATAAGACTTAAGCTAGAACACACAATATTTTCACAATAGATATCAGTTACAAGAGAATGATCAGGTTATTGTTACTAACTCATGTAGAAAGATGATTCAATGGTTGATTTAGCACATTCTCAACTGATGCAACTACTTACGATACTGAGTTGGAATATTTTATACAAATTCTATTCTTAAGCATCGATTAGATTATTTAGAATAATTTATATTTTGTACTGGAACCCTCAAGAACCTACCTAATGCAATTAATGTAGCACTCATCTCAAATTTATGTTAAGCGGAGGTTCAGTTTATGATGGGAGCAAGTTAAAGCGGAACAGGTATGTCAGTTTATTAATATAAATAATTAGTAACCACACTCCTTTATCGTAAAGTAAAAATTCAAGTGTTGCGGTATAAAGGTTCAAACACGATCGTTCAATTATTCAATCATTCATTTATTCATTTATTCAAGTATTCAACTCATGGTAAGTGGTGTGTCAGTTTAAGATGGAAGCATACTAAACCAGAACAGGTACGTTTGTCAGTTTATTAATATAAGTATAATTAGTGACCACACTCCCTTACCGAACATTCAAGTGTTGCGGTATAAAGGTTCAAAGACAATCGATCAATCATTCAATCATTCATTCATTCATTTATTCAAGTATTCAACTCATGGTAAGTGGTGTGTCAGTTTAAGATGGAAGCATACTAAACCGGAACAGGTACGTTTGTCAGTTTATTAATATAAGTATAATTAGTAACCACACTCCCTTACCGAAAATTCAAGTGTTGCGGTATAATGGTTCAAAGACGATCGTTCAATCATTCATTCATTCATTTATTCAAGTATTCAAAACATGGTAAGTGGTGTGTCAGTTTAGGATGGAAAGCATGCTATGCCGGAACAGGTAAGTATGTCGGTATATAAGTATCAATAATAATTACTAACCACACTCTTATAATAGAAGGTTAAAATTCAAGTGTTGTAGTATTAAGGTTCATCCAATTCATTCATTCATTCTAGTGTTATGGTATCCCACTAAAGCAAGTGTCCGAGTCAGAGGTGCATGCCCGGGATCGAACCCCTGCCCGACTTATAACCGGAGGCAGCGGACGTCTTAATCACTATGCTATCATGACTCATAGAGTAGATCGAGTTCGGTTGATAGACCTACTATTCCATAAAATACTTACATTAACACTTTTCTACCTAACTATTTTTGCCGATAAAATCATATTTCATATAAGTAAGTATAAGTACTTTTTATTCTCTAAATGGGCGATAATTTTTATAAAATTATTATTAATCGATCCGCTTTTGGTAAGTAACTAATGAAATATTATATTGTATTTTGGCATTACACTATTTCAATTGCTGTAAACATTACCTACATAGTGCATAATATGCATACTTATCTAATGTAGAAATACAGAACAGACGCCATGAGTGTTAAAAAATAATATCAAAGTAGGTATAGTCGGGATACATCATGTGTTAACTAAAAGTGATTCTTTTTCGGTGTCTAATGACTCGTATTGCAGGATTGCATATTTGCAGTTTGCTTCCTAATAGGGAATCCTAAACATGCATGCGGCATCTTATGTATGTGTGTAATAATGAGATCTTTGAATGTCATTCTACTTACTTTTATGTTTAAGAGTCATTATTCTATGCAAATACTATGAACTTTTGACTTTATTGATATATTAGAAGAACCTAAATTCTGTAAGCACTGTTTTCACTACGCATTTCTTTTGTGAGCACTTCAACGAGCAAACGTTTACTTAATTCACTTAAAAAATCATTTTTTAAATTCAAAAAGCAGTTGTTTAGCTTCAGTATGTATGTATTTTTTTATTTTTTTATTTTTTACATATTTTAATGAAAGAGTTGTTGCATCTACAGAGAAATAATATTTTTTTTAATATTAACTTCTTACCTAATAGTATTTTAAAAAGTTACATTAAGTACATACATGTTTAAATTTCATTTCACCAAAAAATCTTTAATTGTTTCAGAACTAGTTAATAGTATGATGTAACAACATTAAAAAAATGATTTTTCTATAACAGGGCTTCGAACTTTAGTAATAATCCTTTTAATTCGGATGACGAATTACCTATAACTTCAAATTCAACTTCAAAGAGTAAATCACTCAATAAATTGAAGAAATCGAAAAAGCGGCAGTCAGATTCAGAATCTGAACCGGAACCACCTGTAAAGCGTAAGAAAGCGCTTCAAAAAAAGCCTGTCAAGGCTGCACGTCCTTCATGGGAGTCTGAGGTGAGTTATTACACTTTATTTTTACTGTAAATATAATATTATTACAATTGTTTTCAAGAAATATTAGAATTCTGACTGAATATAAGCATCAACTAAACCCTTTAAGAAGATATTAATGGTTTTTTTACTTCATTATATTTAATTATTTAATTATTAGTTAATATTAGCTTAGCACGTTTGAATATGGAGCCTAAGGTCTCAAGTTCGATTCTTGAGCTGGATCAAATAAATTGTTAGCTTTAGGGGAGGTTTCGCAACTCAACTCTGGGTTGTTGAATTTATTGATGGAAACCTATTTATTAATAAACATTTTATTAACTGAGTTAATATTTTTTAATAACTAAAAATATTATTTTTGTCTTTTCAGTACGAAGAAGAAGTGGTGCAAAAGCTTGAACCACTTAAAAATTTTATCACCAAAAAAATAGCATCAGGGTATTCTACCCAGCGAAAACCAGAGAAATTAATAACGGAAGGCGATTATTACTTAGAACTCCGCATCTATAACGCTGCTGAAGCATCAAAGATAAGCCCGGGTAATCGATGGCGTCACGCCCTTTTTACTTATAAGTCATGTATGGATACCAACTCAGAAATTTGGCAGGCAACGAATCGCTTGGTCGCTGCTGCTAAGGAAGATTTTAAAGGGGTTAAACCTACACTATACCCAGCATGAAAATTTTAACTGCATTTTACTAACTTCAAATAATAACTACTTAGTATAATCTCATAATGACTTTTTGTGATATTTGTAATATAACAGTGCCAAAATACTTTTCACATAAGAAAAGTTATATACATAAGTCTAATTGTTTACTTCGCACAGAATTCGATAATGTTCAAATAATTGGAACTGCTTTTAAGAACAGAATACTAAGCTATCGTGTATGTCCATCAAAAAAATTTTTGTTACCTGAGCAATTTTTATCTGAAGTTGTAAATACGATATGTAATTTAGTAAAAAGAAGTCTTGAGAAACATAATGCTCTTAAAATAAATTTTGAACTATTTGCGACTTTTACTTTGCCAAAAAATAATGAAAAATCTTTGAAGTCGTTTAATACTAAATATGTACAAATTTTTCAATCCACAAACATAAAAAATATATATTTAGAGTGTGTAAAAAGCCTGCTTAACAAATTATCAGAGTTTGAACATTCAGAATCAGGCTGGTCTTTTGACTCTTTGAATAATTTAGAAGTAAACATTAATAAATATAATCCTTTAAGGACAGGCTCCTATATTCCACTACCAATAAAAATTCTGAAAACTAGATCTTGTGTAAATATTAAAAATAGTGATGATAAGTGTTTTCTGTGGAGTATATTAGCACATATGTATCCCACCGATAAAAACTGTAATAGAGTATCTTCATATCCTCATTATTCAAAAGTTTTAAAAACAGATGGTATGTCGTTTCCACCATCTTTTGAGGATATCACATTATTTGAAAAAAATAATTCTGACATAAGTGTTAATATATACAGTTTAGAAAAAAATGGTGATATTAACGGACCTCTGTACAAAACCAGCAAGCGTAAACTTGTTCATGTTAATTTGCTTTACATTACTAAAAACAATAAAAGACATTTTTGTTTGATAAGAAACTTTGAACGGTTGGTTCATAGTCAACTTACTAAAAATAAGTCTAAAATTTTTTTATGTGAGGAGTGCTTCATTTATTTCAATTCAGAAGAAAAATTATGCAAACATAATTGTGCTAGAATTAAAACTGTTCTTCCAGAGAAAAATAGTAAATTATATTTTGATAATTATGAAAGAACTCAAAGAATACCAATTGTGATTTATGGTGATTTTGAAAGTTTATTAAGAGAATATTCTGATAAAAGTAAATCTGGGCATACTGAAACCATACAGGTTCATGAAGCCACATCTTTCGCGTACTATATTTGTTGTGAATCTAAACCTGAACTTAATGAACTGGTTTCATACATAGGAGCTAACTGTGCTCAAAAATTTGTAGAAACAATTTCAAATGATGTCAAACGATTACATGCAATTTTGTTAGAAAATAATCCCATGAAACTACTTACTGAAACTGAAAAGAAATGTTTTCATAATGCAAAAGTTTGCTGTATATGTAAACAAAAATTTACATCCACAGATAAAATTGTAGCAGATCACGATCATTTTACAGGGGAATATAGAGGCGCGGCTCACAACATTTGCAACTTGAGTGCAAAGAAATGTCCTTTTATACCTATTATATTTCATAATTTAAGTAATTACGATTGCCATCTTTTTATTAAAGAGTTAGCGAGTATTAATGGTCGTATAAATATTATTCCAAAAAATAAAGAAAAATACATATCTTTCACAAAATTTATATCAATTGATTCAAAAACTGCTGCTCAGCTGAAATTCATCGATTCTTTTAATTTTCTCAGTTGTAGCTTAGATAAATTAGCTAGATCTTTACATCAAGATGACTTCGTAAACTTGCGTAGGTATTACAGTGATCAGTATTTATTTGATTTGATTTGCAGAAAGGGTGTGTACTGCTATGATTATATAGACTCTTTAAAACGTTACGATGAAACTGAGTTACCAAAACGAAAACATTTTTTTAATAAACTTACTTCAGAACTTATTTCGGAAGAAGATTATAAACATGCATTGAAAGTTTGGAAAACTTTTAAAATAAAAAATTTAGGCGAATATACAGATTTATATTTAAAATGTGATGTACTATTACTAGCAGATAGTTTTGAAAAATTCAGAAAAATTAGCTTAGCAACCTATTGCTTAGATCCGTGCTATTATGTTTCTTCACCTTCTTTAAGTTGGGATGCAATGCTTTTGCATACCAATGTAAAATTAGACCTTATAACTGATGTGGAGATGTATCAAATGATTGAAAAAGGTATACGAGGTGGTCTAGCTCAGTGTTCTTTAAGGTATGCTAAAGCTAACAATAAATATATGTCTGACTATGATATCAACAAATCAAGTAGCTTTTTGGTATATTTAGACTGTGTGAACCTGTATGGTTATGCAATGATGATGAAACTTCCTACAAGTAATTTTAAATTTTTGAACAAAGACCAAATTGAGACTTTTGAAATTGATTCTATTACTGTTGATAGTAACATTGGTTATATACTTGAAGTAGATCTTAGTTATCCATCTGAAATACATGACGCTCACTCAGATTTACCATTTGCTGCTGAAAAATTCACACCTTTTGGTCATAGAAATGCCAAGCTTATTGCAAATTTATACGACAAATGTTCCTATGTTATTCACTACATCCATTTAAAAGAATGTCTTAAAAACGGTCTAAAATTGTTAAAAATTCATAGAATTCTATCATTTGAACAAAAAGAATTTTTGAAACCATATATTGAATTGAATACCTCTTTGAGGCAAAAAGCAGAGTCTGAATTTGAAAAAGACTTTTTCAAAAAACAAAATAATGCTATTTTTGGTAAAACCATAGAAAATAAAAGAAAACAAGTAAATGTAAAACTTGTTAATACATGGACAGATAAGAATAATAAGACCAACAGGATTATTGGAGCAGAAAAGTATGTAAGTGCGCCTAACTTTAAATGTTTGTCGATATTTACAGATAATTTGGTTGCAATCCAATTAGAACAAACGAAATTAATTTTGGATAGACCAATTTATGTGGGGTTTACTGTTTTAGAGTTAGCTAAAACACATTTATATAACTTTCACTATTCTATAATGAAACCATTATATAAAGAAAATATTGAACTTTGTTATACTGATACTGATAGCTTACTATATCGCATATATACTGATGATTTTTATTCAGACATGAAAAAGAATATTAAGTTTTTCGATACCAGCAATTTTAGCGATAAAAATGTTTACAATATCCCTCAAGCAAATATGAAAATTCCGGGGTTTTTTAAAGATGAGATGGGTGGAGATGTTATTGTTGAATTTGTTGGCTTACGAGCAAAATTGTATTGTATTGAATCACAAAAAATGTCTATTAAAAAGGCAAAAGGAGTGACAACATCTGTTACCAAAAGGTTGGATATAGATAAATACAAAAATGTGTTATACTACAATCAATCAGTCAGAAAGAATATGTGTGTTATTAGATCTAAAAATCATAATGTATATACCCAAAAAATTAATAAGTTAGTTTTAAATAGTGAAGATGATAAAAGACAAATTTTAAAGAAGCAATTTAAAACGTTGCCGTGGGGGCACTACAGTACAATTTTTTAGTTGTTAATTTGTACAAGATTTTATGTTATTCATTACTGTGCAATTTTGATTGTTCATGTATGCATGCAAATATTGAAATAAATATTTACTACTCATCATCACTGTCATTTTATTATTTTACCTTTTAGTTTTTTATTTTTATATTTATCGAGATCAATAACTTGAGTTATAGTGATATCATAGCAGGTGATAATGTTTGCTTACTGACCTTTACGTTTGTTTATATAGACCTTCAATTTCAACATTATATCCTTATCACCTTGGTCAAGAAATGAAAATGCAGTAAGCAAACATTAAGCAAAATTAAAAAAAACCTTTACATTGAAGGGAATCGAACCCTTGAAATATTTGAAAAAACTTGATTGTACTACCTAATATTTACATGGAATACGTTAATATTATTAGGTAGGTACTTAGTACAATCATAATGTTTTCAATTAATAGTTTAAAATTTAAAAAAACAATTTTATTCTTTTAACTACGTTTATTTCATAAATAATGAATTCATGCTACAGCTCCTTACTCTAAAAAACACTATTTTTATAAACAAAAAATATGATGATATTTAAAAATAAGCAAATTACATTTCAACAATAGTTCACATTTATATGGAGTGAGTAATTTTTGACATTATTTTACCTATCAAATTTTCTGTAGCATCCATAACTTCATCGTAATTATCCTTGACTACATACTGTGCACTAACACTAGGAGTATCACCATTTATATTTTCATCTTGTTCTCCTCCATTTAGTCCATAAATATTTATTTTTATTAAATGAAGCCGTCTTCCAGTTGCTTTGCGAATAACATAGGATGTTGATGTAGAAGTCGGGGGTGAAACAGGCTTCAATAGTGATAAACTGCATTTTTTCTTTTTTTTCATCTCCTTACTAGATGCTTGAACTGGCTCTGCTGCTTGTTTTTGAGCTAAATCCTCGCAAAGTCTCTGAAATTCAGTTTCCGCGAACCCGTTTACATCTTGTGCGTAGTAAAAAGGATTTGTTAGATTTTCGTTGGGTAAGATAGGAGTCGACATAATTCTGAAACAAAAAGAAAAATAATTAATAAATAACGGTAAAAAAAATACATGCTTTATTAAAAGTCAGCACATTGTTATAAAATAATTATAATAACTTACCAAGTAAAATACTCGATATTTATTATGATAAAATTATGAGCGCGGCTACTGTTTTCTTCGGGAGCTGTAGCAGGAATGAAGCTTTAATAAATAATAATTAATCTAATACTGTCTTGCGATCTAAAACGATGTAATTTGAGCAAAACGAAAACATAATGCTTTAGTGACACAGCATCACATTCCAAGTTTTTCCCGAGAGCTGTAACAGGAATGAACATGCATCGATAGTAAAATCTTATATAATCTTGTATTCTCAAATGGGTAATTTGAGCAAAGTGAAAACAAATCTTTAGTGACACAGCAACGCATTCCGAGTTTACACGTGTATGGTGTCATTTCTTTAAATTGGTTATTAACATTATGTTACATTTTAGTTATAAAATTATATAGAATATAATGTGAAGACTTTATAACAGGATTTTATCTTTTTTAACAGAAAACACAATGAAGTTGATCAAACAACCAGTAACATTGGAAATTAACAATTTAAATATAGAAGCGTCATCAATCCAAAAAAGGCATAGTTTGCTATTGCCCGATACGATTCGCTGTATAATATGTGGACCGTCAAATTGTGGCAAAACAAACACAATGTTAAGCTTATTACTACATCAAAATGGTCTCAAGTTTCAAAATGTTTACCTATATTCTAAAACAACATTTCAACCAAAATATTGTTTTTTGAATAAAGTTTTAAGCATGGTTCCAGCTGTTAAGCTCTTTACCTTCAAAGATGATAAAGAGGTTATTCCTCCTACTGAAGCCTTGAAAAATTCTGTATTTATTTTTGATGATGTTACTTGCGAGAACCAAGTAAATATCCGAGATTATTTTTCAATGGGTAGACATAAGAACATCGACTGTTTTTATTTGACTCAAACATATTCTAAGATACCAAAACAATTAATTCGAGATAACGTAAATTTTTTAATAATTTTTAAACAAGATGATATAAATTTGAAACACATCTATAACGAACATGTCAATTCTGACATGACTTGGTCAGACTTCAAAAAATTATGTTCAGATATATGGAAAGATCCATACACATGTTTAATAATTAACAAAGATTGTGAATTAAATAACGGTAGATATAGAAAATCTTTCGACGTTTTTGTAAAATTTTGAATGAAATTATTTAAACAGATTGTAATTTAAAATTAGTTTCATTTTAATTTTTACTACATAGTTCAATGGTTGTGTAAAATAATTAAAAAAAGAAATGGAAACAAGTTTGAAAAAAGAGTTAATTAAATCAGTAAAGGCTATTAAAAGTAAAGTAAAAAGATTACGTGATGAAGATGAAGAGTTAGAACTGAGGCGGAAAAAAATATTTAAACCACTGTCTGATCCTTTGAAAGCAATTGTTACACTAAATAAATATGCTACAAACAAATCTTATCACGAAACTAATTGTAACAACGCAAGTGTTGAAAATAATCAATCGCCTGAAATTCCAAATATAAACTCAAAACAAGATGGTGATATTGAAATTACTCACAACGATAATAACTTTGAAGAAAATCCGAAAAAACAAGAGGAAATGTCTGAACCTTTGGAATTTCTAAATGATGAAGTCAACATTTCCGAAACACTGGCAGACAATGATCTGTTTGGCGAGCAAAGCAATGTATCTATACCATTTGGTATACGTCGCATTAACAAAAAATTGATGATAGGAAATACCCCCGTCAAATTTTCAACTGTAGATGATATGTCTTCAAACAAATTAACTTTTATTACTATTGATGATAAAAGTTATGAACTAACTGCTGGTTTAATAGAACTTTTATTAAGAAATAAACCAAACTTGAATAAAGTAACTGAAAGTGATAAAATCACATATAAAGATATCTTAATTAGTACTAGTGCTCATAAAAGGGATTACAATCCTGCTAATCAAATTAAAGGTGACAAAGGAAAAAAATATTCTCAAATCATCAAACCATTATTTTATGAAAAGGATATGTGTGAAACAAACAAATTAAAGTACGGTGGTAGGCTACCAGTTTTAAAGAAATACAAAACTGATACTGATCTCATCTATTGGGATGATCCTAATGAGTTAATTGAAAGATTAAGATTGATTATTGCGTCCAGAGACGCTGGCAACACTAATCATGATAATGAAATTCTTTCGATTATTGAAGAGTTAAAAGAAGCGGGTATAATAAAAGAATAAAAGAAAGCACATTTATGGAGCGTGTTCAGTATTGATAAGCAGGTTGAACATGAAAGTTGATAAGTTTGGACATCATGTTAATAAGATGCGAAGAATGAAAGGAGTGTTATTAGAATGCGCTTTGAAGTGTACAAACAATAATTTGGATGCTCAGCATAAAAGAGTAAAAAATCTTGCGCAGCCGGTAGATTCTAACGATTGTGTTACAAAAGAATACGTTGATGTTTTGGCAGAGAATCTTTCAAAAAAAATATCATCAATTAATCAGTTTATTACAGAAATAAATATTAAAGTAAGTAATTTGATCGAAATCACCGAGGCTAGTAAAGTAAAACATGAGCAAAAACAGCGTCGTAAATGAAATACATAAAAATGCAAGAGTAAACTTCCCTCGTCGACATGTTGTCATGAGAGATATAGACGATTTATGGCAAGCTGACTTGATTGATATGAAATCTCTTTCGAAACAAAATTCAGGTTATAAATATATTTTAGTTGTAATTGATACATTCTCAAAATATGCTTGGGCATTTCCACTAAAGTTTAAAAATAAAGATCAGGTCTCTAAAGCGTTTGAATCTATATTAAAGAAAGGACGTATTCCAAAAAACCTTCAAACAGATTTTGGAACTGAGTTTTACAACGAAAATTTTAAAAAGATAGTCAAAAAGTTTAACATCAATCATTATTCTACATATTCCACTAAAAAAGCTTCTATAGTTGAAAGACTTATAAGAACTTTAAAAAATAAAATGTATAAACAATTCAGTTTCCAAGGAAACTACACTTGGACTAAAGGTGTGCTAGAAGAAATAGTTGAAAATTATAACACCTCTAAACATAGAACGATCGGTTTATCCCCTAACGCAGTTAATGAAAATAATAAGAAACTTATACTTCAAAGATTTAATGTAGGAAAACAGTTAAAAATCCTTAAGAAGAGAAATTTAAAAGTTGGAGATTTTGTGCGGATTAGTAAGTATAAAGGTGTTTTTGAAAAAGGTTACACTCCTAATTGGTCCACCGAAATATTCCGTATTAAAAAAGTACAGAAAACGAATCCTGTTACTTACCTTATAGAAGATGCTAAACATCAGCCAATTTTGGGCTCATTTTATGCAGAAGAACTTCAAAAAACAGAAAATCCTAATGTCTATCTTATTGAAAAAGTTTTAAAAAGAAAAGGAAACAAGATATTTGTAAAGTGGTTAGGATTTCCATCGAGTGAAAATAGTTGGATAGATAGAACGAATATTTTAAACTAACCAGTTTCCAATTTATTTATTGTTATTTAAGTGATAGTATAGTTATTTTACATTCATTGTAATAAAAGTAATGAAAGAGAGCAGTATTCTCAATTGGTTTATAAATCATTTACCATTTGAACTTCATCTACCTGGATATAATTACTGTGGTGCTGGTACAAAATTGTATAAAAGGCTTGCACGGGGAGATCAAGGTGTAAATAAATTGGATGAATATTGTAAACAACACGATATTGCATACGACTTGTCAACTTCATTAAGTGATCGTCATAAGGCTGATAAAATATTGATGAAAAGGGCTAAGCAACGTGCTTTAGCATCTGATGCAACTTTGGGAGAAAAGATAGCAGCAAATTTAGTTAATAAAGCTATGATAGCTAAATTGTATACCGGGTCGGGACTGACTAGTAAAGCCAACAATTCTAAAACAGTGTCGCCAAAAAAATTCGCTTCAGGCACTGGTTTGAAAAAACACTTTAAACATGTTGTTGCTCATGCAAAAAAGCATGTGCAAAAAATGAAACCCAAATGTAAGAAAATGGCTATAGAATTAGCCATAGCAGCGGCTAAAGAATTGACTAAAGACTCGTCAATAAAACTTCCTCGAATTATACCAATTCCAAAAACTGGTGGAGTACTTCCTTTGATACCTATTTTTGCCGGATTATCTGCTGCGGGTAGCTTAGCTGGTGGTGCTGCAGGAATCGCTAAAGTTATAAATGATTTGAAAGACGCTAAAAAACGTTTTACAGAATTAAAGAGGCATCATGAAAAAATGGAAACCCTCCATATAGGCAAAGGTTTACATATCAAACCGCATAGAGGTAGTTTAGGAATTTACATTTCAAATGAAAAAAACTAAGAGAAAGGCTACCCAAACGAGCGCTCACCAATATCGACATCATCAACCATTCGCAAGACATTCCTTACTTTCGAGGGGTGTTTATGAGAGATGAGATGCCAAAACATCCTTTTCGAAAAGAATGTGGTATAGTTAATTTGGATAGCTCCAATAATCCTGGCTCTCATTGGGTAGCCTATGCAAAAGTACATAATGAAATTCAATACTTTGACAGCTATGGAAATTTAAAACCACCTAAAGAGTTAATTCAATATTTAGGAACTGGTATGAGTTATAATTACAAAAATTTTCAAGGTAGTCATCCTTATAACTGCGGTCATCTATGTATAAAGTTTTTAAGAAGTTTTTGGAATACACAAAATAAAATGTATAAATAGTTCAGTGAAATCAGTAAATATTTAGTTTACGATCATGTCTGTAACAATCACTATTACCGGGCACAAATCTGTGTTGGAATCATTTTTTCAACCTCCTCTTATTCTCGATGGTGAATATGAATGCGGTTTATTATATTTTTCTGCTCTGAACTCAATACCAAACATAAATCATAGCAATAACATATTTGCATATGGTGATGAATGTAAATATTTAAAAATTCCATATGGTACTTATGATTTATATGACATAAGAGAATATCTTGCGAGTAAGTTAGACAACTGTGAAATTGAAATAAAACCAAATAATAATACTTTAACATGCTCGCTTTTTTGTTCCAAAACTGTACATTTTGACGTAGAAAACAGTTTAGGACGCTTACTTGGTTTCCCAAATGTAAAACTTGAAGCAAATAAATGGCATGAGTCTGTTAATCCAGTTAACATTCTTCCCTTGTCTGTCATCAGGATCGAATGTGATCTTATATTCGGATCATTTAATAATGGGTTTGCATCACATATTATTCATGAATTTATTCCTAACGTTCCTCCAGGATATCGATATATAGAAATTCCAAAAAATATTATTTATCTTCCTGTTAATAAGAGTAATATATCATCCATAACTGTTAAAATCATTGACGAAAACGGTAACAATATTGATTTTAGAGAAGAAAATATCCAACTGAGACTTCATTTACGTAGAGCAAAATGATAGTGTTTAATAAAACACTTGGATATGAGGTGAAAAGAATCAATCATTTGCCTGCTACTAAAGCGCGTACACGTATTAAAGCAAATCGTAATATTGTAACAAAAAGAAACAAAGATTTTCTCCGATCACTCGGATTCAAAGTATGAATATTCTAAATATTAATAACACCCCAGTATTCGATAATTCTATCGAAAGTTATGAGATCCACACGTACAATCCATACAATAACAGCTTTAAAGAAAATGATGAAATTCGCATTCCAATACATCAGCAAGACATATACATATTACCATGTAATAGTTCAATTTATGTTGAAGGCTTTGCCACAGTGACTGGAAAAGATCAATCGGGGAAAGAAATAAAGAAACCTGTAAATTTTACTAATAACCCTGTTATGTTTCTATTTCAAGACATAAGGTATGAAATGAACGGTATTGAAATAGATCGCGTAAGAAACCCTGGAATAACCACAACATTAAAATCATACATATCGATGAATGAGGGGGATAGCAAAGTCGCAGCATTGTGGGGTTGGCAAATGGATGGTTTTAAAATGACAGAGGGACATTTTAATGCTGTTATACCATTGAATAAAATAATGGGATTTGCTGAGGATTATAATAAAATTATTATAAACTGTAAACATGAACTTATTCTGAATAGAAGTAATAGTAATTTAAATAGTGTAACAATTCACAAGGATGATAATATAGATATAGAAGTACGAACAATTCAGTGGCGTGTGCCGCATATAAAAGTTTCGGATCGTGAAAGACTCTCACTACTTAAGTATTTAGAAAAAGACAAACCTATTCAAATAGCATTCAGAAATTGGGATTTATATGAATATCCTTTACTTCCTAAAACTACAAAACATTCGTGGTCAATTAAAACTACTTCTCAACTTGAAAAGCCTCGATATGTTATTTTTGGTCTACAAACTAATAGGAAAAACAGTAAGACTAATGATAGTTCTATATTTGATCATTGCAAATTAACAAATGTAACACTGTTTTTAAATTCACAGTATTACCCATACGATTCACTTAATTTGAAATTTGATGAAAATAAATACAGTATATTATACGAAATGTACACTCAATTTCGTCAGTCTTATTATAATCTTCCTGTTGACCCGTTGTTTGATCTGATCACATTTAAAGAAAAGGCACCACTGTTTGTAATTGACTGTTCAAGACAAAACGAGAATTTAAAGACAGGACCTGTAGACGTACGTTTGGAAATTGAAAGTTCGCAAGATATCCCGGATAAAACATCAGCATATTGTCTTATAATAAACGATCGCCTCTTTGAATATAAACCCTTAAGTAATATTGTTCGCAAGTTGTCATGAGTGTCATCATTGATGTACAAGGATTCAAGACGGATTCCAATGAGTTTATAGTAAAAGAAATAGCTATATTGTGTAATAACCATATCCAGACTTATTTAATCAAGCCACCATACCCATTTTATAATTTAACGAAAACGGAAAGAAAACAAGTTTGTTGGATAGAAAAAAACAGAGGAATACATTGGAAAGAAGGTTTTATTTCATACTTAAACTACAAAGATTATGTAAACATGAATAATTATTTAAATAATAAACGTGTTTATGCTAAAGGTGTAGAAAAAGTGCAGTGGATATCGAAAATGTTTGGTTGCGATAGTGTTTATAATTTGGAAGATAAATCTTGCCCTAGCTTATTAAGTTTGTATGAACAATACGAAACGAATAGTGATGTGTTTAGTTGTTTATACCATCCTTCAATATGTGCATTAAAAAACGTGCTTGTTTTAAGAAAATGGTGTCTCGATAATAAAATTTTCTAAAAAAAAAAATATATATATCTAGTAGTTTTTATTTACTTTCCTTTTGTTAAGGGTTGATTAGTAATATAAGTATGACTAGCAAAGTATAGTCAATATTTTTATTAGTTGTTGATTAATACGACTTTAGTTTATTCATGTACATGGTCTAAGGAAGTCATTCCTTTTCAAAAACTCAAAGTAATCATCATAATTATAAACAAATAAAAATGATATTAAAAGTTAATGATTTAGTTGACGTTGTTATTGTAAAATGGAATTTGTGTGGGCTGCATGATGTACATATATTAAACTATAAGGAATACGATGGTATTCTGATATCAACGATCTCAAAGAAATCCAACATTTATTATAAAGGTCTTAAAGTTTCCGCACGCGTATTAAGAATAAATAATAAGTATGTTGACTTGATACCATCAGCTGATTAATGTGTAACTAAAACCGTCTGATTTTCATAAATAACCTTATAAAGCTGAGTCATTAGGATTTATCTGAAATTGACACATTAAAAGTAATTTGTTGAACGATTTAAAATAAACGATTACTTATATAAATCCAAATAATGCTAAAATGAGATGTCAATAGCGATAAGTAGGCTATCCAAGAATAATATCACCATTGAATCATCTTCGAGGAGTTTGTGACAACCTGATCATTCTCTTGTTACTGATTATATTTAACATCGATCGTGAAATTGGAAGTTGTAGCTCACGTCTATACGATGCGCGGCGCGGTGCAGCTACACCGCTAGACGCGCCGCGCTTTATCTAGAGACGTGAGCTACAACTCCCAATTTTACCCTACTCATCCAAAAAGCAAGAATATATAAAATGCTACCTATCGATTAGAATTCCAATATCTTGACTCAAAGAGCTTCTCTTGGCGTAAGGTAAGGTATTTACATTTGCAAGCCAATACCGCTGCTTCACGTTAAAGTTGCGGTTTTTTATTTTCAAGCTGTAAAATTTAATTTATACAGTATTATGTGAAAGCAGGAAAAGTAGAGTTTTATGGAAGCCGTTCTTTATTTTTCGATAGTTCTAAGTTCATACATCCATTTTATTTATTTTTATTTATATTCAATAAAAAGGAGATCAGGGACCTTTTCCCATTTAATTCTACTAATAGATTAGAGTACCTATCTAGAATCTCTTTGACCTTTATATTTTATAGTCCCTACTAATACCTTTCTACATCAAATGGTTTTGGATAGGTAAGTTTGTAACTTTATCTATCTACATAGGTAACGAGGGTTTGTGGCCTATCTCGTTCCAAAACTCAAAGGGGAATGTCGACCAACTTTACCAATCATCTGCTTGCATCAAACTTTAATTTAAGCATATCCCTCGCATTCTTTAAACTTTTACTCTTAAAAGTTGTGCTACGAAATCACAACTTTTACAGTGCAATTACAACTTTTCCTAAAACATAATATTTTGAAATCAGTTTGTCCAATAGTAGGACCTACCTAGAACATAACTGAATTATCTTTTCTATGCAAAATGTTTTACACTTACAGTAGGTCAATATATTTGTGACTAAATGGGGACACAAGCGTCGCACTGTCCACGACTAATCACTTCATACAATATTAATTAGATATTATTTATTGTTTTAACGAAATAAATCGACCGCTAATCCCATTAGTGCCTGTGATCC
Source organism: Maniola jurtina (assembly GCF_905333055.1). NCBI lineage: Eukaryota > Metazoa > Arthropoda > Insecta > Lepidoptera > Nymphalidae > Maniola > Maniola jurtina. The sequence continues at coordinate 4,681,613 of NC_060035.1, read as the reverse complement.
ACAAGTAAAGAGTTTCCTAGGAATGAGGGAGCGCCACAGATACCGTTGATTGTTGTTTTTTTATAAATATAACTATTAGCCGTCTAGATTCACTCGTACAAGGAACCAAAAAGCTTAATTTGCTATAACCAGCTAAACCAAACAAATATGTACTTATAGTTTTTTTTTATCATAAATTGCTGACGGCAGTACTTTACTAACATACAATCTAGCCTACGAGTAGAATATGTATAGTGCAAGTGCAGCATGCGACATGCACCGCCCCCGCCTTCCCACTGATAAACATGCAGGAAAAGCCAGCCACCAAGCAACGCGGCGCGAATCCAACTGCGCGTCGCGATCGAATAGTTGGTTATTAGTTACTTTTATAATGGATATCACTCACGAAACATCAAAAGTTTTTGTCCAAATACTTTTGAATCGTCAAATCTATCTATTATACAATAACACACACGCAGTATATAGAACAGGAGAGTATGAAAAATGGAACAGTTGAAGTATCGGCCGTGTTAGCACACGAGGACGAGTTGTCGTGACGGTAAAAGCCCTCGATCAATCCATCTTCAAAGCCTCCATCGCATCGCCCTGGTACTGCAAATATAGAATTTCTATTTTTCAGAATATTTTTTTGGCTAACGTTGTGTTTACGAAATAAATCTGTACTTATAAACTATGCAAGTATCTCTCTAAGTGATTACATACATACCTACTCTAAATACTGTAAAACCAAACCTGTTTTTATAAAATATCTGTCTTAAATAACTTACAACTTTTTAATAGTTTAAACCAGTCCTAAACCTGTTTCACCAGTTAGATTCAGGTTCATACAGTATTCTATATTGTACCTAAGTATAAGGAGTATCATTCAGTTTAGAATAGATAAGCGCACCCGTACGAAACTGGAACAAGCTTTTTTTAAACAAGGTTTTAAAAAAATGTTTATTTACTGATTTGTAATTTTTGAGATTATAAATTATAAAATAATTGCATCGTGAATTCGATTTTTATTTATTTAGTGGAAACAAATAGATACCTACTTACATACTTAAGCATTTTATTCAATTTATTTTTACACTCAGATCTGTGCTTATTATTTAAATTCATCAATATTTATGTGAGAATATGAAGTATTAAGAGATAATAGTCCAGTAGATAGGTGAAGCCTGGTCCTGGAGACATGCCAAAGCCTCGAGCTAACAATGCAGAGTTGCCAACTGTGAAGCAACCTATGCCCATAGGCATTTACAACTAGATTTTCGAAACATAAACCTATTTGTTAAAATCGCTGGTTGTGTGGATATTGTGTCATTGAATTTAAAAAGTGTGGTATCTGCCTTTCGAGTTGATTACTTGTACCTAAGTAGAAATAAAATTAATATCCATTCGTATGACTAATATCCCTACTGTAGGAACAATCGTAATAATATATTTTAGTAACCGACTTCAAAAAAAGGAGGAGGTTCTCAATTCGATTGTACCTATGTTGTTTTTTTTCTGCAAACAGCTCAACAGATTTTCATCAAACATAGATAGCCAAAACTATCTTGTTAATCTTGCCTTCGAATAAAAAATCCATTAACGGTACCATACACAGACCCTCTTTTATCATTGGAGGTTAAAAATCGGGCAAGTGCAAAATATCCAAATTCCAAAAGGATTGAGATGGTAACTATAACCTTTAGGTGGGCCCATCTTATAACCAGAACCAATAGGTAAATTAATAACTATGTTTTTTATTGATCTTTCGTCATTCATGCCAGGCAAGCTGAGTAAAGAGTAATAAAAAGGTAAATCCAAGGTAAACCGAGCTAAAATGATAAGATTACAAAAGGTTCTAGTTAGTGACAGTAATTAATTTCAATGTTTACAACAAACAATCACATGTTTTCAAAACAATGAAACCACGGGGCGAGACCAATAATAGCTAAGCTAAAACCTCATGGGATTAATTACATCATTATTATGATATAATTTGCAAAATTGTCGCCATTTTCGTTCGTAGCTAGATAGATAAGTCTAATATTATGACAAGCAATATCGATTTCAATATACATTATGTACCCACCGATACACATTGATATAGTGATACCGCAGTATAAAGAGAGACACAGTAGTTGCGTTTAAATTCAACGGTTTCAAGTTTTGAACTATGAGTATGTGAATAACAAGCTTTAGGCTTAGTAGAAGGGGAAATTTTGTCACGTTTTATAGATAATACACGACTTTGCAATTATTGTATCCCGGAAAATCGATGAATTTTAAATACCCCACGCGAACTCATTGATTTTCCGGGATAAAAGTAGCCTATATTCGGAAAACTTTCATATTTATACCTAATATTATTAAGTCAACCTAATAAAGTTATATTATACATGTGAATGGATAAGGACTAAATTAAAATGGAAATAATAATATAACTATTTCATGAGATTTTGTTCTATTTAGATTTCAAATACGAGTTTGGTCCAGTTAGTGAGTGTGATTATTTAATTCTTTTCTGCCTAAGGAATTTGTTTGTACAGCAGAGTACTAAGTTATGAGGTATGATATCTGTGAAATGCACGACCCTGGAGTAGTGCCAAGGTGGCCCGAGGCAAAAATGTGCAGCTGCCAAGAGGCAGGTAATTGATGACTTTAGTAATTTGCAACCGTTGATACTACATATTATACCAAGCTATTGTGTAGTTTAGAATGGATTCATTCCATGAATTAGCAGAAAAAAACACATGATAGTAATTTTTTTTCTGAATTAATTCATTAGCTGATCGCACACTACAGCAAGAGCCGCATCTAAAAGTGGCTAGCTGGCTACAATAGAGGAAAACGCACATGTGATGAAATCTGGATGACAAGGCCATATTTGACATATTACGTCACCAACAAAAATGTATTTTGTCATATCGCCGCTTCCTATTCATTCTACTTATTATGCTGACATCATTTGAATATTTTCAGATGGACGGACATACGGACGGACAGACATATAGACAGACAGGCAGACAGACAGATAGACAACAAAGTGATCGTATAAGGGTTCCGTTTTTCATTTTTGTTTTTGATGTACGGAACCCTAAAAATTATAAACTTCGGCGCATACGGTTCCTACAGTTCGCCTCAACCTATCATGAACTTTATTTCAACGACATTGTTGCTGAAAATGTAATATGATTAAATGATGTTCCGTGATTTATTATCATTCCATTTAGAGCACAAAATAAATTATGCTGATATGAGAGCTTGATTAAAATACTCATTTCAACGTAGTGGAAATTAAATTTATACCTTCCGAAATGTACAAATAAGTGACATTAATTAATTTTGGAGCGTGGAAATATTCTTATATCCAGAAACCCGCAACGCTATTCCGTATTTGCGTAGCAATCCGGGATTCCAGCGTCGGAAGACTTAAGCGGGGTGTAGAAAAATGTGTTCAGCGTTCAAATAAGATTATTGATAAATGACGTGAAAAATTTATAACATCCCCGACAAGTGAAGGTTACAGTAACTAGAAAAGAGCTGATAACTTTTAAACGGCTGAACCGATTTTTTTGGATTATAGCTAAGAATACTTTCGATCAAGCTACCTTTCAAACAAAAAAAACTAAATTAAAATCGGTTCATTAGTTTAGGAGCTACAATGCCACAGACAGATACACAGATACACACGTTAAACTTATAACACCCCCTCTTTTTGGGCCGGGGGTTAAAAAAATATCATTGGTATACACATCTCATTCTCCACCCATCTGCGCTGTGGTGGATATTGGGCTTTAGGGTGCCTGTCAACTGAAACGGAGTGGAGCAAAGATATGTTCAATCGATTAATCCAATTTTCGAGAGATGATGTGATAGCTTAGCACATCTCTACTACTCTCATTTTCAGTGTAAAGGCACTCTTAATCGAGACTGTCTACTTAAGTTGTTCTTACTTTTATATAATCAGGTTTCCGATGGAATGAATATCGATGATTGCAAATCTCATGCTCGTGCATCGGCAGCGAGGAGCGAGTAGCGAGCTCATCAAAATCGCGTTACTGCTCCGTGCCGAGGAATCAAACTCGTTAGGGAGCACGCCACAGCGCGCTGCGAATCTATCAGTTTGCCGTTCAATTCGCTATTTACGCTTATCTCTACATGTATATGGATTAACTATAATTTAACGGTTAGATGAGACCCAGTTGTTTCGTTGTGTTGATCCTGTTCAGTATCACCAAACCAAAAACATTATTACTATTATACATTATCATGATATTATAAATGCGTAAGTGTTTGTTTGTTTATTGGTTTGTTCTTCAATCACGTGGCAACGGAGCAACGAATCGACAGCGTATAGACAGCAACACTGCTACAGCTGTTGTTCGCCGTTACCATAGTGCTCCGAACTGCGTCATAAGTTCCATCCAAATATGATTTAAAATAAAGAAGCACTTAGTAGGTATGAATTAAAATTAAACAATTCAGTTATTCCCTCCAACAATTTCAGAACACCTTGCGGTGAAGACAATCGCAGCAGACTGTCCAATAACATTCAACTTAGTGTCGCTTTGTCACGAAATTCAGTGCAACTTTGTAACCGTCTGCTTGAGCGACTTTGAGAGCTTGTTATTATTTGTGTTACGAAAACTTATATTCAGTGGCTTTATTCCGAGTTATTATTATGAACTAACAAATGACCACGACTTTATGTTCTACAGAGTATTGTGAAGTTTTACCTACGTTTTATTTCTGTTTATTGTAGTTCTTGCACTCTATCTTTGTTTCCACGTTTCCTCTTTGTTTGCGTTACATGTTACGAGTAACTAAACTAATAGATATACGTTGGTTTTAACTTGGTGATTTGGCATCGATCGCACAGCCTCTAAGGTCTCTAGAGTGGAATGGAAAATTCAGAATTTTGCATTCTGTAGGTATACACTGCAATCCTGGAATCTATGGGATGGCTCGGATCTCTAAATACATATCTACCTACTATTCTAATTCATTTACGTGAGACTGTTTAAATATCTATGTTGTTGTATTTTTCTTATCGTATCTTTCTTATTGTAAAAGAGTGACAAAAAGTATTTAAACATTGTGTAAACACCTTTTTTTAGTAACACCACAATTCACTCTGGTAACACCAACCGACATAATTTACCGCGATCATCAAGCAATGGGTCTAAAAAGAATGTGAAACATAAAACTCTAAATTTTACACTGTTGAGCAGCCATCGCCTGAAATTCTGCAACAAGGATCGAATATATTGTGGTCACCTGAAAGTTTTACAGGTACAGGCTTCTCTAGTATTTTACAGTTAAATAAACAGAGACCTTACAGGCATATTTTTCACTAATTTTATTTATTAGTCCACAATCAGATACTCGAATAACTTAAGTTTGTACATAGATACGTCCGGCGACTTATATTACTGTTTGGAAGCCTTCAGGTTCCTGCGTCTCGAATTTGTCCTTATACGACATTCCTATCCTATTCCTATAGGTCGTAAATGACCTTCTATTGACATCGTTCATTACTTCTCGATCGCTACTGCTAGCCCCAAATCCATAGGTTTCTAAATCTCACCATCTGTAATTGCGCCTTTAGTCAGTTTACTTGTGAACCGAGCTATTGAAAAAATCTGTTCCGTTCGGCGGACACACAAACGAAATTTATGAACACTTAAGTTGTGATATACTTTTATGTACATAGGAAATGTTTACGGTGCGATGGCGGAAACAGTTTATGGCCAGGGCCCATGTTTATAAAAGTCCCTGCTTTTTTTGAAGCACCAACGATACCGGACCCTTTTCCGTAATAAAGTCGGGGGTTTACATAAACACTTGTAAGTATATAAAACTAGCAGATGCTCACAATTTTGACACTGTACCGGCGTTCGTTGTTCACGGCTCATTGGATATTTTTATTTACTTATTTCAAAACAAGGAGTTACATAGGAAATTTATTTATCAGTACTTATAAGCGTTTAAAAGCCTGTATGAGCACTGCTTATTCCTCAAGTAGGTTCTTAGATACTTTTAGTTGAATTAGATTGCATCAGTTAAGCGTGAAAATATAACACTAACTGCGTGACTCCTAAAACACGAATGTAGATATAAGGAATGTATGAAAACTTTCAAACGTCAATGGGAGCGTATATAAGCCTCGATTCCGTGGTAGTTGTGCGACTTCTCCGCTTTTCGCTTCAATGGGGCATACTTCATACCAGTTCCTTGTATTATAAGCTGATTAATCCCCGTCATTCGTACTAGTTCCTTCCTTGTACTACAAGTACATGCGCTTTCAGTGTGATGAACTTCACTGTGCAGTGCAGTTTTAGTCGTGCCGCACCGTCACGGCGAGCCTTTACAATGGCGCTTTAACTCTGCTTCAGATTTTACCAAAAAAAATATTTTAGATAACGAACCTAGTTACTATGACATTTTTACAGTAAAATGGCTACTCAAACGGTGGAATACATCCTTGTTTCATAGAAATTTTTATGTTATTTACTCCGAAATGTCATTGAAAATGGCCCGGCCAGCGTTGCGACGTAACAAACAAGTAGGTACTTCTGTGTAAGCTGTGCAAAACTAGTTCGCGTCGCCGTCCGTTCCGTCCAATAAATGTTTGCAACTGCGAGTTATACTTCGCCTAGGTGTTCCCACTTCCCTTCTATGCTAAACTACACCCACAACTTTTTGGCTGGGCTGAACTTTATATAAATAATAGTTTCCAGCGCCTAATATGGCCTATATAAGTTGATGACTTTTCACAACGAGGGTTGCGATATTTTCAGGGCTTAGTTCGTTGAACTTTTTCCATCAGAGCAGAGTAAAGTAATACAATTTTTTGTATTGCGCTTTTGTAGAAGCAGCCTTGGGTGTACGAAATCAAGCGTTTTTATTTTTACCCCAATAAGCGATATTTTGGTAAATTATCAAAATCGTCATGACGAACTTGCCTCATTATGAAATGAGGGTTCTGTCTTGCATTCGGGTACCTACTAATGATTTTACGGTATGTGTAAACGGGTATGTGTGGCTTGACGGGGCCGGGGAGTCAAATAAGAATAAGAGCAAATCATGTCTTATTATTTCGTTCACCCTGCATTTCAACTAAGAAGTTCATCGGCAAGGTGCTTCGTAACTCTCCTCTCTATCAATTTTTTAATTTCAAAAATTTCAATTTTGAAACCCTGCCTGGTGTTCGATTCCCAGAAGAGGCAATCTGAAAATTTATAAGTATCAATTAAGGCTGATGCGGACATCCACCTGAGGCAGCCGAATCAATGCAAAACATTTCAACTGAAATCCATGGTCAGATCTAGCAGGTAGCTTCAGACGTGTCTAGTTACCTCCCTACCGGCAAAGACAGTCCAGTCCACTAATTGATTTAGCCAAGCAGTCGGGCTAAGTTATCATGAAATAAAGGAATCTATCTATACTTAATAAATAAAATTGGAGTGTCAAATGTGTTCAAATAACCATATTAAGCTCATATGGTTATTTGAACGATACCAACACTGAATCACACGTTTTTAAAATTTTTGTCTGTCTGTCTGTCTGTCTGTCTGTCTGTCTGTTTGAAAAGGCTAATCTTTGGAACGGCTGGACCGATTTTGACGGGGTTTTCACAGACAAATAGAGAATTGACCAGGGAGTAACATAGGCTACTTTTTTAACCGACTTTCAAAAAGGGACTTGTGTTTTTCTACCTATGTACACCGAAATCTCCGAAATTTCTGAACCGATTTGCGTCATTTCTTTTTTAATCGATAGAGGAACTTCGCGACATTGTTTCATAAAAAATTTGGAGTCCAACTCCTCAATCCTGATGCTGCAGGGGATCTGACCAATCCACGCAGGCGAAGCTGCGGGCATCAGCTAGTTCTTTATATAATAGAAGATTGCATATAATTCAACGTGTTCATATCGCGTGGTCAGTCTAGATAATAATCACCAAATTGCGCGCATAATCGACGATAATAGGTTCCCAATAGATCGCCCATCGTCTAGTGTGTCATGTCGATTGTCGATTGGGCTCGGCTGATTAATTAGACGGCCCTTTAATTAATTGAGTCAGTCGGCCGGGCTCTAGCGCGCTTGCGGACGAATAGAGAGAAATATTTGCTTTGACCGGACCAACTTTGATACGCTGAAATGGAAGCCCGGTTCAAATCAATTCTAGGGTTTCGATCATTATATCGGACAACGCACATACTCATTATCTTTGTATTTAGTCAGGTAAATTTATTACAAACTATTTAACTAGTGACCGCCACCGATTCGCTCATCTAAGATGTAAATTCTCTTTATTCCATAGGAATTCTTGATTCCTTGTCTGCATTCTTTCTTCTTTCTGGGCTGGTTTCCGCACTGTTCCCGTCTGTTGTGCGTGCGTAACTTCTCCCCGCTGAATTCTTCACTTCAGCCATCCAAGCTCGCTCCAGAAGCCGAGTTGACCGCCCAGCTTGCCGAGGGCTTCTTGAAGAGAGTTTGGGGATCCCAAATGGTAGTCTCGTTGTTCTGCCACGCCCATGCACTCTAGGAGCACGTGCGCTGCTGTTTCATCGACCTCCATGCAGGCCCTGCACAGAGGACTGTCGGTGACACCTATTAGCAGAAAGGTGCTTGTTAAGCCCTCATTATAAAGGGAAACTGAACAAATTTTCAGCTTTCTAGGTCCAAGAGTTTGAGCTAGGCTTTGTTGAATCGGTTAGTAAGTCAAGTTAGAAGTCATATTGATGCCAAAATGAACGATCAAAGAGAGACAACATCAGGTCCTTTGATGACTTCTTAAGCATTTCTTCGGCGCGGCAGACGCGACTAATGCTTGCTTAGACGTCACACATATTGTTCGAAAATACGTTGCTAATGTGTATTTTTCGACTTTTTCATAATTACCACTTGTGGGTAGTCACCACTCACCATAGATGGCAATTCGTATTTCTAAACAATTTTTGCCAACTTTGATTAAAGCTTCGAGTCCGGTGGTAATATTATAGTAGTTTTACGTGATGCGAACTTATTAAAAAAATGTAGAGATCGGTAGATCTAATATCTGCCGGAAATATTTACATTAAGGGCATAACATTAAGAAATACACAGATAATAATATTATGTGCCTATATTTTACGTTCGTGTTCTTTGCCCTTCCAATATTCGTAAATTCACATATTTTTTCTAAAAAACAAGCGACAGTGATAAATTACAGGTGCTAACGGCATTTATTTCACAGCTTAATGCGACGTAAGCCTATTTTCTTGTTTGATAGGTTTTATTTATGGTAATTATTGAATGGTGAAATCGTAATATGTATTACTAATACTATTACTGTAAATTAAAACGCGCAAAATCTAAATTTATTGTAAGTAATGTTATCACTTATACAATAAACAGCAATTATTTCCGTATGTAGGTGAAAATGATTGCACCATAATTGTCCTCCTACCAATTGTCATCGTCATCGTCTAAAGCGCTAATTCGGCAACTTCGGTTTTTCTACTGATCTCCTCTTTTCTCAAATATGATTAGTTAGTTATAATTGCCCTAGTCAGTGAAATGGGCTTTGAAATTGTATCTTTATTAGGTAAGTAAAATGCAGGAGCACGGGCAAAAAGCTAACCGCATGCAACCAGAACTGTTACAGACAGATGCGCGTTTGACCGAAGCAAAAGTTTCGAATTGTGAACATTATTTAGCCGAAAAGTGAACTACGAACGAGTTTCCGCTATGCTGTAACACATGATTTGCAGCTTTAGTTTTTGATTGGATCATTTGGTTGCTTAAGTTTTACGCGGAAATTGGTATTGGGTCAGGGACTTTTGGAAGTTAATGGTTATTTATAACTCAAAATTTAAAAAACCCCCGACACAAAAACCTTTATAAGAAAACTAGAAAAGAGCTGATAACTTTCAAACGGCTGAACCGATTTTCTTCGATTATAGCTAAGAAAACTCTCGATCAAGCCACCTTTAAAACAAAAAAAAATTAATTAAAATCGGTTCATTCGTTTAGGAGCTACAATGCCACAAACAGATACACAGATACACACGTCAAACTTATAACACCCCTCTGTTTGGGTCAAGGGTTAAAAACTAAATTAAATAAATTCAATCGGGCGCATGTTAAGACTCTTTAATCTGTAACTTTACGGTTTTCGTGTGAATTTAAAAAATAAAATAAAATTTCAAAAGCAGAAAATGTGCAATATATAAATCGTAGTTTTAAAAGAAAAACAGAAGGCGAACTAGCTATTATACCTATTTGTTACTGTTACCTATGTGTAATGTTGTGACTTTATTGCAAACTTGGTTAATGTATGGCTTTGGTGCAGTGTGGTCGGGTATTAAGTTCTATAATTCTTTGTACAATAAGAGAAAGAAAGCTTTACACTGGCGGGAAGCTTTGGCAATTTCTTTTTTCATGAAGAAATGCAATTTTAACACTACTACCTATTTAAACGTAAAAAATATAGACTACAGGCCCATGTTGAAAAATGGATGGGTCATATGAACCACCAGGTGACGTATACAGGACGATATAAGAGCATAAAATAATAAGATTCAGCACTATGCCGTCACTTGTAAGCTGTCCAACAGAGTGCTGGTGAGAATTCAAAAGTGCAGGTAGAGTGAGTACATTTTGGTCATATATTTTTGTACGGCATTTTTACCATCGATAGATCCATGAAAAATAATAAGAAAGCGCGCAGTGCCGTAAAAAAATGGTGCGCCACAAAGTCAGTAAATTGTTTGATTTTCTGACCTTTTCCGGGGTAAATTTGGTCATTTAATTCTGTACGGCACTAGTTTCATACTGTTTCAATACAGCCTCTAATCCATTATTCCGCAACGCCGTACAAAAATCATGCGACAAGGGGAAAAAATTGAGGGTAGCAACCCCCTCTCTTTCCGTGGTCCGGGGGGTGATTTGAAAAAGTACGGCTTTGATTCCAAAACATTATCTAGCACTCAAAAGTACTATTAAAAATAATGCCGTCAAAAAAGTAGTGTTCATTTGAATGTGTACCAATAATTATCTTAATTTCATGGTATACTTGATTTTTAAAGCTGTAAAATCATTTGACTCTGTACGGCAACTTTTTTTTTAACATGATAGTGTAAAATACTATTGTTGTATAGTATTGCCGTTCAAAAAAAAACTGTTCTAAAAAAAATTATAGAGAAATACAAAAACTGAAATTTTTCAAATTATTGCAAAAGTTTAAATATTCATAGATTAATAAAATATAGCAATTTTCTACGCTTTTCCCTTGTTTTAAATAGTATTAAGATAAATAAATTAGGAAAAAAATATGCCGTACATTTTAATGCAGACCATATCTTTTAGGCTGATGAAAATGACGCTACCATTTTAAGGGTGTAGTACTTTATGGCCATCTGATACTGTACGGCATTAACATATTTTTGAAGAGAACAATTGATAATATGATAAAATCACTATGCCGTCTAACTGAAGTGAACGGGTGTGTATATAATATCCACATCCCCTACAAACCTTTGGACCAACGAAAATGTACGGCATGTAAAAAAATATTATCTATGCATAAAACACTTTCAAAATAAATTAATTTTATGTTGTTTCAAATCACCCCCCGGACCACGGAAAGAAAGGGGGTTGCTACCCTCAATTTTTTCTCCTTGTCGCATGATTTTTGTACGGCGTTGCGGAATAATGGATTAGAGGCTGTATTGAAACAGTATGAAACTAGTGCCGTACAGAATTAAATGACCAAATTTACCCCGGAAATTGTCAGAAAATCAAAAAATTTACTGACTTTGTGGCGCACCATTTTTTTACGGCACTGCGCGCTTTCTTATTATTTTTCATGGATCTATCGATGGTAAAAATGCCGTACAAAAATATATGACCAAAATGTACTCACTCTACCTGCACTTTTGAATTCTCACCAGTACTCTGTTGGACAGCTTACAAGTGACGGCATAGTGCTGAATCTTATTATTTTATGCTCTTATATCGTCCTGTATACGTCACCTGGTGGTTCATATGACCCATCCATTTTTGAACATGGGCCTGTAGTCTAATACACTTGACAATGTAAAGCTTGGAAATGCTATTGTAACTGAACTAACGGGGTCCTAAAAAACTCTACCCTATTTTTCCTTCGGATCTTTCTAAAGATTACATTTTAAAACAATTTCTTTAAAGTGGCACGTGTATCGAATAGCGGTAAGACCCCTTGTGATGTTGTGTCCATAATAAACCAAGAACTTTTAGAGCGGCGGAAATAATGAGTTCATCAGACTTAAACGACTTTACGGAGTTCAAGTATTGAAAATGTGTGTTTGCGTATAACGTCTCCCAAGCGTTCGATCCGGCAAGACTATTGCCAGTGCTAACTGAGTTTGAGTATTGAAAATGTGTGTTTGTGTATGAATACTTATTTAGTATTTGGTCTGATAAGACAAATGCTAGTTCGAGAATTAAAATATGTGTTCCGCATAGGAACGCATTAAAATATGAAAGGATCATGAGACTGCTCTTACAAGACAACACTTCATATAGAGTCCTACTTATTAGACGTGTGTGTGTGAGTGTGCTTCTTCCTTCGTAAAGGAAGAAGTTGTGTGCGGTATCATTCGCTCCAGTTGGCGTAAAAGGGGTTTAGAGTGAATGATGGTACGTAGCTCCACCACGCCACGTACGGTGAGCTTCTGCCTTCCCTTGGTATCCCATCGTCATAGTGGGACCCTTGATAAATCAAGAGATCAATATGGCACATAAAATACCAATGAACAGTAGCTCCCCCCCCCCCACACACGTCATCATCCAAATAAACAGCGCAGCGTATGCAAGCATACTTTAGGAAGTGGTGCGTGCCACTTATGATCCCACGTTGCAGCCGAAGCTGAAATAGCATTTTTATAGTGGTGCCCTCCCACTACAGACCTGTAATAGGTTTCAAGGATGGGTCAGACTCACTGCGGGAATATCCACAGGCCTTAACCCTACCTTCAGTATATATGCATTAGCGTAATTTTGTATGGGTATGTTATTAATATTGGGTAACCACCACAAGGCGGTTAAACATTCCAACAAATGTCGGAATACAAACAGAACAGCAGCATTACCTGCCTTCTGTGGTCAGTCTGTTATTAAAGCACATTAGAATCATCTCAGCAAAGGATTCACAAAGCGCCTAAGACACTAGGGCTCTCCTCAGTTAGGATTCACAAAGCATCAAAGGCACTAGGGTCCTCCCCGCATAAGTTTCTTCCAACGCGCTCTGTTATATGTCAGATAATACCGTCGGAAGCCATCTCAAGCAAGGATCACCGAACATCCGGAGGACACGCGGTTCTCCCCGCCTGAGCAGCCTGTCGTCAACAGTTCAAACATAAATCGCTTTTAGATCTTAGGAGGTATCGCCTCTATATAACAAATGTATCTGTGTAATTAAAGTGGTCCCTTCTATTAGAATATTTGCTTAGAGTGTTTCTCTCCAAGCACCAACTTGGTCCGTGTTCAGTATTCTTTAATATAAACTTTATGTATCGCCCAGTACAGAAGTTAAACAAATTGATTATCTCCGTGCGTTACGACGTCCACACAAACACCGCCGCCGATGCAAACGCACGCGGTCCCGCCGTGCGAGTTACGTCGTTCACGTTTTGATTTCGACTCTCGAGCGCCAACGCCCGCGCACACATCGTTCGCGACGCAATTCGACCGCAGTCGATCGCGCCGCTGCATCACCGACATGCCAAACGGTGTTTGCCTCTTTTCGAAAATGCGGACGGCCCACATTAAGATTGAAACGTCTAAAGAAATTAATTTTATGTTCGTATGCGTAAGTACATTTCTACAAGTATTCAATGACCTCATTTTGATAAAATTGAAGCAAAAATTTTAATACTATTTTTATATAATTTTTTTTTTTTTAACACTTTGGTGTAAAATCTAGGGTCGTTACACTATGAAAACAGTAAAGGTAATTCCGTTGGTACAATCATTCTTACAATGTCCGTATGAATTCATGAATATTTCGTATAGCTTGAAAAATTGAACAAAATTGAATTCTTCAAAAGTACCTACCAACTAACTTCGAGTGTGCACGGCTCTGGATTTGCAGTAGATATTTTTACTACAAAAAATTCATTTTTAAAATGGGTGTAAATTTTTGAAAAGATACGAATATATCTATACCTAATTGTATACATATATATATAGCTGCATGGCGACTCCCCGTCTTACAGTTCTGTAGGTTCGTAAGTAAGTATGGGTTACGTGGGAGAGATCACTCTAGTGATAAGATCGCCCTTTGTTTAATTAAGTGTATCATATATTCTGTCTTTCTAATTTTGTTACAATAAAGTTGTTTAAATAAATAAAATATATAAACAAATGTCTCAAAACCATTGGTGTTGAATCTACTCGTACGCTTTGTTCAAAACAGATCTTTTATATATGGTGGTAGGTATATAATATGGTAAAGCTTTTTATCAGTAACGTTCTGCTAAAATAACGTAAAATGTATACGCAAACAATATCGTTAATTCGTAACACTGTATGCATACCTATAGTTCATTAGCGTCATGCATAGCAAATTGTTTAAACTAGGTAATACAATTTATATACGCTGTGATTAATGTTTTATCAGATTATACGCAATATTATATATATGTATATGCAAAATGTATTTGCTTAAGGTTATAATTATTATCTGAATAATAAATAAGATCTGAATGTGGCATAAAACTTTATAAAAAATAAAGAGGGGATAGTAAATAATTATTATGAATTTTATTAATAACATAACTTTTTTTGTTAATCATATAAAAATCTAGTCATACAATCTAAATCTCTATTTATAATCAGGCAAATAACCAGTCGATACAACTAGGTAAAATGAATAACTTATAAAGCTATTAGGTATATCTTCTATAAAAATACAGTAGGTACCTACTGTGCAATTTCTAATTTTCCGAATTTAGACAATAGAAATTTGTAATTAGTTTATTGTATGCTAAGCAGAATACCTATCTGGAATAGCAGATATTCTCAAAAGACGTACCTATTTGAAAAGTAAACTACCTATGCATAATATGTATTTACCTCAGTAAACAAAATTCGGCCATAGACGGATCTACGAAATGAAAGCATTAAAAACGTTGTCAAAAATTTGTCTTTGTACTAAAACCAAACCTTTCCCAAACAAAAGTGATGACAACAATACCTACACAGGGTTGGGGATCAACCTCGCTATTGTTACGACTATCATGTTGTTGAATATTTTGAAGCTAGCATTCACTAGTATTTCGTATCTAGGCAGATACAAGTTTTAACAGTATTTTTGAAAACCACTCTTGCATCCAAATCCCAGCCCAGAGAGGACGAAAATCGCGAATGCCGGGAAAACTTTAAGGCTGGCGTCCACTAGGCCCGTCGAGCCGAGTCGCAATGATTCGCCTATTATGTCTACTATAGCGTCGACCAGCGACTTACGAGCTACGGTGCCACAGGCAGATACACAAACACACAAATACACAGATACACACGTCAAACTTATAACACCCCTCTTTTTGGGTAGGGGGTTAGAAAATAACGCGCAACCATGGATTTACGTACTATATTAACGCGATAGGCGTACAGACCTACGCGACTGACGAAATTACATCATGCAAAAAAATAATTCTCTTCGGTAGTAACTAGTAATCATAATGGTTTGTTTTAATATTCTAAAAGACTACATTCAGCTTATTCCAGCTCCCTTTGAGCCTCGTTCAGGCTTTCAGGCGGGGCTGGGTACATCATGCAGGCCACTTAAACGAATCAAGAGCACCGGTGTGCGCTTTAATATGCAGATATTTCACATGTAACGAGCCTCTTTGTATCTTCCGACATGCTATATTCGTCGAGTGTTTAGGTTTAAGATAAGAACCTTAGACTTTACTTACCTACTACCTACTCTTTTTAGCTATATGCCAGCATAAAATGTTTAACCTATATGCCTTATATTAAAATTAGTTCAGACATTAATTTATTCTCCAGTTCAAAGACGAATAGCACAAAATCTATTTTGTCCCGATGCGATGCAATCATTCTCGAACCGCCGCCGTTGGTATCCAAGATTTAGATACCTATTCATTCTTAGAAAATAGGATCTAGGGCTGCTGGTTACTGAGTTGTAAATGTTTACTGTATTTTAGGGATGATCGTCATGAAGTTTATTAGTATTGGTATATAAGATACTATAACTTTTTACCCTAACCATCTGTGCACAAATGTTTGACAAATTATACAACATAATTAAAGTCCTAGGTAAGTGGATACATGGGATATTCACCTACTTCAATTTGATATAATATATGGAATTATTTATCATCCTTGTGATTAATACATGTTCAAAGTGAATATATTAAGCATCCACTGCAGATTTTAGAGTAGAACTGACAAAAAACAGCAAAAACATGTTTTTCCAGTGTTAGGTTTTGGAACCCATCAGAATAAACGACATGTGAACGATGTACGCAGTATGAGTAACGACAGAGCTCTATGACCGAATATATCTTTTCTCATACGTTGTGTATGGCAAAACCGTTTTATACATAAATCACTGACGCGCCCAACGCCCAAACAAATCGAAAAATATGCTCAATAGAGAGATATCGAGGCATTAGAATACTGACGGCAAATCGCTCGCTCCCCTTTTCCTCATTCATGTGTGAGCAAAGCTGACTTTTTATCGTGTTATTTATTAAGTACGTATATCACATTCTAAATAGATTTTGAATATTCGTATTTCGTAAGGGGAATATAGTATTTGATTCTCTTAAATACTAATTGGTCTATGACATAAATTATTATAACATATATTATACCTATTGGTACGGCTAAAATCTTAGGTTAGATTTGGGTAGAACACAAAATAAATGCGCCCCCGCCTTATATTCGGAAATAATAATTATATTAAAAACATCGCGTGAGGAAACCTGCCTGAGAGTTTACAATAATGATCTCAAAGGTATGTGAAGTCTGCCAATCCGCACTAAGCCATTGTGCCTAGTCAAATAGAAGTTCAAAGCACCAAAAAACTAAATAAATAAGTAATTTATGAACTCATCGAGAAATGCAAATTTCAATGCACCAGTTCTGCATGCATTATTGAAATGAAAAAAGATAAGTCGACGTAATATAAAACGTAGATACGAAATCAGGTCAAACACAGCTTTCAATCTGTCTGTTACAGCTTCGTAAGACTTTTGCACATACGAGTAGGTACGAGTATTATGAACTGAGCTTGTTCATGAGGTTTATTTTAAAATTAATTAATTTTAAATGTACGTGCAAACATAATTCATTTTGAGCTTCTACATATTATCTCATAACGTACTGCGTATCTTTTTAAATGTTAGATCTGTAATTAAATATAATTATTTAGTTGCGGTTAGTATAATTTTTTCAAACCCCTCATTGTCTGCGCAACGTATATCATATCGTATTGTTGCCCAAATGATTGATACAAATCACCTGTCAGGTGCCCATACAACTCTTTACGGATTTTTAGAGTGACTTCTTTAGGCTTGTTGGGCGTTTTTGGGATGAGTAAAAACTTCAAAGTAGCGTAGTGCTCGGAGTGCTGATAGATGTAAAAACTAAACTGATGTTAGGTTCATCGATTATTTACAAATATTGAAATTGTTGATTGATACTGCAACTTTAATTTGAAAATCCAAGAAAACACTCTTATTTTATATACATAGTTTGAAGATTTCACTTCTGTCTGAAATCCTCACTGAGTGTCATTTTTAATCTAGCTATGAAAATAAGCCTCTGTGTAGATAATAAGCGAATATTCCATTGTCCCCTCTAACTGTAACATAGAGCTAGGTACCTAAATATTAACTTATAAAGCTGGTATGGCAAGTTAAATAAACGGTATGACGTCGACCCTATGTTCGATATGCTTTATATTCTAGGAACGCTTAATAGGCCGCAATATGGAAGCTCAGTTGTTATTATTTTCATAAAAGTTGGATTGTTTGCACACATTGTGCTTTAGAATTAGTTGCCGCCATTGTGGCGGTAACAAAGAGCATTCATTAAATCTTTCACGAGGGGTTCGTTGCCTCGGCGCGATGCAGATCACGTATTGAACTTTCAATATACAATCGCACTGCAGAACTTAGCCAAAGTGCCGTCGGGACCTTTCAAACTCTACTAGAACTTTGTGCCACTCTTATAAGCTTTTGTTTTAACGCACACTGGCGACACAATAGCAATACAATGCAGGTGTGTTTCTTTTAAGAGACACTTTAATTGTTTACTCCTCTGTGTCTGACTAATATTTATTCTGATGTTAGGCGCTATCACAGATTAACAGACAATTAAGTGATGTGTGATTACTATTTATTATTATGACGTTGGGCACTCGGCAAGGCTTAATCTCAGTGACACTATTCATCGGTCATCTCAATTTTCTTCTTCGTACTTCTTCCTTGCCAGAAATTCCACTCGAATAAAACGGGGACATGTCAGTTAGTTTGATAGAAATCTTTATTCTAGAGATTAAAAAAAATAACTAAGTAATTCAGTTGTTTTAAGAGTTGTGCACTACAGAAATCTGTTACACAGTTTGAAAAATGTCCAGCAGAAATAAAAATTGTAGGTCCCTAGCCTCTCTAAAAACGGGACTAACCTGAACTCGCGGGCGGCAAACGATGTGTCTCAATAAAACTGCCATGCCTGCAAATAGCCCGAGGACAGGCATTCTTTTTTAATCAATGATTAACTCCTCACGTAGACTGACTTTGATAGTCGCTCAACTGTGTCGCTTTTGACCGTTTACCGTGCAAACAGTTTTTATTTTTAGTCAACAGGCTTATTTTTCAAAAAATGGTGTTTGTTTGCGCGTACTAACGGTAAAAATCGCTAGACTGATTGAGATTACGTTTGCTAATCTGTGGACTAAAACTTGGGCTTTGTCTGGTTCTCCTACGGATTTCCTTGTTATAATCTACCGCACTGGCCAAGTGGAGATTGGCAAACTTCATTATATTGAGAACATTATGGAGGTTCCTCCCGATGTTTTCATTCACCGTTATTTATTTATGAAAAGATAACTCAATCAATGTTAAATAATTAATTTAACGAGTTTAGTTGTATAATATGTAAGGTATGCTTTATATAGATATTTCTATGGTATTGTACCTGTATAGTTTTTCTTTATGATTAATAAAGAAAAACTCTTCATTACTAATATTATCCTTGCTTTTTACTTATTCAAATATTATTTCAATTAATTTTATCGGTCTTTAACCTCTAAATAGATGGTGGTGTGTCAAAATTGAACATCAATAGAATGAAACAGCCTGAGGGGAGGCTTTGTGCTGTAACAAGTGATTAGCTGCTCGCGTGGACTGACTGTAAAGCCGCTCAACTGCACTGCTTGTGCCCGTCCACCGTAAATGTTCGCTTTTATTTTGTACGCCCTAAGGCTAACACGGTTTCAGAACTTATATTTTAAAACATTTCACTAGTAAAGAAGCATACCTACCAACCTGTAATGATTTTATTTATTTTTGATCTAATTACAATGTTTTATAATTTTTTTAAGATTCCGTCTGTCTGTCTGTCCATCTGTTCATCTGTCCGTCCGCCCATCCGTAGGATCACTTTGTTGTCTATCTCTGTCTGTCTGTATGACCGTCTGTCGTGTCTGCCAAGAAAAGCTATAGAGTACTCCCGTTGACCTAAAATCAGGCAGATTAGTAGGTCTTATAGCAAAGCACAGGCCTATGCGTCGGAGGACGCGCTGATTGCAAAATAACCAAAGTGCGAGACTTAAGTTAATTATTGTAAATTTATTCAGCAATAAAGGCTTTATTTATAGCAAAGCACAAGTAAAGGAAAAAATCCGAAAATCGTGAATTTGTGGTTACATCACAAAAAAAAGTGTTTTAATTTATGCTTGATAAGTTTTTAATCTATTAGGGTATATAATATTGGTTTACAGTATATCTAATAGATTAAAAGATGCATCACTAGGTACAGAATGTAGGTCATACACCAGCGCCATATCTAGTAAAGATATGAACAAACTAAACTTTATATTTACGAGGCAGCTAGATATTACTCGTATATTCAACGCAACTTGTTCAATATGCAACACAATGCTCCACTCTACATAGCGCTCTAACGAAGGGCAAATTGCGTTATTTCAGAACTCCCATTATAACGCACACAACACATAGAATTTATAATAGTAGTAGGTACCTAACTACCTAGTAACTAACATTATAAATTCCTAAAGTAGATCGTAGGTAGGTACCTGTAGAAACTCACGTGCCAAGGTATGAGTGAGTAGGTAAGCCATAACATGATACGAAGTTTTACTGAACACATCGATTCTCATTTAATTTTAAGCCCTTTGCAAAGATATTATGAAACTCCAGATAAGCAAGGCTCATGTATTACAGTTGTATTTCATAAGTTGTTGTTGTATGTGTGTGTGTGTGACGCATTATACAATATACATGTACCGACACATACTACATAGATAGTTATTGGCGCAGGTTTGAAGCACCTTTTGACATATAATAGCTTGCTACAAAAATTCACAAACCTATATACATACATACATAGACTGCCAAAATCATTATCCTTCCTTTTGGAAGTCTTTTTGGGTAGGTACGTAAGTACCTATTTAAAGATATACATTTAAACGACTCTCAATGGATCGCAATGGATTTTAGCAACAGATCAATGGATGGTCGAGGGGCATAGGCTACACTTTATTTCGAAAAATTGATATTTAATATCCGCACGGATGAAGTAGCGGACATCAGCTAAAGTCCAATAATATAGCCTATCTACAAATTACGTAGCAATAAATACAAGTCGATCGATATAAATATCGATTAATTATTTATCGATGAAGTGGCGGACATGAGCTAAATCCTATCTATAAATTACCTAGCAATAAATACAAGTTACAAGAGTCCCTAAACATATGAAGTACCTACTCGTTGATTTTTTATAACATCGCGTCGTATACCTAGGACTCCAGATTGCGAGTCCCACTTGTTACACACGGCAATAAAATAAGACCATTTATTGCATTTCAAGTTGCCAGTAAAATATTCGTTTATTGCAACACAAGGTAGCCTTTATATGACATGTTTTCTAAAGTTTCTATTAAATTAAAGCGCATCCTACAGATAAAGCTACGGCCACATCTGCGCGTCATGAACGTGTGGGAGCACATGAGTAGATACGCGGGAGTGCAGTCCACGACGCGTATCTATATTACGTGCACTGAAAAGTGCACACCTATGCGACTGTTGTAGCCGCGTAATGTGCATGGTGCCATTAAATATCGTGGGATGCCAATAGGCGCAATTGACGTTCCCGCTCAGTAGTCGCTTTGGTCGCGCAGGTTTAGATGATGTTTATTCATCTAAAACACAGTTCTAAAAGTTCCCTCTTCCCATCATCATGATCGTCAACCGATAGCCATATAGAATACTAGCTGATGCCCGCGACTTCGTCCGCGTGGATTTAGGTTTTTTGAAATCCTGTGGGAAATCTTTGATTTTCCGGGATAAAAAGTAGCCTATGTGCTAATCCTGGATATTATCTATCTCCATTCCAAATTTCAGCCAAATCCGTCAAGTAGTTTTTGCGTGAAGGAGTAACAAACATACACACACACACACACACACACACACAAACACACACACACACACACATACACACACGCATATACAAACTTTCGCCTTTATAATCTATTACAGTCTATCGCAATGGTACTTTTTATCTTCACCGCACTAAAATGTACCTAATATTAATTAAGTAGGTAACAAAAAACTTGAATAGTCCTTGCAGATATGAGGATCTCATTTACTTTTACAACATCGTAACTTACCCCTCGTGTACCTAAGTCATGTTTTTCATGTTACACTTGGTAATAAATGAAGACATTTTCCTGCTCTTTATGATGTCAACTATAGAAATAGTTCGAAGTAAGTTTTACTTCTTTATATTTGTTGTAGAAAAACCCTATCCCTAAACGAACGGGTTTCCGCCATA
This sequence comes from Maniola jurtina, assembly GCF_905333055.1. NCBI lineage: Eukaryota > Metazoa > Arthropoda > Insecta > Lepidoptera > Nymphalidae > Maniola > Maniola jurtina. Next base: position 4,659,560 of record NC_060035.1, on the reverse strand, counting down.
CACTTCACGAAAAAAATGTTATAATGCCACACGGAAAAACAAAATCCCCGCAGAATTTAAGAAACATTAGAATATGAACAAGTAATTTTTCAAAAAAAAAAAAACCGGCCAAGTGCGAGTCGGACTCGCGCACTGCGGGTTCCATACTCGGATATTTTTTCCAACATTTTGCACGATAAATTAAAAATTATTAGGCATAACAATAAATAAAAATCTGTTTTAGAATGTACAGGTAAAGCCTTTTCATATGATACCTCACTTGGTATAGTTATCTTACTTTGAAAATTGAAACACATTTTAATATTTTTTTTAATGATGTAACCACAAATTCACGGTTTTCAGATTTATTCCTGTACTTGTACTATAAGACCTACCTACCTGCCAAATTTCATGATTCTAGGTCAACGGGAAGTACCCTATAGGTTTCTTGACAGACACGACGGACGGACGGGCAGACAGACAGACAGACAACAAAGTGATCCTATAAGGGTTCCGTTTTTCCTTTTGAGGTACGGATCCCTAAAAAGGAGTACAGCTAATAGAGCAGCTTGCACGTACCTCTAACCGCTAACTTACACATCAAGTATGTTAATTTAAAAAGTTTAAGGTAAGATACAAATTTATTAAAGTAGCTCAAGATACGAAGCGCTCGTTCACTTTTACAACATCGTATGTGAGCTGGGATTACGTGTGCCACTCGTGCTACACGTGGCAATAAAGCAAAACCACTGCTTGAACTTTGAGTTCCCAACAAAGTATTATTATTCAGCATCAGGCATCCTCTTGCAGACGTAAATCCTCGTACAGTATAATTTGGTCTTGTAAAAAATTACGCTACGTCGTCGCTACTAAGAATAACGAGCAGGATTTATACATTTAAAAACTTCATACTTTAAAACATAAAGTCATACTTTAAAACTACAGGTATGAGATATATTAACTCGGTGCGTAAATTTTGATTGGTAAGGCCACAAAAGTAGATCAGTTTTTAAACAAGTAGGCATACTTCAACTACTTGTACCCATTATAAGATTTAAAGATGACTTGATTTAAAGATGAAGAAAATATCGTAAGGAAACCTGCGTGCCTGAGAATCCTCAACAATTTTCTCAAAGATGTGTAAAATCGGCCGATACGCGCGCTAGTTTGGTAGACTATGGCCCAAATCCTTCTCATTATCAGAGGAGACCCGAGCTCGAGCTCGACCCGAGTGAGCCGGCGTTGGTTGATGACGTTGATGATGAAGACTTATACACTGATTTATATATGAAAGTTGCTCAAGATACGAAGCGCTGGTTCACATTTTATAACCGTATATGAGTCGAGATCACGTGTGTTCGTTGAGAATAAACCACTTCTTGCACTTTGAGTTTCCAACAAGACAAATTATTCAGGTACCTACGTACCTGCTTGCAGTTAACGCAACTTGTCGACGCGCAGTAAGATTTGTTTTAAGGAGACAGTTTTCATACAATAATTAATTTTTAAACCTTTAACTACAGTATAAAATTCGTAATATAGTCATCTGGGACACATTATTTATATTCCTCAATAGCTTTTAAGAGCCTCAATAGCTCAACGGTTATAGGAGTGGACTGAATTCCGAAAGGTCGGCGGTTCAAACCCCAGCCGTTGCACTATTGTCGTACCCACTCCTAGCACAAGCTTTACGCTTAGTGGGAGGGGAAAGGGGAATGTTAGTCATGATTAAAAATGGCTAATATTCTTTAAAAAAAATAGATTTTTATTAAATAAATAAAACATTTCTATTGTGCTTGATGCAAGGATTATTTTTGAAGTAAATCGTAAAATAAATCTTTTATCACATAAATTCAGGATTTTTTGAGTTAAAATACTTATTTACGAACATCTTTCGTCTCCTGTAAAGAAGAGTGGTCTTCTGATACTCAGGTTTGTACTTACATGACTTATTAATATATGTGCAAGATATACGGATGTGATCATCTTCAATGAATCTGCAACTTTTTACATTCACCTTAACTTTAAGTCCATGCTGTCATTCAAAGCTCGCTCGTTCAGTTTTGTTAAACTCGGTGTCGCTTCTAGGCAATTTTTAAGCCGTTTTAGGCAAATTGATTGCGCAGAGCGAGCGGTACTTTGGAGAATTTGTTAGCCGCTCTATAGGTAGATACATAAAAGCGGAATTTAGAAATGCTTTCGTGGTCCTATGTTACAGCTCAGCTGAACAGCAGTTCAACGAATTTATAATTAAATTATGGTATATGAAACTAGGATTTTTGGTAGTTTCACGATTAATTTATAATCATTCAATCATTTATCAATTTACAAAATCGAAGCACGTTAATCCCTACGTGAAAGTTCCATGATAGGTGCATAATTACACTAGGTAAATATATCTGTATCATAGGTACAGGTGTCATATGTATACTATTTTATACTTTTACCTTTAAGAGATGGTCAATCTTAGGTTTTACTAGAAATTCCTAGGATTTACCGTAGCTCGATGTTTTATAGTAACATAAATGATATATAAAGAATTATAATTTAGGTAATTATATCATACCGAAGAGCAGTTTTTGTGATATTACACGTTAATATTTCTAAACAAATAAGTAAGCGATTAGCTATTAGGTATATCTACTTACTTTTATATCTAACAGACCATTGAAAATTAAAATAAGTGGGATTCCGGTTCAGTACACGTATCTACTTTATCTTTGAAATCTTTTATGCCTGTTTGGTTTTAGGTGGATAGTATCGGCTTTCTGTTGGAAAATATGAAACAAAGTCAAACGGTTATCTCCGCTTTGATATCAAACCTATCGAATCAAGCTTAGTTCCTTTACGATCAAATAAATGCCTATTTAATGAACCTAAAGTTGTTACTTTACCTTCCGAAGTTGTTACGTTACCTACTGAGGAGAATCTATTTAAAAAAATTAAAAATCTATTTTAAGGCATCAATAATACCCGTAAAACTATAGTTGAACCCCGGGTACATGGTGTGACCAAGGCGATCAGCTTATTATACTTTCATATTACAAATTCGTGCTTGGTAATGAGTAAAGCGGACGATACAAAACTAGTACTAGTAGTAGTACGATAGTAAAAGATAACGCCTTACGAAATGTGAATCGGGTCTTGTAGTTTTAAGTCCTCACTTATATCGCTGCCACTAGATATGTATCGTATCTACTTCTCTTACAAAATATTATCATTGCAGATACGTTTTTGACAAGAAGCTTCTTATCGACCCTTGTGGGGTGGGAGATCTTATGGCAAAATATGATATAATATTGTTATGAAGAACCTCCTTAGAAGTGCAACGAGACTTATGAAGATACCTGTCATCTTTCGATTGTCATGGATACATCACGTCAAACAATCATTAATTAATTGTTGATATCTCAAGCTCTACAATTTCGATATCTTCCTACGATTATATTATTCCAAATTGCCCTTTTTGTTCATTTTATAAGATCAGAAGCGGGATTGAAGGCCTATTTCGTTCGATACCATCTCTGATTTTATAAATTTGAAGAATTATCTAAATTTTGATATGTTCTAAAATTTTCGAGAAAATTTTTCATTGTTCTGTTAACATTGAGCAGAGATACTTACAATACCGTCTGATATCTAGCAGACGTAGTAAAACTAAAGAGGGACGTCCTTTGCGGACTCTCTCAACCACTAATTGTTTGGAAAAGCTTTTACAGTGTTTTCACGTTTGAAGAAATGTCACGTGCGGGTATGGATCCGGTAGCCGCTACTAGTTTCGGTGGTGTTGATGCATGCGGGCAGCGAGACGCGGTCCGTGTCGGTGCCGATTGCGGAGCCTAGCCAGGCTCTGGTGCTGCTTAGCACGTCGTCGTGAGCTTCAGCGCTCTCCGGAGCGCGAGGCTTTGTTGTGCTGTGGCACGACGCCGAGTAAATCGCTACGGGTTTCGACGCTCTCCGCTAGTACGAGGCCTTCTGCACGTCACTGCCAGACGTAACGCCTCGTCACGGTGTCCGAGTGCGCGCCGCCAGCGCCAGGTTGCAGTCAACGGGTATCTGAGTGCTACAACATCGATGCCGCGCCGTGCAGCGATATGCATAACGCTGCAGACCGTTTGTATAAACCTATCGTTCCCTTTTTATCACTACGAGTGTTCATGATATCGATATGGTCTGGTAAAATACTTGCTTTGTACCATTGGGAAAATAGAAAACCACAATCATTGCTTTAAAGGTGAAACAAACCTAGCTCAATGAATGTGAACAGACTAGCGCTGTTTTATTTCTTTTCTTTATAAGTTATGCTCACGAGTTGTCGATATTACGAACATTCTCTGTTTGTTTATAGTTTAGACTCAGTAAGCCAGACAAACTTCCCACTTTTCCAAAATGCTTGCGATGCGATTTTTGAGATTTTTGCTGAAAATATGCATGTTAAATTGCTTTAATATTTTGCTGTTTGCTGTTTATTTGATTGACGAATCGAAATATAATACCTGGATTACATCATGTTGCTGACCCATAGATTTGTGCCTATGCTTAGATGAGTTGATTACTATTATTGATAGCACTGTGGAATATTTGTCAAACTGCTGAAATAACAAACTCTCATAACGTGTCTAATCAAACCAGATGTTAAATGTTTTTGAACCAGTCAACCAATCTTCAAATTAGTTGTGAATTATTACGATTCAAATAATGACGTGTTAGGAAGTAGGTATGCATTATATTACATCAAAAATAGTGTTCCTTGTGTGTGTATCAGTCCAAATAAAAACACAGTTTTGTCCGAAAATGACTGAAGGCAGATTTAGAAGATGTAAGATCTAAAATACATGGTCCAGTTAAGTAGTGAAGTTCATAATCGAAAAGTATCTAATTTTATTAAGCGACGAGTAATTCAATATTGGTCTACCAAGGAATGCATTAAATTACTTTACAAGTAAGAAATTTATTTTTGTCAGCAATTTATACATTCTACCCGATAGGACGATTCATAGTAACAGTATGTTTCAACGAAAATCAGTTCAACGAAAGTCACAGAATACTTATACTGCTAGAATCGAGTTCATAGTCCCATAAATGTAAGTCTGTTCTACGCACTTTGTGTCGGTTTAAAAATCGTATGAGATGACATCATTTAATAATTTTTGGTATCAGCTTTTGTTAACACCTTCGACCAGTTAGGCACCTATTGTTATGATTTTGAGAAACCTAATGGCATTGTCTTATGAAAGAATAGGGATAACGACTACTTACTAGTCAAATCGGCGACTTTTTACTTGCTTCTTACTCGCTTAGTAAGGGAGCTCGAATGAAATTCACAGATGTGACGTCATAACATTTGACGTAATTTAACATATTTCTTTTAGTTAAATCGATAATTTAAAATGGTTAGCAATATTATAACTAGCATCGAATGCGCATTTTAAGAACTTTGGAAGATACTCTATTGAATAATTACTAAGAAATAATTTATTATGATGACATAGGCATCATCCCCATTGCGCTTATGTATACATGTAACCATTAACCTCTACTACAAGTGAGTAGGTACGCTGGATTTGCGATTGAATAACTTAGTTTTGTAGCAAATCATTTTCGTCATTCTGGTACAGTTAGCAGCAGTGAGTGAAGGTGAACTAAACGTTAGTGTTGAGATATCTATCTGCCAACGCCAATGTAGTATCGACGAGAAGACTACCAATTACTGAAACAGTGACAATTTCAATTCGTATCAAGTTATTGCAAAAAAATATTGTAATTTGTGTAATATTTACATCTTTTCTCGCGTACTTGTATGAATCTAATCCTATGCATATGACTTATCTCCACTGAATGACAAGATTAAAGACAAATAATAATTAGGGTCAGGTAGACCGAACGGTTCTAAAATTAATCAGACTGACTTATGATACCTAATCATGTTCTCAGTTACGCAGGCTAATCTTGTTAGCGTATGCTGTGTAATACGCCTACTTGGGAATTAATTTACATAGGTAGTTGAAGTTTTTATTTTCACACTCTCATCACGGAAAGTTTATTTTATTTCATCGCCGATCCTGTACTGACTAAATTCAATATTATAAAATTACCTACGGAACTACAATATTTTACACAACAAAGCGAAAATGAATGTCAATGCGTAACGATGTAAAGTCTTACTTTCTGTAGAAGTATTTAATTTTCATTACTCGGTGATAGATTAACATGCAAGTTTTTGATATACCTACCAATGCAAACCAGGATAATGTTTTCACTACTGTAGAGAAATATAACAGGCATAGTAAGCTTAGGTAACTTTTTCGTATAAAATACCTCGTGTATCGTTATAGCTTATTGCATCTTTGCAACTTATGTTATCTTCGTGACAAAAGGCTCGTATCGTTCGAAAGTATTAATAAAACGAAAATTATGCGGATCAACTCGGTTGAATGAGATAATTAAATAGTTTCAACTGGATTTTAAGTACATTCCGATAAATAACTGATGTGTCCATATATTGCTTGCTATACGGTCTATGACAAGACTGTGATCAGAATTATCTCGTTGTTTAGCACTTTTAAGCAATTAGGGTGCAATCATACTCGAATGATTAATAGAAGCGAATTTGAACAACGCTTTACTAATTTTGGGGTTGTAAACTCTATCAGTTCAACTAATTGTTTTGGTTAAAGCAAATCTATCGGTTTAATAGTTTTATGAACTCATCGAAGTGGAGACAAATATCGTTGTGAATACGTCAATACGAGTACTTAATACTGGGTATCTAATGAACTTTTAGTTAAAACTTTAGAGTTGTTTAGAGAACTTGTACAGGTGCGTCTAAAACTTGACAGATGCTTGTTTTACATTGACAACGTGCATATTACCAGGTATTGCTAGATAGTCGTGACGACTATGTACACAAAATTGGGTTCTAATTCTTCTTGAAAGTTTCTGATTAATGATTTGGTTCATAATAATGAATATGTTTGTTTTATAAACGTTCGTAAAATACTGGTTAATTAGACAGCGGCATGAGAGGTCCGAATAAAGTAAATGAAGTTGGTTCAAGTATTAGAAATGAACGTGTCTTTTGAACGTGGCTTTTAGCTATGTGACTTTTGGCTATGAAGTTTTTAGCTATATGTGATACTTATCGTGGATTTTTGTGCTGATGCTTATGGCAAGAGCAGTGCTGACTGAGTTCATGGTGTTGTGCTTTGAGCGATGACACCTTACTCAATGTTCTAGTATTTTGAAAGTTAGTCAAGAACATCGATGGTTGAGAACCTCCTGAGTTTTAAAATTAAGTACTATTTGAACCCAACTTTCGTTTGCTTTAGTGATTTTGAATTTTACAGTCTATGTACCAACCAAACAATCATAAGTTGCTTTCGTCTTTTGTGATACATGTCTCTTCGTTCTGTTCTTCTGTTTGTGATGTTGTTGGTGATCCCCTAAGCAGAGTTAGTGCTATGTGAAAATCATAAAAATGTGCAAATAAATGAAATTGAAATGAATTGAATGTGGTGTTGCACGCAATGAAACTGGTGTGGTAACGAAGTTTATTCGTCGAAAAGCAATCAACTATTATACTGTGATGTTAGCACTGTTTATTGATATCACTATGTCATTGTTTTAATAAAATGAAGTAAATATTACATTGGATATAATTACATGATGCAACGAACAATGTGAACCGTGCTATAGCCCATGGAAGAGAGATTGAAGGAAACTGTCAGCTTGACAGCATATAAGTCAAATGTCAGAATGATGTATTAGAGAGGATATACTTACAGATGAAAAAAAAAATATTATTTTAACAGAATCTTTGATACTTACAGATGAAATAAACATTATTTTAACAGAATCTTTATGGAGGCCTCCGTGTTTGAAAAGGGGATCGACCGTTCTGGCCCATTTTGTGCCTGTGAGCATACCAGCTGAGGGTATGGCTTGCGTTTTGGCTGTGAGTCTTACCAGTTGAGGGTCTGGCTTACAGACGAGGTGGCGAGGTGTCAGTAGGGGCCCATGCTGAACCTGCGTTATAAATCCTCGGTAGGTATCGTGTGGGTGACCTACTTTAACTGGAGTAAGTCCTTAGTGCACGTGGCATTCGGTGTGGGAATATACCACCGTGTAATTCCTACTCTTGTGATCGTCGAGACGTGTTATTTTGTGTGTTTTAATGTCATAGGTGTACTTGCAACTATGATGAATTGTCGCGTGCGACACAATTGTTGCGTGACTGAATTGTCGCGTGCGACTGAATTGTTGCGTGCGACTGTCTGATTATGTTCGTAAGTATACTTTCAACCGTGATGAGTTGTCGCGTGTGACTGACTGATTGTGTTGTTCGGTACATAGGCTGGACATAGACAAAATAGGTTGAACCATAATAATTAAATGCTTTTTAATTGCTGATTAATAATAATTACCGTCAAGTTCTTCGAAAGCTTTACATATTGAACAAAAAAAATGTAATTAAGGACCAATTTCATCAACAAGTTTCAATCAAGTTTCAAGAACATAAAATAAGTCTTATCCGAGGTTAAATCTGAAATTTTGACAGATTTTCAATATAAAACTGTCTTTACGCCTACGGTCTACGTTTATGCTTACGTTCTACGGTTAAACATCACTCAACGTTGGTGAAATCAGCACCTAGATTGTGTGCTAAATGATTGTTCTGGTTACAGGTTGTGGTGACTGCTCAGTCTATGAATAGCGGAAGAAGAGGGCACCGAGGACGGCGCCGTGGTCAGTCTGGCCGTGTTATGAAGAACCTCCTTAGAAGTGCAACGAGACTTATGAAGATACCTGTCATCTTTCGATTGTCATGGATACATCACGTCAAACAATCATTAATTAATTGTTGATATCTCAAGCTCTACAATTTCGATATCTTCCTACGATTATATTATTCCAAATTGCCCTTTTTGTTCATTTTATAAGAATATATTGATTGGATGAGCAGCACGGTTTATTGCCCATACTATAAGTAAATGAGACCGAGAACAGCTTCGCTTCTGTCAATTGTCTTACGATATCTCACTTTTTTTTTTTTTAATTTAATATACTCACACTCAGTAACCATCTTTGAAACTCCTGAGCAAACTCCGAACTAATTCTAGAGAAAGCCTTAGTCTACCTATTCACTTAGTAGTTGCTTCGCAATTTTAATGAGCACTTTGCTCGCGAACTTTAAATGAGGCCATTCAGGCTACGATAAACTGTGACACATAATGTAAAATCAATTTTGCTATTGCCAACAGTTCTGAAACTTTGCTGAATGGAAGTCTGTATAGAATACTTTTGCACATTTGAAATAAATAATAATTTTAAGAATACTAGATGTTCATTCCTTGAACCTTGAAGTTTGAGTAGGTATCTAATATCTATGTTACAAATAAGTTATTCTTTTGGTAAGAATTGCCATCCAGAATCAATGATACGAAATAAAAATCTTTTCCAAGAAAAAAGGGTCGAATATAATAATAAAACACTTTATTTTATAGAAGGATATATCATTGGGATGGCGAAGTGTTTTTTTTTTTCAATAAATTTTAGCAAAATAAAAAAATCTTATTTCGGTTAAATAATTCACCCCAACTGGGAAGCTATAACTGACGGCGCACGAAATAGTCAAAGTTTGACTAGGTAGGTATAATAATGCTTTCGCAGCAACTTTATTTCAACTCGAATGAATACTATAATTGGCTGAAGCCCCTTTGTGGTAATTACCAAATCGAGATTAATGAGCATTAATATGGAAAACGGGTACACGAGCGCGGCCGCTGCGATAATAATATTTATTAATTAAAATTTATTTATTTTCATGATTTATACCTTAATTAACTGAAACGGTTAAAGTCAATAATACACATACTGTATTAAGTACCTACGTGATTTTCAATTAATAATATTCCTTTCTCATTTATCATTTTACAAAGACACCCGTGTCACTTTGCAAACATTCAGATTTTAATTTTTCGTGGAACTTTTAATTGAAAATAATAATTTACAATGATAAGTACATATTGAAACGGGGCTTGGTCGTCGCGTTGGTATTTTCTTTAATGTTTTGCTACCAACCAAAGCGAATACGAAGCTTTGATCAACAACGCTCTGTTGTGCATAAATTAAGTAGGTAGCTATACCTACCAATGCTGTAATCCAGTGAAATTGTTATATTGTATGAATATACTTGCAAGTGGCTAATTTTACTAAGATTATTTATTAAAGAGCCCTCTATTGAAATAACTGAATCAATATTAGCCTGATGACTATTATTGATTCAATTATCTCAGTACAGTATCTGAGATAGCCTTAAATAAAAGGTTTCATGCCTAATTTTCAACAGTACTGTTGAACCGCAGAAAATTTTCTAAGCTTTGACTTGGAGAACGACAAGGAATACTTTATATCCTGGGAATTAAAGGACTACAGGAATTAAAACAATCCTATATCAAAAGGCAGATATGTAAAGTCGCAGGCAAAAATTAATACGCCATAAATTCAATTCTTATTCTTAGTAAAAGTTATATAAACCAATTAACTTAAGAAGACTCCACTTATATCACTTCCAGAGGCCCGCTTCACCTAATTAATAGCCTGAAACGGTGTCGCAGGGAAAATTAATTACGTGCGTAGATTCTCTGATAAAACCTCGCGAAGATGCCGTGTGAGTTTCAAAGACATTTCCTAGTAGGTAGTAGATAAATAAAGACACGGGAGTTACGTAGAGATAAGAAACCTTTTGAAAAAAATAATTGCGTTAAAGAAATATAGGTTAAATTAACTGCTTTGATTCTATGATTCATCACATGATCATCATAAACTTGTCGCTGGTAGATATTATTAAATAAGCACGGGTCTCTCCTCTCAGAATTTTGCCATAGTCTACCTGTCAGTCTGTCTGTCCGTCCGTCCGCCCGTCCGTCGTGCCTGTCAAGAAAACCTATAGGGTACTTCCCGTTGACCTAGAATCATGAAATTTGGCAGGTAGGTAGGTCTTATAGCACAAGTAAAGGAATAAATGTGAAAACTATGAATTTGTGATTAATCATTAAATGTGGTAAATCATTAAAAAAAAAATTTAAATGTGTTTAAATTTTCAAAGTAAGATAACAACACCGAGTGGGGTATTATATGAAAGGGCTTTACTTGTACATTCTGAAACAGAGTTTTAGTTATTTTTATGCATAATAGTTTTTGATTCATCGTGCAAAATGTCGAAAAAAATACCCAAGTACGGAACCCTCGGTGCGCGAGTCCGACTCGCACTTGGCCGGTTTTTTTACATTACAAAGGTTTTACTATAAATTAGTCTCCGTTAAACGTTATTTTACACTTGCGTAGTAAAATAAACATAGATCTTGAATATCTTAATACGAAAGTTTGCTCATAACTGTCTGAAAGTCATTACAACTTCATACTAAGCTCAAACGTATCTCACGGAAAGTTTCCCAGCTAGCAGGGAAGTTCACAAAATGTAATAAGCGACAACATATCAGTTTTTTCCTTAGTTACCTACTTAACAGGGCTCTCTCCGTCACTCGTTTCATACAATGGTAGTTCCAATTTCATTTGAATATTAAGCAACCAAAGTCCATGAAATTTTGCAGACATATTCTAGAAACTAATATCTGTGTCTGTGGTGTTTTAGATTTTTCTAAAAATATGTAGTTTTAAAATTACAGGGGTTCAAAGATTTGTATGAAATTTTTTAAGACCGCGTAACTTTGAAACCGAATATTTTAACAGAAATCTGGAAAATCACAGACATAGATATTAATTTCTAGAATATGTCTGCAAAATGTCATGGACTTTGGTTGCTTAATATTCAAATGGAATTGGAACTACGATTGTATGAAACGAGTGACGGAGAGAGCCCCCTTAATGTTACATGTAGGTAGGTACTAGGTACGGTAATAAGTCGGTAATAGGTACTTGTACAAAAATTCGTGATAATATGATTTAAGCCCGTAAATATTCATAAAAAAATATTAATTAAAAACTTATTAAAGTACTTGGCCTGTTTTTTTTATTTATTAAAATGGTCGGCTTAAAGTTATAAAGAAATAGGCACTACAGCTGCTGTCGAGCATCTATTAAAAGCCGCCAATAAAGTTTATGTCATCAGGGAGTGCATTTCATTCTCCATCAGAGTGGAGCTCGTCAAAGCTGGCATTAAGTAATTATGCACATTTCCAACATTCAGCGAGTTTAAATGACTGGCTTTGATGAAATCATTTCAGGCATGTACCTACATTGTACAGGCTACAGCGACACACATTAAAACGACATATTTTTCTCGCCACCACTGCATCTTGTTTTCTTCTCGTCTGGTCCAGTCCAGTTTCGTCTGGTTTTACGTGGCCCGGTCGGGTCTAAAATCTAAATCTATTTTTAACACCCGACCCAAAAAGTAAAAGTGTTATAAGTTTGACGTGTGTATCTGTGTATCTGTCTGTGGCATCGTAGTTCCTAAACTAATGAACCGATTTTAATTTAGTTTAGCTATAATCCAAGAAAATCGGTTCAGCCGTTTGGAAGTTATCAGCTCTTTTCTAGTTATTACTGTAACCTTCACTTGTCGGGGGTGTTATAAATTTTTAATTTACACTTGTTTCTTAGCCGATATAAAAAGGTAAATAAAGCTCCTTGTAGAAACGTAAACAAAACGTTAGATGATGACAGACATTTTTTTTAAATAAAATTAAAATTTATATGTCGTTAGTAGGAAGACTTTGATTTAGCACAAGAGTTTACCTTCGGTTTTGCCCGAGAAAAGTTCTGGTCAGTTGTCTGATAAGTCTCAATCGATACAGCGGATTTAAATAAACTAAATATTCTAAATCACAATTTTATAACACCTTGCAGAGATCAGCAAATGTCTGTGTCTTTTCATATAATTTATAGCTATTGATAAAATTATAATTGTAAGCGCGAAATGGGCTTCTGGCAAAAATTTCATGATGGATCGCTTTTTGTTGCGAATTTAGAGAGGGTGATATTAAATTGCGCTATATACAGACCTACAGTGTGCTGTTGTTTTTAATTGATGAAATTATAATCATTAATCATTGTATTTACTATAGAGTATAAAATGAGTTAAGTACGTTGCGCAGTACCTACCCTATTTAAAAAATATTTTGCAATATTCCAAAAAGAACATGGTTACTTAAATCTTGAAACGTTTTGCATCTTCATTTCTTATATCTTTATAAACATAACAGGGCTAGATTTTAGTTCAGACCTTTCTTTACAATTAGGACCCCTTTAAGTATCTTTAAACAAACGCATCCCATCTATCCTTTTTTTTCTTCCGGTATGATTATGGTGAATCATGTGCATATAAATAAAATTAGTATTTAAAAATTAACGAAATCCAGCAAAATATTGAAGCCAAAATTCACATTGCAACGGAGAAATCGTCAAGAGATCTCAATACTCATGTTACAGCTTGAATTCAGCAATAATAACGGTGCACTTGATATTTTAAATTGCGAAGCATTTCCAAAAATCGGGCCCCGTCTTGGAACTCGTAGGATTACCGATATTCCGAGTAAGTAACGACCTCCAGAGCGAGTGCAATTTGAGAAAAATATCGGAGAAATCGTCTCGGAACGGCTTTAAGGCACTTGTCGTATTGCCGACGAGGATGCGACTAGCTTTCGACTATTTTCGCGCTTAAGAAACCAATGTATGATTCCATGTCGATAAAAGAGATGAATATAATGATAATACTCGATCGCTGACGTGCACATTGCTGGCGAGAGAACTCTTTTTTCAATATTTTATGGCAGCAACAAGAGATATCAAACGAAAAAGATCCCCCAGCGACGCTCTCATGGCTATCAAAGCATTCGAGTTCGTGCAGGCCTCAGCCGCCCAACCAAGCGACCAGGGTCCGCGCGAATAATCGCGCGTCGCACTCCCAAACTCGACTGTCCCAGCGACAAAACTATCCCAACTACAAACTCGCTTCCCGTTGCTCACCAACTCTACATAATTTTTACCTCATTTCTAGCTAATCGTCGGCATTGGGACAAGGACCTTAAATGTTTTCCTACCGTTACGCTATTGTTCAATGGGACACGCTTCGGGAACATTTTGCTGAAAAGCTTTTCATCAACCGTATCGAGGTTTGAATGAAACACTGTGGTACATATAAACTGTTTCACCTCGGCGATTAAGCGCTATCCGGGTATTTAAACTAACTATAGTCAGTGTTATTTCTAAAATACCAAACAAATATCGAATATCTATAAAAGGAAAAGCTGACTGACTGATCTATCAACCTACAGCTCAAACTACTGCACGGATCGGGCGGAAAGGCATGCAAATAGCTATTATGACGTAGCCATCCACTAAGGAAGGATTCTTGAAAATTCATCCCCAGGGGGTAAAATAGGGCTTCAGAATTTGTGTAGTCCACGCGGACGAAGTCGCGAGTATAAGCTAGTTTGTATATAGTTTACAAGTGTAAATTAAAAATTTATAACACCCCCGACAAGGTTACAGTAACTAGAAAAGAGCTGATAACTTTCAAAAAGCTGAACCGATTTTTTTGGATTACCTATAGCTAAGAAAACTCTCGATCAAGTCAACTTCCAAACAAAAAAAAACTAAATTAAAATCGGTTCATTAGTTTAGGAGCTACGATGCCACAGACGGATACACAGATACACACGTCAAACTTATATAACACTCCTCTTTTTGGGTCGGGGGTTAAAAATCATTATAGCGGTGACAATCTAGTGGATAAGATGTCGGCCTTTCATTCGGGGACCCAGGGTTCGATCCAGGACACACTTTTTCGGGTTATAAAAAACGAAGAGAGAATAAGTACCTACATAACTGAGGTACCAAGCCGTTGCAAAAGGTATCTCGCTTTATAAAATCGAATGGAAAAGGTAAAGTTTAATCGATTCAATCGGGCCCTGACTTTCGCCGGAGATTTGCATTCAATGAATGTAATTGAATCCGGGACTATAAAGTTTATCGAGACTATAGAAAACCTTAAAAGCTATTGCTTTGCTTAAGTTAACTGAAAATGTATCTAGCCCCAAAAGTGATTTCTTTTGTATTTTACAAACTTTTGCTTTAGAACTTTTAGAAAAGCTTTTAGTCATTATAATCAATTCATCGCCAGCCCACTACTGAGTATGGGTTTCCTCTCAGAATGAGAAGGGCTTTGGCCAAAGTCCATCATGCTGGTCAAGTGGGGATTGGCAGAGTTCACGCACCTTTGAAAAGAACGATAATATGGAGAACCCTCAAGTATGCAGATTTCCTTACGATGTTTTCCTTCACCGTTAAAGAAAATAGGTAATTGCTTAAAACGCACATAATTCCAAATAGTTAGAGATGTGCACCCGGGATCAAACCTGGTATTTCACCCCTAATAAAGATGCACCAACAATTTTGCACACTAGTAAGTACTTACCTGGAAGAATGCATATAAGTAGACTCTCAATTAATATCTATTAGATCAACTTTTGTCCTGACTTTCTAGCGAATATACTTACCATTAATTTTTTATTGGATAACAAGATGATAACCGGTACTTCGTCTGCGTGGATTTAGGTTTTTTAAAAATTCAAAGGACTTTTAGTTTTCCTGGAATATAAATGTACCAAATATCAATGTATGGATGTATGTATGGAATATAATTATTTAATAATTATTATTATTATTTAATAATAATTATTATTTATTGTAATAATAATAATTATTCAATTATAATAAAATTATAATTGTTATTTACGCAACTGTCTCTATATGTTTTAACCTATCTTATAATTTCTACAATCAGGAATTAGCAGGAATTGCCCTTTATTTTGATTGCTGCAAAATGTCCAACAAACAATATTGAAGTTAGTGTCGCATTTGTTGGATATTACGGAACTCCGAAATCCTCTGAAGTTCAAGCTACTCCTCAAGCTTATTGCTATTTGTGTTACGAAAACTCAAATTGTGGTTTCAAACAAACTTGGTATGAATTTAAATATTCAAGCGTCTGTACCGCGACTTTAATTTTAAGGTGATAAATTAATCTTAAATTACATAAAACTAGCGTATTCGCCCCGGCTTCGCACGTGATATCGTTAACTTCTTGTGAAATATGACAATGGTAACAGCAGTTTTTAACTCGATCAAGAAGTGTATGAGTTACGAGTATAACCAAATAAGTACACAGTCAAATGCGCGTATTAATTAGGGAACAGAAAAGAAGATATCAGTAACGGGTTAGTACGTAAATAGGTGGTAATAAACTTCAAAGTCAAATAATCTCTTTGTTTGTCAATTGTTGTATTTGTAAGATGATAATTAACTATGTAAACTTAAAACTAAAGCTTTGAGGGTTCCAAACGCGCCCAGCTCTGAGAAGAGCCTACAACCAACTTCCCTGTGACATTGCCTGCGAGGCAATTTCAGATTTTCCAACGAACTGCGATACTTTTCGCATCAAACAGTTCAGTTATAATAATAGATTTGTGTTAAGTAAGTTTAAGTAAGTAAGGTTTTTACGTTTTTCATCTAAGTAATAGGTAGGTACTATCTCTTGGCTTTCAAATGTATCATCATGTTTATGAATTTACTACTCGTACGAAGATGAATAACTTATTCTGACAAAGTTACGAGGCTTAGACCTGGCAGAACCACCTGTTAAAACTTTGATGAATTTACATATCTCATTCAAGAACCCAAAGTTGAACGTAAATCAGGCTATTCAGGTACGTGAATGAAATTCTTTTAAAATGTTTAAGAATTAAATTGCTATAATTTATATATTTTGCAACCCAAAATAATATTATAAAGTATTTGCGTACTGGTACACAAATTTTTTGACAGTAGGGTTAGTTCACTCTGGTACGGTGTTCTGAGTGGATGACTTGACCTTGTTATGTTAGATAAAGATCCATTAAAAGACGCTCTCGCTTGGCATTTAATATTTATTCTTTCCCTAGATAGGAAAACATAAATGAAAAGGTTTAAGGTATTTCCAAACTGGAACATTGTATCGGTGCAAAGTATAATAAGTAAATGAGAATCAGAATAGTACCTACGTATTTTTTTTCAAAATTAGTTGATGCCCGCCATTTCGACCACGTGAAAACAGATTTTTTTAAATCAGGCGGGAATTCTTTGATTTTCCGGGATAAAAAAATCTGCATTCCAAACATCTAAATCGTTTCAGTCATTGCGGAGTGAAGGAGTAACAAACATCCACACTTTCACATTTATAATTTTATTAGGATTAGGATCTTAATATGATACATAGTTCACTTTCCACAACTATCAAATAAAGATAACTCCCTACTTAATAGACCTACAATTATTTTAATTTGAGGCACGAAACTTTGATCCTAGTTGCCTTTATGTTTTCCGAAGCGTAGCCAATAGGAACTCCGCGTTAGGGTTAAGTGGGTCCGCACTTAAAAAGACATCAAGGGTACAGAAATGGCATTATATCTTCCTGATGACCCTCAGGAATTACGCCCAGCGATGTTGGCCGCTACGGGTCGGCGCGTGTCGATCTAGGAGCCGCACACAGATTTGATAGTAATACTCTGGCCACTCGTGCCACTCATAATGGCATCTATCAAACCTTTTACTACACTCTATTTTACGGAACATTAACATAACCCCCATAATATGACAGAGGATTCATTTGCTAGTTACTTAAATATTTGTAATCTTGCATTTTTCAGGAAAATACTTTTTTACTAGAGAAATTAATAAATTAACTGTAACTCTGAAACTGTAGGTTATCAGACAGCTAATCAAAATATTTCTATACTTCCTATATCTTATTTTATGGTAAAATATAGAACTAGTACTGAAACTGGTGGTTTGGCCTATTAGAAGAATATTATTTCCATTTATGTAAGTGGATACTTACTAAGAACTGACATCAAAGTGTCTGTGAAACACTATTGAGTAATATTTGCCAAAGAGCAAACTTTCTCGAGACAGTGCCAATCGCGCCGGTTCGAAATGTATAATTCATCGATACTTTCCTTGTTCCTATTCTTCGCCGAGCGTTTTTAAAGTTCCTGGCATTGTTGTGATTTATTGACTAATGCATTTTTATAAACTTCGGTGAAATACACAAAATGTAGGATTCACGAATGAATTCGCATATTTTATTGATTTTGCCTTTGGTTCAAAACGACTAGGTATATAAAATGTTAAATAACTTTCACATACCTATCTAAAATCCGACTAACGCATATTTTAGATTACCTATCAATAGGTACATTTATAGAGTCAATAAAGCTTTATCGCTACCACTATGTTCGTTACTACATAGTATCTTTATGTTTATACCACAACCTTCATGTTAGATAAAAATAATATAGATACCTATAATTATTTTAAATGTGAAAGTGTGTTTGTCTGTCTGCTAGCTTTTCACGGCCCATTCGTTGCACAAATTTTGACGAAATTTGGTACAGAGATAGTTAGCATCGCAGGAAAGGACGAAGGCTACTTTTGTTCCCCGAAAATATTTGGTATAGCGATGCAAGCTGCCTCCCGGAAACAGTTACGGCCTACTTTTTTACTTACCGAAAAATCAAAGAGTTTCCACGGATTTTTTTAAATACCTAAGCCCACGCGGATGAAGTTGCTGGCATCATCTAGTATGTATATAAAGGGAAGATTAATCCAGAATGCAATCACGCGTAATGCATGGGACGTCATTTAATGTGACACCTTCTGAATGGAGACCGTCCGTGTTTCCGTTTCAGCCGTGAGAGCCAAACAAACGACAACGGACGCGGGGGAACCGTTTCATTTCCTTTCGCACATATTCAAGAGGTGACGAACAATATCTCAGTAACAATGGCTTCGTAATTTGGTCGAAATGGTGCCCGCGGGAGTTGCGTCAAGTGACTTATTATTGTGGAAAATTGCTGCGGGCAGAAAATCGTTTTTTTTCCGCTCGGCGCGCTACACGAACAATGGGATGTGTGGTTTCCAATCAAATTCATAAATTGCTAAATCGGCATAACGATGACTGGGATAATATAAATTAGTGACTCACTATTCTCGGAAAAAATTGTAAAAAATCAGTACCTACGTACTACTGATAAGTAACTTTGGATAGAGAAAAAGTACTTTAGTGTTTGAAAAATTACTAAATCGGATTATTCCGTATATGCGCCCTCAAACAGCCTAGGGTGTATAATCGTAGTTGTTTTAGGGTGGATAAACGGAATAAGCGACTATCGAAGACTCGGTTATCTTTCTAAATTCTAGAAAAGTACTATTAAATTCATGCTATTTTAATGGTAAGTAAACTTAAACATCCAATTAATTACGGCAACAACAGTAGAGTAAAGTTACGAAACATTTAATGTAAACAAATTAATGCATGAATATTTGGCGAACAAGCGGAGTAGGAAGGTGCACAATTCTGGAGAAGCGCCAAAACACTTCCAACATCCACCAAGCAAGTGCTGTAGAACTTCAAGTTCTACTGATTGATGACGTCAGTTAGATGCCTCCTCCTCTTCACAGTTTCAGGCTGAACTTATGCATTTAACCTTAGTTATCTGGTAAATACATGTAGGCGTACTCAATGATATACCTACCTATAGTGCGTGACAGGTCGCGAAGGCGATCGGGGTATGAGGCGGGGGGGCGTCCCGCACACCCGCACGTCACCCGCGCCATCTAGCACCGGGTTAACAGGGCTCTCCGTCACTCGCTTCATACAATCGTAGTTCCAATTTCATTTGAATATTAAGCAACCAAAGTCCATGAAATTTTGCAGACATATTCTAGAAACTAATATCTGTGTCTGTGGTGTTTTAGATTTTTCTAAAAATATGTAGTATTAAAATTACAGGGGCTCAAAGATTTGTATATAAATTTTTAAGACCGCGTAACTTTGAAACCGAATATTTTAACAGAAATCTGGAAAGCCACAGACATAGATATTAGTTTCTAGAATATGTCTGCAAAATTTCATGGACTTTGGTTGCTTAATATTCAAATGAAATTGAAACTACGTTTGTATGAAGCGAGTGACGGAGAGACCCCTCTTAACGCGTGGCTTTGCGGATGTGCAAGGCGTCCCCACCCCGATTGTCATCTCAACCTGTCGCGTACTATAGCTATAGGTAGCTTTAGGTGAATTTGTCTCGGTTTAGTTCTGCGCAAAGTTTATTAATTAATTAAAGTACTGACCGAAACTATAGTTATTTAAGGGCTTTTAATATTGTTACTTACGAGTAGTATTGTTTGGTGGAACAAACAAGTGACCCGTTCAGTTATTGCAGAAATATGCCCTCTGGTTAGATCTCAAAAACACGGTGTGCCGAATAATAGCAGGTCAAGCCTGGCTTTCAGTAAATTGAAATGAAAGCAAATGCCTTTCAGGTGAATCTAAACAAGGAGCCAATATCAGAATATCTCACATTCTTCTATAAAAAAGACCGCGCATTATTTCATAACGACGGCTTTGTTTTTGCTGTTGTTTTTGAAGCAAATAGCAGAAAATTCGGTTTTATTTTTGCACATTTTCAGCTTACTTACGAATCTAGAAATTGTATATTAAACACTCCGACCAACCTCAATTGTTTTTTAAAAACATCGGATGTGAAAAAATATTTTAAAAATCATTTGTACACTTATACGCCAGTAGATAAAATTCATAATATTGTTATGATATATTAAGTACACATAATCTAATAAATACAGTAATAAAATATGAATAAATAAAATACGTCACCTGTCTTTTTTCCTACACGCAAATTATTTCGGAATTAAAAATGATTTCAAGAAAATATTTTTGATATTATACGGCCGTACATCAAGGTAATGACTTAAATATGTTCAGGGACACTAAAAATTATATACTTACTTAACTTTTTACAAAAAAATATCATAAAAATTACATCATCAAAACTAGCCAGACTTTTAAAAAACTAAAAGCAAAACCTGCAATTTCTTTTCAACAGCGATTCTTCAACATTGTCCTGTTCAAATGGGTATGTTTTTCGAGAACTAAAAAGGAATGGGGATATCTTTCCCATGGCATTGTTACGTAAAAAGTAGACTACGTGTAATTTCGTACCAGTAGAGCCGAGTTTACTCTGCCTATTGTCTCTGAGGTTAGTAGTGAAAAATTTGATTTCATTTGCACAGTGGTTTTTAATTTCATCGCCTTTAAACGTCCCTCTTTTTAAAAACTTGCATTTACCTGCACTAGGTATATATTATAGAGACGGATGTGGATTTTCATAATATACTTACTACTTAGATAAATTTCCCGGGCGTTAGATATACATAATAGCTATGGCTAAAACACTATATTTATAAATAATCAATAAATTATTAAAAGTCTATTATTATGCCGTTGTTAAATTACGGAGTGTAGGCGCAGCTACAGCAGGAAAGTAGATACTATCTGCTGAAAATGTAAAATCCCAAATGTGCGAATACACTTGAACTCACGAGGTAAAAAAATTTCTACGCGGCCAAAATTCGATCAAAAAATATATGCACCGAATTATTATTGTTTAGTAAAAAAAAAAAATAGCCTTTAACAAGGGACGTACTTTGATTGGTTATAGGTTTTTGTAGAGTAGAAACCTAGTTTACGCCACTTAAGTATTATTGAACATACATATTATATTACAGTTTATAGTATAGTAGATTGTACCTTTAGATTACTATTTTTAACCCCCGACCCAAACAGAGGGATGTTATAAGTTTGAGGTGTATATATGTGTATCTGTGTATCTGTCTGTGGCTCCTAAACCAATGAACCGATTTTAATATTTTTTTTTTTTGTTTGAAAGGTGGCTTGATCGAGAGTGTTCTTAGCTATAATCCAAGAAAATCGGTTCAGCCGTTTGAAAGTTATCAGCTCTTTTCTAGTTACAGTAACTTAGTTATAAATTTTTAATTTACACTAAACTTGTAAACTGTAGTAGATATACTATCACAACATAATATAGCGTCGCGGATGGTAATTCGCGCGTAATTTAGTAGAGTACAGTGATGTAAGTAACTAATTAAATATACACTAGTACCCACCTTCACATATTTCAGAGCCTTTTGAATACTGATTGCTTTTAACACATTCATAAAATGAATTTCAAAGGCAATTCCTGCACTGAAGTTTTAGCTTGCAATTTATTAATTTACTTTATATGTAATAAATTCTATGAAAAGAAATATTATACAAAGTAAATGCCTAATATACCTAAATTAATTTCACTCGATTCTAATTTAAAGCTAAAATGCATAGAAAATTGACTTGTCTTCAAGTTTTACCTAAATCCGCACGCAACACATTTTTCAGTATTTAATATTGTGACTTTGGCGGCTTTTGCTTGTATTGTCTGATTAATATAAAACGAAAAGTGGCTGAATACTTATTTTATAAAAGTGAAATTAACTGTCATAATTTATCTTAATATAATTTTACTGCTCGGTTCAACTCGTAAATTGCAAGTCCGCGCAATTAAGGGCTTATACCGGATTAAGCGAAAAATTTAACTTTCCTTGTTTACCTACTGTTCTTTAAAACATAAGCTTAAATTAACGATAGCACCATCGTAACTTATGGCACTAAGCCAAACTGTCGACTGAGATAACTACTCATTTATTATTTTTTTATTATATATTATGCGAAAGTGTATTTTGTTTGTTTGTTTTATCAATCACATCGCAACGGGGGAACGGAACGATGTGGTTTTTCATCCAGAAATAACATATACCTAATATTATTATAACTGTATCAAATTTCACCTGAGCAAATTCGGATGGATCAACGAGTAGGTATAATGAACTCGTCATAATATACATATAGTTCACTCTTTCAGTACAACAACGCACAAAGCTTTTGCAAAACTTTATTAATAGAAAAATCACGAGACAGCGTTGTTGCACTTATTATATTATGCTTGAGCTGCAACTTTAGTAAATAGTTTGTATAGTCAAAATAAATAAAAATATGAGTATCAGGACTAGGATATTGAAAATAGTAAGCACCTACTGCGTGTCATACCTTTGCGTATTACAAAAGAAACGACCACTTAAGTTTTCATACGCCTTATACTTTGGAAGGAGCAGAAGCAGTTTACGAGAAGACGGTGTTTACACAGGTCCTGTGGATATTGGACCTTTTCTCTCATACTAATATTTGTCTTTGATAAAAAATGTGTACCTACTGGGACATCATGAGGGCAAAAACTTCCAATATGTATATAATATGTACTCCGAAAAGAAGTAGAATATTGACTGAAAATAAATTAGATGTATGAAAATTATAACCTTCTCGAGACCATAGATTTTGAGTAGGTTCATATGATTATGCTACCTATGAAATGATCCATCTTTACATGAAAGTTGGAACTGTTTTCTCGTCCCTGGCGGAATCCAGACCCGGATGTGTGTGGACAGCGCTTCAGAATAAGTAAAAGAGGGTCAGTTTGTTACCGCCAAGATTTCTACTGAAGCATCAGTACACGCTAGAAACAGATACATGTCGTTACAATTTAATTTACTTTTTTTGAAGCTTTTGATGAACTAGAGATAATTTAGGCATCCATGGATGAAATTATTTATTCGTCCATGTACGCAACGTATAACTTACGCCATGTACGTAACGTTGCGTTTACTCGCCGCAGTTAGTAGAAAATCTATACTAAAAAATAATTAAGTCCGTTTCTTTCTTCTTCGCCTTAGGTATATCCAAAACCAAATATCATGAAGCTTATAGTTCCAGACGCTTTTAAGTACCCATCGATACAGGACGCCCATTTCCACATTAATATGACAAGAGTCAATTTCCCCGTTACAGTTCGGGCTCGTCAAAGGTCTCATTAAGCAAATATTTTCCGATATTCGGTACACTGCACTCGCTCCGAGCGGTAATTTTCATCGACAGAATGATAAAGGCTTGTACAATAGTAGCGAATGTAAAAAATAATTATTACATGATACTAAAAGATTCATATCATATGAAATCGTACTTCTATTTTGTGTCTTTCCTTTTTATTAACCCCCGACCCAAAAAGAGGGGTGTTATACGTTTGACGTGTATATCTGTGTATCTGTCTGTGGCATCGTAGCTCCTAAACTAATGAATCGATTTTAATTTAGTTTTTTTTTTGTTTGAAAGATGGCTTGATCGAGAGTGTTCTTAGCTATAATCCGAGAAAATCAGTTCAGCCGTTTGAAAGTTATCAGCTCTTTTCTAGTTACTGTAACCTACACTTGTCGGGGGTGTTATAAATTTTTAATTTACACTTGTAATAAGCTAAATTAATAACCAGCTCATAATCTCAACCCGTTACTGACTGGTGTAATACTGAGCTCGGGTCTTCTCTTAGAAAGCAAAGAGAAAATTACCGTACCAGATGCAAAAATAATAAATGAAATAAATGTTAATAATAATTAAGTAAGTAGGTAAATATTTACAAGAAAAACTCCTGATATTCGACTTAAAATCTCAAAAGGATCACAACCTAACCATATTAAGTATAAATGCGAATATGTGCTTGTGTGTTGGCTTGTCCTTCAATCACGCCGCAAAGGAGCAATGGATATTGATATTGCATGGATATAGCTAAAGAACTGGTAAGTGATATAGGCTACTTTTTATCCGGAAACTCAAAGAGTTCCTACGGGGATTTTAAAAACTACATCCACGCGGACGAAGTCGCGGGCGTCAGCTAGTAAGTACATAAAAACGTAACAACTATACGTTCTTATAATACCATAGTAAAGTGTAACATCAAAATGCACACTTTATTAAATAAACATCTAACGATACCTCATTAGGGATACCAAGTCGGGAATATCAAAGATAAAATACCTTTGCAGCTGCCGTACCTATCTCTGCAACGCGAAGCAATATCTCTTTTTATATAATTGTGAGATGCAAATGCACTCCGTAGCTGCACCTTCCAAGTTCCAAGACATTTTTATCGCGCGGAAAGAGTTAATAACGTTTAATGTAACATTAACAGGGCTTTCTCCGTCACTCGCTTCATACAATCGTAGTTCCAATTTCATTTGAATATTAAGCAACCAAAGTCCATGAAATGCAGACATATTTTAGAAACTAATATCTGTGTCTGTGGTGTTTTAGATTTTTCTAAAAATATGTATTTTAAAATTACAGGGGCTCAAAGATTTGTATGTAAATTTTTAAGGCCGCGTAACTTTGAAACCGAATATTTTAACAGAAATCTGGAAAACCACAGACATAGATATTAGTTTCTAGAATATGTCTGCAAAATTTCATGGACTTTGGTTGCTTAATATTCAAATGAAATTGGAACTACGTTTGTATGAAGCGAGTGACGGAGAGACCCCTCTTAAAAGCAATTGAAATGTAGAACGCTAACTACGCTGTTGGCAACTTAATTTATGATGGATACTTTGTTATGAGTTAACAAGAAACTTGTGTTAAATTGAGTCAACGAATAAAATTTCACGCGAAAGTTAATTAAACTATTGTTGTCTGATTGGAATTACAATAAATAGAGTTATTTAGAGTAGAATTTTGTAGAATGTCTGCCTGAATGAATACATATCTCATGCCTGTGATTTCAAATTTTGAAGACATATTCCACTAGGGGTGCACTAAGGAAGGATTTTGTACCCGCCATTTAAAAGTAAAGAATTGAATTGAATTGAATTAAATTTATTTATTTCATATAGGTAGCAAGTGCCATTTATGATATATTAGTACCTACTCTACCACTATGTTAGTACTGAAAAGAGCTGGCAAGAAATTCAATAGGAAGTTGCTCTTTTTTCCTCTTGAATACCTTATCTTTTTCAGTTCGAGTCAGAAATTTCAGTTGTCGTATGTCGTCGCTTTGACTTACATCTTTTTGTAAATCTGGGTTCTGTTTGCTGCTGAGACTATTTGAATGATTGTATGATGCAGTTTTATAGATACTCATACATCACAGCACCTCGATATATCGCGAATCTTCTTGCCATCGATGGAGTGATCGAATAATGTTTCCCTTCATTTATCAATGTCGCTATTTTATAAAAAGTCACTCATCTAAAGATTGATGGCATGATATGCGCACATAGGTTGTTTTATGATACGCTATTTTCTTTATTTTATTGGAAATTCAAGGAATTCTAAGATAGGTACATAATTACAAAATCTGGTACCTACGCATATCATATACATACTTCCGCACTAATACTATATCACTACCCATATTGGAAATGCGAAAATGTGTTGGTTTGTTGGTTTATTGGTTTGTCCTTCAATCACGTAAAGACCTGGCTACTTTTTATTCCGAAAAATCAAAGAGTTCTCTCAGGATTTTTAAAAACCTAAATCCACGCGGACCACCTCCACGACCAATCACCTCAGCCGTTTTTTGACAGCTACTACTACTGCTACTACGACAGCTACTGTTTTAAATTCAGAATCATGGTACTGCTTTAAGTACTAGTAGGTACTTAATAATTCTATGCCACCTAACCACCTGTTCGCTGGCACTGTCTCATTATTGACCACAATATACGCAATTGCATCAAGAAAGCCATAAATTCATCTTATCCTGATCTTATCAGAAATCCGATTATAGATAATGTGAAAATTATAATTTTCACGTTAACTGCGCGGTGTTGTGTTGTTCCGCTTTTATTCAGAGATAATTGAATAATCCTCACCACGATCCATCACTGTCACTAGTTAAGATAAACGCCGTAAAGTGCGCAGGTTGCACGCTTCATGACACGCCATTCTCTGGAGACCCTCCTCCCTAGTACCAAAGTTCGATAGCTAAGTACATTGTGACGATCGCAATCGCCCCTGATTGACTGACACTCTCTCACTGTTGGCTAAACTACCTCGTAGGCATCTAGTAGCTAGCTTATTCAATAGGGCTACAGAAATTTAACTAAATTAACACTTACTTATCTACAGAAGACTTATTTCGACCAAAAAATTGGCAGTCTGTGGGGACTGCCAACAGAAGAGAAAACTTAAAACTATAAAATAACACTGATTTTTATTAACATTAGTTAAGTTTTTACATTTAGCACTAATAGTGCTCGGAGTGCCGATAAATGTAAAAACCACTGCCGTTGCGTCACCGACATTAGCATGTCGGACATTTTTGCTCATTTCAAAGTCACCCAACACATATAAAGAATTTTTCACTTCAAAAATCGTGTTCTATAAGTTGTCAAAATCATAGATATGATAGGTCAAAGTTAGTACATGACACGTTGGACATCGGGTCCAACGTGGGTTCTAAACTTTGGGTTCTAAATGTGAACTGCAGCCCGCAAACATTTTTCTTCGGACTGACCCATCGTATGTTACTACATGGAAGTCTTTGGCTGCAGATGTTTATGAGGTTGTTTATCGGTATAAAAATATTTATTTAGATATACCTATTTACATGTAAGTACAAAGTAGCAATACCTATATATTTTGCAACGACATTGTCATCTACGGCTTAAAACTTTGTACGTTGGTACTGTATCGTGTGTCATACATACGTCACGCTACTTGGTAAGTACTTTCCTTAAGTTACATTACTCTACATAGGTATATTTCCTTACTTCTCTAAGTACTTGGCTTTTTGTTGCGAATTCATCTCAATATAGTACCTAATTTACATAAAAAAGAAGAAAGTAGAGATTTTTTTCTTCGTTGCACGCGAATTAAACTAATAAGTATGTCATACTTAAATTATTATTTTTATGTCTGTACTAAGTTGTAATAATTTCGCTATTTATTTATTTAAATCCATCACAAAATAACCAGTTTTGTCAGACTGAAATACTGCTCCAACAATAATCAAAATAGATCCAAGCTAAGGATAAAAGCTAGTTACTGGTTCAAGTTAATTATAAAAGCCACTTTACCGTTCTTTAAATATCAGACCGACTTTAATTTTAGTTAATAGCTATTTCGGAACAATCGAAGCAAATTCAAAGCGTCTATTAAAACGAACAATTTTAACACACAATTAAAAAATCTTGTTAACTGAAATATCATGAATAGACAAAATTGAATCACGTAGCCTGAAAGAAGTTTTAAAACAGGTTTCCAGCATTTCCAATTTTAAACTCTTGCTACCCTACACCTACACATGCCACTAGCCTAGTAAATGAACTTGAGCAGTACTTTTATGTGTTCTGAGATTTGAGGTACAATAATTTCGATCACACTAGCGGACTAAACGCCGAGGGAGAGGAGGAGGCGGTCTTCTTGTCTTACGGGCATTCGAACCTTGAGAAAGCCTCTTTAAGATACGGGTTTCCTGGTGTGTACGATGACAACGCATCCATGCTACACTAACATTAAACTTTGTACGCAAGTACGCATAAAGCGGTGGTAGCCTAGTGGTTAATAAGGTAGTGGTCTCCTATTCGGGGGAGTCGCGGGTTCGATCCCGGACACGCACTTCTAACTTTTCGAAGTTTCATTATTTGCTTTAATTATAAAGGAAAACATCGTATGGAAACTGCATGCCTGAGAGTTCTCCATACCTAATGGTGTCAAAAGGTGTGTAAACTCTGCTAAACCATTCTCATTTCTCACAGACTCGTACCTACTTAGAAATGAGCTAGCGATGAGCAAGTAATTGATGATAATGTAGTCATTTCAATTGAATTCGACTTAGCGTTAGAAGATTGGTCATAATATTATGTGCTTCGTGCATAAGCAGCAAGGAACTTTCATCCAAGTTTTAAATCAGGTCGAAAGAAGTGAGCCAGTTTAGATTTGGCACAAAGTTCGCAATCAGAGTGACTGTGACGTCCAGCCACAGGTCCAGCCGCGTATTCAATGTGTTTCGGGCTTTAGCTGTTCGCAATTAGGTATTTAAATTAACCTGACTAATTTTCACTCTTGCTAGGGTATTAAAATATAGTCGACAATCGAAACCTAGATTGCGCTTTGCAAGCCTTTATCGTGCAGGAACTCAAAGAGTAGAGTTTCAAATAAGAGCTTTATTTTGTGAAGCAGACAGTGCAAAACTGCGATCTGAATTTTAAATTGTGCCCCTTGTTTCCAAGTGCGGGCAAACAACAAAAAGCTCAAACATTTACGGTGCAAAATCCACAACATTTTACTGCTTTATTATGTGATAGGAGATGTAATTATATGACAATGTGAAAATTCCCCATTGTTAACTTTAACCAACGTTTTGTTGTTTCGATTACTAACCAATAAAAGTAGATATCTATCTACTTATCTCTCATTTCTTTTGGATGTTAGATTGAATTGGAAAAACTCTCTGGTCAGTTAGTTACTCTTTTTATGATGTTATATAATTCTTTTCACAATCAAATAATATTTCCAATGTGGTAATTTATATTAGGGATTTTAAGGCATCTCCTTTGGTTTTTGTATATATCCACATACCTACCAACAGATGAGTACCACTACCTAGTAACCTCAGCAATAAGTGACAGGTGGAAGTACCAAGCAGCGTGATGTATGTAGAAACTTACGAATGTGATGATCTACAAACTTTACTATTTCAAACTGTGGCTTTATTTTGTGTAGCAGCCAGCACTACCAATCTGAATTTTAAATGGTGTCATGAAAATGAACAACAAAAACATTTGCGTTGTTTCATATTTTGGCAGTTCATGCAGACTTGAAAATCGAAAATGATCAAATGTGTAAAGTTTCTTTTTCTACCTTTATTGCATAACCACTAAAATTAACATTAAAAAACGTTCTATTCAGGGAACCAAAGATCAGTCCCGGACACCTGTATCTTTTCGAAGTTATACGAGAATATCAAATAGTTAGTGGACTATGAGCTAAACTCTCCTCGTTCGATCCATTCGCCGGCAGGCAATTAGTTTACATGATGATAATGAATAAAATTAAGTACTAATAAAGTTAGTAGATAGTTAAATAGTACGTAGTTTTGTACGCTGATAAACAAGTTGTTACCATATCGATACTTCCATACAACTTACAAGTTATCAAGAAGGTTCTAGCTTAGAATGTAGGCGATCGAAGCGTTACTAGTTCCAAGCGTTTATTGAACGGAAAATCTAATGTTCACGTTTAAACGACCAACACCATGTGTGAAATTATTTACACGAGTTAGTTCTGTTGAGTTAGTTGAACAAAATAATACTGTATTGGATTGGTGCATGAATAAGAAAGAATAAGATGTGTTTATTTGCTAGAATTCGTTTGTTTTCAATTGATATACATAGATGTTAATAAACGGACAAAATGACAGCAAGTTAAAAAACAAGCAATCAAAATAAAAACGAAAAGAACTGAAGCACCGACCTAATTCAATGATGTTCCGTAGTAACTGGAACTGATTGCATATGTTTATATAACAGTAGGTACCTACTACTTATTTTAAAGTCGAAGCAAGCTGGATGAGTAAAGTGATTTATTTTCTGGTTGTTGCTTTATGGCACGCCTCGTTTGCTGCTAAAGCGATGCCTGCAGGCGCTTGCAAGTTGCCACAATGGCTCATACGCTCAAGTGACGTTAAATTTTTTCAAAAAAATTACTGGTAAGTTCCCTGTGTGGCTATATTTTAAGCGTCTTTTTAAGGGTATTATGACAAGTCAAAACACTACTGTCGGTTTGTAAAGCAGAAGCAGAATCTATTGAAGTTACCGGCGTAAAACTGGGTAATAGGTAGGTAACTACCTAACTAAACAATAATAAAGTAAAGTAAAGTAAAATATTCTTTATTGTACAACAAATTAAATAGAAATTGAATTATAACAAAATTGATTTTTGTACAATAGTCGGCCCTATCGCTAAAATAGCGATTTCTACCAGACTTCTACCTTTGTGTAGAGGATATAAATAATCATTATTTACTAAAAAATTGATGTTACGATGATTTAAAATGTAAATATCCTAAGTCTTATATATAGCTAATACCTATGGAATACGAGTTAGGGAGTTCGAATATTTGAATAAGGCTAGTTTCTCGGAAGCACAAGTTTCAAAGTTAACAAGGCGCACGTCCTTTCAAGTAAAACTTGAAAAGTAATATTATCAGTTTCTTCACAAATTCTCAGAACAGAGTATTAGGTAAGCGTAAATGCAAGAAAATGGATTTTAAATTTTTAATTAAATTTTAGTATTAGTTACTTACTTATAACGCAAACCCATAAGGCGGTAAAATGTTTTATGTGTATTACTGAGCCTAATATATTAATCTATTTTCATATTTCTGCAGTTACTTAAATTCGGCTTTTTTCAATCCAAATAAAGAATATCTATTTTTATAATTCCTTTTTTAAATTAGATTAATGGATGTGATGATAATAATAAATTATTACTATGACGATAAACGAGTAGAAGAAAATTATACATAATATATATTAAAGTTGCCTTCAAACTACGGAAATATATTATACTATATTCCGTAGTTTGAAATCAACTTCAGGATTAAAAGTTGGCATCTTAACAATTTTATTTCTTGTATCGGAAGTTGTATTGGGTAGGTATTAGCAATTTTAACAAGCATACTTCTATCAAGTATTCCTACAATGTTAATGATGCCACGATGTTGAATAGTCTTGCTTTATATTGCTGCTAAATAAAATTTTTCTTCATGATCAAATCAGTAATGACGAGATCTGTATGAAAACCAGAGTACCGTAGTTCAGTGGGTAGTGAAGATGAAATGGCAATGGGCAGGGCACATAGTTCGAAAAACTGATTGACGTTAGGGTCCCAAGTAGGTATAAAAGTCTAGAATGGCGACCTTGTACCGTAAAACGCAGCATTGGCCATTAGATATCTAGGCAGAGAGTTGCAGGGAGCCGCTGGATTCAAGCGGCGCAAGACCGTGGCGTGTGGATGTCCTTACAAATAACCCACGCCCAGTAGTGGACATCTATCTGTTGGCGATGATGATGATGATGAAATTAAATTCTGACAGTATAAGATTATTCTAAACTAGCCGATGCCCGCGACTTCGCCCGCGTGGATTTAGGTTTTTCGAAATCCCGTGGGAAATCTTTGATTTTCCGGGATAAAAAGTAGTATATGTGCTAATCCAGGATATTATCTATCTCCATTCTAAATTTCAGCCAAATCCGTCCAGTAGTTTTTGCGTGAAGGAGTAACAAACATACACACACATACAAACTCTCGCCTTTATAATATTAGTGTGATTTGAAACTATTTCAATACATTTTAATTATACACGTAGGTATCATTAATAGATTTATGTAAATAACTGAGGCACGCTTTTTGCCTAAGGCTTCTCAGCTAACGAGAGCCAATTACGTAGGTAACTTCCCATGCTGCCTACCTGTTCAAAAGAGATAGACTAAGTTAGCCTAGGTAGAAATAAAATGTTTATTTAAACTAGCTGATTAAGTGTAGTAACTTTTTCGAAAGATATATTAAGAAATTGGTATATAAATCAATAGATAGGTATTAGGTAACTACTAGTCTTATAAATATGACTAATATGTCAATCTGTTTGTTACCTTTTCACGGAGCATACTTTTCAGAGATTTTGATGAAATTTGGTACAGGGATAAACAGATGGACAGAGATACTTTTATCCATATTCTTTAATAGAAAATTACTAATGCAAAATCTCAAGGTCTACGTAGATTTCCAATAAATAAAGTGTTTTCAGAAATAACGAGTATTCAGAATTGATTTTTCTGAGCGGATATTATGAGCTTTACACCAAGTAAAAATATAAACAGAAGCAGTATTTTCGATGAACATTCAAATTACGTTCCGCAAAAAATCAAAAGCGACGAAGTGCTCGGTAAATGGAAAAAGTTCAAGTATTGGCATCGTACGAGGCCGAGGGAGTACTGTCGTGACAGGAAAAGCCCTCCGTCAATATGTCCCAAAACTTTTTCCTGACTCAATCCACCATAATATTAAGAGGGGTCTCTCCGTCACTTGCTCTATATAAACGTAGTTCGTCTCTCAACTAACCAATACTAACCAATCATGCTCAATGGAATTTTGTATATACGTTCCGGGAACTAATATCTATGCCTGTGGTTTTCCAGATTTCCGTTAAAATATTCGGTTTCAAAGTTACGCGATCTTAAAAATCCACATACAAATCTTTGAGCCCCTGTAATTTTAAAATTACATATTTTTAGAAAAATCTAAAACACCACAGGCACAGATATTAGTTTCTAGAATATGTCTGCAAAATTTCATGGACTTTGGTTGCTTAATATTCAAATGAAATTGGGACTACGATTGTATGGAGTAAGTGACGGAGAGAGCCCTGTTAATATCTATAACTAGCGTATGCTCGAGACTTCGTCTGTATTTATTTAGGTAGATTCCGTTGTAATTTCTCTGTAAGGTGATTTACTCGAAAGCGTAGCGTTGGACACAAGACATCAAACGAATCGCAGGAAGTCGTTGCTGGGTTCGGTTGTGGGTTGACGATGATAATGATGATGTAGTAATTTCTCAAGATCTAAAAAATACGGCATTTCGAAAACAAAAGATTTCCTACGGGAGGTTTGTCTTAGAACTCAAGGATGGGTTTAAGAACAGGAGGCATTAAGATTATTGATGCAAGTTTTTTGGAGGGCTTGGGGAGATACTCGTAGCTCTCGGTAGCATAGACTTTCAATTCCAAATTGCCCTCTACAAAAGTTAACCGTAGCAACTCTCTGGGAGCTTATTCCTAACAATACAGCATGAAATGCCGTATGGAACCTATGGAAACTCCTTTCCGTATTCGACTCATATTTCACTGAAGCTCTGTAATTGGGACAAAGTTTTTTAATAAAGACTGGAGTGAATATCGTGTCCATTTTGAAAAAAGTTTCAACGTGGATTTCGGCTGCCTATTTTACTTCTACGTGTCTACTCCAGCTAGCTGCAATTTTGTGGACAAAGCATTTAGAAACTGTTGGTTTATTTAATTAAAATTATTTTATTGGAATCATCAACAGAATTACATGTCAGTATTTAACCGTTGATAAATAGTTAAACAAATATTAAGGAATATATATCGAATTTAAAATCTCTAGCTTCTATATTTTATTTTTTTATAAGAAAGAGAAAACAGAGAAAACCAAAAGATTTTAACTGTTGTTTCTATTATCTCTAATAATAATAATTAGTTTATTAATTTCTGTTATTTACTCTATTTTTTTATTGTAAACATTTTTTTAATAATTATGATTGTAAGGAGTATTCAGCCAATATAAAAGTAATAAATGCAACACATAAGTTGTAATTATTTATCAAAAATTGATGAATTAACTCCAAAAATGTATACTTAAACCCAGATGCAGTGTTTCATAGTAGCAACATGTAGGTACGTACCCTACTTTCAAAGCTTAGCACGGGCCTGTCTATGTAAATAAAAGTGTTCGAATGGTATAATGCAACTCGAAACAACGAATGAAAGCGCGTCAAACTACTAGATAGCGCCGCGCCACCTATATGTAGGCTGAAATCAAGTTTGTATGTGATCCATATTATGTTGCAAACTGTCTGTGTGGCTTAAATAAAATAAAATCTGTCTACATTTGATTGGGATGTTCTGGAAATGGTTTTAAACGTGACGATTCTTGATAAATCCATCCTCCATACTAACATTACAAATGTGAAAGTGTGTCTGTCTGTCTGCTAGCTTTTCACGGTCCAATAGTATAACCGATTTTTATGGATACAAAGTTAGCTAACGTCCCGGGGACGGATATAGGTATAGACGGACGGGGACGTAGTCTTTTTATCCCGGAATATCAAAGAGTTCCCACGGGATTTTTTAAAAACCTAATAAGTAATATGGATATAGGTTTTTAAATCCCGTGGGAACTCTTTGATTTTCCGGTATAAAAAGAAGCCTATGTGTTAATCCAGGGTATTATCTATTTCCAGTCCGTCCAGTAGTTTTTGCGTGAAAGAGTAACAAACATACGCACACACATGCACACATACATACACACAAACTTTCCCCTTTAAAATATTAAGTGTGATGTGATTAGTTGTTGCCATGTTTTTGCCTTCCTAACTTATAACCCGTAGCTCTGAAACGGTGGCCTAGTTTAATTAGGTAATCTATATATTATATGTAGTTAACAGTTTTAGTAGTTTCTTACTACCAACTAAATGCAAACCCGCATTGACAGTACGGATCGATTGAATCCATTCCTGTAACTAAGTTTACAGCAAGAAGCGACTTTTGAAGAAACTAGTTTCAAAGCGTTGACAAATAGAACGTCTCAGTTCCGCTGGATTACTTTAAAGATCTGCCACCGTAGCTTAGGTAGGATATTATTATTGGCAGACTCAGTGGGCGGGTTCAACGTAGTAGATAGCCTATCTATGATAGGTAGACTTTGTTTTTAGGGTTCCGTATCTCAAAAGGAAAAACGGAAACATTATAGGATCACTTTGTTGTCTGTCTGTCTGTCTTGCCGTCTGTCCATCCGTCCGTCCGTCCGTCCGTACGTGCCCGGAGTCGAACCTCAGTTCCTTCGACTAGGACACTGTCGTCTTATCCGCTACACCATTACCGCTTTTACTTTAAGGATATATACTTATGCAAAACTTCAATAAATATATTATGAAGAGTCAGCCGTTTTTGAGCAGGTACTTACGTTGATATATGTCAGTGTGTTAGTTTCTCCTTGCAAATGGTTTGCCCGTTTTCCAAGAGACATCATAGTTTCCTCCTATGGACGTTGTTTGTGTGGAGGATTTGCTTACTTCGTCTTTGATGCCCTTTGTGTCTTGTTTAAGTAAAGCTGGACACAAGCAATCGGTTTGAATATGGAATATTATATGGATAAGATTTGCTTTGATATCAAACTTGCTATCTCTCATATGTACCTCAATAAACTATTATTTTACGGTTGTATTTCATGTTCTGATTTTCACCTTGTAAATACTTACACGTACTTAAGTTGGTACTTCAATATCTTTAGTGACAATCATTATAGTAAGATATACTTACTATTAATTAATATTCTCTGATGGTACCTGCTCTTATATCTTTAGATTTTACCATTGATAGGTACTTATTTGAAGAAAAAGCTTTAGTTTACCAAATTCGTTTAGAAAGTACTTGGCCGGCAATTTTAATGAGCACTTTACTCGGGAACTTGAAATTGAATTATTAGTGTAGTGATAAATACTGGCATACCTACTTACCTACCAATTTATATTCATTATCTACTTAGTTCTATCTATTCGAGCATTTGAGATATTATCGTACCTATATCTACTGTCATTTTAGCGTGCCGTGGTAGCCTAGCGGTTAGGGTTTTTCTTTTCGGAAGATCAGGGATACGATCCCGGGCACGCAAATCTTACTTTTCAGAGTTATGTGCGTTTTTAAGCAATCAAATATCACTTGCTTTAACGGTGAAGGAAAACGAGGAAATGAGGAAACTTGCATGCCTGAGAGTTATCCATAATATTCTCAAAGATGTATGAAGTCTGCCAAACCTCACTTCCAGCTTGGTGATCTATGGCCAAACCCGTCTCATATTAAGAGGAGGCCCGTGCTCAGTGAACCAGCGATGGGTTGATCATGGTGATGATGATGATGATGATAATGACTGTCATTTTAAGCCGGTATATCTACACAATATGTAGGTACATAAATGTTATTGATAGTATGAAAGTGTGGACGATATTATTTGAAGATGGTGGCGATTCTTTAAAATACTGAATATTTTTGGAAAGTGAAACTGGGACCCTAAATACGTACACGTACATAACTATACCAATTTTCAAAACTGAACGGTAACACGGTATTAAAAAATACCACAAAAAATACAACAATACTTCACAAATATTTTAGAATCTACATTTAGGAACCCCGCACAACTTGTGTCTTTCTTTTCTCTTACTTCAGGTAATTTCATAGAAGATCTTGCTATTCCTTTTAGCTTCCCGTCTTTATGGTTTATATAATGTGATCATGTATTCATGCCCAGTTTATTTTTCCCCTTATAATATTAACTTCTCTCGTTAACTGCGAAAGTTCAGCGGTTATGGTCAATAAATATTGTACCCGGGGTGCTTTAGAAAAGAAGCAATACCATAACTCGAGGCAAACAAATAGGTAGGCCGGTCTACCTAATGATAGGAGATACAAGTTATATCTTTACTTTCTACGTGCGCTCAAGGAAACTTTTTCAGCGGCCACTGCAGGTTGTTTTATTCCAAAAGTTTTTTGAAGTCCCAAATATGTATAGGTAGATAGATTTGGTTATACCAACGACCTTCAATTATTATTATAAGGTACTATTATAGGCGATGGCCACAACTTTATCAGTTTGGATTTACCATTTAAAATCCATGGGAACTCTTTGATTTTCCGGGACCAAAAGTAATCTATATCCTTGACCGGGATGCAATACATGGATATGCCTATGAATATGCCTACTTACATTATAATTATAATATAAAATGAACGATGAATATCAATTTTGTTGCCATTTAAGCTGCCTTTAGTTAGTCGAAATTGCTTTTAGCTGTATTAAAATTTAATTGAAGTTGCAACATAAATTACAATTCTTGTGACTACATCTGCCGTCACAAAATGAAGCTGTAATATGAAACAGTACCGACTTTGGGAAATGTAAATATTTTGTGCTTTTCAACGTTGGTCCTCACTTAGTTTTAAACAGATTGCGCCATAATAAATCTAGATCGTGGTAGTGCACTGTTCGCAGCTGTAGGTATAAAATCATGAACTAATTTTAGCTACAATTTGATTTAGTGAAGTCTGTTGGGCAACACATTCGTTAGTGTTTTTATCTATGTAACGCTTGTAAGAAAGAAGAAAAGAAGAAACGCTTGTCTCGTACCTATCTGTGCTTTGAGCCGCTTTGAGCGTAATGTGACAAGTCCAGGTTTATCAGAGTGAACTAGAGTAAAACCTTCAGTTTAATCTTGAATCAACGATATGTCAAATATTAGTCTATAAGTAACGTGAAATCAAAGATACGGAACCCTAAAAATGGGCGTTTCATAGGCTACCTAGCGTCAAATGTAGGTAATATTTTGATGCCTGCCAGTGACGTCGAATATTCGACGTTTTGTTACAAGTTCTCAACATGTTCTCAACAGTCAGGAACTGTGAACGGGGAAAAACCGTCATGTGACCTTAGAAGGCTGCAACGAAACGACCCGTGCTAGTTACCTATATACCTACTTACGTCTTACCTAAGTATTTAGTATTTACCTACTAGTAATTAAAATCATCAATAACTCTGGGAGCTGAAAAAAGATAGGCTCAACCCCCATTGTAATTGGAGAGGAAAAATAGTGTTGTTTAAACTTGTCTATTTCTTATTAACAATATTATGAAGAATGTTACAAACGAAACTAGAGCTTGCATATACTAAACAAAAGATATTGGTAAACTACCTAGTCAAAAGCTCAAAATCATAAATTTTGCAATTTAATTATTTGTCAAAGTAGAATATCTCTAACGTCTATGTTTAGTTTGAAAGTAAGAAAATAAATCAAGAAGCTTGATATTTAATCACATTAGGGCTTCGCCACAACGTAGTTGAAATGAAATTACTATCTCAAATACGAAGCAAACGAGAAGGTTTCTTATCTAAATCCTTAATTAAAATATGTCTTCAGGATCTTCAGATTTAAAAGATCTGAAAGAAGTCTAAACGATCCTGCTGCATAGCACATATTACGTTATAGTACCTTGTAGTAGACATCCAGCCAACCAGCTAAGAGGTAGGTTGGTAGGTAGGTGAGGATTTTTTTTTCTGTGATGTAACAAATTCACTTTACTTGTGCTATAAGACCTACCTACCAAATTTCATGATTCTAGGTCAACGGAAAGTACCCTATAGGTTTGTTGACAGACACGACAGGCGGACAGACGGAAAGACAGATAGACAACAAAGTGATTCTATAAGGGTTCCGTTTTTCCTTTTGAGTCACGGAACCTTAAAAATTAAAACATTCGACGCGTTTTAAACGAGCAGTCTCATAAAATATGATTATATGCTTCCATATACTGATAAAAAGTTGTAAGATATTCTCAATCTTAATTCGAATTTAATATCAAAACTGAGAGGAAAGCTCGGAAAACATCTTACGAGTTGGTTTAACTTGACTTTTAGTTTCCAACACGCTTCAACCATAATACAAAAAGTTATTTTTAGGGTTTCGTACTTGGACGGTGCCAACGGGTCTCTCGCGTCTGTCAGGAAAACCTATTGGGTACTTCCCGTTGATCTAGAGTCATGAAATTTGGCAGGTAGGTAGGTTTATAGCACAAGTAAAGTACAAAATCCGACAACCGTGAATTTGTGGTTATATCACAAGAAAAAATTAAATGTGTTCATGAACAAATAATAAAATTAATACTTTCAATTTTCAAAGTAAGATAACTATACCAAGTGAAGTATCATATGAAAGGCGTTTACCTGTTCATCCTAAATCGGATTTTTATTTATTTTTATGCATAGTAGTTTTTGATTGATCGTGCAAAATGTCGAAAAAATACCCGACTACGGAACCCTCAGAGCGCAAGTCTAACTCGCACTTGGTTGGTTTTTTCATTTAAATTGTAAGTGTATAAAATAAAATTTCATGATTTGGAAATTAAAACCATTAAATAATTAGTTCAGTTGTCAAGTCTACTGGCACTATGGTGCACCATTAACATTAGCATGTCTGCAATTTATGTCTGTTAGCAATTTTGGGATTGATAAAATTTCGCGTGGTGACGCGACCTAGAAATTTTATCAATCCCAAAATTGCTCCATGCGACTGGCAGTTTTCACTTCGTGCTGATAAAAATAAACGCAAATGAGCTGTGTAAGAAAAGTATTTTCCATAAGTTTTTATGGAAAACCCAGCCACAACAATAAAGTTTCCTAAATATTATACGTACATTCAATGTTATTCAAGGTTCTAAAAAGTAAAGTTCATTATTTCTTTTGTAGTCAGGATTCTTATGGATTCAATTTGCAGTAACTTCACATCGCACGGAGTTCCGTAGCATAAACATATATTTGGTATGGGATGATTACGGTAGTCGTAAAATCGGAGATAGGTAACTTTAAGTATCTATTTAAAAAAGAGGTACTATTTAAATGTTTTCTTCTCAGCTGAGTTGATTTTTTTAAAGGTCAGTTGAGTTGAACAGTATGGAAATTAATGTAAGTATGTATTTTTCTACACAGAAGTTCGCTGGGCCCAGACATGCTGTTGCTTTGTTTTTTGCGGCATCAGCGTGAATGGTGTCAGCAGAGGTCTTCCAACTTCCATGCAAAATCTCAAGTAGACCCAGTGGCTTGAGCTGTACCCTAATAATATGTCATTAGGTATGTAATTTCTCCCAAGAATTTCTCCTTTATAAGACAGATAATATTTAGACAAATTGTAAAATATAGATAGCCATTATATTTTTTTTTTTAATTGAATTAGTGTATATTAAGTAATTGAGATTAAGGAGATTTCTTTTTTGTACAAGATTTTTTACCGATAACTACGATTAACTAACATTATAAATCAAATACTTACAAGTGTAAATTAAAAGTTTATAATACCCCCGACAAGTGAAGGTTACGGTGACTAGAAAAGAGCAGATAACTTTCAAACGGCTGAACCGATTTTCTTTGATTATAGCTAAAAACACTTACGATCAAGCCACCTTTCAAACAAAAAACTAAATTAAAATCGGTTCATTAGTTTAAGAGCTACGATGCCATAGATACACAGGTCAAACTTATAACACCCCTCTTTTGGGTCGGGGGTTAAAAGATAAACAAGACTTCGTAGACTTTGTTCTGATTTTTTAAACATCAATCTCTCAGGTAAGTCGAGTACGTACTGTACAAATCCGCTGGCTACACTAAACATAATCCAAGTCTCATCCCAGCAAATCCCTGGCGTAGGTTCGTACAGTCACTCTCAGTGCACGAATGTACAAAGTGATGTGATGCCATGATCTCTCGCCTAGAGCGCACAATTCATTTGTCTATCCGACAGGAGCTTTAATAGTTGAGTGTTGTTCTATCATCCATCTTTACGAGCTACATTTTCCAAAGCGTTTATTCAATTTTTCATTTTATTTTGGCATATACTAATATAGTATAGTATGGATGTGGTAAAATAACTACCTACCTACTTAGCGTTGTTTGCCCTTGTAGCTTCGGCTAAAACTGAGCCCTTAGCGTAATTTCCAAGTTAATTAACATGATTTCAGATGCCGAGTTAGCTAGGAAGATTAAGATGAATTGCAACGGTTAAATGCTATCGCACCATGTCCTGTTGGTTAACATGATTTTTGTACATCGGGTTCTATGGAAGTCATTGGTTGGTGGTAGTATTTAATTTAAGTAAGTCTGCCAATGGCCAATATGCTTTCAAACAAAAGCTTAATTTCATTGACAAAGTGACAATTTGGCTTTTGAATATCTAGTATAATCTTATTTATTTTTGCTTAGTCCTCAAAAAATGATAGATACGCTTAAGAAAATTATGTAGTACCTAAGTAAATAGGTACATACTATTTTGTAAAAGCTTTAGAATACGACATACAAGAAGCTTTCAAAGTACTAATCCGTCATACTAACTTGTGTTTAGTAGCTTTACAGTAAACTTTTTCTTTCTTTTAAGCGAAAAGCTGTACGAGATTTTGTAGACAGATACCTACGTCCTACATCTAAAGAAATGTAATCACTCATTACTAAGAGCAGACAATGGACAAAATGAAGCCAGCTGCATCGCTATGAAATAATAGTCTTGTTCACGCAACAATACCGTCCATAGAAAAATGTTTCCTTTTTATAGTTCTTGGAAAATTCTCGAACAGGACAATATAGACAGTAGACACACTGCTGCGGAGAAATTGCGGGGCTTGCGTTCAATTTGTTAAAAGCCAGCTTTGACCTTATTTCATACGTACTCGTCGCTGTGGTTTTATTATATTCTTTCATAGGAACGGGCATATTATATTTTCTTTCATTTCAATATTTTAATATCTTTGTTTGTCTAAGAATACGCTACTATTCGAAACTCTACAATTCATTGCTATACCACAGAATAATTAATAGTACCTTCCAGGCGTATACCTGTAAGCTGTAAGGTAGGTATAACCCTGGGAAAGAATTTTTAGATTTGCCATAACACAAATTTAAAAGCATACTTATTAAGAAAAGGTTATTAAACAATTATGATATATATTATTATATTATAGTATAATAATTTCCTTGATGATAAAGTTGCGTGGAAGCGAATGGCTGAGCTTTCAGTTGCCCATAGGATGTTTTTGTATTGTTTCTTTGATAATATGTAACTATTTAATAATTGAAAAGAGCAACTGCTAAGTTTTTCCAAACCGGTAGGCCTAGAATAGATACTGGACTCTTACATGAAAAAAAAAAATGTT
Source organism: Maniola jurtina (assembly GCF_905333055.1). Classification (NCBI taxonomy): domain Eukaryota; kingdom Metazoa; phylum Arthropoda; class Insecta; order Lepidoptera; family Nymphalidae; genus Maniola; species Maniola jurtina. The sequence goes on along the minus strand of NC_060035.1, from coordinate 4,617,237 downwards.
TTTTTTTGAAGATAAGTTTTCTGGTTTGTTTCATTACTCTAACTTTGCATTTCTCTATTTCTCCGTATTGATGTATCTAATGCAAATGTCATGTCGCAGACAAGGACCTCCCGAGTTCAGTTCTTGGTTGGGCTGATTTATTCAACGGTGTTTTGTAAATTCTAAGCCGAATTTAAATTTAAGTAGCTCGGTTGCTTTTGTGGTAAACATCAGCCTCGGCAGCTAGGCCCTTGTCACACCGCGCGGTCTTGACACGATCTCCATGCCTTGTAAAGTAGTAGGTAATGAGCTATTATGACAGCTTTCAAAGGGCACGGCACCACCACTCATGATAGCCATCCAGCTTATTTGACATTTATTTTTAATCCATTGAAGGTTTTCTACGAAAAACTAATTTAATGTCAGTCAGTGATGCAGCAATGTAGAACCAACCAATGTCAAATGAGTTCGATGGCTAGCATTTAGTGGTGAACACTGAGTTAGCTAGACGTTTACCGCATAATATCTAACAAAATTGATATTCCAGTAATAGAAGTGCGACCATATAATGGCAAAATTAATTTATAATAAAAACGGGGCGTCTTCAATAACCTCGACAATACTGCTTCCGCTGCTGAACCGTGTACGTGAAAAAGCTAGTACTGCGTGACCGAACCGTTTAGAGGGCAACCGTATACATGTGAAAAGGACCTTAGAAATGTCATTTCGATGGTCTGGACGAAAAACTGGAAAACAAATTGCCGCCGGTAGTATCATGCGATATAGAGATATCAAGCATAAATATTTCTCGATTTGTTTGCGCATTGAATACGTCAGAGATTTATGAATAAAATGGCTTCGCATACATAATGTATGGACCAAGATCTACCAGACCGAAATACTGGAACTGACTTTATTGTATAATATTAGAATCTGCAACATTCCAAGAGCAAGAGTGTAGAAGCTGCTGGACACTAAATGACACAACACTTTGGAGAGTGGAAATCCCTTAAAGAAATCCCAATGCCCCTAATATCCAGCAGTGGAAGTTCATCGATTTAGAGGACCATGACGATTATTTTCCATTTCAAAAATATTTAATTATGAAAATACTGTAGTTTTCAGTTAATTTTCAGTAAGTATCGTCTTACAAGAAATAACACTTTATAATCTTTTAATTTTCATAACGGCAATTTTGTTATTTTTTGTTGTTATAACGGCAATACAAATACACATTCTGTGAAATTGTTAGCTCTCTACCTATTACGGTTCACGATTTACAGGCCGTTGACAGACAGACAGACAGACGGACGGATAGCGGAGGCTCAGTAACAGGGTCCGTTGGCACCGTTCGGTATGGAACCCTAAAAACGATTTAAAGTTTTATTTGTGAACAAGGCGCTGTTGACTTGTAATTTAAGCATATTATGAACAAGTATGAACAATTAGATAGGCGGGAACATTTGGGAACATGCAAGATAGCTAGGGTCTGGAGGAGCGCCAAAACTACTCCAGAAATGTTTAGCCGCCAAGAGCGGTCCAAGTTTCTAACTGATCGTTAGTCCCAAGAAATTGTCTGTACTTTTTGCAATAAATTATGTATCACAGATGGTCATACTGTGTTCAGAATAACTTCTTTACAACAAATATCACTAAGTAGGTACTTACTTAATATTATAAATGCGAAAATGTGTTTGTACTTTGGGGCTTTTTAAATATAAACTCTTTTTCTTTTCTTTCTTTCTTTCCCTGTTCGTTGGTTTGTGCTTCAATCACGTCGCAACAGAGCATGATGCTTTTTGCATAGGTAGGCTACTTTTTTCTCGGATAATCAAAATTTTTCATATTATATTATAATATACCTATACCTATCTTTTAATAAGTACGACTGATTCCAAAAGAAACTAAAAGCGCAGCCCGCAAGCGCAACTTTTAAATTTTTCGTACTCAAAAAATTATATGCTTTTAATAAATAATCTCTGTGTAAACTTCCAAAACCTTGTATTTATTTTGACTCACTATATTTATTCGATTCAAGACATAGTTAACTTGCAACGAATGGCGCGAAGGTAGGTACTTCCTTACAAGTTTCCTCAGTTCGGATTCAAAGAAAGTTTTCAGTTATTTGTGAGCGCTGGAGAACGTTGCCACAACTACCTATAGACACGAGATTTTTAAAATAAGATTAAATCTCGCTTTGGGCCCATAGCTGTCGCAAAAACGCGCCTTCATCCGCGTGGATTTAGGTTTTTAAAATCCCGTGGGAACTCTTTGATTTCCCGGGACAAAAAGCCTATGTCACTCTCCAGGTCTTTAATTACATCCATCCAAAAAATCACGACGGTCCGTTGCCCCATTGCGACGTGATTGAAAGACAAACCAACAAAAAACATTCCTTCGCATTTCCTTTCTCTACATCATATTATCTCACATTTCTGAGAGTTGAATCCTTCCATTAAAATCAGTGGAGGAGGTTTTCTTAGGGCAATAATGCGGCTCCCAAATCCATACAATACACTACTCAACTAAGCTTGACCGCCGCTTGGCCCTCCCAAATGGGTTCCTTCGTTCATCGTTAGGTAAGTGGCACACTGCATTAGGTCAAAAAAGGTTATAGATACCTACCTACTTACCCAATTTTAAGTAAAAAAGACTAATTCAAACTTGGTCAAAATACAAGCATGTTTCAAAACACTATAATATCGTAGTATCAAAGTACAACAAGTGTAAATTAAAAATTTATAACACCCCCGACGATCCAAAGTATTTGAGTTTTCCAAAACATCATTTTCAAATAAATAATTATGTATTTAGGCAACGTCCATCTTGACAGCTTGACATTTGTCTATTGACATAATATTATTATGAACCTAACGGTTATCTAACCTTCTTTTCTACAAGAAAACTAGAAAAGAGCTGATAACTCTTAAACGGCTGAACCAATTTTTTTAGATTATAGCTAAGAACACTCTCGATCAAGCCACCTTTCAAACAAAAAAAACTAAATTAAAATCGGTTCATTCGTTTAGGCGCTACGATGCCACAGACAGATACACAGATACACAGATACACAGATACACAGATACACAGATACACAGACACACAGATACACAAATACACAGATACACAGACACACAGATACACAGATACACACGTCAAACTTATAACACCCCTCTTTTTGGGTCGGGGGTTAAAAATACATATTATATATATGTATATGGAAATAATAACCTAGGTACCTACTGGGTAAAAAAGGTGAAGGTTTCCAATTTTTGCCACTGATTCCATTAACTGTGTTTGGGATAATTATATTTGTTATGGACTTGTTTCGGGTCTGGACATTGAAGCCTTAAACAAAGTAGCGATTTTTTTTATCTTATCACTATTATTTCCGAGTACGTTCATATGACGAAAGGCGATAATCAAGTTGCTTCAAAAACAGGTCGGTAATAGCAGTCCAGCGCACCTACTTGTAATAAATAGAGGTCAGTGTCATAGCTTCAAACAAGTCAAGATGTCAACGCGGCTCAAAACCATTGTCCAACGTTTAGGGGTGGCGCTTCTAAAACCAATGGTCCAAGGCGTCTCCAACAAGTTGTATGTAGAAGTTCATACTCCCAAGTATGACTTTGAGCCACGCTTCTGTAGTAAGTCGCGCGTCGTTATTGTCGCACATGATGTTAAACCCTGCCGTGGGACTTCGTCTGCGATGGCGTTTGCTGGCGCGCGTGCTGTGCTTGTTTGGAGTGTTTTTTTTTGTTAAGAGTGGCTGGTTTTTGTGTTAGTTGGTGTTTTTTGGTGGTGGAACTGACTGGGAAGCGCTCTAAAGGGGCGCCGCGCGTATGTCGGCGGGCGCCGGCGCAGACGGACTCCATACTTGTTACTTGTATAAATTCAATAACTTGAAAATATCACAAACTTGACATTGGCTAATCAGAGTAAAGCCAGATTTAAAGAAAAAAAAAAACCCTGCCGTGTAGTTTCCGTTCCGCGTTCTATTTCTTTCAGCCTTTAAGCTCGAACAGTTGCGACCTCATTTCGGCCTCCTATAAGGGAATTCCATTATAAGTCTGGAGACTCAAGCGTGTTGAAATGACACGGACTATATCGGAAGCCTACCTTACAAAGTCTCTTTGGAATTCGCTTTTACTTATGTTAACGTTACACGAATCCCCAAAAAAGGGGTGTAATGTTTTCAGGGTTCGTATACTTTTTAATATTTGTTAATTTGTATGGCTGCCATTTTGAAGATTTTTTATTTGTTGTTATAAATAACGGCAATAGAATAAAACGTTGAAATCACATACCTACTCTGTAACTACTCTACCTCTTAGGTACGGTTCATGAGATACAGTCCGCTGATAAACAGACAAACGGATGGACAGCGGAGGCTAGTAACACCTCAAGCGTACCAACGGGATCCCCGGAAACGGAACGGAACGGAAACGGAACGTTTGCACTCTTAGGATACGGAGCCCTAATGAAAGAAGCTTGCAATCTCGTACGAATTACGAATTGTCGTTGAGACATTGTTCGTCGCGTCGCTCGCCTCGTGAATATGTGCGAAAGGAAATTAAACGTTTGCCTTTGCCCGTCTGTTTAGCTTCCAATTTGTCTAACTAGAACCAACAGCCAACAGCCCGCAATACCAGTCACATCCGAATTTCATCTGATGATCTCACACAAGGTTTAGTTTTACTGAGTTCACACAAGGTTTACTGAAAACTTGCTAGTTGCCGGAATTCAACTAAATTTTTTGACGCTGCAGCTTCTTTTTCTTTTTCTATCGCACTGTAACCTTAATTAGAAAAGTCCTATTTCCAAACATTTAATTGTTCGAAAAGCGCTTTTGTTATCGGTATCTATTATATATATTTAGCGATTAATTTTATTTTTGTTTAAATTTTGAAATCAATGCTTATTTCCATCAACTTCCTGCAATATTACCTAATAAAATGTAATTTACGTACCTTTATATCAAAAATCAAATCATTCATCGATCAAAAACCAGTCATTTATATATACCACATCCTTCCTATAACAACATAACGTAGGTACCTTAAAATGTACTTAGATGAAAATCAACCTAAATACCTAGCTAATACTAATTTAATAAAAGTTGTAAAACAAAATGAAACAATATGGAGAAATCTCAACACGTTCGCAGCAGCTGCGAGCACTATGCATAGAAAGAAAGTAATAAGAAAATCCAATTCCGGATAACTGTAAGGAATACCCAACCTTTGTCTATATGACTTCAGTTTTAAACAAGAGTCAGAAACGAATTTTTAGAAATCATCTACAATTTCAGAAACCCAATTTACAGAAACCCACACTCGTACGAGTCCCATACTAGCTTGTAATGTGCAATATAACATTCATGGGAATATGCACACTATACACTTACAGGATGTAACCAGAACTCTAGCAACAGCTTATTATTATACTACCTTAACACAATCCAATGCCAATAACCATTTGCCTCCCGTAGTTTTCGTGATTTAGTATTTTTCAAACCCGCATTGTATAGCGTGCTAAACTCGGGTCAATGTCCCACCTACGACGCGGCATTGACTTCGAGTGACTTATTTATGTAACGTTTGTTGACCTCAGCGTCAATCAGATGTTTTATTTGCAATATATTGTGAACTTTTCAAAAATACAGGATTTATTAATTATTTTTTTTATGTAGTTTTTAACCGACTTCAAAAAAGGAGGAGGTTCTCAATTCGTCGGAATCTTTTTTTTTATGGTATCTTATCAGTAATCATCAATACTATCACCTGTCTTCGTAATTGTTAGCGTTCTGTTACACCCTGTATAGACTGACATATAAAAAATAGAGTAAGAATGGTATGTTAATACCTACAGAAGCCATTTATACAGAGCAATCATGCGTTAAGGGAGCGACCCGAGACGGCCCTGTAATTCTTGGGCCCACATTGAAGGGTTGCCTGGTCGTCATTTACCACGAGATCAAAGACATCGGACTACTATGTCTCTCCTTATACTGTGCTATAGCCTTTTTTAGATTTAAATTACTCTCTCAAACTGCATCGTATTCATTGCAGCTGAAGGTTGTGAGATACTGAACAGGAGTCTCCGCTCCGAATGAGAGGTTATGGACTAAGAGCCCGCGAGGGCCAAACCTTCGTTATTTTATAAAAGCTGAAAGTTTCTGTGCGTATTGTTCCCACTACAGGGCACCAAAGCCCCATAAACAACCGCTATACAAAACATCCTATCATTTTATTACTACCGTCCAAGACTATTGCTTAGCAAATTATGCAACAATTACTTGGCTTGGTCACGAAGAATGCTTGGAGTTTATTAAAACATCAAAACGACCGATACGTAAGTAACACTCTATGTTATCACGTATAATGTGTGAGTGTATACTGTAGGTCGTAATTACCCCGGTGATTAATCAAATTGAGAGCAGCAGTGCAAGCGCATCGCCGCGTCAAGTATCGGGAAATGCTTCATTAATGAGAGCTTTAGTGAATACAGGAGCTTTCCTGTAACATTTAGGCTGCTTCTTCTATTATTTTACGAAGAAAATCATAATCTTTATTGGATAAAAAATAGGGTTACCTACCGCTTACTGTACAAAAATACAGAGTACTAAAGTGGTGTCTAATGCAATGGATCTGGCCTCTAGCTTTAAGATCTCCTGTATGTGATTCCCCTCAAAAAAAAGCGTCCTGGACACTTGAAATTTGGGCGGGCTTACTCTTACGGCTCTCATATCTTATAACAGAGAGAGCAAAAGGAGAGTTACAAAATGAGGCGTTTATTAAATTTTAGGCCGCAGCGCTGTGCGAGCTGAATTTTAATTTATTTATTGGTCGTCACATGATATGAATGGCTATTTTTTAAACTTCTTTGTGGAGTAAGCCTTCTATAGATTTCAGTATTACAATTACTAAAACCGTGATAGCCTGGTTAAGACTCGTGGTTCGATGATCCAGATCTCGATGCCGCACACACACCTCTAATTTGCCGCGTTATTACAGTAAAGCAAACCTGCGTGCCTGAGAGTTCTTCATAATAGTGTGTGAAGTTTGCCAATCCGTACCTGGCCAGCGTGGTAAACTATTGCCTAACCCTTCTCTACCGAGGTTAATCATGATGATGATTATACTACAAGCCTACGAGCTGCGTCAGAGATGTTTCCGTCGCGCGTGTCGCATGTCGCATCTGTCCAAGTTAAATATACCTACTGATCGCCGTTTAAAATATCAATACTTAATATTATAAATGCGAAAGTGTGTCTGTCTGTTTGTCTGCCATCTTTTCATGGTCCAACAGTTTAACCAATTTTGATGAAATTTGGTACAGAGTTAGCCTACATCCCGGGGAAGGACATACTTTTTATCCCGGAAAATCAAAGAGTTCCCACGGGATTCTTAAAAGCCCATCTGTTTAACCGATTTATGTGATATTTGGTACAGAGGTAGCTTGCATTCCGGAAATTGACATTAGCAACTTTTGATCCTGGAAAATCAAAGAGTTCCCACAGGATTTAAAAAAAACTAAATCCACGCAGACGAAGTCGCGGGCATCATCTAGTATCAATATACTTGCAGGAATTAGACACTTTTATACCTAATAATATGTATTATAATGTTGGGCATACTTACAAAATTCCAGCTGTAATTCCAACAAGTTTGAGACAAAGCAACGCAAACATTGTTTCGTGGACATCCGTTGATTTCGCTCGGAGGTATTTTAAAATTAATACCAGACGATGAGAAATATCGTGGCACTTTCTTGCGGTTAGAGTAAATTATGTAAATCGCTTTTACGTATTTCAGTTATGCAAAGTCTCCGGACCTTTTAAAGTGTTTAAGCCTTTTCGGGAAGTACCCTTGCCAAATACTCATTAAGAGGTACCTATTCCTTAATCTTAGTCCTTTTGATATTTGACCAATTAAAGTAACTTTTTCCTGTACATGAACTGGTAACAATAATCATAAAAGCAGTCTCTCGATCGCACTCCATACAAACGATTTCAGATTCTTATTTGAATACTTATTTATGTAGACTTAAATTCCATAAAGGTGATATCCATCTATATCTGAGTTAATATCATGGACAAACTTTCATTGATTTTGATGGATATATAATATTTCTGATAATAATCTAAATTCGTCAAACACCGGGCATACCTACGTGGGCCTGCTCAAAAGGAGACTCGGAAGTCATTTATTATTGTTATCAAGAAAAATTGGATAGGTTAGATAATATGAAATTGCAAAATCAATAGGTAGGTACATTACTTACTCCAATCATCGATGTATAAAGCTGAAGTGATTCCTAGTTCCATGTCTCATTCCAATTTCAGAACGCTATATCGCTTGGAGTACAACCAGACCAACTAAATTTAAAATTTAATTTATATCTAAAACCCGCAATCGAACCCAGTACCTCTCATTTTCAAGATGACACACTTCACACACCACTGCGCTAGGCAGTCAACAAAGGCAGCAAGCAAACCTTTGTAATTTTCTTTTTTGCTTTCCGCCACAAAATCTGGCTAAAACAGCTTGCAGCCTGAGCCTAGATCGAAACTGCACAGCTTTTTAAAATCTCACGCGGAAAAAGCCCGGGATTACAGAGTGAAACACGGCGTCGCACTGTAATAACGAACGCTTATTGGACAATGGGAAGCCAGATTTGTCCCTTGTGCAACATCAGCTATTTAATACGGTTGTAAAATAATAACAGTTTTACAAATTATTGTGTTCTATAACCATTCTATGATTTTTTTTTTCAAATTATTAAATATGGAATGTTTGGGAAGTCCGTTTTTGACACAACGAAAAAACCACTTAGGTTTAGGTACTTGATGTGTCATTCCATATATTTATCACTAGGGTTATAATCTTTTTATAATAGTGCTTCCATAAATAATAATATGTAAACTGTACATTATTTATGGAAACACGAGATTGGTCGAGTGTCTACGTTACAGAGAAAAATTACCTAAGTAAGTAATTAACCATTTCAAGTTTCTAGACCCCTCATATTTAGAATTGTTTAAGTAGTGATTTATAATTGAAAATATAAATTGTTTTTGATTCTTTAGCTTCCAAAAGATCGTAAGTTAGAATGCGGTAGGTAAGTTCGAATATCCATAAAAAATGTCAACAACCCAGACTAATTTTCTTGTCGAAATGACATATTCTAATGGACTTTTCCTACAAGTAAAGTAAGTTTATGACTAACTAACATAATTCGCGCTTATCTAAAGGTTAGTAAGAATCTTTGTAAGCGAAATTTAGAAATACTCGTTATTTCTAAATTTCGCTTACAAAGGTTTTCGAATTTGGGATTGCTTTGCAAATTATTCAAGCCACCCGCAAATTACAGTCAGCAGACACAGCGCATAATTTCAACCTTTAAAAGTTAATAAAAATGATTTAAGCTCGCATTAAAAGATATTTTCTCCGCCGAGAACATTAAATTTATACTAGATATTATTCCGGTGAATGTCCTTTAACGGTGAACAACTTGGAAATACCACTTCTGAAGTGGCGCTATAGCAACGGTTTTTATCAGGGTCTACTTCTTAAGAAACTTGGTCCCTACTATTTTATATCACCTATTAAATTAAATATTATATAAATCAAAGGATTTACTTGTAATTTAAAGCATTCTAATTTTAATATGGTTTAACTTCTTAAAACTATTTAGACACAATGGTATCATGCCACAAACACTAATGCGCAGTGATATTACCTAACTACCGGTACCAATTAACCTGTAAAACTGGAGCCCTTTTTCATCTGGTTAAATATTAATTAACCTGTATACTTACATGTAGTTATTATAATATTCATACTAATATTATAAATGAGTAAGTATGTCTGTTTGTCTGTTACATTTTCACAGCCTAGCCGTTTAACTGATCTCGACGAAAATTGGTCGTTGTGCTACGGCGCAGAGTTGTGCTGTGTTTTGGTGTGGTGTCGTCGCGAGTCTACGCGCCCGTAGCCTGGCTGATTTCGTACGTTAAAATTCTAACCTTACATCTTAGAGCATCTGCAGAAGTTTTCGTAGGTTAGTTTACTTACTATAGTGTAAAAACCGGCCAAGTGCGAGTCAGACTCGCGCCCTGAGGGTTCCATACTCGAGTATTTTTTCCGACATTTTGCACGATAAATCAAAAACATGCATAAAAATAAATAAAAATCTGTTTTATAATATACAGGTAAAGCCCTTTTATATGATACCCCACTTGGTATAGTTACCTTATACTTTGAAAACTGAAACACATTTTGATTTTTTTAATGATGGAACCACTAATTCATGGTTTTCGGATTTACTCCTTTACTTGTGCTATAAGACCTACCTGCAAAATTTCATGATTCTAGGTCAACGGGAAGTACGCCATAGGTTTTCTTGACAGACACGATGGACGGACAGACACACAGACATACTAAACAGACAACAAAGTGATCCTATAAGAGTTCCGTTTTTCCTTTTGAGGTACGGAACCCTAAAAATATTCAACTAAAGTAAGGTAACAAACAAAAGAAAAGCAAATGCATATTATGAGTATTTTTACGAGTAGCTGCATCGTCAAAGATCCCCATGGCACTTCGGATCGGGTGTCTTTTACAACGCGCGGGTGTACTTTGAAACTCCAATATATAGAAAGGTAAGGTACCAATGTACCTACGTGATTCTGATTGTACGTAAAATAGGTACAGTAAATACGTGCTCTGCATTAGCGTTGTTAGAACGCTCTTCTGACTGCTCAATGTTCTTTTGTTAACGACACAATAGCAACGAATAATTCTGACAGTCTACTTTTCTTTTTACTTTTCCTTACAAAATCTTTCACTCTTTACAAATCTTTATATGGAATAGCTGTAACTAAAGCTTCTTACATTGGCTACTTCTTCTTGAGCAATCACTTCTTTTCAGCAACGTCATTGTAACGTTTTCATATTTTTTAACAGCTTAGGCTTACATAAAAACGTTCATGGTTAGCAGGGCCGGCCTGAACATTTGCAGCATCAGAGGAACCGCCAATACGCTACCGGCTTTACAGGAATTTGTTGAATCACCCCTTGAATAACTCCCTGTTGATAATGGGAATACCGCTGAAGGGAGCTGGTCTCACGATTTGCATACAAAAGAACCGATAGAGCTCCGATTCTTAAGCGTTGAGCCTCAATAGTTCAACGGCTAAGAAGCGGACTGAATTCCGAAAGGTCGGCGCTTCCAACCCAATCCATCGCACTATTGGCGTTCATAGGAAAACATGGCTAAATATTCTTTTTAAAAAAATAGTCCTGCGGGCGCCAACCGAGTTTACTTCCATAACTCGTAGACGTACTTACATAATGAACTTAGAAAAGTGGGTAGAAACCGTACAGTTTTTCGCTATTTAAGTTACAAATAGGTAAATACTTTATTGACTTTTTAAAGCCAAGAGCAACTAAAGAAGCGACGCTAAACTCTAATTGAATTGTTTTAACTCTCCGTTTGCAGGCGATACTTTAACACGATCTGGAATTCTTTTAACGCTATTTTTAATCAAAAAGTCCGTGAAAGTAATGTATTATTCTCTATTTAATTTATCCATCTTAAATCGTGTACAATCTGCAATAAAATGCAACACGAATAAAATAAATCTATACTGACCATTAATTTAAAAGTACTTGAAAGCAACAGACAGACAGACCTGGCTGTCGGTATAGCTTTGCAGGAAGACTGGAGAGGGACATCATGCGTTAATCCCGGTATTCTCCAAAATAGAACGGCTTAGGCCATTGTCCGCCACGCTGGTCAAGTGCGTTGACAGAATTCTAACACCTCTGAAGATATTATGGAGAACTTTCAGGTATGCAGGTTTCCTCACGATGTTTTCCCTCACTGTCAAAGTAAGTGATATTTAACCAATTGTTTAAAATGCACGTAACTCCGAAAAGTTAGAGATGCGTGCCCGAGGTCGAACTCCCGACCCCTAGAATAGAAGGCGGAGGACCTAATTAATATATATAACTACATTATAAATCTCACTTTCCTTCAATCACATCGCAACGGAGTACGTAACGGATGATATTTTTGGGTGAATAGATATTTGAAGAACAAGAGAGTGATACAGACTACTTTTTATCCCAGAAAGTTATAGAGTTTCCACGGAATTTTTAAAAACCTATTTCCAAAATAGCGGGCTTCATCTTGTAAAGTATAATCTCGTAAGCTTCAATCAGCTGTTATACCTAGACAAAGGTCAATCTGTAGGCTAGTTAATTATAATAATATTTCCAGGAAACGCTTGAAAATGGAAATATTTGATAAAACATAAATCCTCGAAAGAACTCTGTGCGCGCTGCCTTCTGTCTAATGCAGAACAAACCACTCTCAACCGCAAAAGCAAAACGTAGGTACCGAAATATACGGCGCTACAAATTTTCATGTGGTGTTTGCTGCAAAAAGAAACTGTCTCGTGCAGTTTTTTAAGTAAATTCTAATTTAGAGATTTTGTTTCTATTAGTTTTTGGTTATACAAAAAAAAATGGTTTTACCTACTTTCATTTTGACGACCTCCCTGACGACTTTGGTAAGCGCTGTGGTCTTAATAACGAGAGATCCCAGGTTCGATTCCCGGCAGAATTTTGGAATATTATAATTTCTAAATGTCTGGTCTGGTTCTGCCGTGGTCAATCACGGCGGTGGCTAGTGACCGTTACCACCCTACCTGCAAAGTCGTGCCGCCAAGAGATTGAGCGTTCCGGTACGATGCCATGTGAAACCAAAGGGGTATGGATTTAATAAAAACTGGGTTTAACATAGGTAATGTAGCCCTGCACAAGAAGTCTCATTATACTTACTTTATCACCTACTACTTATTATTTGCTTGGATCAATTGAGTTTTAAAGTTACCCGTCGCCATTGTACTACCCGATAACGTTATTTTTTGTTAGTTATCGGTTTTTAGCACAGAAGTGTACGTTTAGCTTTATTTTTGTCTCTGGTAATGAAACCGGAAGGAAATGTCTACCTAATGTTGCTATTATCGACGATTTTCGAGCACGCGTCGGTTTTGAAATGACAGTTCGCGGCGTCTCAACAGCTGTTCGACCATTATCGCAACCTAAAAGCGCAAGTTTGAATTATTTGTCTTATTGCACGTGTTTTAAGCTTATTAAATACAGTCGAGACTTTAGTTTAAAAATTGATTAAATTATGGACGAAGACGCAGGCGTCAGAGGTATGTAAATCAAGTAAAATTAAGTGTAAGAAATTGTAGAAATAGATGTGTAGCTAAATCGTGCAACGCATTTTAGATAATTCTTCCGACGACCTAGATTTTCAACTAATATTGTACTTTTATAATGTTAAGAAAAATTCTATTAAGATTCGTCTTGATATTATTCTATTTTACACGCCCACTTATGCCAAACTAAGTACAAAACTGCCTCCTCACCTCATTTCTCAAGTTGGTGGATTGGACGGTTGAAGGTATTTTTTTATGAATTTTTCATCATTAGCAATCGGGTGTAGTAAAATCTGTTATATATATATGTCTATTCATTGAAATCGATTTTACTCCCCTAATATGTAAGTAAGCACATTATTTATTTTTTAAATGTAGGTAGGCTCATCATTATTAGTAGCTCTATCTGAGTAAACTGCTATCATTCATTTTAATTTGTGGAAGAAATTAATATCTAATTATACCAACATAATGCCATTCTCATTAATTGTTTGGCTTAGTAAGTACTACTAAATTATTAAAGCAATAATTGATCTAATTATAATATTGCACAATAATTTATTTAAGCTTTAAATGGTATAGTGTAAAAACGAATCTAAGAACATTTCAACATTCTAAGTGATAAACATCGACAGTCCACTACTAAAGTATGTCTTGCAATCACCTCTACAGAACAGAGTTTTCTGCAACTTGTGATTGCAATTACCAATTCGCAATTTGCAAGAGTCTAAGGAGATTAAGACAATCAATTTTAAAAACATCAGAGACATATTAAATAGTATTATTTACTTGCATGCTCTATAACTTTCAAAATATATATTAATTCTCTTTAGCTTTGTTGAATCATAACTAAAGCTTAATATGCCTACCTAAGTACCTACTCATAATAATTAAGGATACATTGAGAATAAAATTTTCTTGACATTCCGTTTTTGTAAGTCTGTCTTTTTCTACTTTCATGCTAATGCACAAGTGTCACTACTTAAATCTTAATGTTATTAAAATTTTGTGTATGAAATAAAAGGGCTTATTGTGAGAATCCCAAATATTATTTTTAAATTTTAAAATAAATAGTTTTAAAGTTATTAAAGAAAATAGATGAAAATTGGCATTACCCTCATTGATTTTCGAAACTGCTGAATCCTAAATTTTGAAAAGAATACAGAAAATAGTTCTGTACTTATAGTTCACAGGAATGTCTATAAGAAGTCTACTGTCTAAAAATGACACGACAACTATATATTGTGAGTACAAACTCACATATTCATTGTACAGAACCCTCTCTACTCCAGTCAATCTCCCACTTGTCCAGTTTTTACTTCTTAAAGAGACTTGGAGGTTACCTACATGTCAGGCCCATCATGCAACAGTGTAATTAATACTATCATTGAAATGAATCAAAAAAATATAAAACTAAATAAAAACTATACTTGTAAATGTTACTGTAAATGGTTAATATTGGTTATGCTACAGCCCCAGTGACCCGTTTAAGAAGGAGACTGTCTGTAGAACAGACTGAGGAGGGAAAATCACCAGCAGTCAACACTCCAACCATGAAAAGAGGAGGGAGGAGGACTGCAAAATCTGAACTTGAACTAATTGATGAAAACAGTAAGTTATACAAATATGTTTTTATTTTAATTTCTTTATAGTTTGTACATTGACATTAATTCTATGAAACATAAGTTTGAAACAATTGATTTTCACAAGAAAATATTAAATGTTAAAGTAGCCTTTATCCGACTCCAGAAAAGCTATCTCTTTACCAAATAGTGCCCACAACTCTATCCACATGGATTTTGTTTTTTTTTTAAATACTGTGGGAGCTCTGATTTACTGGAACAAAAAGTAACCTATGGCAGTATCTGAGATGTAAGCTATCTCTATACAATAAGGATTTTGATTTACATTCCCAAGGTAACAGTTACAGAAGTAGCTTACCCACAAAGATGATTAACATAAGTAAACAATCCCAAATAGCCTGTGGAATCCCATGGAAGCCCATGAATCACTTTTAAGGAGTATATTATAAACATGATTTAAGGCTCAATAGCTCAACAGTTAAAGAAGTGGACTGAAATCTGAAAGGTTGGCGGTTTGAATCCCACCAGTTGCCCTATTGTCTTACCTACTCCTAGCATAGATTTATGCTTACTTGGAGGGTAATATCAGACATGGTAAGTGGCTATTTTTTTTTATTATTTAAACAAATATTCTTTCCATCAGTTCCAGACAATACAACAAAGAAAAGTACAACCAAAAAGACAGCTACAAAGGATGTCACACTACCTGAAGAGAAGCCAGTGACTCCGGCTAGGCGTAGCGCAAGAGTTAAATCTAACACCAGTATCATATCTGAGACAGCTCTCGCAGTTAATTCACCCAGAGCCATAAGAGCTACACGAAGAGCATCACTAGCTGGTATGATTGTTGATTGGTTAAAATCTGTGTTATTTGTAAACAGTAGGTACCCCTCATTTCGCTACACTTTGATGACGCAGTGGTGAACGCTGTGGTGTTATCAGTGGGAGACCCATGTTCAATTCCTGGCAGGAAAAATTTGGAATTTTATAATTTCTAAATTTCTACTGGTCTGGTCTAGTGGGAGGCTTTGGCCATGGCTAGTTACCACCCTGCCGGCAAAGTCGTGCCGCCAAGCGATTTAACGTTCCAGTACGATCCTGTGTAGAAAACAATGGGAGTATGGGTTTAATAAAAACTGCCATACCCCTTTCAGGTTAGCCTGCTTCCATCTTAGACTGCATCATCACTTACCACTAGATGAGATTGCAGTCATGGGCTTCCTTGTATCTTCCTGGATATAAATAAAAAAAATCATGTGCCTTCTTTTTGGGTATGATTCTGAGCATGCACCTCTAACTTTTTAGAGCTATATGCATTATAAGCAATTAAATTTGCTTTAATGGTGAAGGAAAACATTGCGAGGAAGCCTGCATGCTGGAAAGTTCTCCATAATGTTCTCCAAGGTGTGTGAAGTCTGCCAATCTGCACTTGGTGGGCTCAGTAAAAGTAGTGTTTCTTAAGATAAACATTATCGAAAAACATGTATGCATTGTGATTTCAATTTCATTTTACAGGTAGTGATGGTGAAACACCTCTTACACCTGTCAGACAAACTCGCAGAACTAGAAAAGATTCAGCATCCAGTGTTGAAAAAGGTATACTTAAATGTAGTTTTTGTTTTAATAAATGAAGTTTTGTGGTTTCTTAAGGAAATTAAAATAAATATTCATTTTTAAATGTATGGCATATAATATGTAGAAGTTTACATGCAAATAACCTTAATAGTTTAATCTTAAATTGATCATTATAAATTATTACAGAACCTCAACTTCCGCCTAAACAAGGAATAAAAATTACAGACGTTATCGTTGAAGAACCTGAAGTTAATTTAATAAAATTGACACCCCAGTCTGAAATAGCAACTGATCAAAGCAGTTCACCCAACAGCACTCGCAAAAGCCCTCGCCTTTTAGAGAAAAAATACACTTCTCCTCACAAGGCAACAGTTGAAACAGTTGAGGAATCTAGTAATGCTATACCAGTTGCAGAAACTACAGCAACCATACCTACTAAAAATTGTAGTATTATACTAGAGTCAATAAGTCTATCTTCACAAGATACTGCAGATGAGCCAACAAATAAAACAGGTGCTCCTGATGGTCAACAAAATAAAACTCCACAAAATAGACTTTCAATAGCCAATACCAAATTTACTAAGGAACTAAGTGCAGAAGTCACAAACCAGGAAAATTTGAATAAAAGTTGGTCAGATGCAGATGATAAGAAAACTACAATAAAAAGACAGCGAACCAGATCATGGACAACTCTATCAGCCTCAAATGACAGTCAATTTTATAGTGATAATGAAAGCGCTAAAAATAAAATCAAAAACAGTATGACATCTCCTTCGCTGCTTCTGAATAAATCTGGATCAGGAGATGGTTCATCAAATAGAAGTTTAAACCAAAGTGTATCCAATAAATCAGTTTCGAAAAGGGAAAAGAAAGACAGCGTGAACTTTGTAGTTGAAAGCATAAATGAACATTCAGACAAAATTACTATTGACAATAATATAGAAAATAAATTGGAAAATCAAACACTATCACTTTATCAAAATAACACAAAAAATCATGACACAAAAACAAGTGACCTCCTAGAAGAAGAGCCGAGTGGGGACATAAAAACTGTGATTTATATTGAAGATTCTGATTCAAATTCTGAAAAGATAAATGAAAAGACAAGACATGAAAATGAGGACCAATGTGTTCCTGTTGTAGAGCACACTGGTAAAACATCTCCAATAAAAGTTAACTTATTCACATCAGTTCTAGATAAAAATGAACAAAATATCTTCAACAATAACGAGCTAACTCAAAGAAAAGATGAACCAATGGATTGTGAACCAATGGATATTGATGAAACAATACCTGAAAATATAATAATACCTGAAATGGAAACCACTGAACTGAATACAACAGGAAAGAAATCCACTAGTGTCCACCTTGCTAATTTATCCAATGAAGAAATATTGAATAAATTTGAAAAAAAGTCTTCCATTACTCAAAGCTTGGATAAAAGCGAAATCGAAACGAAAAATACTCTTATAATGTCACAAATAAAGGGCACTTCTACAGAGGATATCAACAACGCAGTTAAAACCCCACAAGATATAAATGACAAGCTCCTCTCGAAATCTGTGGATGATTTAAACATTACTCAAGAAAATGATATCAAGAAAAATTTATCTCTGCATTATTCGACAAGTACCCCTTTGCAGGATAAAAATATCAAGAAGTTTCAAGGAATCCATGATAACAATTCATTTACTTCTACTCAAAACATTGAAATTAAAAATATAAACAACGAATTATCTAATATGTCTAAGGGTCAATATAAAAATATCTCAAAAACGGAAGATAGTGAGTCATTGGAGGCTGAAAATTTAAAAGAAGCAATTTATACCGGAAATGCAAAAAATAAAGGGAAAGACAAAAAATCATCAAAAAAAGAAACAAGCATTATTCAAAGTGAAACTGCCTCCGCATCATCGAAAGAAGAAATGGAAACTAATAAAAATGCATTGAATGAAAACCGTAGTAAAGTAAATGACGAAGACATACTGACACACAAACAGCAAAATGAAAGCAAATTAGAAGATGTATCACTTGATAAAAAATCGATCAAACTAGTGCCTAAAATTAAACATTCCAAGAAAAATGAATCAAGCTCGGAAGAATCGGTAGAAGAAGTTGAATCAGATGATGACGCTGCAGAAAAAAGTAATTTAATTGATTATGAAGCACTGGATGCTGGTTATGATTATGAATCTGGTGACAGTCAAGATGAAAGTGAGCGACAGTATCAAAAAGATCATGAGATTCTAGACAAAGGTGAAACATTAACAACAGATGAGGAATTCTCAGATGACTCTGATTACGAAAAAGATTCATTTATAGTGAGTTCGAATGAAGAAGATGAAGAATTATTAGACGGTTCAGATGATGATCTTTCTATGAGTGACAAAGAACTTAAAATGACCGCCAGGTCCAAGAAAAAATACAATGAACGAAAAGGTAAAGAACAAAGGGAAGCTTCCAGAGAGATGTTTGAGTCACGTCATAAATTAAACTCTTCTGATAAGAGTACAAATTCAGAACCCAGTAATACTAAAAAGAGCAGACGCCAACAGATAAATTCTTCAGAGTCCGAGGAAGATATTAAACCAAGAAAAAATAATAGATTGAGATTAGACTCAACCAAAGAGGCTAGCTTACTTGCAGACAAAAGCGAGCACAAGATTTCAATAAAGAAAAACAAACAGCTGCCTGATAGCGATAGCAGTAGCGACGAAAGTCTTCCAAATGAAAGAGAAATGACTATTTGTAATGAAACTATAAAAGAAAGTGACCCATTGCTTGCTCAGATAAAAACAGAGCCAAAGACACCTCTAAGAAGTGTCAACTCTACCATAGCATTTATTGATTCTGAGGAAGTTGACAATGACAGAGTTGATAAAAATGAGTCAACAAAGACTCAGTCCGAGTTTCTTGACCCTTTACAAGCTACAATGGTCAGCGATTATGATGATGACTCGCTCAGTAGTGTTGATGAAAACATAATACAGAATTATGACTCAGTTCTGAAAGATTTAAACAAAAGCAACAAGGTCCAAGCTAAAGTATGTGATATTTCATTAAATCTTGACAGTAAACGCAAGAGGAAAGAGAAGCCTGCTATAGTTGACGAATTAAATTTAACTGAAGTGAAATCTGACAAACCAAAGAATAAACAGAAAAAAGAACCTAGTACTATTGTTAACGAAATATTACCGCGAAAAGATGACGACGAAGCCTCGTCGGATTCTATAGATTTACATTTATTGTTCTCTGAAGACAGCAATAGTAGTGATACATCTTCACAGCAAAATAAAATGAAGGCTGCTGGTACTGATTCAGAAGAAATTATACCATTGAAAAGAACGGAAGCAAAAACAGACATTCGTGAAAGTCAAGGTAAGCATTTTTATCAATTTTTTCAACCAATTTCTCAATACACAAAATATAGGTTTCCTTTCTGTTTTTCAGATTTAAATCACAGACAGATACTTCGATTTTATTTAGATGCGTAGATAATAATAATATTGTATTTAGTTTTGACTTGTTACAGACAGTGAAAATGTAAGCTTTTATATTGATGCTGCAGATCGCATACAGATTCATTGAATAAATAATCTTAGTCTAAAAGAGGATAAAAATCATTCTTTTTTTTTTAATAACACTAGAATCTAGATAATGCCTGCGACTTAGTCTACGTGAATGTAAAGTTTTTGACCATCCCATCCCTCTTTGATCTTTCAGGATAAAAGTAGCGATATTTGCGGAATTTCGTCAAAATCGGTTAAACGGATGGTTTTATCAGACCTTCAAAGTAACAATTTTTCCGGAACAAAAAGTATCCTATGTGTTAATCCAGGGTATAGTCGAACTCCATTCTGAATTTCATCCAAATCTGTTCAGTAGTTTTTGCCTGAAAGAGTAACAAACATACACACAATTTTTTTTTTTCATAATATTATATTAGTGTGATAAATAAAATGAATGGACAAAAACATGTTTTTTTTAATTTCAGATGTATGTGACAAATCTACAAATAAGTCATTGGTCAAAACTCCTAACAGTGAAAAGAAAAAGAAGCGTCAGTCAGAAGCTCCTTTTGAAGAACAAACTGGTATGTTTATTAGTATTATTTTATATTACATTTTTATGTATTCGAACTTAATTCGAAATCTATATGTGTCTGTCTGTTTGTTGACTCCTTTCCCCACCACTGAACATAGCTTGACCAAAACTTAACCCATTAAAACCCTGGCTTTTTTTTTATTTCTAGGCTAGCATCAAAAATCAGTTTAAGAGTCTATACTTATTGATTAAAAATTAAAATCTAAACTTTAGACTACAAACTTCGTTGAATGTGTCATAACTCAAAAAGCTTCAGAAATAACACCCATCTCTATAATTCTATATATCAAAAAAAAACGGTGGCCATCTTGGATTTCAAAATAGACATCATTATCAGTATGAACACTGAAAAAAATTTTATCCCGTTAAACATTCTCTCATCTCATTTTATATTTTTTTTTTTTCAGAAAATGCGACCAACCAATCGTTGAACATTTCAAAAATAAAGACACCGGACAGCCAAAAGAAAAAGACTGACATCAAATCACTTACAGGTAGGTATTTTAATTTATCACTTGGAGCATTTTCAACCCTAATAAATCTTATTGCCAATTATCAAAATATGTTCAATTGTTAGTTATTAAAAACTTCCATATTTATTATAATATTAGTAGAATGTTTTAAAATATGTAAAAATTAGCTATAAAATGTGGTTAAAGAATTTTATTCTCAAAAGAAATTATACAAATTACACTTAATGAGAAATTATAGTAACAAACTTAAGCTAATTTTAGCTTTCGTCACAGCGGTAAGGGACAACACAGTCCTAAAAACGTAGCGGGTAGTCAAATATCTAATAAATTACCCGACAATGCTCCTAAACATTGTTAGGGCCGGACTCAGATATTTTTAATTACAAAACCTTTCAGTTTCTTTGGCAAAATGAGGTACTTCTTTTAAGTAAAGCTTAGTAATAAGATTAAAAGTAAAATTATCTCATTTTAAATAGATAATCCAGAGGTTAAAATTGCATCGAAAACCAGTAAGAAGAAACACAAGAAAACTGCTTCTAACTCCCTTGTAGTAGATGACAAAACTCCATCTATATCAGGTATCTTAAATTTTCTTTAAACTTCTTCTAAAATTGTAATGGAAATCGTAGATTTGATTGATGATTAATGTACAATTCTTTTTAATTTGATAGATAATCAAGAGGCTTCAATTGAATTAGAAACTAGTAAGAAGAAACACAAGAAAACTGCTTCTAACTCGAATGCAGTAGATGACATAACTCCATCTATATCAGGTACATATACATCTATCTAAAGTGGTAAAACAAGATTTAATTGATGATTAGTATTAGATTGATCAATGTACAATTCTTTTTAATTTAATAGATAATCAAGAGGTTTCGATTGAATTGGAAACCAGTGAAAAGAAAACACGCAAAAAACCTGCATCTAACTCTTTCGTAGCAGACGAGACTCCCTCTATACCAGGTAAAAAATATGTTTTAGTAGTATACTAAACTGTAAAACATGTAATATTTAAATAAAACATTTTGGTGATAAGATCTTATCTACATAGTATAAAACAAAGTCGCTTCACACTGTCTGTCCGTCTGTACGCTTAGATCTTACACTAAGCATTGGATTTTATTGCGGTTTTCATCAATAGATAGAATGATTCAAGAGGAAGGTTAAACATATAGTTTAATATTCTTTTGTATGAATTTGTTGAAATATGACACTAATGGTTCAAGATGTCGGAAGAAATCAAGCCAACTGACTTGAGCGCTTTCATCGAAAATTCTGTCTTATCACATAATAGTACTTACATTGAATCTGTGCAAAGCCAAGCTGAGTTTTTATGTTAGTTGATAAATGAATAGATCAATTTTACAGAATGATTTCTCATTTTAGTAGATAATCAAGAGGTTCCAAACAAATTGGATACCAATGAGAAGAAAAAACGCAAGAAGTCTGCTTCTAACTCTTTCGCAGTAGACGAAACTCCATCTATACCAGGTAAAAAACTAAAAACTATTCATGTATAGCGTACTTTTTGAGATTTCACTCGCCATTTTAGCTCTGTGTTAACTGTCATGTCAAAAGTATGATTCACCTTTAAATTGGGGACTTAAATCGTACTTTTGACATGCCCTAAATTAAATTTGAAATTATCAAACTGTGTCTGTCCTTTTCATATTACATTAGTAAGAAGAGGATGTGAACACTATTGTGCTCAGAATCGTCTGAATGTGTTGCTATCTCTTTAATAATGCTCCCTGCGCAATAGACAGCACTAGATTTAGATCTGTTAATTTAGATTAGAGATTGTGTACAACATGCACAAAATTAGCCACATTAATACATTATAATTATTGTTTCAGTAGAAATTCCTCAAAATATTGAAACTAGTTCAAAGAAACGCAAGAGACATTCTTCCCTCAATACGACAAAAGAAGAAATTCTTCCTGCAGGTATTTTTTATTGAATTTCAATGACAGGGTAATGTAAAATGTGGCTCTAGGAAGCAATTCAAGTTCTAGATGAACAATAAATTCTTGGTGTTCTGTTCCAGATGTAGACACTGCCAAAGCATTAAACCTAAACGAGTCAGTAGTTGCTATTAAAAAGAAAAAACGCAAGATCGCAACCCAGGATGAAATTCTAACAGGTAAAATTGCTCATTTATATGTTATATTGCTCATATATATGTTTTTACACGAATTTTTAGTGTATGCAATGCAATATTTACATTTTTTTAATCATTGACACACATGGACATCTAAGCAGATAAAAATAAAGCTTATTTTCTAAATGTTTAGTTGCTGAGACGGTACTAATAGCGGAAAAACACAATGAACCTTGCAACAAGAAACAAGACAAGAAATCAGCGAGCAATTCACAAAACAGCTCTACTAAAATTGGTATGTTTTGTTGTTTGTTTATTTAAAATAATAAGATATCTAAACTAAATAGATCTCTAAAACCTAAAAGCAATAGTATCCTCTTCGCAGGGAACATGAAAGGGATAGATTTAGTTTTAGACTTGTCAATTTAACTTTAGAGATTGTGTGCCCGAACCAAATTAGCACCATTGCCTCTATTTTATTAAAAAATTATAATAGGAATCTGATAAAATATCAGAGTTATTCAATGTGATCAAAGTAAGAATAGGAAAATGATAATTATTTATCATGGTGTTTGAAAACTTTGATAAATATTTAATTAATATTGTATTTTTAGATGAAACAAATAAAAGAAAAAATAAAAAACGCAAAGAACGAGAAGACGACGAAACATCTTCTGCAAAGGTAAAATAATTTGTTTTTTGGTAATAATTGACCTTGTTAATATATAATACGACAAAAAATTTGATAGAGAACTTGAATATACTGTAAAATATTTTATTTTAGGTGCTGAAAGTAAATATCTTCGACAAAGTGCCTCGTCTACCACCCACCTTGTTGGAGAAATTAGAGGATGTACCACATAAAGAAGTTCCTTCTAAGAAGCCTAAACTGATTTCTACAACACAATTCCATGTTCAAGAAACAAAGAAGAGGAAGAATAAACCATCAAACTATCTAGAAGAAAGTGTTTATCTGAACGAGTCATCTGAAAATAGAAGAAACAAAAAGAAACATCTTGAAAAACCAAAAGTGCTACCATTTGTGCCCACCGCTTCAACCTCTTGCAGTGGTTTTACCACTAACTTCAAAATTAACGTATTACCCAGTGATATAACGTTTGGAGCCCAATCAAACACAGTAACCAGTTTCAAAGACAATTATTTGTACGGTCGAAAAATTAAGAAGTTAGGCACATATGACTTGTACAGAAAGCAGAGAAATATAAAATTATCGAAATTTTAATTTTAATAATGACAGTAACTAAGGGTACTTTTGGACGCGCCAGAACTATATCACAGTGTCAAAAATGTCGCCTGGCACAAATTTGTATGAAAATGTGTATGTATCCATTTACACGCCCAACAGTGATTGAATCTGCATTCAACAGCTATAATATGCTCAATACAGACAACATAGTGGCCAGCAACGTAGCCTCACGCTGCACACGAATGCCAATCAAATCCGACCATTGATACTCTGTAATTTGTGGCTGCTATATAACACAAATTCAGCTGGCGACATTTTGCCACTGGTGGTAGTCCATCTGAATAAAAATAAACCTGAATAATCCGCCATATTCGTTTAGTTGACTGAAACTTTGTGAGTCTAACGTCTCATACTTTTCTTAATTATTATTATATCCTGATTTCTGACTTATTTGATTAATTTTAGACAGACCCTTATATAATAATTAGGTTTACAAATTGGCTGACGTTTTAATTATTGTTTATAAAACTCATTTTGTTACTACTCTATTTTGTTACTAGACTTCTTTTCACTAATTTTCAAAGAAAATTCATAAGGGGCCCGTGTTTGATTTTAGATTATTTTGTAAGGTTTGTTTTATTGTGGCTAATATTTATGTTAATATACATTGCTACCCCTATCATAATGCAATGCTTCCAGTGGAAAAGGATAGGTTTAGATTTAGAACTAACAATTTAAGAGGTGTACAGAATTAGCCACATATGTCATTTTAAAGTTTTATTACGTTTAGGCAAAACCTGGAGTTCCTAGTACAATATTAATAATGAAGTATGTGAAGTATACTTAAGAAAACTAACGAGAAAATTTATTGGTTCCTTTTCAGATATACACAAATCTCTTTGAATGATAAATTAACAAATCCAAAAGGTGGTGTTAGTATTGTTATCCTATTCATGTGAGGACACAGGTTAACATGTTTATATATTTGTGTATAACTGAATTAATACTTGACTTCTTAATATTAACCGTTGTGCATCTACAAGTTATACTTCAAATACATTTTTAAAATAAAATAGTTAAACATAATCATGATTGAACAAGGAACTTGTTATAAAATGCCATAGGCTTTAAGAAATTCATGTTTCTTCTTTCATACCCATATTAATTCATTGTTATAAAAATAGGTTATATTATGGTATTGCTTGATTAGAAATGATTGTAATTTATATCATTTTATTAGTGTTTTATAATTTTAAATGTTTACCCACTGTTTAAGTTTCCCGCCATAAAATTGAAGTCACTCTAGAGGGCGCTGGCATGTTAAGTGAAAAAGAGGTATCGCCCATGTGCCGTGTTTTCAATTATACATTAATAACGCATTGAAATTTTTACTTGATTCATTAAATAAAAATATTCTTTCTTAAAATATAATTATTACTCAATAACCACATACAGGTTCTTCTGCACATAAACCATGTAAATAGTTCCCGCCTTGTCATGCCGGTGTAAACAAACCGCCATGTTGTTGAAAGTCGACGAGTCACGTCAACTGGTAAGTATCAAAGTAAGTATATAATAAGTATCTGTAGGAACGAATAAATTTAAATTTATTAATTAAATTTTTTGAAATTCAAACTGTATTTGTTGAGTGATATAAATTTCAGTTTTATTATAAAAAAGTAGGTTAACTAACATGACGTCAAGCTATAGCGAAATTAAAACCAATAGCATTTGGCTGCTGTAGGTCACGTGGAGCGCCTCCACCAATAGAAATGCAAACCAGTCTTTGTGTACCTTTTCACATAATAGCAAAACAGAGTGTACTCTATGGAGTGAGTGGTGTTATATTTGTCAATTTTATGACGCTAAATACGTAAATGTGTGAAATTCAGGATTATTCTATTGAGCATAAGGATATTTATTCGAGTAAATATTCGGTAAGTCCAACTTTAGATCTAGAAATGTGTTTTTGCGTGTATATACCTCAGTTAGGGACCATGAGAAAGTAACACGGCTATGTCCCGCTCTTTTTAATGTCATTCATTCATAATACATCTCGTGTATGATTTTGTGCTCGAAATAAATATAATGTGGATTTTTTTACGTTATACGATCATTATAATCAAGTTAATTAATATTATGTTGTATAAATGACATTCTGTCAAAGTGGCGGGAAACGGTACATATACTTCATTACGTAGTCTAGCTAAAAAACATATTTTATTACGTGGTATTGGCATACAACTTTCATGAAAATGAGCAGCCTTTTTCATTTCTATTGTAAATACCCAATGTTCGGGTTTTAATACTTAAATGGAGATATTTGTTTCTAAACACGAGGTCATATAGATATTTGTAACGGACAAAACATCTAGTCTTTTGTCCCTTTTCCGCTCATTCATTCACACGCTGTGTGATAAGGATAGAATGTATATTATTATTATTTATCGAGTTATTTTGGTATATAATTTACTAAACAGTTCTTACTTATGTTTTCTATTTCGAGTTATATTATTAACAACATGAATGTCAAAACACAATCAAAATACGAAACTAATAACCTTATTATATTTGTAAAAATTGATAGTTAAAACGGCGCCAATTTGCCGTCAATGAGTTTACGTTTGGTTGTAAAAGTTGCATACATACCTAGGCAGTAGCTATAATATAATATGCCTACATAATAGTAATTCACATTGTTATTAATTCAACTCTAGCGCTTTTTTCATGCCCTTTATTAGGTAGCAGCACAAAGTAGCTTGTGTGTTGTAGAATTTGAGCTAATAAAGTTTTAATAATAAATAATTTTATAATTTTGACAATTAGGTACTTTATCAAAATGAGTGAAAATTAAAAAATCTGTGCCAGTGTTAAAAAGTTAACATTAATAGAAAATATTTTAGAACTAAATTGTGTCTACGATGTAGTTATGTGGTTCCCACGGCCAGTTCCAAGCGAGAATTTCAAAACGTTTAACAATGAGTGCACCTTGTCAATGTAGTTGTGTGGTTATCGAAGAAATATTTCTGTGTGTGTAGGCCGGGTCACAGTGTAGAAAATATTATTGATAAAAAATAGCATTTAACATTGATGATACATTTTATTTTTATTTCGTAAAACTGCTTTTTCCTGTTGTTTACTTGGTCGTTATTTTAGGTTCGACTTACCTCTCGATCTGTTATCAAAATTATTTTTATCCATTAGGTACCTATAGGCAATATGCGTTGCAAATCGCAATGCCTGGCAATTTTACCACTCGTGTGCCTCCTATTTATAGTATATTGATGGCCAGAATCAGAAAACTACACGTAATCGCCAATAACTGGTTAAAGTTTCAATGAAATCGAATGAGTGATACTTATAATTCCTAGGTAATGATCACACAAATCTTAATTCTTATACTATTCCTAATGATACATTTACATATACATACATATAAACGAACTAGTCGAAATACCTAGATAACAAACACAAATCTTAATTTTTATTTATATTAATTATTCCTAATATAGAATATACTTAGTGGTTTGCCCCGAACTGAGATCTCATGGTATCCCACAATTCCCAAGATAGTTTTAATTTAACTTTATATTGTTAATTGTTATAGTTAACTTTTAACATTACTTGCAAAAAGAGCTAGAGTTATTGGAGATAGTTTAATTTTGCAGTCATGCCTGTTAAAAATTAAATAGTTTCGTTTCTTTGTAATTATTATCTATTTTTAGTATTTCTTGTTTAAATACAGGAAATAACTGAAATTATAGATAAGTTTCGTTTTATATTTGAGTTTGAAGTAATTACGTCCAGTAATTCAGAAGTTATAAGGCTTTGACAGACGGACGGACAAGTGTAATCTCACTATAGTAGACTCAAGACCTCGCTTCGCTCGGTCAATAAACGAATATATCGTGAATGGATTACTAAACAAAGTTTTTCAAATGGTATTTTTGAAAAAAAAAAATTACTGACGCGTTGAGAATTCATTGCACTTAATGCGCGTTTTACCACAGAATACATAATAGTACCTACCTACCTTCCAGGTCAAGGATCACTGTGCAAATACGTTTAAATAAATAGAAACTCTTCTTAAGAGGCAATAAAGTGCAATTCAGCTCACAGCGAGTTGCGACCTAAAATTTAATAAACGCCTCTCTTTCTATTGTGTAACTCTTATCCCTCTATCAGAAGGGATAATAGTTCTACGAATGCCGTCGATGGGGCGCGCCGCCATTGGTTGTTTTCTTACGTCACGTGACCAAGTGAGCCCGGCCTGGTTTTACAAAGGCTACCTACTTATGGAATTAGGTACTAATGTACGCAAAGTTACACACAGCAATTACTGTACATTTCATTAACAGCGTATTTTGTCCTCGTTTGCTCGGTAGTCTGTACCGGCCAGCCATCAGGGCCCAGGATACGTTAGGGAACGCGAGGGAGTCTGCAATGTATCGGTGAAATCCACTATTTGCCTTTGCTCGTTCTCTTTCGCTGTCGGTACTCACACACTTTCAACATGAAATTGTTGCTGTGCGCCAAGTCCCAACACTTCAAACTATCATACTGATCAAACTTACTCTGTGGGAAGTGCACTCAACGAAAAAGGGACTCGAAGGCGGCTGCAACCTGTTAATGTGTGCGTGTATTTCAATGTAGTTGTAGTCTGTTTACGAGCGGCCCGGCACACACCTGTGGTTGATTCCGTCAGCCGTTACACTCTCCCCTAATGTTAACGGTTGGTGTTCCAACTAAGCGAAAACAAAAAGTTTCATCCATAAAAATAGTTCAATGAGAAGCTTAATTATTTATCGTTTACAAATGAGATATCTACCTGCATAAGGCTCATAGCTAATATGTAATTAAAATAATTATCTGGAGCATTTTTAGAGTTCCGTACCTCGAAAGGAAAACCGGAACCCTTATAGGATCACTTTGTCGTCTGTCGTGTCTGTCAAGAAACCTTAAGGTACTTTCAGTTAACCTGGAATCACTAAATTTGGCAGGTTTGGAGATCTTATAGCAAAAGTAAAGGAAAAAAATTCGAAAACCGTAATATTTTTTTTGTGATGTTATTAAAATGAGTTCATGAACAAATAAATAATTAGTATTTTCAAAGTAAGATACTATACCAAGTGGGGTATCATATGAAAAGACTTTACCTGCAAATTCTAAAACAGATTTTTATTTATTTTTATGCATGTTTTTGATTTATCGTGCAATATGTTGAAAAAATACCTGAGTATGAACCTCGGAACCCTCGGCGCGCGAGTCTGACTCGCACTTGGCTGGTTTTTATATCATCAGTCCTAACTTAGATTCCATATTATCATGATATCACAGGTAGAGATACCATTCGTCCGCGAAATTCAACGGAATTGCCTAACTTGAACTCTACCCTATTCTTATTTTGAGAGGAAGACCAGTTCTCAGCACTGGCCGTCGATGGGTTGAGTTGAGATGGTGGTGGCCTAGCTTAATGGGAGCCTAACTTCTAGTGTTCAGAAGCAGAAGTTTTCTAAGCTTTCGTCCGGGTATAAAATTAGGTTCGCAGTAATATTCAGATAGGCATTTGTATTATGTAGGTACCTAATACCAACCTATCTACTTACTACATTATAATACCTATTATATTCACTGTCATTAGTCATTACATTTAAAATTTGCTATTTATTTTATTAAATAGGTAAGTATAAAATAAATATAACTACTTAAATTAGTTAATTAATTTTTATCATCAAATAATTAATGTTAAATATACAGTGCAAATTTTTTACTAACGAAACTCAAGGACTGAGTAACTATTTTTTTTCGCTATAGAGAGCTTACGTTATGTGGAGAGAAAAAAAACCAAATTTGACTAATCACAACAATTTTAATATTTGCTTCAAAAAATAGTACGTACCTACCTATGTAACTATGTTAATTAATTCTAGATACCTATAAATAGACTAAACTTTGTCTGACGTTTTCTGCTTTGCCAGTACTTTTTGTATTTTCTTATGTATTTAACACATGTATTGGTGTGTGGTGGGTTCATATTTATCAAATAAGAACAGTTTGTCTATTAGTTTAACTGCATTAAGTCTTTTTGAATAGTTGGTGGTGGTTCAGAATCGTCCAGTCATCGTCATCTTCATTTAGTTTCTCCTTACTTTTCGACGCCTAATTAAGAATCTCTTCATCAGTAAGTGATGCCGTTGTGGCCAGTTCTTGATCTATACTTTCGAATATTTGTGGATCTTCGTTAAACTTGTGTGATATATTAAACGGTTTAATCCAATCATTCACTGTTAGAATGTCCTCACTATCACTTTGCTCAGTTTCTACTGTATCACTATGACAAAGTCCTGCGTGACGAAAAGAATGTCGTATAGTTGCAGCTGTTACCTCTTTCCAGGCTTTGGATATCAAGTTCATTGCTTGTAGCATATTAATTGAGGTCTTACCGTCGGACTCAATCATGTCCATCAACAATTTCTTTTTATATATATCCTTCAGGCTTTTAATCACGCTCTGGTTCATCGGCTGCAATGCACTGGTTGTGTTAGCTGGAAAAAATGCCAGCTCTATGTCTCGAAGATTGGATACAAGAAGGTGAGCAGGGCAATTATCTACTAGAAGCAAGATCTTCCGTCCCTTCAGTTCAGCATCCCATTTTCTCACTTCTTCTTCAAAGAATTGCGCCGTCATCCAAGCTGATTTGTTTACTTTGTATGTGACAGGCAACTGTTTTGTGTTCTTAAAACACCGTGGGTTTGATTTTCCTATAACCATAAGCTTCCTTTTTTCTGTCCCACTCATATTGGCAGCTACTAGAACGGTAATACGTTCTTTAAAGAGTTTTCCTCCTACAAATTCTTCTCCTTCGAATTTTAAAGTTTCGTTGGACGTCATGTTGAAGAAAAGTCCCGTTTCATTAGCATTAAAAATATCATTGGGAGCGTATTTATCTTTTAATTTTGGCCATACTTTATTAACCCAATCCTTAGTCACATTCGCATCGACATCTCGCGCCTCTTCATGAATTTTACTATAGCTAATGTTGTGACGGAGTTTAAATTTTCCGAGCCAACCTTCTGACGCTTTAAAGTCAGTAATGCCTAGCTGTTCTGCAAACTTCTCAGCCTGTTCTTTAATGATTGGCCCCGAGATTGGTTCATTATTCTGGCGCTGAGTGTTACACCACGCCAACATTGCTTGATCCAAAACTCCGAATTTTGGCTTCCTCAATTTTTTACGACACTTTCCCTCCAATACCGCCTTCAGAAATTTTTCCTTGTTTTTCCAAATTGTAGCAACAGTAGATGGTCTTAACCCCAAACGTCTCCCAACATCACTTTTCTTTTCTCCCTTTTCTATCGCACGTATCAAACGAACTTTTTCGTCAACGCCGAAAGATTTTCTTTTATTTGCCATGTTTCCAGTTTCAAGGTTGGTTTACGACTGATAATAATACGATAGGCGTTAGTTTGTTTGGTAACAGAGACCAAAGTCCAAACTTTCCTATAAACAATGCGATCCAAGAATAATGGCAACTATGTTGTAGGCAGTTAACAATAAGCAGTGCAGGTCTACTCAGGCGTCTTTCTTAGAAATTTTGACACTCTAAAGGCAGTCAAAGCTAATAATACAAATCCGAACGAACGAAGCCGATAACTTAGACAATAAGTTTGTGTCCTGAGGTACGCGCACCGCGCAGGCGGAATGAACGGCGCAATAAACAAATGTTCCACACGTTCTAACTTATCCGGAGTGCGACTGGGCGAGCACATGTCACGGCGCATACTAAATTCAGCGTGTAAATCCGCTCCGCAATCCGCCCGCCATACGGCGTTCGTCGGTGGTCGTGCACTCATTCGTATTCGATCGTTCAATATTATAAACGTTACGTCAAAATCCATCAAATACAAATCGTAAAAGTACGAATGACTGCACAAACGCCCATACGTGGTGCGCCGTCACTCAGGGGTCCAGAGTCAAGACGCGTACTAATACCGATAAAAAATATTTATTGATACATTGAATAATCACTTTGAACATATTTCTTCGTAACAAAGAATGGCTGTTGGGTTATAAAGAGTGTATAAGTAATAACTTGAACTAAACTTTTCGCTATAGAAAGTTTTTCGTTATAAAGAATTTACATTGTAGTTAAATAAATACCGGTCAAGTGCGTGTCGGACTCCCACACAAAGGGTCCCATACCATCGTACAAGATATTTTAATACTTTTATTTTTGTGATTATGGGCCGATTTTTCAATCGTCAAATAACTATTATTATACTGAGAATAATTTGACGTTTTGATAGATTTACTATGAAAAACAGTTGATTACTATGAAAATCAAAAACTATTATGCTTAAAAATATCTGTTTTAGAATGTAACTACAAATAAACCCAAGGTCCATAATATGACACCCCACTTGGTATAGTTCTTTGAAAATTGAAACACATTTTTTTTTTTCTGTGATGTAACCACAAATTCACGGTTTTCGGATTTTTTCCTTGGCTTGTGCTATAAGGGCTAACTACCTGCCTTTCATGATTCTAGGTCAACGTGGAGTAGGTACCCTATAGGTATTCTTGACAGACAAGACAGACGGATAGACAGACAGACAACAAAGTGACCCTATAAGGGTATATAAAAATAGAACATTTTTCCTTTTGAGGTACGGAACCCTAAAAAATTAGAATGTGTTCATAAACATACTTAGTGCTGATTTTTCAATTGTCAGATAACTTTTACCTGGGAAATAAAGAAGTTTTGACACGTACCTAGTGATAGTGATGATAGTGATATCTACCTACTACAAAAATAGTTTTTGTAGTAATGTGTACAAACGAAATTATGAATACCTTATTGAAAACGGTTGACTCAGTAACGCTTATTACGAAGAGGACATTGCCCCGAACCGGCAGGTGTCACCATTCTACAAATTGCGAACAAACACAATAATTACTAAGTTTTCGACTTTTTCGAGTCAATGTAAACTTGAATCTGGTCATCTTAAAATGATCTTCCTTAGTTGGTTTTATAGATATAGTAAGTATTAGGTAGGTACCAATTTTTATTAAAATTAGGCAAAAAACCTCAAAAAAAATTAGATATTCTTAAATAGGTACAATGCAAAAACATTTCATGAAAATTATCTCAGCACTTAATATTCCTGAAATCAACAATTTTTTTAATCACATTCGCGGTGGGTTAATTTTCTGTCGTGACAAAATCTAGTTCTAATGAAAAAGTTTTCCTGAAAGTTGTACCTTTGAGTGCAGACGCTAAAAATTTATATGAAAGTTCATGCGGAGAAATATTTCAGTTTCCCTCCCTTTTGAACTGGAAAGTAGACGGTGGGGAGTGACTACGCCGCACATCCAATCAATACGTAACCCCTCTATTTCGACCTATCACTGCGCGCGCATAAAGGAAACACGTCGGAAAATTTCGCGCCAAGCAAGTTTCCATGGATATATTTTTAATCAAAAGTACGTAACCAAGACTCCCATTCAGAAGCGCTTTTACATACATATCACGCTATATGCATATTATATAATAATCTTATTAGCTCCTTGGACGAGCTTTAGGTAATTCAATAATTCATTAAAATTAGGTTCTCTTCAGATAACTGATAAACACGTTTTAGTATTCATTCAAACACAAAATTGTATACGTAATAATCAAGTTAATTCAACGGTTTCAATAATTCTTGGCGCCTAGATGATAGAACCTTAAATTAACAGGTTTCAATTTTTGTCTACCTAGGTATATAAACTTCGACTACTCTCCTAATCCACATCAAAAATTCCCACGACCAGTACTTGCCATCCTAATTTATTTTCTAAAATATATTATCTTGCCCTGATCGTTAATTAATCACTCAATCATTCCACCGGATCAAAGGTTTTCCATGCGCATGTATCGATCAAGATTTTGTAGGTGATCTATTTTTAAAATTAACGCTATGGAAGGGAGATACATACGAGAGCTTCGTACGAGATGGTCTAACCGTGCATGGCGTAGTCCCAGCACGTAAAATGCAATGCAAAGTCTATGTTTTGAAAAGAGGTCAATTAGGTATTTGTAAATAGGGGTTTTTAAACTTTTATCAAGCTTACACCTTGAGCAGTACCAGATTTCACGTGCTTGTAGCGCTATCACTGACTAATTTATTACTTTATTATTATTTTTTTTCTGCCCGAAAACTCCATACTTCCAAGTTCTGTATAATACCAAAATGTGTCTATCTGTTACCTTTCATAGCTCAATAGCTAAACGGCAAAAAACCAAAAAAAAAAAGGTCGAAATTTTACACAGCAAGCCCTATTTCCAAATTTTCTGCTATTCGGAAGTTTTTTCATAATAACCCAAAGAGAGTTTTTTAAATAATCCATTTTCCTTTACCTACGTACGTAAACGATTGTAAATTGGTTGAAAATTATAATGCATGCTTAATCTGAGATTTGGGAGATGGAAAATCCATGAAATGACTTCGAAGTTGGCACTTGGCAAGCTAACTTAACAACGAATAAGCCTCGCATCAATTTTTAGGGTTCCGTATCTCAAAAGGAAAAACGGAACCCTTATAGGATCTGTCTGTCTATCCGTCTGTCGTGTCTGTCAAGAAAACCTATAGGGTACTTCCCGTAGACCTAGAATCATGTTTGGCAGGCAGGTAGGTCTTATAGCACAAGTAAAAGAAAAATCCGAAAACCGTGAATTTGTGGTTACATCACAAAAAAAATGTTTCAATTTTCAAAGTAAGATAACTATACCAAGTGGGGTATCATATGAAAGGGCTTTACCTGTACATTCTAAAACAGATTTTCATTTATTTTTATGCATAATAGTTTTTGATTCATCGTGCAAAATGTTGGAAAAAATACCCGAGTACGGAACCGTCGGTGCGCGAGTCTGACTCGCACTTGGCCGGTTTTTTAGTACAATTTTCAATTTATCGCGATAATGCTCGGCCGTAGAGCGTAGACTTGAAGGTAATTTGTTCGGAGAGTAGACTACGGCGAGTTCAAGGCGATCGCGCGCGGTCAGGTTCGAGGACACGTGGCCCCTCGCAGCGCGGGCGCCTACTTGGCCCCCGCAGTTTTTACACGACTTGTGCTGAAAATATATCCTAGAATAGTAAAATCTTGCCCATACTTAATATTATAAATGTGAAATTGTGTCCGTCTATCTGTCTGTCTGCTACATTTTCACGGCTCAACCGCTGATTTGAAGATACAGAGTTAGCTTTACATCCCGGAAACGGACACAGGCAACTTTTTATCCCGGCAAATCAAAGAAGAGGGTCTATTCATTTAACCGATTTATATGAAATTTGGTAGAGGTAGCTTACGCCCCGGAAGTTGACTTCGGCAACTGTTTATCCCGGAAAAGCAGAATTCCCACGGGATTTTTAAAAAACCTAAATCCACGCGGTCGAAGTCGCAGGCATCATCTAGTAGATTATAAATCCAGCGACAAGAATCCCTCGGTGCGCAAGTCTGACTCGCACTTGGCCGGTTTTTTATGATTATAATTATAGGTATGATGTACATATCTAAATACATAACCAAATGAATACCTAATATAATATTCCACTTACCAGTTTACATATAAAAAGTAACAATTTTAATGACCTGGTTAGTGTTTTTATTAGTCTACAAAATGTTATAATGAAAAGGAAACTGAAAAAAAAACTGGCCACTACACCTCTACGCGGACTTTGTCGTTACCAACATAATTATCTTTCTACCTGCTTTGTGAGATCCATAGAAATCCTCGAACCGTATAGGTCCAAACTGACCCTTATAAATTGCGATGTAATTTTATTTTTAAAAAGATTTGTAGGCGTAAATGAATATTTAAACGCTAGTGAACGTCCGCTATTTCACTCGGATAACAGGAGGCTGTAAAATACATATTATTATACTTGATGTTTTACATCTTCTTAAAAACTTGATTTACTGAAAGTACTAAAGGAAGATCCACACCTGCGAACTGAGCAGATCAAGTTGAAAGGCTCGTTCTACCGAGCGGAAATGTCGACTTGAACACCTGCCAGCTGATAACACGAGCCAAGTGGCTCATATTACTCGTATGGTTCAGCTCGCTCGTAGGTGTGGATCCTCCTTAGAATATACTGTATTATTATTAGGTACGAAATACAAATTGATAAACTATTGGCAAACATGTAGGTGGGTATAATAAGTAGGCAATAAGAAGACCGTAAGCCCGATCCTAGCTTCACTAATGTTATTCAATGATATTGTTATTAAGCACGTATAATTAATATTATCTATGTAGACACCACACGATCTTCTACTATTTTACTGCATACAAAAACATGTTAATTAAAAGTAAAATATATACATATTATATATTTTGATAAAACTCATTCATAAGTGCCGGCTAACAAGTTTAGCGAACGTAGACATCGGGCGGTGTTGCCTTGACTGATTTTTTGCTGTAAATCTAGACAAAACGTTCAATGGCCAAATGTTAACAACTATTTGTAGACCTGGGTGGGTACCGAATTTTATGTATTACTAGCTGATGCCAGCGACTTCGTCCGCGTGGATTTACGTTTCAAAATCCCGCGGACACTCTTTGATTTTCCGGGATAAAAAGTAGCCTATGTGTTTATCCGGGGTATAATCTATCTCCATTCTTTCAGCCAAATCCGTCCAGTAGTTTTTGCGTGATTGAGTAACAAACATCCAAACATCCACACTTTCACATAATATTAGGATTAGGATAATATAGAGTAGGTTATTTAGATTTCTGACTGTTCCATTCATGTGCTATCCAAAGGCGCTTGAATATTGCTGAAGGCAGAGGCTGAAACTTGAGCTTTACTTTTATAGGGGCTCTTCATTCCAGACTGCGCGGCGTTTCTTGGACTATTAATTACATCGATGGTTAGTTAATATTCTTTCCGCAAATCTTGACAAAAGAAGTTGCTGATTAGGTAATCCGTTACAAACTTTATTGATAATATTCTGATAAATTAATTATTATATTTGAATGATCAACAATATAATATGGCCACCACTAAAAATATTAAAGGAGGGGAATGTGAAACTTGATACTTACTTTTACGAGTACTCGACACGAAGCTGCGTGGCATTTCCTGGATTTTTTTCCGAATAATTACTCTAGGTACCTACTACAATACTAATTATGTAATAAATGTAAAACTTAAAGTTCTAACTGATTACTGATTCATTAAACCCATAACCGCTCATTTTACATCAGAAATAGAATGTCTTATCTCAAAGGCTGTTCCAATTTTTAGGGTCCGCACTCAAAGGGTAAAAACGGAGCTCTATTAATGTAACTCTTCTGTCTGTCTATCCGTGTGTCTCAAGTGTCTAGCTCTTAGACGAAATGAGTAACAAACTTAAAATTTTGGCATCTGGTGTAGAACGTTGACGAATCAAATATTGAATTAGAAATTCAATTAATTTTCAGGGGAGCTTCCATACATGAAAAAGGAGCCGGATAACATTTTTTTCTTACCCAAGCATGTGGGGTATCACTGTTTAGAGTTTATTGAGTAGTGCGAATATTCTCATTTTTTTTAATCTTAAAAAATAAGAAAATGGTGGGCCGTTAAAATTTTCAGTTTTAGACCATTTTTGTGAGGGGAGCTAGTTTAGTTTGTGAGATATCAGAAACTAAACTAGTTGTGAATATGATGTTTCAGTATATTATGTAGTAGGTACCTACTATATACTGTATTTAAACAATAAATACTGAAAACGTAATTTTATACGGAACCCTAAAAGAGACCGACTCTCACTTGACCGGTTTTTCTGTTATTTTTGTTAGAAAATTACACCTATCATTTAGATAAAACATAGGTGTAATCTGTTTAATCAAATATTATTTAATATTAATACGAGTAGGTACCTTACCTACCTACAAAACAGAAAGTGCCTCTCGCAAAAACAGCGCTACTTAAACCTCTTATCGTTAGATGGAAAGAGAGTCGTTTTAAAAATATCTTAATAGTTCCTACTTCATATCGCACGTAAAGCGAGATGAACTCTAAGTAATAAAGAGCGAGTTCATGGCCCTCTTGAGGCATGGCACTACACGGCCACTTGCGAGACGGATCTACAGACGTTTTCGGTCTGTATACATCCATACTAATACTTACTTAATATTATAAATGCGAAAGTGTGTCTGTCTGCCTGTTTGTCTGTCTGCTACCTATTCACGGCCCAGCAGTTTAATTTAACCTATTCTGACGTTTGGTACAAGGTTAGCTTATATCCCGGGGACGGACACAGGCAATTTTTTATCCCGGAAAATCAAAGAGTTCTCACGGTATTTCCAAAAACCCATCCGCTTAACCGATTTGTATGAAATTTGGTACCGAGGTAGCTTGCGTCCCTGTAATTGACATAGGCATTCCCACGGGATCTTTCAAAACCTAAATCCACGCGGACGAAGTCGCGGGCATCCTCTAGTTTTAACATAAAAAGACTGAATAATAAGCGGTCATGTCACGTTTCTATACCTATTGATGTTGTACGGTGTAGGTACGGTGTACCTACCTATTCCTACTTCCACGGCTATCTGATTACTTGCAAACGCTGAATCAGTTTAACATTATACCTACCTAATGATAATAAAAGGTAAAGCACGACTTTTAGTTTTCGAAATGAATAAGCCTATCTACCTCTAATTTTTTTTTTTTTTTATTTATTTAATTAAAGACTTAATAAAAAAGAACATTTTACACCAAAGACCAAAGCACTAGATAAAAACTGAGACTGATGTTTGAAATTTTGCAGCCCAAATAGACTAGGTCTGTGCTAGGGCTGACAAAAATAAAGACTAATTTTTTTATTTATTTTTTGTAACTAAGTAGGTGAGTACTTAATTATTACCGTCTATTAATTTTTCTGTATTATGATTTACGAGCATATCTAGTCCCTATCGAGTATTACTCCCTACTGCATTATAGTCCCTATCCTGATGTTTTGAAAACATCCTTTCATTATTCAATATTCGATTTGTCCTCAAAATGATTAAATATACAGCTCTTGTTATTTCGGCAAATATCTCAAAGTGGTTCTACCTATCTGCTTCATAAGCTCATAATTATTAATCGGAGTTGCAGTTGCAGGTATCCAAATTCCAAGGCGGTAGACCTGTACCTACCTAATTTTTATTTTTTTACTTTAGTTTTAAAAGTAAGGCAAATTAACAAATATTTATTAACAACTAGAGGACGTCCGCGGCTTCGCCCGCGTGGATTTCGGCTTTTTTAAATCCCGTAGAAACTCTTAGATTTTACGGGATAAAAAGTAGCCTATGTCCTTCCCCGGGATGTATCCCAAGTTTGTACCTTAAAATCGGGCCGTGAAAACGTAGCAGACATACACTTTCACATTTATAATAATATTAGTGTGGATTATAAAATTATAATATTAGTATGGAAGTATAGATGGATTTTGATACTTAAGAAAATTGAAAAAAAACACCTAAACTGGTTCTCCAGCAGTTCATAGAAATACACGATGCAACCTGGCTTTCGATGCAACCTGGCTTTCGCTGGCTAAAAGGGCGCGGTATGGCGGCTGCGATGTCATTAGGGGTCGGTTCACCCTCTTTCGATCTTCTATAGCTATCTCCCTCCGTCACCCCAATTTGGTCTGTCTCACACTGATGATATATTTTATACTATAAATGCTTTAACAAACAATTTCTTTTAGCGCCAAATATGAATCAAACTTCGAGCAGGTAGAAATACACACTTTATCATTTGAAATGTCTACGATAGCGATTAGTGGAAGGTAAATGATTAAAAAACTGGTAAACTTGTCTGTGATTGGCCAAAGATATCGTACCTACTCACGTTTATTCTTATCAGTCAGTGCACTCGATTCGCATTCAAAATATTTTGTATGTTTATCTAATGTAAACATGGATACAGACGTCTATTGTAAATCATTATATCTTTTTATTTTTAAAGTTTAATTTGTATCGTAATGTAGACTGTCAGTATGTATATACGCGACAGGTTGAGATGGCAATCGGGGTGGGGACGCCCCGCACACCCGCACAGCCCCTGCGCTAATCCGGTGCGGGATAGCGCGGGTGACGTGCGGGTATGCGGGGCATCCCCCCGTCTTATACCGCTTAGTCTACTCTAAAGTCTACTTGTTACTTAAGTTTTCCTTACTTTACTTAAAAGGTAAACATTTGTTTATGTTTTAAGTAAACTGAGGAAAAACGGAATATAGATCCCACGTTTCAAGCTATTTTTTAACCCCCGACCCAAAAAGAGAGCTGTTATAAGTTTGACGTGTGTAAGTGTATCTGTGTGTTTGTGTATGTCTGTGGCATCGTAGCTCCTAAACGAATGAACCGATTTTAATTTGGTTTTTTTTTGTTTGAAAGGCGATCGAAGGTGGTTTTAGCTATAATCCAAGAAAATCGGTTCAGCCGTTTGATAGTTATTTACTTTTTAGAGAGTTTTGTGTCGGGGGTTTTTAAATTTTGAATTTATATTTGTTATATTCTTTAATGCGCAGGATTCTCCTTTTAGATCGCCATAAGTACCAGGTATCCTAGTACCTAACTAGTAGGTAGGTACTAAGATACCTGGGTAACTATCTTATTATAATTAAGTACTCAATGGGAAAATATGGAGGTATTACACAGCTAGGTACCTATATTATCAGCTTGAAAAAGTAACAAGACTCTAAGTATTTAATAAGTTGCACGTCGTCTTTAAATAAACGTTTGATGTACGCTTGTAAAGTGTATTATAGAAAACGTTGAGTGATAAGATTTATCACATCTGCCATTCCCATAGCTTTCCATGAATCGTATTTTATGCTCTGCTACCTTTATTCCTTGACTATAAGTCATTCCCTTGGCTTTTTTCTTCCCTTTATAGTTCACTTCTTTGTAACGACACAAAAGATAATGACTGCGATGATGTGCCGGTTCTGAAGACAGAAACACAGATTTGTACTGTTCTTCAGGGTTCCGTACCTCAAAAGGAAAAACGGAACCCTTATAGGATCACTTTGTTGTCTGTCTATCTGTACGTTTGTCAAGAAAACCTATAGGGCACTTCCCGTTGGCGTAGAATCATGGGCAGATAGGTAGCATAAGTAATGGAAAAAATCCGAAAACCGTGAATTAATGGTTACGTCGCAAAAAAACAGTTAAAATGTTTGAAAGCAAATATAATTAGTGTTTTCAATTTTCAAAGTAAGATAACTATACCAAGTGGGGTATCATATGAAAGGACTTTACCTGTACATTCTAAAACATATTTTTATTTTTTTTATGCATAATAGTTTTTGATTTATCGTGCAAAATGTCGAAAAAAACCCTCGGTGCGCGAGTCTGACTCGCAATTGGCCGGTTTTTACGTACCTATGTATGTTCCTACCTAATAGTTAGTAGAAAGCCTCATAATCACATCGCATCTGCCTAGGTAGTAAGTACCTACCTGGATCAAATACCATTCAAGTTTCAAAGGGCAAGCTTAAAATTTTTTTGAGGATACGAGATAGATGACGAACCTTAACTTAGGATCTGCGGATTTCCATAAGTTTTAGGCATAATATAACCCATCCTTGACTGCTGTTTTATAACTTCTGCTGCGGCGTTTTAACCTTCTCTTCTGGTCTTAAATATTTTTAGGGTTCCGTACCCGAAGGATGCCAACGGGACCGGGTCCGGTCAGTCAGTCTGTCAGCGGGCCTTATCTCGTGAACCGTAACAGGTAGAGAGTTGAAATTTTCTCAAAATGTGTATTTCTGTTGCCGCTATAAAACCAAACAATGAAAATTTCAAAATAACCGCCATGAAAATTTTAAAAAAATGTGTATGTAAAAGGATGGTACGGAACCCTTCATGTGTGAGTCCGACTCGCACTTAGCCGATTTTGTTATATTTGGATAATTCGAACTTTGTTATATTATTTAAATTAACTTCCTATCGGAAGAGGATGACGCTTATGTGCACGAATGACTAATGTAGTAGTATAATATAACACGCGGCTAACAGAATAAGTTTATTTATAGTAACAGCGACAGTGTTACAACTTCCAATAAAAAGTATTATCGTCCCGAACTTGCAAGCCTTCCGTTGTGCCACTTGGCGTCTATAAGGTTATAGGTTTTTGTACTAGGTAGAAAGAGACATCAATTCGTGTGTTTCGAACTACTTACCACCTCTTCTCTTACATAAAGAATGATTTGTTGATGTCTAGGTCTTCCAAAAAAAGTAGATACCTACCTACCACATTTTCATTCCTCTATGCTACACTTTACTCTTTTACTGTAGTCACTACTTACAAGACGAGTGGTCAATGTTACTTTATAGTAAACCATTCATTTACATAATTACCTCGCGCGAGTTTAGGTACTTTTTCCGTCCTTATGAGAGCGGAAACGAGATAGCATCACAAACATGATCTTTCTCTTTCACGGCTAGGGTAGCGCATACCAAAAGACAAAAACAGGTTTCACTACAGAGTTGTGGAATTTGTTCCCGTCTTCCTTTCGTCACGAAAAAACGATCGCTATTCATGAAAGAAAAATGGCGCGAAAGTTCAATTGAAAAATATATCACCAATTTAGTTTTTCTTACTTTTGTCCATTGGCACTTCAAAAATTCCAATTAGTCTCTGAAATTACCACATACTTACATAAAAATATTTTTTAATCGATTTAGCTCATTCACACATATCATGATAGATGTATTTATTAAATGTAAGTTGTTGCATTTTCATATTCATTAAAAAATCTGTTTCTCTTCTAGGGGTGCTCAGACATGGATTTGTACATCACTGACTCACTCCAAGACATGTTGGACATGGATATAAAGAATGAAATAGCAACTGATCTGAGCAGTATAACAGATTTTTCTGTTAGTATCGGTACATTTAATTCTTCTATTAAGTAGTACGATAAAAAAAAAAATAGTAAAACTAATGCACGTTTTGTTTCACAGGACTCACTAGGATTAAATTTCTCAGAATTGCCACCGTTATTAGATATGGACACAGACAACTCAGTGACATGGCTTAACAATTCTTCTACAAGTTTCGTCCATAATCTCGACTTGTACGGGTCTGAAGCGAATGCTGTCATGGTTAATCCAAATTCGGTTATGCCATCAACGTTTGCGGAAACGCCAGTCAAAAATATCGTCAAAGAAGAAGCATCAAATCTGTTGCTAACATCGGCTGCTAACAATGATGATCTGAATAACAGTACGTCGTTATCCAGTCCAAAGGAAGAAAAAAGCCA
Organism: Maniola jurtina; assembly: GCF_905333055.1. Taxonomy (NCBI): domain Eukaryota; kingdom Metazoa; phylum Arthropoda; class Insecta; order Lepidoptera; family Nymphalidae; genus Maniola; species Maniola jurtina. The sequence continues at coordinate 4,573,694 of NC_060035.1, read as the reverse complement.
TCTAACATTCTCACCGAACGCCATTAAAGTTTCAAAGATCCAAGAATCAGAAGAACCTCCGCCGAAAAAACTAGAAGAAGCCACACAAATGGTTATATACGTTAGAAAGCAAGATAAAGCCGTAGTAAAAGACTTGTTAAAGGATTTAGACACGAGTAAAGTTAAAACAGCTACCCTACCTGCAGCGACACCTACCGTGCGGGTTAAAAGTCAATCGGAACTATTGAAAGTGAATAACAAAAGCTGTTCAATATTAAATAGTAGTCATAAAATAACAAATTCATTAGGAACTAAAACTATTATATCTGGTAATATACACATACTGGATGCTCAGCAATCTAGGACAATTTTAGCCAATGGTAACAAAAACGCGACAATACTGATCGACAACTCATCGCTAAATAACAGTAGACAACTAATTAAAACTTCAGTCAGCAGTGCGTTCACAGTGGACACTAGCCAAGCTAAATATGTAAATAATTCTAGTAAAACAGTAGCGGGAGAATTCCCTAAACCGGCTTATTCATATTCATGTCTGATTGCGATGGCCTTAAAGAATTCTAGGACGGGAAGCTTACCAGTTTCAGAGATTTACAATTTTATGTGGTAAGTGCAGTAAAATCTAAAATCACTCTTTATTCTGCTTCATGTTTTTGAGTGATGAAACTAATAAAAACACTATTGTTTCAGTCAGCACTTTCCATACTTCAAAACTGCGCCAAATGGGTGGAAGAACTCCGTCCGACACAACCTAAGTCTCAATAAATGTTTCGAAAAAATTGAGAAACCCTCAACAAATGGAAGTCAAAGAAAAGGTATATTAGATTCATTTATGCCATAAACACCGGTTATTTAGCAAATGTATCATAATCATAAGAATCAGTAGCTCATTCACAACTTTGCTGTTACAGGTTGTTTATGGGCAATGAACCCATCAAAAGTTGGAAAAATGGATGAGGAAGTTCAAAAATGGTCAAGAAAAGATCCACAAGCAATCAAAAAAGCGATGGTATATCCAGGTAAAATCAATTTACAATAGGTTGATAACTTTTACAACCAAGTTAAAAGGTTAAGGAAAAACTTAGTGATTTTAATCCAAATTGCAGTCGACCCAACTTTTAACGTTTCTTGTTCTTTGGAAGGGACCAATACAGACTAGTTGGCGCAATTTTTATGACGATCAGGGAACCTACCTCATTGTCATTTTATCCCAAGAAACCCCCTAAAATGATTTAATACTGGAAACGGGGCATGACCCTCAGCAATTAGGAATTCGTACGACACACAGAAATTGTAATATTGTATTATGTGTTCCAGAAAGTCTCGAAGCGTTGGAGCGAGGGGAAATGAAGTATAGTGGGTTCGGCAGCGACAACGAAGTGGACGACGACGTCGACCCGGACGTGGACGCGGAGCTCGACGCAGACTTCGAGATAGACGCCGATGTGAAGGAGGCTGTGGAGGAAGAGGAGACTGTTATTGAGCAGGTATGGTTGTTGTGTTTACATACATTCCACAGACTCCTTCACATTTTTTTATTGTTCGCATTTTTTTTTACTATTCACTTTTTTTTTTATTATTCACTTTTTTTTTATTATTCACTTTATTTTTATTATTCACTTTTTTTATATATACATCGATGTGAAGGAGTCTGTGGAAGAAGGAGTGATTGTCATTTGTTATTGAGCAGCTACGACTAAATTTTGTGGAAGTTCATGATGCCCAAGAAACAGTAAGCGTAATTCGCCAAAATAGACAAATCTGTATGGCACAACGCGCAGCATGCAATGTGCACCGCCCGTCCTCCCACTACTTAACATCCAGGAAAAGCAAGCAATACACACGACCAACACACCACCACACAAATTTCAAAAATATAATTTTACTCCGACACTGGAGCATCCTCGGGAGATGTAGACAAGAAAATGAATAAAACAAATAGAAACATTAAAATATGTTCTCGTTTTGGTTGATATTGCACCGTGTGGGATAAGCAGTTGACATTGAACAAAAAATGTGCATTCATATTATCCTCTGTGAGTGACCTCTCGAGAATGCAAATACGCAGTGATACGATAGTAAACGCCCAATGTCAAGGCATTGTCAACAATGCAGAAACACGATTTTTCTGTTTTTTGTTTTATTGATCAGCGCCTATAACTAAGTTTTCATTTGTGAAAAAATCGGTCAAGTGCGAGTTGGACTTGCAAGTTGCACACAATGGTTCTGTACCATCGTACAAATATAACATTTTTTATTTTTCATAGCGGCTATTTTGAAATTTTTATTATTTTGTTGTTATAGCGGCAATAGAAATACACATTCACAGTCTCGTGACCAAGTAAGCTCGGCCTGATCCCTTCTCATACTGTGAAGAAAATCTTATTACCCTATACAATAATTTCTTATTTGTCGCAGGAGGTGTCGGACCAGGAGTTGGAAGTTGAAGAAGTAGAGGGCACGGGCATGGTGGGCGGCACATACCGCCTGCTGGCCACTGGGCCGTCGGGCGCGCTCACCTCCTACATCGCGGACATGGAGGCCGAAGACGTCAGTGACATCGAGGTAAACAATACCACTAGACTACAGGTTTCATACAGTTGTACTACCACACACGCGAAGGAGGTAGAGGCACGGGCATGGTGGGCAGCACGTACCACCTGCTAGGCACGGGCATGGTGGTGTTAATTTTGACCTCTAATAATAGTCATCTATCCTTACAAACCAAAACCCAAGGATGTATGGAACCATATTCGCTTTGAATTTCCGTACAACGCAAACAAATCTATACCAAAGAGATATAAATCCCCAAGTTCAACTAAATTGTACATAAGGTAATTGTAAATAAGGTATGTTTCAACAATATTGTGACAAGGCTGTATGGAATCACATTCATCTCCCTCCACTTTTAATAAAAATTTTTTGCATTCATGGTTTAATTCGTTAATTTCAGGTGTTGGACCATTCGTATGAAGAGATCGACATTGATGTTACGAAACCAGTCAAACTAGACCTATCGCTTACAGAAAATTATACAAGTAAGTATCTGGCTAAGTAGCATCCGCCTCCACCTTTTGTTTATATCTTCTTTTTAATAAAACTCTTTCATCTCATAAACAAAATCTATCAAATTATTATTTTTATGTTCAATTCTTTTAGTATTAAAAAATATTAACAAAATACACAAAAATATTCGTAGTAACATAATTATAATTTTGTTTCAGTTCATCCAGCGAAACGGGCAAAGACGAACTACATTTACCAACCAGTTACAACGCAATCGCATACAAGCAGACGGAAAACCCCACTGGTGAACAGAGTGGCTTTAGTTTAAAGACTTTATTTTAACTCTTCTGTGTTATAATGAGAATCATCTAATGTTGGTGAAATATTAGGTGTAGCATAGTTTTCCAAATATAAAAGTGAAATAAGTGCAAATGAGTGACCCCACCCGGCAGCGGTCGCAAGAATATTATAGTATGGTGAGTTCACACTATTTATGAAACAAAGCGCATTTACATGCTCTGTTTCAACGAAATTTTACCTCAGACATTTACTATTTTTATTATTAAAGAAAATCCACAACACGTTGGTAAATAATGAGCAGAACAGTAAAATAATCTCAATCAAAATTTCACATTTTAAATAATACGCCGGTCTTCTCAGTTGGAATTACTGAAGGCCTGGGTGTTGGGCATCCAAAATATTTAAGACCGGCCCACACCTGCGTACAACGTGGACCAAATGCCTATAGATGTCCACTGAAGTGTGCAGATGTATAGGTGTCGCCAAACATCTTGAATGCTCCTATATGGTGACTATTAGCGTATTGAACTATATTAGCAGAGAGTGTATTCCTTGTGAGAGCTTTGTGTTTATTGCACCGGTGCTAATAAATGTCTGAGAATTCATGAAGTTTAGCGTCACCTTAAACACACTATGATTTGTCAGAATATGTTATAAATAAACAAAATCTGATCTCGGGTTGTAATAAACTGATCGCAAGTAATCCAATCTGCTTGCAACATGGCGTTTAGTGCAGTTCATATACTAAGGATTACATACATAAGGCTTATATCTGTTTATGTACAGTCGGCCTCAAAATTCGAGTAGCAATTCTGCGAAATTTGCATCAAAAACCTGTCGCAGTTATGACCTTTTTCTATAAACACGCCACACACACCTAACGCATGTGCCACGCGAATATGAGCATTAAGGTGCTAAACGACTTACATTCGACTGTACAATGCTCGTGTTCAGATTGGACTACTTGTTTCGCGCGCTATACACAATGTGAACATGTTATTTATCATTTTAAATAGCCTGAACTTACCTTACACACAGTTTTTAGGATAGCACGGATATAAGTAATGCGGATGAAAGGATAAGTGTAGTTCAGTTTCCAGTGAATTGTTCCACTATTAGAGTGTAATATTAGAATTATGAGCGAGAGTATTGGTAATGATAATATGGGAGTAGTATCCATCCGAAAGTCGATTTCTAGCCGAAGCCGAACGTGAATTTTTAGGGCTATTATTATTATAATGGCTCTAAGAAATTCACTTTCGAAATTCAGTTCAAAATAGTCTACAAATTAATAAAGTATTTTTTTTTAATGTTTATGGTGACTGTATTTTGTTGAACTCGTCATAAATAATAACAATTCGCAATTATGTCAATTTTTTACTTACTATTACTTAATAAAAGTAATTTAACAATTTAAAATCAGCCTCAATTTGTTTTTGGTGTTTGCTTGAAGCTGTCTACTTCGGCGGAAACTGCAGTCCATTTTGGCCGAAGCCGAGGGTTTCGCCGAAGTTTTTAACGCTTTTAGCCGAAGGTGGCCGAAACCGAATGGTTCGGGCGGGTACTATATAGAAATGAATTAAGTGTAATGTGTGGTTTTTACTAACTGTTAAATTGAACGTGATAGTCTGTACCAGATAAGTGTATTTACGTTTTGCGACATGGAACACTCGTTACATATCGTACACTGTAAAATATTTTTAATTCCTAAGTGATTTAGCAGAAGTAGTGATATTTGACTTTTTTTAGTCATATTTTTTGTTCTTTGTGTCTCGAAGTTATTAGTAGAATAACTATTATGTAAGTGAAGAATCTTGGTATCGAACCGTTCAGTACAAAACGTATTTTGCTGCTCTATTGATACATTTTGTATAAGTAATACTACTAGATGTCGTCCACTATACACTTTTATTCTGATGAGTTATCCCATTAAATATTTCTCAGACAGGTTATTAGTTTCCCAGATGCTGTAAAACCTGATTTTACGTTATTAACATGTGCATAATACGGCTGCGCAAAAAATATGATCACTGGGCTTAGGAAGCGCCCTAGTGATGTACAAATTGAAACGATTTTAATTTTATATAAACTGTAAGTAGTAGAAAAAAGTTTTAACTAAGTACACTATTTTTTTTTACGAAATTATAATGCTTGCGTAATGAACCCTTATTATTATGATGCACGCGTAAGTAAGCAGGTAGCAAATTATCGATATTTCGCAAGTGGTACATTGTTATTGTTACTGATGTTTATGACGGGACGACTCTGATGATAATGGTCGTACTATTCAAATGTGAATTTCCCTAAAAAAAAGCACATGTTTTCGTCCAAGCCCTTTGCACGACTGATCTAAATTACTTACGTACAAAGTATGACTATAGTAGCAAGAACCGTAGCGGGTATATTAAATTAATCCCACCGCTTTGTATATATTTTTACTTAATAATGTGCATTTTGTATGTTGACGCTGGCAGAACTTTGAATCTTGTCATATAATATCTTATATCTGGGCCGAATTATGTTATTTAAACAAAATCCCTTGAATTATTTCATGCATTAAAAAAATGCGTGGATTCATTTGATGGATAAAAGTAACACTTTTTTTTATCATGCACCTTTATGAAATAGGAATAATGATTGGTGATTTTTCGATTGTACACTATAATATCTTAAACTATATTGATGATATCATTTTAAAAGTAAGGACATTCTTTTTTTTTTTTTTGTGAAAAAGATTTATTTATTTAATTTAAATACAGGAATACTTAATTAAATTAAATAAATAAAAACAAAAAAAAAATCTGTTTCACAATGTTTTAGGTTTTTAATTTTACACTATTAATTTTAGTGACATGGTAATGTTTGCGGCTCGGATTATTATGAAATTGTCTATTATAATTCTTTCTCATATTGTGTCAAATGGGATTGCCCAACGCATTTGAAAGAGTGCGATAGTGCTCACACAATCCTTACTTAATACTTATGGCCCTACATTAAATTTTTATACAAAACGTATTTTTGTTATATTAGTGACACCCAAACTTAGGAAAAACATTTATAGTACTGAATCAGTTATTAATCTACTCTTTTTGTCAGAATATTATTATTTATAAACCGGCTACTCACGTAATTTCAATTAAGCTTAATTAATTTAAAAAATTGTTTAAAAATTAAAAAAAAATCTGTAGGGATATTGCTAAAAACTTTATTGATGCAATTTGAGAAAGCTAAACTATTTGTTTTATATTACTGTACCTAACCTACGATTTGTCTTAATATTTTAATGCAATGAATTTGTAGAAATTAACATTTTTTTATAGTATGATATAAATTCTCTCAATCTTTACACAAATATTTTCTCAAGTTATTTTATAGATAGGTACTAATTTTAAAAATTAAGTTCATTCATAAATAAGTAGCCAAATCATCAGTAAATGGTCTTCGATGAATTTGACGTTAATTTAGGTAGGTTTAGTAAAAAGCAATTTTTTATCATAGTCTTACTTTGAAGCAAGTAAAAAAATTAATTATTATGTGCTATGAATTTGATATCTATTTCTGAATTTCATTTAGTGGTGCAAATCTATATTATCTAGTAGAATTTGGTTGTGATTTTTTTGAAGTATCTACCTAACTAAATTAAATGAAAATCAAATGCAAAATGTCCGACCATATTATTATTGTATTGGCATATATATGCATATTTTGTGTGCTTGTGCTATCGTAAATCATTTTGAAAAAAAAAATGTTACAAATATAAATACAAAGCACCTTTGTAACGGAGCAAAATCACATCTTAATACATGATTTTTTCTACACTTAATTATTTAGATTAGATAAAAACTGTGATATGGGGCTTGCTATTGGCTGTAGGACAAAGCGAGAAAAATCAGTTGGAATCTCTTTACATTTATTGGTTGGACTTGCTAGTTGTTTTATACAGGGACACGACCATCTTCTTGAATGCTCTGAGGCAGGGATGGTATTGTTGTAATCAATTGTTTAAAATAATGCAAACCCTGTTGTGTGTGTACTGTGTATACTTTTGGTCATGTTTTAAACGCCGGCCACACAAGGCACGTGTACGTCGCGTAAGCGTAGACGTAGCTCGTACCATTGCGTTGTAATGTATGGAACTGTATGAGACATGGCATACCGCTTGCGTGGAGTGAACGTTCGCGTAGACGTAATGTGTGCAGTTATGTCTACGGATTCACAAGCAAGTGTCACGTGTACGTGCTTGGTGTGAATCGGCTTTTAATCTCTTTTCTAACTATTATTTGCCAACCCTGATGTGAGTGAGTGATGTAACGCGTTTCATCTAACTAGCATTATCGTGCGATTCCGCTGAAGTAGAGCGAAAAGTGCTCAATGGACTGATCAGATTATTATTAGGTATCGTGATAATTACATGACCTCATCCCTCAATAATCTGATTGGTCGAAATTCAAAAACACGTCATAGGAGCTATGCTATATACTCCGCTTCAGTGGAAACGTACCCTAAATCGGATATCAGCGGAGAAGAGAAGCAGAACATGCGCCCTGCGTATTTTTTGCGGAAGGTTTTATGTTTATTATACTTGCGTAAACAAGAACTTCGGAGTATTCAAGAAGTTTATGCGTTACCTTCGAATTTTAATAAAAATCTAGATCATATAATTATATACTACATATATAATTATATACATAAACTGCTTCGAATTGTTAGTGTTCGTTTTGTGTATTGATTAAGATCGATTATTTTATAAAGTACATAATTTAATTCCTTAGACATCTCACCAGAGCCAAGTGTTCCTGTCCACTAGCAATGAAACTAGCAAAAGTTAGCTCTGGCAAATTACTTGCTCTATGGGAACACTCGCAGCTAGTCAATTTTGGCTTAGTTTCAGCTAGAAAAAATTGACCATAATAGCAATTTCTGCAAGTTGTGTTGCTAGTGGACACTTAAAATTTGACGTAATATATGACTAAATATTATACTATCGATTCCAGCCGATAAATATAAGAGAATCTTAGGAACCCACCAGAATGTGAATAAACATAATTCCTTTTCGTTTATTATTTCCCAGATTAATATTTATTGACATGATAGTATTAATTTCAGTTATAAAAAGGTACAAGTAGGTAAGGCTGCCTTTAAATATCTTACGTCATTCCGTATATATTTACTGTTTTCATGATTTTAAAATTCTGTGGGTTCCCATTTATTTTTTAAGATTAAAGTATGAGGAACAGAATAGACCTAGAAACACTTTTGTATTTAAATAGCCAATAGTAATTTTGTCAGATGAGAGTCTTAGTAAGTTTTGTTATAGAAAAAGTATTAATAAAAAGTAAAATTGATGGTGAATTGTAGAATCAGGGACTCGGTAGCCACTTAAGCGTAAGAAAGCATTTAGTTCAGCTGACCAATCAGATTATCTCCACTTAGGTCAATGCCGACTGAAGCGGAGCGGAGTGGAGATGCGTAGTGGAGTAGACCAATCAAATTTCTGTCAGATGACGGAATAAAATTATAACGGCATCTAACAATAATCTGTTTTGTCTGCTCAACATATCTCGGCTCCACTTTAGTGGACACGCACCCTTAAGTGGAAACCGGGCTATCGGGTACGTTACCACTGAAACGGAGTGGACCAGATATAATATGTTAAATAGACAAATCTGGGTATCAATAATCTGATTGATCGAACACGCGCGCACATTACGCAACAAAACTACACAAGCAAACACATTTCCACTCCGCTCGGCTTCAGTGGAAGCGCACCCTTTTTGTCAGGCAAGCGTCTTTCATGTATGCGTGGATGTATGAAAATATTTACTTTCAGTAGAAAGATCTAAATGTAGGTTTGAGGTAGACTATAGCGGCACGATTAATTATATTTTTAAAGTACCTACAGAAATTAGATTATTCCTTGGGTAGGTACCTACTTCATAGATCGGATAAATTAGAATAGTTTTGTGTTTGATTATGTAAGTGTGCAATTTTGTAAATACATTCTCTATATTAGATGACTACTAGTAACCTTGCTTTCAATTTACTAACGCTTTAATATGAAATTAAGTGTTAATGATTTTATTATCACTTATTAATACAGCCAAATCTAATTACTAAGAACATACCTAATACATTTTTGCAATAAAATAATATCCCATGTATAACATTTATTGGTCACGTTTACACAATACTGTCGTCCTTTTTCTAAAAAGCGGCTAACTCCAAAAAAATACTTTTTGAGTTTTCAGAAGGGATTTTTGAAAACTGATGATTCCCATGTTTTTTGCGGTTAAGTCACAAACTACTTTATATGGTTAGCCGCGTTTTACAAAAGACGGCAGAATAGCTGAATAGTAATTATGATTCTGTACAATATTATAAACAAGAAATGTATTTTTCCACTGCCAGTATTTCAACATCCATATTGAATAAGTTTTTAGTTATAAGGGTAGAAGATTCAAGATAGATTAGTTTAGTAGGTAGATTAGCGATAGTACTAAGCGATCTAAGTTGAATTTTTAATAATTTTTTGGTAATAAAAATGAAATAAACATAAAATGGTTTTTTTTTTCTATACCTACCATTTTTTCTGACTTTAGTTCTCTATTTTGTAGTACCTGCTTAACTCAAATTGCAGCAGGAAAGCTTACCGGCTCAATTGACCAAAGCATCAGTCTGATCAACTTCAACTTATCCTTTAATAAATTATGCAACAGCTAAATCTGCCTCATCAAAAAAAAATTAGTTTCTGAGATTATCGCGTATGAATAGACAAATACGTAGCAGGGGTTTTGAAGATGATTTTGTCCCATACCTACATGACAGAAAATTGTAATGGTGCCGCCAGATGCTTGTGGCAAACACCATAGATGGCTTGCCTGCCAATCGGAACTCTCCAAAGCGTTGGCAAGCATACACACTTGTCCGATCCACACGTTTGGACACCATAAAAATGTCGTGCTACCTATTCTCTCCACTCAATGATAATATTCGTACGGTATTTTTCCGTCAGTGTCACTGATGCGGTCGCTATTAGCCGGCAGTTTTCTATAACATCTTCATCGCTACCTAATACGGAGAACGGGTCTGCTCCCAGAATCAGAATGGTTTAGGCCCATAGTCCATCACGCTGGCAGACTTCACGCACCAGAACATATACAGCTTTCAGGGATACAGGTTTCCTCACGATGTTTTCCTTCTACATTAGCTAGCCAACACGATTTTTTAATATACCTAATTGGAAAACAAATGAATTTTTCTAATTTAAAATACGCGCCTCTTTGTCCTCGCCAAAAAGAGAAGTCCACAGATTGTAACACGGAACATTTATGCTCTGTAGAGTGTAGTCTTGGACTTCGTCTGCGATGGCGTTTGCTGGCGCGCGTGCTGTGCTTGTTTGGAGTTTTTTTTTTTGTTGAGGGTGGCTGGTTTTTGTGTTGGTTGGTGTTTTTTGGTGGTGGAACTGACTGGGAGGCGCTCTAAAGGGGCGCCGCGCGTGTGTCGGCGGGCGCCGGCGCAGACGGAGTCCGTGCTTGTATAGATTCAATAACTTGAAAGTATCACAAACTTGACATTGGCTAATCAGAGTAAAGCCAGATTTAAAGAAAAAAAAAAGAGTGTAGTCTGTGCCACAGCCCTTCTTTCGCCAATTCCTTGTCTGTGCCTTTCGCAACTGGTCTTTGTTTTTTGTTTTGTTGTTATTTCTTGATTCATTCAATAATTTTAACTTGTGTATATAAATAATTATCTAGTAATTTTACGTGATAGGTACTTGAATTCCACATCATTCCATACATGCATTCGAACTTCAGCCATACAATATCATGTCCACCCGCGAAATACTAACGTTACAGTTCGGTCATTATTCCAACTATGTAGGAGCACATTTCTGGAATATACAGGAATTAAGTTTCGACTACACTGGTACAGTAAAAGCGGAATGCAATCATGATATTTTATATCGGGAAGGTCAGACCTCGACCGGAGAGGTAACCTATACCCCTCGCTTGCTTTTGGCGGATTTGAAAGGCTCTTTGAACACATTGCCATCCTCGGGAGGTTTAGAAGAATCTCAAGTAGAAGAGGATCTTCCGTGGAATACTGTAGAGAAGATTGAGGAACCAGCTGCCAGTAAAAACGAATTCTTGAAGGACATTAATGATGACATTTCTTCCAATATAAAAGAGAAACAATATAATTTAGAACAAGATGTAAAAACATGGACTGACTACCTATATCCTAGATTTCATTCCCGTACAGTTAATGTTATAAAAGAATATCAGCATGGAGATGAAAATGTAAGATTTGTTTTATATTATTTTATAAGCAAATGTATAATATATTCAAATGTCTATTAATAACTTTTAATTAATAACTTCTTACAGGGCCTAACACTATTAGCTTGTTAATACTATGTTTTTTGTTAAGTTATTAAAGATTATTTTGTCATGTCACAATAGTCCTTTCTCAAAGCTGTTTGCTCAAATTTTCTTTATAAGTTAATTTTTGATATAGTTTTCTGTTGATGTTGTTTCAGGAAAGCTTTGACTACAGCTGTTCTGGCAGGTCACTATGGAAATCTGATTTTGGAGAAACATTTTCTGATAAAATCAGAAAATATGTGGAGGAATGTGACAGTATACAGGGGTTCCATATAAACTTCGATTGCACCGATGGTTTCTCTGGCCTTGCCCTGGGATGTATAGAATACTTGACTGATGAGTACACCAAAAGTATTCTTGCATATCCTATAGTAGCATCCCATTTTGCAGATAATAATATGTCAACTGAAGATGAAAGAGAAAAATCAACTTTAAGAGACTCAATAAGATTAGTTAATATGGCACTATCTATTGAAGAGTTGTCACAACATGCCACCATGTTTGTGCCTTTATGTACTGGTGAGAAAGGATGGAGGAAGCCGGGCAACCCTAGAGTATTTGACTACATTAACTATAAGCCAGAACAATATTATCATTCCTCTTCAATACTCGCATCTGCTATAGACACATTGAGTCAAAAATATAGACATAAAAGTAATTTTCATACAATGTCTGATGTATGTGCAGATATGACTGGGTATGGTAGAAAGATGGCTGCAGCATCGCTTGGGATGCCATTTGCTATAAATGAATCTGAATATCTAATCGATCATTTAAATACTACCACAAAACCTCTCTACACTTCTATTACACCCAGCTGTAAGATTGCCACAGATAAAATATTCCAGCTAATTACTGTGAGAGGAATTCCAGAATCCTACTTAAAGGCACCCTTGAAAGAAGCCAAAGAACAAATGAATCTTGCGGCATACAGGTGCAGTAATGTAAAAGAAATGTTTGAATTGTATTTCCAAGCTAATAACTTTTTATCCGCTACAAATGTTACAGTATGCGAGAAACCGTTAGAACTGAAAACACCATTTCCAAATATTTTCTCTGATAACCTTAATGAATATGGGTTTGTCAAAACTGAAAATCAGCCACAAAAAGTAGAAAGCTGTCCAGTAATAGCGGGCTACCACAATGGTAATTTTATGGCTGACATGATTGAGAAACTGCACAGAGATGTTAGTAGGATTAAATTTGCAAAACTACATAAATTCAAAGAGCAGGGCCTTGAGGAAGCCGATTACAAAGAAAGTTTAGATAAGCTGGCAGAATTCAAAGACAACTATGAGGATGATTTTGAGCTTTAAAACTAAGTATGATTCTATTCAAGTATTTTGTTAAAATAAATATGACAATTCAAAATGTAGAAGTCTTTGTATTTAATAAAATTAAGTAAAATTCATATATCTTTATTAAGATGATTTAGATAAAATAAACCATATTTCATTCACACAATTGCATGTACACATTTACATCCTAAGCGTAAGACTACGGTGATCACGTTGACCGCTCCAGTGCCCTTTCCTTCATTCTTGTAATAAATGCTGCACCTTTGTTCTTTCTGAAGTTTTCGTAGGGGTCATTCAAATTCACTCCAACTCCTGAACCAAATAAAAAAATATTAATAAAATCTAATTCATTCTATTTGTACTACTATTATCCTTTTTTTTACAAGTTCTTACAAGCCCTTGACTGCAATTTCACCTAGTAGTAAGTGATGATGTATTCTTAAGATGGGAGCGGGCTAACCTGAAGGCTTTACTTGTACTATAAGACCTACCCACCTGCCAAATTTCAGGATTTTAGGTCAACGGAAAGTACCCTTTAAGTTTTATTGACAGACATGACAGACGGACAGACAAACAACAACAACAACCAAGTGATCCTATAAGGTTTTCCTTTTGAGGTACGGAACCCTACAAATGTAGAGATCCATATTATGCAAATGTATGCTATACATAATATAAAGCCAAGCCATCTCCCCTCGTTGGCAGAGTGGTGCGTGTGTCGCAAAGGGAGCGCTCACCTTTGTATTGGTCCTGCTTGTCGCGCACGGCGCCGCCGCTGATGGGCTCGGCGATGCCCTGCCCCGCGGCGCCCAGCCCGCCCGCGCTCCAGCCCATCTTCTGCAGCAGCTGGTGCCCCTTGTTGCTGGAGTCGAGCGTCTGTTGCGAGGGGCCGGCGTATACGCCACCTCTGTTGAACAGTCAACAAAAACTGGTCAAGTGCAAGTCGGACTCGCACACGACGGTTTCCGTACCATCATGCAAGATATACCTAACATCTTTATATAGAGCTCTGCAAGTTAATAACGGTCTGCGCTATCTATGTGTGATTTAGTGAATTGATTTTTTCGTTTTTTTTTTGTATGATATATCCACAAATTCAGTTTTTGGATTTTTTTTCTTTATTTGTGCTAGAACCCACCAACCTACCAAATTTCATGATTCTAGGTCAACGGGAAGTACCATATAGGTTTTCATGACAGACAGACAGACAACAAAGTGATCCTATAAGGGTTCCATTTTTCCTTTGGAGGTACGGACCCTTAAAAATCAATAAAGGTGGTGCATAGGTTAAGCACCAGCAATCTATGTTATCCTACTGCATTAGCCATTCTAAACAAGAATTTTTTGATATAACTTACAATTAACTTAATTAACTGGTCGAGTTCTATTATTCCCCCATAGAACTTAAGACTGCAGCAGTTTCTTCTTTGGCTATTGTCTTGACATGGTACCACGAGAATTCCTCAAGAGTTTACCTTAATGGACCTAGGTGTTGTTTGATAAGGTTTCCTTTGACCGACTGGCTGCCGTTGGAACGCCACTGAGTATCGTTTTCCCTCGTCGCAAAATATACCCGTTCATCGCCATCGCCTCGGAGCTATGTCCTTATATCCGGGAGTTGATGAATGGTACTCACAGAAAACTGGGAGGAGTGGGGGACCTCGATCGTTCGACGCGCCTCGAGCGCGGCGGCGACGCGTCGCGCGCCGCGTGCCGCTCCGCGCGCTCCCGCGACCGACTGCGCGAGCGAGACCGCGAGCGCGACCGAGATCTTCTGCGACCTGTTGAAGGAATATTAATCCATACTATCCATTCCATATCCATACTACTAATGTAAAAGAACAAACAAATTTAGAAATACTTTGTAATCCAGAGATGGTTGTGGCTACTTTTTTACTAAGTTTTAGCGAACATTTTTCTCAAAAATTACTCTACTATCATTATTATTACATTTACATAATTTATTTATATATGATTCCTCCACCAATATAGTAGGTTTTAGAATCTTATTTATATGTTAGTGCCTAACATAATATTAAAATACAATTAAATAATCTTCCTGTGACAAAAATCTTGTAACAAAGTATTTCAACCTCTTCACATTATACCTATAGAATAAAAATCTGAAGTCCCTACACCATAAAACCAGTGGAAAATAAGAACTAGCTCAGAACAAAGGCACACAAACTTGACATCTCATCATGAACAATATTTTAAAACGGTCAAGTGGTTCTCAAATTAAAATATAACAAAGTTGTTTTAAAGCCTGACTGAAACTACTTTGCATTACAATAGGCTTTTGTAAACGTTAAGAGTTATAAATCAGTTTCTTACTCAGTTACTGGGTATATTTTTTCGAGATCAAATCTGTCCTATATTGTGTGTATGTGTGTATGTTTATTACTCTTTCACGCAAAAACTACTGGACGCATTTGGCCCAAATTTGGAA
This sequence comes from Maniola jurtina, assembly GCF_905333055.1. Classification (NCBI taxonomy): domain Eukaryota; kingdom Metazoa; phylum Arthropoda; class Insecta; order Lepidoptera; family Nymphalidae; genus Maniola; species Maniola jurtina. Next base: position 4,558,260 of record NC_060035.1, on the reverse strand, counting down.
TAGAGATAAATTATAGCCTGGATTAACATACAGGGTGGGTAACACAATGGGTAAAAAAAGAACTGTTGCCAATTTTCACAAATTATATGGCTAGTTTAACACGATTTTTTGTATTGAATAAAGAATAACTTCATTCAAAAACTATGTTCTTTAACGAATCTATTTATATAGTTTTGGTAACAATCCATTTATTTGATCTAATATTAAAAAAATAATAAACATCACTCCAAATTGCAATAAGTAGCCACGCAATGCACAAAATAGTCTTTGCAAATATGATACATTAAATGGCAATACGAAAAATTGGTTTATTTGAAACATGTATTCAATTATGTGAAATTTTTTCCTATTTTTAAGTAAATTTAGAGCTTGAAATTTTAAATTTTTTGATTTTTGTGTCGGCTCCCCCATCTATCCAAACTACTTTCAAAGGCCACAAGGTTACATTATGAAATGAGAAATAAAAATATAACTTAACTTTAGACTTACTCTCTCTATCTCTGTCTCGCCTCCACGTGTTTTTTCTTCTCGGTGAAGGCGATCGCGATTTTGACTTTTTCGGCGACATCTTTTCTGGCGATTTACTTAATGACCTAAAGAGGAACGATAATGTAGTAAAAACACCTAGCGTTATTACTAAAATAAAATAAAAACGTGTTTAAAATCAGTAATAGGAAATCACTAATAGGAATCAGTAATAGGTTTTTTTTTTTAATTTATTTAATCAAAATAATTTAACAAAGGATCTATAATATTATCGCTCGCCAAACTGGTGGGCCAGTTTATTGGTAATATTTTTAAGTAAAACCCTCCTCATGAATTCTGAGAGGAGACCGGTTCTCAGTAGTGGGCCGGTGATGGGTCATGATGATGATGATGAATATTTTGTACCTGTATCTTCTGCCGGGTGGGGTGGGTTGTTTTTGTAAGTCTTTAGGAATAGGGCTCGGCGACTTGGACCTCTGTCTCAAGCCTTGGGCGATGGCTTCTTCTTTGTTCTTTCGAGCTGCGTTTTTCGCTTTGTAGTATTCATATAAACCTAATTTCTCCCAACCCTCGCTGTGAAAGTTAAACAGAATATGAAATATAAAGTTAGCAATATGTCGGGCGCGCATCAAATTGAAGTGCCAATCCGTATCCGTCAATAAGGACATTTCTTATTTTTCTATAGATATAACTTTAAAAATATATAAAAATAAATTAGGTCACCATAGGAATTCGTGATAGCAACAACCCTCAGGATGACAAATCTGTACACAGTCAATTAAAGAATGGCTAAATATGCAAATGGGCTAAGAGCTCGCGAGTGCCAGACCTTCGTTATTTTATAAAACCTGAAAGTTTGTATACATAATGCCCCCAAAACAGGGAGGAACGATCAGCGACTTTGAGGTTTGGATCATAGTGACTTTGGGAGATAATGGTGTTTGGTTGTGTTAACAAAGGTGTTCGTCAAAGTACTTAGTATTGTGGCAACCCCCTGCCAGATACCCTTAAACTTTAACAAACTAATCTGTAAGGGCGTCTGGAAAGAACGTCATGTGTTGTGGTTGTGGAACTTTCAGATTTATATGTATAATATCAAATCCAACGCTGCGCCTTACGGTGCGAGGTTGACATTCTAGTAAATTAGGATCCTCAAGGTCTAGGTTTTTCGAACTATGTGCGGTTAAATTATGTCAGTTTTTTCTAGTTCTTTTAGCGATCTCCTCATTTCTGGTTTGATCATGATGACGCTGAAAAATGTCTTGCAGAACAGCGCTCTGCCAAATCCTGTGCATACTTACTTGTCCCTGGGTCTTTCGTGGTTGGGCGAGGCGTAGAAAGCGTCCACAGCCGCGAGCAGTCTCTCGTTGGGCGCTGCGGGAGGCGGTAACCGAATCTTCGCAGGGTCTAATGGTTTGTATCTGTCGTCTTCCAACTAGAAACAAAAGGTAAGGTAATTCTTTCTCTACATAGAAAGAAACATTTACAAGCACTTAACCTTAGACTTTAACTTGAGCTTTTAGTGAATTAAAGGGAGCCCTGCCCGGCTAGCATGGGCAGTAGATAAAAATTATATCCCCCGATTATATCCACTGATGTCATAGAAATCAGTGGATATAATTTTTATCTACTGCCCATGCTAGCCGGGCTGCAGTTTGTAAGGATTAATTTGGCTTTTGAATTATTTATACATTTTGAGGCATATAAGAGTATAAGAGCAAGAAGACAATAGCACTAGGTCTAGTGATGTCAAACCCAGTTGTGATTTTAACAAAATCTTGGAGCAGTCAAACACACTTTGATCTTCATTATCTCACAAGTTAAAAGATAAAAATATTAACACAATTTTTCTTAGTAAGTTCTCCTAGATTTGATATTTCTTATCAAAATCGGCCAGACCAATTCTCGCAGTTTAATATTCATTAGCATGGTTGTCTGCAACCAATACTATTTAAGCCATAATAATACTATTTAAGCCAAATCAGAATATTATCTTGTATTTACATTAAAAAACACTCCTAATGGAATCATCCTATGGTAAAAACATGACTTACCATAATGAGTGGTACCATTAACCCTGCTGGCAATTCGAAATAAGGTACAGATGGCATTAAGTCTTCAATATTAATCTCGGGGAATGGAAGGAATCCAGGTGGGGGTTTGCTCAGATCTGGAAGACCGTTTTGGAATGCTAACAGGGGAGGCTCTTGAGGTTCAAAGCCGGGGGGAGGTTGTGAGAAGTTTACGTTTGGGAGGTTTGATAGATCAGGTTCTTCTGTGCTCTCTTGCGTCTTTTGACTTGTGATCTGGTCGAATGTTTGGCTGTCATAGCTATTTTCATTCCCGCTTATGCTATTATTGGAAGGATAGTTGTCTCCACTCTCGCTGCCGTATTGTTGGTGACCAGAATTGAAGTTCTGGTCATACCCTGAATGTGTGTGTTGTTGGTAGCTCTGATCGTTGAAATTGTTGTTTGGAAACTGCGGCTGGACATTGTTCTGTTGTTGGCTTTCTTTGTTTTGTTCCTGATTGTTGAGTTCGAGCGCGTGTTTCTGCATTTCCATCTGTTGTATTTGCTGCATTGTGTGCGCGACAAAGGCTTGATGCTGGGTTTGGTAGCTGAAAATTCAGTTAATGTAAAAGAAACTGCCAAACAGTTTGCTCATCATTTACCTGCTGGTATTTTAGAATAATTAGCTCCCTAAATTCTGGAATGATATAAAAAGCACTAGAGAAATATAATTGATATGTTAAAAAAAATTGTGCTAAATGAAAAATACATACTTTTCGAATGTGGATTTAGTTTGCTGCGTCAAATGTGCAATGGCATTAGAGTGCTGGGCGATCAGGTTGTTTTGGTACTCTTGATAGGAGCTCGTGGGGCTCTTCATTTTTTTAATGACGGCCGCGTCGAAGTAGTTGGACTTAGATTCCCAGAGCCGCAGCAGCTTGTTCAGTTTAGCCTCCTGCTCCTCGGTGACGGCTGAAACAGCGGAAGGATTACGACGTTGCCGCAGCAGCCGAGCTGAATCAAGCAAGTTACCTGTGCGGTGAACCACAGTTGATGATGTGTCTACATCTAGTAAGTGTTGATGAGTATGCACAATCAGACAAGAGACCTAAATTCTTTGAGGACATTATTATAAATATGTTACCTATACTGGCATTGCAAAACATTGGAACCACCACATTTTCCAAATTTTTCTTGAGATCTTCAGCGTTTTTGCGTGCACTGTAATTAGGAATAATCGTATCATAGACACCGAATTTCGGGAGTGAATGCAACGGTCATGAAATATATAAAAACTTTCTGAGTTTACAATTATTTTTATGAAAAAAAAATTTACATTTTATATTCATTATTACAAAAAAAATTAAGCACAGTAGAAGGAATATAAGGAAACTGTAAAGACGCGCGGCATCAACTGCTACTTTTGTCTGTGCAACAGTTTTGTCTCCCACATCTAAAATAATCCCAAGAAATCCCTCATAGCTTAATTTTTAATTCACAATTAATATTAATTTTGATAAGCACTTGAATCATTATATTCAACTTAATATATTCATTATTTAAAATCAAAGCCTGTTGTTTCTTATATATATAAATAAACAATTATCATGATTTCGTACAAAGCTTAAGGCCCAGTATCACTTAAGCGAAGCAAAGCAGAGACGTGTTCAACAAACCAATTAGATTATTCATTGATTGATGATAATATAAAAAAAATTATCACTTCATCAATCAATAACAAATAATCTGATATGGTCTGCTTAACCATACCATGTCTATCTCCGTTTTGGTGGATACTGGGTCGATTTGACATGGAAGACTTAAACTGTCAATGGAGAAAAGTAGTTTTGTGTGACTAGTTAATAATATAAGGAATTGAATAGTTTTATTGTATAATCTATGAGGAAATTTTAAAATCATTGCAATAATAGATCAAATTAACACAAATAAATGAAGGTAAATAAAAAGCTACAAGAAAGTATTAACACATTGTGCCAGACACCCGTGTTCAGTTTGTTTTAGAGATGTAACCCCTGAAGCTTAAACTACCAATAGTAAGGTGTATACTAACCAGTGGTGTAGAACATCATTGATGAGGTAAATGATGTGAAGCTTCTGTGTGAAGGGAGCACCTGGCTGAGTGACTTTTCTCAGAAGATGCTGTGATATCACTTTGCCTGCATCATGCGATGTTGCATGTTGCAATATCCAACCCTTTCCTGGAACAATCGGTACATAGTATTATTAAGTTCATAATACATTCAAACAATAATAGTTATCAGAATTATATTTTTTGCTACTACTATGAAAGACATCTTAATTTTACTATACTACTTATTAGAGGGATAGTAAAATTAAGGTCTTTGATGTAGTGATCCCTATCATAAGTCATTAATCACAAATTAAGTATTGCAATTTTATTTAATAGATTTTAACAATCGGCCAAAAATTATTTCATCTAACAGGCAGTTATTCTATACATTTCATAATAAACAATAACTAGGAATACTACTCACAACAATCAAGTTAATTTTCAGATATACATATTTAAAAAAAATTAAACCTGTTGAAATGCTATCCTTAGTACAAGTGTCAATGATCGGCTGCAATATGCTATCAAGTTCTGAGAGACTTATGTTGTTTTCCTCCGCCATTATCTGTATGGTCTCCACTTGCGCTTTGCTCACTAGTTCATTGATTTTGGCTTGCTGTTGTTGTATCAACACCTGAAAAATAACTTTTGTTATATATCACATATGTATAATGAATAAATTTTATGCAATCTGTTTACATATTAGTAAAAACAGTGAAAAATTCTCTATAGCTCTATGGAAAAGTTGTAAAAGTTTTGAATTGTGTTACCTCCACTGAAAATTTATGGGAAATGGGGAGAGTATTAGTTCCTCCTCTCACAAACCCTATTTGCCAGATTTCAGAGATGCCTAGTTTTTTTTTTTAAATTTTTAATCATTATTAGTAAAAATGTGCAAAAAGGGCCAGGGAGTGGGACATATCATCAGTGAAGTTCTAACTGTGTGTAAGTCAAAAAGTCTCTTTACAGGAGAGTAATAAAACTGTATAAATTGTTGAGGAGTCAGTGGACTGGGACATCATATTTTATCATTCATTCATGAAACCTGTTATATGGAGGGGGTCAAGTGTGCAAAATTTTCTAAATGGGCACACCAGAAGACTCGCTTAGTCTTCCCTTCATTCAGCTGGGATTTCAGCATTGGGATGCTCTGATTTCATTCTGGGCCACATTGTTTAGTTAGGAATTATTTTATATTGAATTTATTCACATCTCCAGCAAATAAAATTATCATACAGCCCACCACAAACATTACAACTCTCAAGTATGAGGTTACACAATTCAAAACCTGACCTGAAAAACTCTCTATAACATAAACCTCACTTGACTTTAATTGGTTCACCCATTATTAGTAATATTATATTTTAAGCCATTATATCTCCATTCATTGAAAAAAAAAGATGATTGTCCCTTGGAATTCATTATTGAGAATTTTTACTGTAAAAATATATTTGAAGCACAATATCTTGCATTGCAAAAAGTACAAAGTATGTGTTAAAAAAGTTTTAAATCAAGGCATTCATTTGTAAACAATTGTAGAGTGGTATATCAAGTGTATATTGGGCTCCTAGGCCCACACAAAGTTGAAAATTTCTCAAATTATATCATCAGTACTTAGTGGACAAGTAAGTGGTTTACACACCATACCCAAGCTGAGCTTATATTACAATTTTTAAAATTGAATAGTATTTTTAGAATGCAATGTGTTTCTTTAGAGGAAAAATTCTTTGTGTAGAAAAATTCTTACAATAATTCAATTTGATTTTTGTTATGATATTGAAAATTAAAACAAAATTGTCCTCCTTAAGAAAAATAAAATAGGAGTGTGAATCCAATTTTTAAATTTATTTTAAATAAATCACTGTTTATACCTACAACATTGAGAAATCTTAATCAAACATGCAACTTTGAAAATAGTTAAATTCTAATACAATATTGGAAAATTCATGCACTTCTTAAGCATAATCTACCTGTTTGTTTGATATAACATACTGAAATTTAAAGGAAGGCACAAAAAAGTTTAGTACTTAATCATAAATTATCATATTTGTGAAAGTATTTCAAGCATTTACAATTTTTATTAGCTTTACACATTAAATATACTCCTAGTTGTTAGTTTAGCAATCATTTTCAGTATTAAATAGTGTTTAAAAACACTTCTGGTTCATTATATTCAATTGTGTTATGTCGATGTGAGAGCCTATTAATTTTTATTAAATTACAATTAGAATATCAGCAAACTTTACTAGAATTACATTTTGAGGAGTTTATTTTGTGATTTATTCCATCAGCATTAGATGGAAAGTGTCACTGGGGACATAAAACATAGGACTTACGGTATGTTGGGCACTGAGATTGTTCTCGGACTGGGTAATTTGTTCCCTGAGCAGTGCGATCTGCGCGGCGACGCCGTCGCAGTCGGCGCGCGCGGGCGGCGCGGAGTGCGCCGCCAGCCACTGCTGCAGCGCGGGAGCCGCCGCCATCGACGCCGCCAGGCCCAGCTGCGCGGGCGTCGCGCTGGCCTGTTGGGGCAGTACATATTGCCTGTTCTGTGCCGTATAAGCCCCGGCGGGCGCAGGGGCCGCCTGCCCACCGGCCGATTGCTTTAGAACTATAAACAGCGGAGGGTCACTTGAAACGGTTATAACACAACGCAAGCAGCGATCGGGCGCGACCGCAGATTTATCTATTTCCACCATCGTCAGTATGCTTACTTGCTTGTTCGGTCGTCACTTTGTACTGATAGTAGTTGAAGTAATCTCCGCCGTAGAGAAAGCTGAACTTGGGGTTGTTTTTTTGTTTAGTCTTGGTCATCTTTTCGAATTCCGGGCCATTTCTTGCGACAAATTGTGCTAGCTTGTCTATTATATTTCGTAGGTCTTGATCTGTAAATAAAACGACGTAAACATGCCTGCATTGCTAAACGATATTGCATTGCGAAAATAGTAGGAAGAAAAATTGTACCCTGTGGTGGCTGCGGGAGCTCCATTTTGTTTGGCGTTTTGAGGTTAACAGTCAAGTGCTCTGTTAACGATGAGAATATTTGTACATTAGATGTTCTTTAATTAATGTTTCTGATAAAATAAAGCACGTACACATAACACAATTAGAAGAGGTTTTAAAGACACTAACAAAAGTCTTCTTCGTGCTTCTTCGTGCGACTTCACGTCCGCCATTTATAAAAACAAGTCATAGACTAAATAACTATTTGTATTTGTATTTTGTTGTACTAAAGGGAACGCATACTAAATCCGAGTCGAACGCGCCGAACGAGTCGAACGAAACGAATTTTAGAATCCTGTATATATGCCGATGCCTATGTTTGCCGTTGCCGATGCTTGCTGTTTGCCAGTGTCTGGCATAGATATAGATTATAGATTATAAGTGTCTGGCACCGTAAATCGTTCTTCGAATAGTTGAAAATTGAAATAGGTACGATTTACACATTGATTTTGCCGATAGCGGTTGGTTGTGGCAAGTCACTATATATAAATTACCGCTAACGGCATTTCAAAACCTGTACCTTTTCTAGTTTGCATTAAATGGTCGTTATTAGGTAGTTTGCATGTTCTGTGGCAATTTTTTCTGGTTGGTGGTCTGTGGGAGAGAGTAGGTATTTTTTATTTTTAGGCCTGCGGTCTGCGGTGGTATTTTGGAGTTGGTCTGTGATTTTGGATTTGACATTATGATTTTATCCTATATGTTATTGATCTGTGGTGGGTGACATTTGTGTGATCTTTTGTTTTGTTGGTGTTAGATTGAAATTTTTTAATAAATAAACAAAACGCCGGTAAAATTTTACTATTGCTTACTAGTTCAAGTGAAATATGTAAAATTTACGAATATTACCGCATTCCTCATATGATTTCTTGACAGAATTTTTGATTATTTTTATAGATATGGGCCGCCGCAAATCGAAAAGAAAGCCTCCGCCAAAACGAAAAGCCATAGAACCTCTGGATCAACAATTTAACTGCCCTTTTTGTAACCATGAAAAATCTTGTGAAGTTAAAATGTCCGTAAAAAGCTTAACATTACGCTCATTTACCTACCTTTTGTAAACCTTCAGAAGTTTGATATTTGTGTCTTTTATACAGGGATCGAGCCAGGAATACAGCTCGAATACAATGTCGGGTATGCTTAGAAGACTTCCAAACCACAACAAATGTTTTATCTGAGCCCATAGATGTTTATAATGATTGGGTGGATGCATGTGAAACTGCTAATTAAGTATTTACTGTAAGGTTATTTTAAGAATCAATATGTGTATTTTAAAATAATACTTTGTGTTTGTCTCAATATGACATCTGTAATAAATCAATTAAAAATTCCATTACTTTATTATTGTAGTACTATACTGTGCAGGAAGCAAGTAACTATTCCAGTATAATGACAGTCATATATTATATACCTCATAGTATAAATACAGATCTCAGCTGGGCTTGTGCATATAATGCTTACAATCTATTATAACCTAGGCAAACAGCCAGTTGCAATTTCAGATTGACTCTCATCTACTTGTCTCGTGTTCACTATACTTACCTTATTATGAACTCAAGAAGTCAATTTGTTGGATTATTTTTATGGTTGGAACTTACATTTATCTTATTATGTTATTATTAGCCATTTATCATTAGCTACATACAAATGAGTGTATAGTGCATTTTATATCTTTTTGGTCCCATAATCATATACCATTCATCAAAATGTAAAATGATGCTTCATACATTTTGTTATTGGGACTTGTCAGAAGGCTTCTAACATTACCATCATATGCAATAGGGGGTGGTTGCATTGCAATACATGGTGGATATTGCTAAGATCTGTTGATTCTTTCCATTTTTGAATGTTAGCAGTCGTTTATTCCTAGATGGTGATAGAAGCAATTATATTTAGTTATGGTAAATGAAATATAAAAATCTTTATTTTATTTTAATTGTATTATGTGATATAAAAAGCAAGGGTATAATCATGCTGACATAATTAAATAAAAGAGAACATCTGTTTGTCAATTGCTGTATTTTTTATATTAACCAACAATAAAATCATATCAGCAAAGATCATTGCCATGATTTAATAAATAAATAAATATTTTTACTGAAATATCAATACTCCACTATCACTACTTATTATAAAACAGTAAGTCCCACCGCCAAATTTGAGACTATCTGTTCAAACTAATTTCAGAACTACTGTACGAATTTCATTGAGGTTTTCACTAATGGAAAGACAGGTTTTTAGGTGAATAATTCATAAAAATTTAGTATTTATAATTAAGAGACATATTGGCTAGTTATATCAATAGAGTGCGATGTTAAGCAACGTTGATCCAAGTCGGTAATTGGATGGGTAACCAAATTCGGCCTTTCCACCTTGCGTTGGTGAACACGATAAACTGTCGGCCCCACTCCCCAGTTATCACTAACTAAAACCACTAATTATAAGTAAAAACCTGAGCATCGAAATCTCGATCACTTAGACGAGTTTTATGCTGAAGGATCTCCCACATCTATCTCAAGAAAACTTCTGTTTACTACCATTATGTGATAATGATAAAGGGGGCAGATCAATGCAGCAATGAGGAAAATCACGCAGAGAGAAAATAAATTAATATTAGCCTATGATGATTAGTTTTTAGAAGGATCAGCGAAATTGACAGAATTGTAATTTGGAATATTATTTAAATAAATATTTTAGTTAAATATAGACATATGACGTACAGTAACTGGAAATCAAATCTGTGGCTACTTTGTGCTACCCATGCAAAGTCGGGACGGTGTTAATAATAACAGGCATAACAATGTTTTAGTGTATAACTAGTAATCACTTAAATACTAATCAATTCCAATTATAAACCCCTAACAAATTTAAAACTAATGGAATTTTAGATACTTTGCTGATGTGATTTCTATACAAGTATTATATCATTTATACTTATTACAATTTCACTGAGGTGACCAACTTTCTGTAGTTTTACAGTTAGAAATCAAAAATATAATCTTTGGCGCACTCTAAATCTTGATAAAATATTCTTTAAAACACGGTCAATATTGCCCAAATTTAATAATTTAGTATTACATAATAAGAATAATAATATGTCATGTAGGTACATCATAATCCATATTCTATGATTAGGTATAGGCTATAGCTCTATTAAAGTGGCCACCTTTGCAACTATTCACTCAGCTAAAACAGTTTAATAAATGTTTGTAAGTTGTAACACGCAAACACTACATTTTTTCTATAAGCATATAACTACGTAATTGAATAATTCAGATTTCTATTAAAATATGTTATAGACAGTATATAATAATTAAAAATATTAGATATTTAATGATTGAACAGCTCAATGAATGCGAGTATGGAATGTTTTAAGCACATAATGCAAATGAACTATGTATAGTTACATAATGATAGTAATATTTTAATACTAATTTGGTAAGAATATAATTAATATAATGTACAATGATTTGTTTAGATCAAATATTACATCTTGTATGTACTCTTTGTAAAATATTATCTTTGAACATGCTGTTAATGTACATACTTTGTAGACGTTGTTTGCTTCTTTACATTAAATGATACCTATAATAAGTTAGGTAGTTTGCCGAATGTTTCTGTGCTGTAATTTCATAAAAGTGACAAAGACCTTGAACTATTAAGTACGACATCAAAAGCTATGTATTTTATTAATAATTGTACTCTTCACTATAATCATAGGTTTTCAAGTCATAATATGTAAATGCTTCTATCTCTTTTCTTCTAACAACTTTCTCAAGATCCACAATAATACTACAATATTAAATATTGACATTTTCTTCTTAACAAGCTAACTTCTAATAGTTTCTTTTCATAATAATAAAATTTGCTTATTTCGCTAAATTAAACAGCGTCAAGCTGTATCACATTTACTTACAAAACAGAAATAAATAAAAATAAAAATATATCGCTTTCGATATTTTTACTAGGTACATACAATACAAAAAATTGAGCTATTGCCTAGACATACAACCCTGGGATTTCTGTAACCATGTCACAGTGCATAGAAATAGACGCTATAGATAAAAACTGTTGCACTGCAATGGAAAACATATTTACAAAGACGCTACGAGTTGAGATTTTCTAGAAAAGAAACGGTCATAAAGGAAGAACAATGACATGGTTACTAGAGTCGCATACCACTCTGCCCTTCGAGCACAAGCCGTGTAAAGGTGTATAAATAGCTCAGAATAGATAAAAATCCGCCTCACGTGCGCGTGTATACTTCTATAAATCGAGTAGTATGTGATCTTAAACCCACACCTACTCAATAATTTTAGACAATAGGAAAACACAAACATCAATAACCATATAAATATCAATACTATATACTGCATTCAATATAAAACAATAAGTTTTTATAAAGCATACATAAAGGGTATAATTTAAAATTTTCCAATATCAACAAACGAGTCGTACTGCAGATCGTAACTGTCGCACGCAGGGTCCGTGGCGTCGGGCTCCGTTATGACAGGATTCCCACTCGGACCGTCGTCGTCGCAGACGGCAGTGTTGTCACTGTCGCTATTGCTGTCGCTATCGATGTACTCATACAGCCGATGGCTCCCCGCATTGGCCGCGCTGAGCTCGGATACCTCGTACATACTCTGTATAGTAGAGCTTTCGTCCACGTTGACCGCGTCGCATGAGTGAGAAAGCACAGCGTCGTCGTATGTTATAATGGGCACTTCGATATGAGATGAGGAAGCCTCTTCAGTAAAACGACCAGAGTCCCCAAATTCGGATATGTTTAGAGACAACGTGTCGTCGTTAGCCAACGTGAGAGATTCGTTCAGTTCGCGAGTATCGTCAGGCACCGGAACTATTATCGTGTAAACGGGTGCATCGATAGCATGTTTCGGAGAATAAGAATTGTCATCCGATAAGTCCGCTTCGGCGTTCAAGGTTACCGAATCGTTTTCGTCACGTTCCTGCTGTAAATGTTCCAAATCATCCACGCACTTGGTGGAATCGTCGCTGTCGGATAGTATGAGCTCAATGCTGCGATCCAACAGACCCGTGTCGGTGCAAGTAGACATTTCGTCCTCGAACACGATTTCGACGCTCCTGATTCTCATGAGGGGCATTTTCGCAGGTGAGATTTCGTTGCCTTTGGCTGTCCGGCCGACTCTGTGGTGGCTGGAGTCCGTGCATTCGCTCACGTCGTCGTAATCGATTTCGTAGCTTCTGAGGTCGGAAGCACAGGGCGAACTCTCGGTGGCACGATTGGCTTGGGATTTCAATGTGTGGATATGTGCATTAGTGTGGTCGGGTGAGGGCGAGCGCGTGGTATGCGTGTGTAACCCCTAAGGTTGCAATAACTCTTATTGTATAGTTGTACCGAGGTCGAGGCCTCCCTCCTCCTGCATCTTGGTGAGAAATTTGAACACTCTCGACTCCTCGTCTGTCTGTTTCACCATGTCCACCAGGGCCAGTAGCTTTTTGATGCCAATGAAAATCCTGTAAGGGTTAAATTAAAATTATGTTACCTTGTGTTTCTACTGTTTAGATATTTTCGGGATTACTTCGGATATAATACCGAAGGGCGATTCCAATAGAGATTTTTAACTACGGATGCTTATTGCCTAGTATTATCGTTGGCTGAAGCATGATAACTACAATATCTGTCTGAAATTAAAAGGTAAGTATGCAAGACGACGTTGTTGCAAATGAGGACATGCGATATGAGGCGTCTACAGAGTTCCGCTGTTAAAAGTACTTACTTCGCCTTTGACCTCGGCGGGTCGGTTTGCGGTTTGGGTAATTCTCGTTTGGAGGGGTCTCCACCCCAAAACGTCCGTTTTTTTCGCCGCCTACGAGAAGATTTCATTATAGACAATATAAGGCGGGTATGATGAAAAAAAAAAAAATGGTACACTACCGTTTGACAGATCGTTCCATATCTTGGCACAGTGGAAAAGCCATTCACATGAAAAACTAAACGCTGGGGAGATCCATTACGATTGGACTCGTGGACTATATCTGTAGAATGTAGAAATTACATACCTGGCTTTTAGCAATATTTTGACCAAGGACATTATTTTATTCAGCGACTCAGATATAAAATTTATTGAATAGAAATGTTTTCATACTTAGCTTTTTAAAGGTCAGTCATCCGATAATAGATGTCTTAGAAAACATGCAGTCAACTCATACTTGAAATTTTGCAGCTACTACAGCTGTAGATTCTTACTCCTGACTAGATGAAAAGCCGAGATCAGTTTAAAGTTGTCTGTATAGAGAAATAAAACTTGCCCATGTTTCGTTTAGACAAAGCGTCACTTTCCTGTAAATCATCCACCACGTGTTCTGGCTGAGAGAGATTCATTTCCATGTCTTCTTGCATCGATAAAAAGAAATAATACAGTTGGTACTTACATGGCTCTATGTTGGCTAAGTTCTGATTAGACAAAGTGGCTCTTTCCCAGTTCAGATAAACCCAGCAAATGAGGCACGCCTATATACGTAGAAAGCACTTTTATGTTGCCTAGCATTTATTGAGAAATTACAAAGTTGTTACATACTTGACTCCCCGGAGATCGTTTTGTAAATTGGCCAAGTGTCACTGAGACAAAGCAATGCTTTCCACGGCCACCACCTGTGCTGCCTAAGAGATATTAGGCAAATGGAGCACGCCTATATGCGCAGAGCACTTCCATGTCTAACATCTTCTTCTTCTTGACCTTATCTATAGAGGGAAATTATACAGTTGGTATTTACGTGGTTCCTCGTCGTGAAAGTCGTTCTGTATCTTGCCCAAGTCTCGCGTGGAGAAAGAGGCCTTACTTGTCTATAAGTGTCATTATGTGTTCTGGTTGAAAGAGATTCAGCACGTGAAGTGTGCTTACACACGCAGCATTTCATGTCGCCTAGCATCTATTGAAAAATTATAGAGTTGGTACTTACGTGGCTCCCCGGAGGACGTTCTGTATTTCGGCCATGTTCCGCTTAGACAAAGCGTCACTTTCCTATAAAACGGCCCTTAATTGTTCTGGCTCAGAGAGATTCGGCAAATGACTCCTACATGCGCAGAGAGCACTTCCATGTCTAACATCTATAAAGGGAAATTATACAGTTGATACTTACTTGGCTCCTCGTAGGTCCTTCTGTATCTTGGCCAAGTCCCGCTTGGAGAAAGCGTCGCTCTCCTCTAAAACGGCCATCACGTGTTCGGGTTGAGAGAGATTCGGCACGTGAAGTACGCCAGTGAACGCTGAGAGTATTTCCATGTCATCTAGCACTTGTCTGTGGGTTGAAAGTTTCATTTCATATAACCAATTATTAGCAATGGAATGTAATCAGCATACATAACGCATACGCAACGCATGCAACGCATAGATAACGATTCGTGAAAAGACATAATATAACCTCAAAGAAATCAAGAGATTAACTGCCCATGCCAATGGTCGTTTCTGACATAAGTTATTATCTTGTTCTGAATAAATTTATGAAGAGGCAAAGCATCAAAACAAATTATCAGCAAGTTTTTCTGGTTTGGGTTGCTATTATAGTTATCATCAATTACAAAAATATTTCCATAAAATCATTTGCTTACATAAAATTGGTTTGCACCGATTAGGATCGATGCTGGCCAGATTTCAGTGTCGGTCTACCAAGAAATATTCAGGATTCTATAGTATCCAAAATAAACCACTATACTTACCGGTTTTTTGGTGGATCAGACTTAACCTTTACAAAATAGAACTATTAATATTAATGTTAAAAAAAACTTACCGTCGACTGCTAGTGCACAAGATGAGGAGCTTCCTTCCCTTTGGCGGTTGCTTCTTGAGCAAAACGAGCAGGGCTTGCAGCGTCAGGTTGGAGTAGCGCGGGCCGATGGGGCCGTAGTCCAACAGGCGCTCGATGTTGTCCACCAGTATGCAGGACAGAGTCGAACGGTATGCGTCGTCGAAATACTACAAAACCAATATTTTTGTCAATGGTACTGATTCTGATCACAACTAAATTTTAGAGCATTCGCATTTCTTTTTTTACAAATGTAATATGAAAAGGACATACAGAGTTTGACAGTTTAGAGCTTTTAATTTAAAATTCATCGTCCATCCTTTTTTAACAATGTTAAAAAGAAAAAGATGCAGACACTCTAAAAGTTTAGAGAAAAACATCAGAATCATCTGTTTTACCTTCCTAATCTGCAAGCATTTGGCGGTCTCTGTGAAGCCGATCATATCTTCAGGCGAGCACACTTTGACGAATGGGAAGTCCGAAAGTTTGGCGAGCTGTGCCGCCAGCGCCGTCTTACCACTGTTGGGCGGCCCCTCGAGCAGCACTGATACTAGACCTATACAATCATTCACAATATTTGACCATCTTAGGTTGAAATCTAGAGAGCGCACTTTGACTTTGCTCAGACTTAGACACCGTTAAAGCGAGACAGCGTTATACCGTGGCATGAATCTGTCTCGTTTTAACTGAAACTTAAGTTTAGGCAAGTCAAAGTGCGCTCTATAGATTTCAACTGTAGTCCAGAATTTCTTCGACGCTGATGTCGGTCACGCATATGAAAGAATTTACGTTTTTTGCTATTAAGAACTACGAAACGCTGTGAGCGTCACAATATGATTATCAAGCGGGATTGAAATCAGCACAAAAGGGACTCATATTGTTTTAGATTATTATGGACACAGAGTAAGGATTATAAAGAGGTTTGACGAAACCGTCTAGACAGAGCAATCGTGCGGTAACTGCGGGACGAACGAGTGACCTGAACTAGCCTACGTAGTTAGGGGCTAGGGCCCTATGTTGAAGGGTCGTAGTGATCGTCATTTACCACGAGACTAAAGAAGACTACTTTATCTCTCTTTATGCTGTGTTTATGGGGCTGATATGTACGTAGTTACAAAAACTCTAATTAAATAAAGAAAAAAAAAGGAACTCTAGGGCTCGATTACAGTAAAATGATAGCTACAATGTCACGATCGCAATCATCTCTGACTGGTTGACTCTCGCCCACTATTCGCTACAATGCATTGTTGCAACAAGAATACCATAAAAGCTAATCACAACAATTGAGATTGCAATTGATGACTGATGCAGTTTTTCCGCAATCGATCAGCAGGATCAAGTCAGAAACATATCTACGCCAGTTAAAAATGGTTTCTTTAAAATATCCTACAGCTCGCGTCTGGACACTGGATTAGACACGATAAAATAACTTTTTTCAAATTGCATGATAGGCTTGCACTTGACGACAATCATGCTTTAAAGAAAGCAATGATGAGATCTAAGTTGGGGCGCGCTTGCTTAGAAGATGTCTATTCACTTTTGCCTTGAAGGTACCTAAGTTATACGATGCAGGAAACACGGATTTATTTCACTTACCACTAGCTTCAGTAGCACGAGACTGTTGTATATAAAGCTGTCCATCCTCCAACAGAGATGTGACTGGGGAACCCCAGTTGATGATACCACGCGCAAGGAAATGTTCCAACGCTTCTGCTGCCGTACCGAAAGCCTACAGAAAAACGATTTCATTCAGAGGTCATGCCTGTAAACCAGCGCTGTAATGGGGATCCACATTGCTAATTTTTCCCGACAAGTGGCGCATAAACGAACTGGCCCAACCAGTCATACAGGTATATCATCAGTGGAACCGGCTATACTGAGCTGTCGTAATTTTAATTGTACGAGCTTCGAGGCATCATACATCTTTAAATGATTCATGAAACGTATCGTATATTCTATCGATATCACAATTCATAGCAAGCTAGCAAACAAACAAAACAAAGTTGATATTGATATTGGCCAGACCTCTTGTGGTGTCCTCTGAGAACAGTTTTCTCTGTGGAACCCCATTGACTGACTGCCGTATCAAGCCAAGGCAACACCTCGTTTAGCCAACGTAAATATTAAGGTAGATAAGTACCTGGTTCTTAAGAAACCAAGGGGCCATAAACTTATAATCGCCTTCTTGGTTCCCCAGGACAATTTTTTTTTTTGGTGTTTTTCACTTGGATTGACATGTTTCACTTAGTAAGCAACAAAAAAATATATCGAAATCCATACTAATATACAAAGGCAAAATTATGTCTGTCTGTCTGTTACCTTTTCCCGGCCCATTTTGATGAAATTAGGTTCAGCGATAGTTCGTATTTGGAAGACAGACTAGCAGATTTCTCAACGGATTTTAATCCCTAATAATTAAAGCTGCACTCTTACCGGTTTAATGTCATTCTCGAGAGCGTGTAGGAAGTCTCCTCGTTCCACCATAAGTTTCTCCATGGCCTCTGGATCCACTTCCACCTTGCTGGAAGCCTTAATCAACCTGTTCATGGCGGTGGATTGAGCCGCTCGGACCAAACCTTCGAGTTCCGCGCCCGAAAAGTTCTTTGTTAATGTCGCTAGTTCCTTAAATAAAAAAATACTGTCGTAGTGGCGTCTTGATAAAAACTAAAAGCCTGAATAGTAAAAGTTGAAATATACAACTAATCATCATCATCATTGTCCACCGATAGACTTTGCTCAGACTTAAGACCCTGTTAAAACGAGACAGCATTATACGGCTGGAATAAATCTGTCTCCTTTTAACTGAAATTTAAGTCTAAGCAAAGCCAAAGTGCGCTCTATAGATTTCAACCATAGGCCTCGTGTAAGTACTTTCACACGCCAGTCTTGCGCCGCCTGAATCCAGCGGCTCCTTTGTCTGTCCACATAGTTGGCAGTCTTCCAACGCTGCGCTTTCCGGTGCAAAGCCGCGATTTCAGCCCCTTGGGACCCCTACGTCTATCGGTTTTTCGAACTATGTGCCCTGGCCATTGCCACTTTAGCTTGCTTGAGCTATGACGGTTACTCTGGTTCTCCCACGAATCTCCTCATTTCTGATATGATCATGTAGAGAAACTACAAGCTCTCTTTATTTTCCGCTGAGTGACTGAGCATTCTTATAAGGCCCATAGTTCGCGAACATAAAACTAATACAATTAGTTACTATATTTACTTTGTTATCCACATCCTCAGCGATCTTCTTATACTCCCTCATACGTTTTGTATGGATGTTTAAGATCTGTACTCGTCCTTTCTCATCAGGCAAACCAATTTCCATCTGCACTTCTAAGCGACCAGGCCGCAGTAAAGCCTCGTCTATCATGTCCCGTCTGTTTGTCATGCCAATGACTAGAATGTTGTTCAATTGATCCACACCTAAAAGTATAATGGTATTAGAAAAAAAACTATAATCAAACCATTACATTACTAATTGATGTCTAGATTGTAGTTATTCCAGTAAACCATACTATGCAAGTCATTCATAAATACAAATATGCACGCGTTACAAGAAAAAATATTATCTATGGGTGGGTTTTCAAGACCACCCTGAAGACTTGTGCGAAGGAAAAATTGTTATTTAAGTTTGGTCAAACTGAAGAGAATTTGCGCGAGACGTGGGAAGCGATTCGTCCGCGCCGATTGCATGAACAAAATTATATGGACGTGTTTTTTTTTTTTATATGAAGCATTTTATTAGAAACTGCTTTTTTATTAGAATTCTGCTGTGCACAATCTTAAAACTAAACTAAAATCATCAGGTCTAAATGTCCCTTTATAATGTCCCTGTAACAGTCTAAATGTGTTATTGCCTATTATAAAATTTTCTGTGTTATCTCACTATGATATCAGAAGCGGATTTCCGATCCAATAAAATTCTTACAGTTTGAGGCGCGTCGGTGGGTTTTAGTAAAAAAGTATGAGTGTAGTAACTTTTCAAGTGCTCATTCGAATAATTCTTTTGACAGAAATTTCAGATGATGTGCAGACTGTGGCCTAAAATATAGTACAAATCCTACCTGCTCTCCTCTACTTGAAAATTCTACATAATGTTTTCAAAGGGGTGTAAAGTCTGCCAACTGCCTAAGCCTTTGTGCTCAGTAGTGGGTCGCCGATGGGTTGATCATGATGATTTATTAACCTAAAGCAAGGATTAATAATAATTGATTTATTTTTTACCATCAATCTTTGATAGCAGCTGGTTTACAACAGTGTCGTGGACGCCCGTGTTGCCGCCAACTGAGCCTCGAGCTTTGCAAATGGCGTCGATTTCGTCGAAGATAATTATGTGGAGACCGCTGTTCGGTCCACACTAAAAAGAAAACCATACTTAAGAGTGCTATCCATGGTCGCTACAAGTCAAACGTGAGAGCATGCTATTGCAATCAACATTTACGGGAAAAAGTAATCAAGAGCGAGATGCGTGATATGTGGACAAAGCGTTAATTTTTTGCAAATTAACAAATATTTTTGACAAACTCAAGACATTTGAATTATTATTTAGTAAAGATTGCTTTAAAACAAATAGTTTTGCGATTTTGTAGTTTTTGTACAAAGTTATCTCAAAATAGAGATATTTCAAGGGCCATAACTTCAGAATATATATTTTTTTCACTTTTAATATTTTAGGGCATTAAGATGCTGCGAAGATAAATCGATATAATATTGTAGCTTACTTTTAGTTCTAGAAAAAATCATCTAAGGAGAAGCGCGTAAGAATCGTAACCTTAAAATAAGAAAGGAGACTATAACCAACATTCCTTTATTTGATTAAAAAAGATTCAATACCCTTTTCTCTTCTTCCTCAGCATCCGCAAACAGGCGTCGGATATTGGCCTCGCTCTCGCCAACATATTTGTCCAATATCTGTGGACCGTTTACAATTTTGGGCTCCCTTGCATTCAACATGTTTCCAATCTGCCGAGCCATCAGAGTTTTACCGGTACCGGGCGGGCCATATAACAGAATACCTTTTACGTGTTTGCAGCCTAAAACATGTCAAAAATGATTGAGTTCTATTATAATGAAAAATGAAAAATTTGCTACATTATTTAGCAGACTGCATCATTACCTACCACCAGGAGAGATTGCAGTGAAGTGCTTGTAATGGAACAAAAAATAAATTGTTGGCGCCTTGGTCCCCCCCTGGCGAACGAAGGCGCCAACCATTTATTTCGCTTGCTATCATGCTCAATCTGTTTGTATTTTTTTCTTACATTTGTAGTTATTGAGTGAATAAAGGTTATTTATTTAGTGAAGTATTCTGTGGTTCAACTAACCCAGCTGCTCCACGACTTCGGGAGGGAAGACGCGCGAGGCGAAGGCTCGGCGGAAGATTGCGTTGAACTCATTGTCAAGGCCACCAATGCCCATCTTGCCGAAGTCCCATTCTGGATTGATGATGGACTGGCGAGGTTGTTTGCTAGGAGGTTATTTTACATTATTTATTATTCTTATAATAGTAACAATCAATTAATTTTAGCATTGGTTTGAAGCTATGGAAGGCATTTAGGTATCCTGTGGAAGTGTTACTCAACTAAGACGTATTTTCCATGATACTGGGTTCCCATTCTTGTATTCCTCATTTATAATTATTAGCTCCTCCTCATTATTAACAAAAATAACCTAGTAGTAAATAATGAAATTAAACCAACCAGTTACTTACCCCTTAGCTTTGCCCACAAGATTGAGAGAGGAGCTTTCAGCTTTGTCAAACTGGATACAAGCATCTGGCAATAGTCGACCAAATCTAACTCGACGAGGTACTGCGTTTGCTCCTGCCGCCAATGCTTGTACATCCACGGCTAAAGACGAAATAACACATCCATACATAACATGATCGATGCCCCTTTTGGTTTGTCATTATTTCATACATAATATTTTTTTATAAAATAGCGCACGCTCAAACAAGTCACCTGATGTTAAATGATTACATTTGCCTATGAACATTTTACATTTGTAGCACTAGAATCTAGATGAACCATTAAAATGTTGCCGGCTTTAAAAAAATTGTTGATATGCCCCTTGAATAACCCATTTTGAAATTTTGTGGGTTGAACCCACCACATTAGCCACTTTAATTTTGTCAATTTTTACAGCAAAAAATATTATAGTTTTCGAAAAAATAATAGGTTTGTTTTGATGTTTATTTCCTCTTTTTTAGCCCTAATTAATCCATTGTTGGACATAGGCCTCCTCACGTGCACGCCATTCTTCTCGGTGTTGGGCGAGCCTCCTCTAAGTTTTTATTCACATTAATAACAAAAAAAAAAAAAAAAAATTTAATAATTTAAATGTCACAATAGTTGAAAATGTGTGCTTGCTTCATCCCAAACAGCCCACCATAGACAATATTTTAAAATCGCCTACTGAGCAGTTTCAAGCTACTCACCTTCCAAGTTCTTAACAATCAAAGACAGCACTTTCTTGTCTTGGAATGAGAAAGCCAGCTGTTGACCGACTGTGAAGACCTGGTTCGCGAACTGAATGAGGAAATCGCGCGCCATTTGCTCAGAGTCATATGGCTCCAGGGATGTCCTGTGAAATGTTTTATTTAATTTAATTTAATTTTATTTCCTGTACCTATTAATTTTAATTTTTAAACTATCCATTTACACCGTCATTACATCGACTAAATACGTAAGTGTAGCTGGTACATAGTATACTTATTGAATTAATTTATTAATTAGATATTCAATATTACATTTTGTAAAGAATATTTTTTTAAAGATTTCATTCATTTTACTAATTGAATGTATTGCATTGAACATGTTGCTTGGACAGTTAAAAAGTTGCCTTGATAGATGTTTAAAAAATCTGTCAAAACTATGCTCCTGAAAAAAACATATATATTACACAATCCGAGATTATGTAACTGATAAAAGAGCATGGATTTGACTTTCAGCTCGCTCCACATATTCTTGAAAAAAGGTCTCCATCTTATACTGTGCCTTGTTACATAAAACACACTGAATAATACAAACAAAGTACTTACGTCTTCTTGAGCATAAAATCTGCTTCCAATGTGATACTGCACAGGCATTCCGCATTTTGCGGCTTGAAGGGCTTCACATCTATTGGCTGTAAAAAATTCAATGATAAATGTACTATGGCAAAATTCAAAAACGGCCCAGTTCGACTTGAACTCGCGCACTGAGGATTCCGTATGAGTACCTTGGAAGGGTACGTGTCAGTGTATGATCGGAAAAAAAATTATGTGAAATATTTCAGATTTTTCACTTTACTTATTCTTTTTGTAGATACATATAGGGTAGAGTAGGAAAGTATAGGGTACTTCCCATTGACCTAAAATTATGAAACATAAGTTTTTGATTTATCAAAACATGCAGCTATGGATGTTAACTTAGAAGATTAATGTTTATATAGCTCCAAAGGACTGAACATCTTTTAACAACAAGTATTTGATATTAATTTCAACTTGATATCCATGCATTCCTGACAAAAATGGTCTTGACAGACAGAGGGGCATAGAAGTGATCCTAAAGGGTTCCTTTTTTTTTTTTTTGAGGTAGAGAACCCTAAAAAGCTATAAATTCCTATGTTTTTTAATGTTAATAAAGATGCAAACCTGTCCAATAGAAAGTATTGCCCATTTCCTTTGGGGTGCAGAGAAGCCTACAGTACCCCTGTCCACTCCATTATAAAATCTAACACTGAAGATAAAGCACTGCGACGGCCCTGTAGCCACTTCAATGTGTCTGAAAATCAAAAATTATAATCAAATATATCAAATAGGAAAAAACATTAGACTAATACAACATTGAAATTCTAGAAAAATTACAAGCAAGTATTTAATTTTCTAAGGGGCTTTTCAATTTAAAAGAAAACCTAACAGCAATGAGGATTATAATTCAAGAGAGAATCCACTAAATAATCTAGGTTATGCCATTAATGATTCTAGGACCATTTTAAAGATGCTTATTTATTCATAAAAGCAGACAAAATCAAATCCTATAGAAGGCACAACACAGTATAACCCCTGGTGGAAATGGAATTCCTGGAAGGTGGTTTTTAGCCTAAAGAGCTGACAGATAGCTGAGCTGAAGGTAGGTTGCACACTACAAATCTGTTAAAAATAATAAGTAGATACAATTTAAAGCAAAATTTTATGATGAAATAAGACACAAGGCACACCTTTATTTACTTTGTAAAAACTTTGTAACAAAACTAGTCTTCTGTGTGTTGCTTCAGTCATTTCAATGGCATATCAAAGTACATAAAGCTTGGATATTTATCAAAAAGACTTAAACGCCACGCCACTCTTTGCGCTGGCACTAAGAAAAGAATTTAAGTGTTTCTATGAACCATATCTGCACTATAGAATAGCAGTAGCAGTAGTAGTAGCAGGTACTCACTTCACATCACTTGGAAAGTCGTCTGGATTGATGAGAGCACAGTTGGTAATAGCCAGCTCATCGGAAGGGCATCTGGCTGCCTTCATGCGCTGAAAAAATTAATTAATACATATAAAAATATAAAATAAAGCAACTGACTTATATTTGTGCAGCTTAAATGACTGGGTCTGGAAATTTGAAATTTTGCATGTAGGTTTTCTCAATTATGTAGGCTCTCTTTAAGAAAGGATTTTCTAAGTTCCATCCGAACTACGATGGGGCTAGTTAGCTGGTGCAGGTACCTAGTAATTAATAATATAATACTTAGAGATAAATCTGTATTTTTCAAATTTCAAGACTGAGCAGGATCAGCAGGACTCTATTATGAAATAAATTGTGATGATGTTTAATTATTATTTAAATAAATACGTATAGCATTCTAATAATTTGTCTAGACTCCAGGAAGATAGAATAGAAATATGTGATGTAATGTACTTGAAATATAGCAAGTTTTTATAAAAATAAAAAGCAAATACATGAGTAACATTTTAAAATTTACCTACCATAGCTGTGAGATTCTTATCAGACGTTAAAAAATAATTACCCACTCTAATTAATGATGATAAATCACAAAATTTAATTAAGCACTCTTTTAATTCCTCTGCAATATTATTTTTATTACGTATAGTACTTACCATTGAAGACATTTTTATTGATACGATTTATTGAATTTTTTTAAATACACAGTAATATTTTGACAATAATGATTTTAATGACGTGACGTCAACGCGGAAATCGGAATCGGCCCGCCTTGGATTTTCTATCCCCATCGAATCAGCGAATGGGTGAACAAGAAACTGCAGTGGTAAAATATTTTGGCTGAAACTATTGGCTGGATGGATCAATACTCCAAAACCAGTGTTACCATATTAAAAAATTTAAACTTAAATGTTCTATTTCGTACTCTCTACACGTCCCGATTCGACTGGTAAGTTGAGTTGGTACCTTTGGCACGGTATGTTCCTTTAAAAAGGGGAAATAGGTAATGACATAGGAATTATTACAATTGGTGTCTCCTATTTCCCTTTATTTCCTTCCTAGATCCAGTTCCAGTGTGATCTTGCAATCATTGCCTACAATGTACACACAAAATGTACACGACTCTTTGGTACTTGTAAAAAAAGTTAACACAGAGTATAGACACAGACCTGAGACCAGTTTGTGAATTTTTTCGAGTGTTCGTTGTCCGCTATAATTTTTCAGTTTAATCCTGTAACTATTAATATTTTAATAAATGTTCAAATAAAATGGGTTTATTACGTTACATGTTTATCTTAATTTTGGTAGCATGTTGTGCTGGTGAGTGTATAATTTGAAGTAATTCGTTAACAGTCATTTCAGTGGATACGCCCAATAATGTTTTTATGTATTGCAGTATCGACTTCGGGAGAGTGCACTATTCCTATAGTCCTGAGGAATACATGGTTCTCTTTTGAAAATGGACAACAGACAATAACTGATATTAATGCGAATGAGATGACTGGAAGGTAAATAAAACTTCAGTGATCATGTCTTTATTTGCCTAAAAATTCTTATTTAGGTCTACCTACAATCAATGATTATGAGAATTTGATTTAATAGTCTTGTTTTTTAAAGATTAGTTGTGTAGACACATTCTTTCTTTATTCGATTACACTAAATTGTGATCTCACCAGTCACTAGTCACTAGAAGTCTTAACTTCTGGCTACACTCTGTCATACCTGACAGCTTACCTGCATAAGCCAGAAAGGCTCCAAACTGAAAGCAGCGATTCATGATAGTTACCAAGATATTAATTTTTAAAATTTTGTAATTTCCAGGTTAAGAAAATCTTAAAATACCTAGAAAACCTTAACTTAGAAATCTAAAAAATTAATATCTTGTAAATTATATGAATCACTCTTTTTGACTTGCAAACTCCACTCCGCCGAGGGCACATTACTAAAGCTGAGCCTAATTATTATTAAACCTAAACTTATTGGAGTCTATCTAGAGCATAATTGGAAATTTAGATGGCTTGGTGAAACATCTATGCCTGTAGGGTAACTAGCCACAACTGAAGTATTATAAATATAGAAGAATTATAAATACCAGTGATAAATTATTTTGACAATTCTAAAGCACTTGTAAAATTTTCCTTGAATAAAAACATAATTATTCTATTCCAAAATTGCCCCTACTGGGAAACATGGGCTCTTCCACTTGTGAGATTTATTGATTGATCAATGATAATAGCACAGTAAATGATAAAATAATTTGGATCTCACTTGCATCACTCTCAAGCTATGTGCAAAACTGCAATTATATATACATGTGATAATATTGTAATTTGAAATGAGTAACTGCTGAGTTTCTTGCTGGTTCTTCTCAGTAGGAAGAGTGTTCTAAACCAGTGGTGGAATTTAGTGATGATTAATAAGCACTTGTAAAAGTTCATTTGAATACAAACCTTTCTATTTCTATTCCTGAAGGTTGTCAAATATTTATAGTTTGTTGTTTAATAAAGTATTTTCTTATATCTACAGAGGTGTGTGTGTAAACATCAGGGCAGACTATCATGTGAACTACACAATGGTGTTCCAGTACACCAACTGCTACTACTGTGTAAAGCTCATAGTGCGAACTGTCAATGTGCTGGAGAAAATTGAAACACCTTGTGTGGACTTGGCTGCTGATGAAGAGCCAACTGTTGACAGAGTGTGCAGGGGCCTTAATCCTGATCAGAATCTTATTACATTGTTCTCGGAAAACTCTGTTCCAGTAAGTTCAAATATATACTATAAATCCAAAAGTGTATCTGTTTGTTTGTTAGTTGTTACCTCTTTATTTGTCTGTCTTGTTTCTTAACGTTGGTAATGTTATTTGGCAGAAAAAGCTTAAGAGCACCCTGTAGAAGCATACAGGATACTATATATTTATGGAACTTCTTTCTAGAACTAACTTTATCTAGGGAAAGCAGAGAAATTAAAAAAAAAACCAATCAAGTGTGAGTCAGACTCGCACATGAAGGGTTCTGTACCATGGTACAATTTTGACAATCAATCTTAACTTTGAGATGATAATTTCATGTTTTGCCCATATGACAGGTAAATTGTAGATCATCGCTGGAAGGAGTGTGGCAGTTTGCCTATCAGAATCGTTTTCGATTTACTGGTGAATGCAACCATCCTGATGCACAGATTAAATCCTGCCAGACAGCTGGCACACAGTTCTTGATTACCAATCAGAAGTTCAACATTACTTATAGAAAGTGCCCAGGCATGTCTGGCACCTTTGATGGTGTTGTTGAATATAGCTGCCTTGGTGAGAAAATTATTCATAAATATTCTAGTCTATAGTATACCTCTATAAAAACCAATCTATTGATTTTTTTTCCAATATGTCCATCTGCGATCTGCCCTCCGGCCATAATCAGATGTGGGGAGTTGTGAAAATTTGTTAATTGGTTTAGGGGGCATTCCAATAAATGTCCTCCCGTTTCGTGCTATAAATTATGGAGCATCATCTCTCGTCCAATTCCAATATGTGCCATCTTTTAAGGCGTTTAGTGTTGGGGTTTACAAGCAATTTCTGTGCCAGTGTATTAGGATGTTTTTCCAGTCTAAGCTTGTACTTTTTGGAATACGTGTGCACTTCCTCTTTGATTGTTGGCATTTCTAAGTATCTGTGGATTTCATTATTTCGTGTAAATCATGGTGCTCCAGAGATTGCTCTTAGTACGATATTCTGAAACAGCTGAAGTATCTCTAATCTATCTATTGAATTATAATTTTATTTATCATGAGATCGTTTAGGTTTTTTAAAAATCTAATTTAATTTAAACTTCACAGGGCATTGGTTTGTCAACAAAAACCACTTCTTTGCTGTTGCCAACACTAAGGAATCTCGTAAAGATGAGAGGTACAGGTGCTTCCTAAAGAACAGAGATGATGATTTGTACATTGGGGCCTCCATCACCCCAGAGTGCAATATATTGAAGACTGTGGAAAAGTCTCCAGAGAGATACAGAGTTACTCCTGTAAAGGTAAGTTAAACCGCAGCATATATTCTGTGCTTCAAACGGCTATAGCTTTGATAGCTATAAGGAAGTATAAAAAGCTATCTTACAGGTACAGAAGGCTCACACCGCAAAGACGTTTCAATAAATAGCGACTCTTCTTACGACGCAATAAAGTACAATTCAGCTCACGCAGTGCTTACAGCCTAAAATTTTATAAACAGCTACTTCTGTTATACACAATCGCTAAAGTAAAGTCATTTTTGCTTAAAAATTGTGTGCAACAGAATTCGCCACACTGGCTAAGTAAATTGTACTCAGTTGGTAGAATGCACAAGAATTGACTGATTATTTAATTATTATAATTATCATTTATAATAGACTAAGCAGCTTTTGCTGATGCGTCTATATCAGAAGTGCTTCATATTTTCCAAATGTTTGTCCAGTCTATTTTTGATTAACAGAGCACATTATGAAACAAACTCTTATCTCATTATAGGCTGAAGTGGTGGAACCAGGATGTCGTTTGCCGCAAAACTTCTCTGGCGAATGGATCAACACAGCCAACATAGATGCTGATGTGTTCATTAACGAGACTCACATCATCGAAACTTACTATCCTGACGAGGGCCGGTACAGACGCACTATTTATGTATGCAGGTAAATACAATTCGATCGTAAAAATTATGATTAACAGTCAAAATCAAAATCAAATGGTAATTTAATCAAAGTAGGTACTATTGTACACTTTTTGATTGTCAGTTATTAGCTAGTCTACTCTTAGAATGAGAAGAGTTTAAGGCCATGCCACACTGGCTAAGTGCAGATTGGCAGACTTCACACACTTTAAGAAAATAATGGAGAACTTTCAGGCATGCAGGTTTCCTCACAATGAATTTTTCATTGTTAAAGGAAGTGTAAAAACGCTTGTAATTCTAAAAGGTTGAGGTTTATGTTCACTGCCCAGTATTGAACCCAGGACCTCCCGAAGTGTGAAAGTGTATGTGTCTGTCTGTCTGCTATAGCTTTTTTCGGCCCAACAGTTTAACCGATTTTGATGTTTGGTACAGAGTTAGCTCACATTCACTATGGCTACTTTGATCCCGGAAAATCAAAGAGTTCCCATGGGATTCTCAAATCTGTTTAACTGACTTATATGAATTTTGGTACAGAGCTAGCTTGCGTCATGGAAATTGACATAGGCATGTTATTATCCCAAATTGCAGAGTTCCCACGGGATTTCTAAAAACCTAAATCCACGCGGACGAAGTTGCAGGTATCATCTAGTAATACATATTACTACTTTTTCGTTTATTCTTTTGTAGGGAGCAACGTGATACAAGAGTAATGATGGCCCGCCTTACTGTTGACGGATGTCAAAAGGACTATGTGTGCTTCGATTTTGTGCCTCAACACCACAACGTTATAAGGTCAGATACTATTTTTAAGAACATTTTACGTGACATGATTTATTAAACATTGAGGGCATGTGCCCAGGGTGCTTTGAAAAATTCAAGCAATAGACTTTGTTATATGAAGCACCATTTATTTTATACATTTTCACTGTCACAATCAATAGACATCAACTGCTATGCATAGGTCTCTTGCAAAGACTCAGCCACATAGTAGGTTAGTAGTCACAACACTGCATTTTCCGGTATGAGGTCCACATTCAAGCAATGCAATATGTTAAATTAATTAAGATTTTGCTATATTTATCATTGTCAGACAGATAAAGAAGAGATGAATTGATATCTGGCTTAGTTGGTAGCTAGAACACCAAAAAATAGAATAATAAATAAATAATCAATGTGTGAAGACAATAACTGTTAATGTGATAGAAAGCTATGTTTGGTCATTGACGATAATAATAAAATCAAATTACTTGACGAAAATAGTCTTATAATGTACTTACATTGTAGCTGATGACTGATCAAGTCAAATACTTATACAAGTTATTTTTAGGTTCCGCAAAGGCCTAGCCATGATACAAAGCAACTTCCACACTGTATGCTCGTGGACACAGTTCCCTAATAAACAGGAATGGCGATATGACATATTCCTCAAGAAGGATCCGTCGCCCATCCGCTGCCCAGTAGCAGGAAAATTCAACTTTACACAGAAAGGAGACGTCAGATTCGAAACGAGGATACTTGGGGGTGTAACCCTAAGTCCCCGTCCAAATTTATACTGTAAATTGAACATAAGTGATTTCTCAGGTAATCATTGTTTTTTTCTCGCTCTCTTTCGTCTGGCTTTACACTGATTAGCCAATGTCAAGTTTGTAGTTAATTACAAGTTACGGAAACTATATGTATAAGTATGGACTTCGTCTGTGCCGGCGCCCACCGACATACACGCGGCGCCCCTTTAGAGCGCTTCCCAGTCAGTTCCACCACCAATAAACACCAGCAGAACACAAAAACTGGCCACTTCTAACAAAAAAACACTCCAAAAAGGCACAACACGCGCGCTTGCAAACGCCACCACAGACGAAGTCCATCATTTTATTTTAAACTATCAGTTGTTGGCAACTTCATTCTTACTGTTTTTCCTTGGGACTAAGATCCAGTTGCATGACAGGCGGTTAAAGTTACATTACGTTACGTTACGTTAATGCAAGCTATTGCTGAGCCAGATTTTAATCAAGTTTCGCCAGTTTAGCCATTAAAATAGACAGAAAAACTGTCGCATTTAATCTGTGACTTCAGACTTGTATCTGTTCTTAATTAATCCATATTGTTTCTTAATCAATTCAGAAAATGTATAGATGAGCCAAACATTCGTTATTTATATATAAAAAATATTTTGCCACTAGTGAAGTAATGAGTTTAAAAATTCTTTAGTGCAAAATGATGAGCTTTGATTTATAATGGAAGTTCACTTACACTACAACTATTCACTTCACTTATTACTATGTAACTACGATATTTATTATTATTACTATCGGTACGTAAATAATAAAAATAAATAAACGTTGCCAGGATTGTAGCTAATATCTGTGCCAAATATTGTCAAAATTGGATCAGTGCCTAACATACGGATAAATAGAGAGACAAACACTCTTTCGCATTTAATTTATTGGTATGGATTATTAACTAATGGAAATAGATTATTATTAATAAAACTATTTGAATCTTTTTCCAGTGTGTGATGTAGATCAAAAAACCATACAGATAAAGGAAAACTATTGCTTGTCTGTGGACTATCTGGGTAGGCCTGTAGATATTTACAGTGATCCAGATTACAAGATGAAGTGTATTGGATATTGGAAGGAGAATCTCAAGTCTTATCTGATTACGTATGATGAGTTGGACCCTTTCTCCAAATACAGATGTTGGGTTTACCAGAGAGCTGATCTGAACAGGTATTTACGAGTAACTAACTTTAATTTGGCTAAAGAGATAAATTGCAAAATTAAATCTCAATTTTTCATGACTTTTTATTATAAAATAAATCCTATATTGCTTGAAATAAGAGAACCTTTAAATTCAGTTAAAATATTATAACCCATTAATTAATTTCAGGGTTCTTATGTCTCAAGCATTGGGTCCATATTGCGATTTGAAACAGGATGTGACGTCATGGAACTATACAGAGGGCGCGGCCGTCGCCATAGAGATGGAAGAATACGAACGAGAGAGGGATCAATGCCCGATGTATTTCGATGACGGCACTGACCCTTGGGCGACCAAAGAAAACTTTATAAAAATCTTCTCTTTCACTTATTCGTTCTGGAGAAATAATAGTGCGAGTAGGATAGAAGTATTTATACCAGTGCTATTGGTAGTTCTATTTAGGTTTTTATTACAATGATTAGTGTCATGTTTGTAGTAGCAACACGGTAGCAACGTACATTTAGAGCCTTAGAGCCTGTTTCACAATCTCCAGATGTCAGTTTTTGTATTAGGAATCTGTGAAAGTGTCAAATTTATTGGTTAGACATGGGTTAGATAAAGTTTATCTGGCGATTGTGAAACAGGCCTTTAATAAAACAAAAGGAACAAAAAGCAACCAGCCAGTAACCGTTAAACCAGTTTCTAAGGCTTGCTTTTTGAAATACTGGGCAGCAAAAATTTAAAACTAAGTCAATTACAAAAAAAAAACAGCACAGCACTAGCACATATCGTGAAATATTCACTATAGAAATTTTATTTTCCATGGCAGAGTATGTAGTATAGTGGATAATTTAAGATTAACTTTGGTAATTTAATAAATAGTGATTAGTGACTATGTTAAAAATATCAATGAATATGTATCATATTCTTGTAGATATTTTTTAAATATGAAATTATAAGAACAATTTAATCAAACAGCACATTCCATAGTTAATGTTGATTTGCTGTTAAGTTTTTATACTTTCTGTAAGTATATCATTAGCAAGGTTCTAATGATTAACAGAGCTCTCTCCGTCACTTACTCCATACAATCGTAGTTCCCATTTCATTTGAATATTAAGCAACCAAAGTCCATGAAATTTTGCAGACATAGTCTAGAAACTAATATCTGTGTCTGTGGTGTTTTAGATTTTTCTAAAAATATGTAGTTTTAAAATTACAGGGGTTCAAAGATTTGTATTTTTCTTTAAAAAAAGGCCCAACTTTGTGCTCGTTTTTCTAGACAACGAAGCAATTTAATGAAATTTGGAAAAACCACAGACCTAGAAAATTTAATGAATATCATGCAGTAAAAAAATTATCGTTATATATTTTATATTGTTATAATTATGTTGGAACTACGAAAACCAGAAATTACACCCAGAAATCTTGAAAATTTCGTGCTGTCTCGATTTCTGCAAGAGGGGTGGTGAGGTGCGGGGGACGACCAACCCCCGACGGTGACGGGGGGCGGAACTGACAGTCTGAACTGGTCTAAACACACGGGCCACATTTAAACTACACCCGACTCTAAACTTGTCGATAGGTCTAACTAAATACACTGGTACATTTGAACTTGCGTTAGACGTATGCGTTACCTACTCAGACGTTGCCTGTAGATAAAAATATGTCTCATGTTTGCTGGCAATAGCGCATGCATCAA
Source organism: Maniola jurtina (assembly GCF_905333055.1). Taxonomy (NCBI): domain Eukaryota; kingdom Metazoa; phylum Arthropoda; class Insecta; order Lepidoptera; family Nymphalidae; genus Maniola; species Maniola jurtina. The sequence goes on along the minus strand of NC_060035.1, from coordinate 4,525,416 downwards.
ACCCTGCAAGTTGCACCTATTCCTCACGCAATACGCAATTCCTCACGCAATACGCACAGCTTTAATATTATAATTTTTGACAATGTACCTATACTATATGTAATGCCATATCACAGGTCACTCTCTGATTTATTGCTAACAATTTACTTCCAAATCAATTCCAAATGCAAAGAAATCTAAGTGTGTTCAATTCACACTGCCCAATACCAGGACCTTAAATGACATAAATTCATTGATTAATAATCATATGTTGAAAATAAAGGAGAACCCCGTGTTTCTCGGTATAACGTTAGATGCAAAGCTTCTATGGAACACCCACATATCAACACTTGATGGTAAACTCAACTCTGCTGCTTACACTGTTAGAAAAATTCGACAGGTACTGACGTGGAAACTGCAAAAATTGTATATTTTGCCTATATTCACTGTATTATGTCTTACGGACTCTTGCTATGAGATAAAGCGATAGATATTGAGAAAAAAATGTATTACAGAAAAGGACAGGACGTGCAATTTATAATTTAAAACCGCGCGCTGCCATACAATAAAAATATAAGGAAATAAGTACCTTATTTATTATCTTATAGTAGCTTTTAAATATATTTACAACTAGCTAATGCCCACAGCTTTGCTCGCGTGGATTTAGGTTTTTGAAAATCCCGATCCTTTCATTTCCCAGAACAAAAGTTGCCTCTCCGTAATAGCCCGTCCCCGGGATGCAACTTGTTTCTGTATCACGTAAGAACATTTAAACGGATGATCCTTTTCAAATCCCGAGGGATCACCAGGATTTAGGAATGCAATTTCTTACAGCATCAGGGTTGAGGTCAACGACAAAGTATTTACTTGGTATAGATACCTTCAATATCAATTAATAATCAACACTTTTTAAATCCCATTAGCTTTAGTAGTCAGGTCCCCTGCAACATCAGGATTGAGGAGTTGGAATCCAAATTTTTTATTGAACAATGTCGCAAACTTTCTTTATCGATTAAAAAAACTAGCCAAAATTACGCAGTTAGGTTACCTGCCAAATTTCATGGTTTTGAGTCAACGGGAAGTACCCTAGAGGTTTTCTTGACACACACGACAGACAGAGAGATAGACAACAAAGTGATCCTATAAGAGTTCTGTTTTTCGTTTTGAGGTACGAAACCCTAGAAACGTAGGAACGGCATTCCGAACCAGTGGTAAATTTTTCTGACCATTCAAAAACACTTTGAAGTTTACCTAAAAGTTTACAGGAATAAAAATTAATCATTGTATTCCATTCCATTTCATTCTATTCCATTCTGTTCAAAGATAAATAGATTATAAAAATATTTGTCACCGAAACAATACCTAATTTACGATACATCAACCAATATCAACTTTACTGATGACAATCTGACTATTACCAAAGTGAACGACTACTATAATATCTATTATATACGACTAACATAATATGTATTATAAATTGTGTGCCGTTTGCATTCTCACTAAGTTCTCATTAAGTTTGTTTTATTTGGTTAAACTTTCTGGCATTTATATTGTTATGACGTTTAATTGGCAAACAGTCTGTTTATTGGCTGAAACTCAAAAATTCAGCCAATCACAACAAATAAAATATTTTAATAATGATTGATGCAGCTTTCTGTAATCGAAAACAAAATATTTGACATTAACTTGAATGTGACAGTGATTTCCGAGTAGGGTTGCCAGAGGCCCCGTATTTTACTGGTTACTGGTTGGTATTTCAGGATACAGAAACCCGTAATTATGAAAATAAAATATGAGGCAAATAAAACTAAATATTTTTAGGGTTCCGTACCTCAAAAGCAAAAAGGAAATAGGATCAATTCGCTGTCTGTCTGTCTGTCTGTCCGTCTGTCTGTCTTTCCGTCTGTCCGTCTGTCTGTCTGTCCATCTGTCCGTCTGTCCGTCTCTTCGTCTGTCATGTGTTCATGAACAAATATTAGTATTTTCAAAGTAACTAAATATTAAATCAAGTGGGTTATTATATGAAAGGATTTTACCAGTACATTCTAAGACAGATTTTTATTTATTTTTATGCATATTTTTTTTAATGCGTAGCCGAAACCCACTCGATTTTGATCATGGCCGTAGCCAAAGAGGCGGAGGTTGGTTTTAGGATCTAAGCCTTTTTTATACAAGTTAGCCCTTGACTTTAATCTCTCCTAGTGGTAATAGTGCAGTCTAATTTCTTGGCCGGTAGGGCCATACTAACCATATAACTAGCCATGACCCAAGCCTCCCACCAGACCAGAAATTTAGAAATGGCCACTGCGTCTGGGAGACCGTCAAAAACCTAAACCTAAAATAATACTTACACTATTTCTTGCATTTGCTTACCAATTTTTTTTGGAAATATATCAAACATTTCGCGCTCGCTTCACTCGCGTTTTGAATTTGTATTACTTGGTGTATGCCCCGCAATTTTGTCTGCATGAATTTAGGTTTTTAAAAATTCCGTGGGGGATTTTCCGGGATAAAAAGCTTATGTTCGTTTCTGGGGTGCAAGTTACCTCTGAATAGTAAGTATCAAAATTTTGGTAAAGAAGTATCTTGCTATGGCTAAACTCGTTTCCCTTTCACTTATTTTTTTCTGTATTGAACCAAAAACACTTACGCTCACTGCGCTGCGCTTTTTCATTGTTGTATTTTATTCCACTATCAAATTGAAAGGCGAAATTCAACTAACCAGGTAATTAGCCCATAAAGTTGAGCGAACGTATTTTTCCTCATGACAGGATTCAGTTCCGGCCCTGATAAAACCTCTCCCGAAATCAATTCCTGGCTACGGCCATGGTATTGATACTTTGAAGGTGGAATTACAAGTTAAATGTAATTTTAAGTTAACATGCATTTTGTTTTACAAAATGAAGAGTTTTTAAAAGCTATTGAAATAAATAAATAATCTTTTATTTAAAACCACATTGCAAACACAGTTCACCGATCAAGACCCGGCAACATACAGAGAAAAAATACAAAACATACAAATAAACTGAAATATCTAAATAAGCTTTCAGAGAGAACCACCGCCTATTTCTTCAAATACAATAATAAACAATACAATAATACAACAATATATAAGAAACAATGTCTCCCGTAAACAAATCTAAACCCCGTACTTTTGATGGTGGTAGCCTGTAAATCTAAAAGAGGCAGGTGGCAACCCTACACCTACCCTACACCTAGACAGAATGAAAAATTTGTTTTCATTACTCGGCAGGCCTACTGCCAAAGTTTGACAGAAAGTGTGGCGGTAGTTGTGACCTCTGATTGGCCGACTCTCTTTCACTATTTGCTAAAATTGATGATTGCAACAACAATTTTTGCTTTTTTGTAATCGAAAACAGAACACGGACGTCAAACAGGTTGACTAATTGCAATCATTTCTGACCGGCTAACATTGTTCCGCTAGTGGCTCAAACTCACTGTCGCAGCAAGAACATGGTAAATTCAGCCAATCACAGCAATTTGAATTGGATATCACAAATGTACCGATCTAGGAACCGAGAATGCACGAACCAGGGCAAATAGAGATAAGAACAATAATATCATACGTAGGAAATCGACGGGGGCTTGTTGACAAGTATCCTCTTAATAAGTAAATATCGCAATATATCGTGATACTGATCTCATTATTTATTAATATTAGAATTAAAATAACATTATCACATTTACACATCAAAAATATTCATATTGATTAATATTGACGGATCACGATAATTGCGATATTTATTGACTGCCTTTTTTTCTAAAGTTGACTGATGAAGATAAAATTCATCATTAAAAAATCAGCACTGATTTTTAACTTATTGAGTCACTCATTGTGAGTCAGTGTGACTCACAATGAGAGACTAGTATTAAGTAATATAGTATTTAGAATTATTATTGTACTTATATTATTACGACTCTCTGGAAATATTGTCCTGGTGATTTTTAGAGCAATCTTAAACATAATAAGGTGAATTGACTAGTTAAATTAAATATACTGTTATTTATCACAAAAACATAAATAACTGATAACTAATTGGTTTTTGCAAAGTAAATCTTGTCGGTTTGAAATAAACATGTATTTAACATTTGTTTACTTAATTATATTTTTATAATTTTTATGATAGTATTCAGTGTTGTTGGTAGGTTCGATTCCTGCCGGTTTCGCAATTTTTGGTATGTATTCAAAATTATTTGTTTATTTTTTTGTGGTAAGATCGATTTCTAACATTTTTTTTTAAATTAAATTGCCAATACATTTTATTAAGAACTACCTGATGCCCGCAACTTTCTCCGCGTGGATTTAAGTTTTTAAAACTCGCACGAGTACTCTTTGATTTGCCGGAATAAAAATTAGTTTTTGGTCTATATACCTACTATACTCATCCAAAAGAAAAACCACGTCAATCCATTTCGACGTGATTGAAATACAAACCAACGTACCTACATACACACTTTCGCATTGATAATAATATGGGTAGGGATAAATACAAGAAAAGCCTGTAGATACTGTAAGGATTTAATATGATCAAGCTAAAAACATCCTATTATGAATGTGCCTTACCTTTAATGTATAATTTTCTAAATAGGCTAATAATAAAAATAGGTTCTAATATAAGTTTTAGTATTTTTGTTAACATGAATCCGTCCATTGAAAATGTACCATCCATTGAAAATGTTCTTTTAGAATCTCTTTATATACCTAATTAAAATATAATTATACTGTTTACAAAGACAAAAGTTGTTTCCTTTATATTATTCTGGGTTTCATTTATAGGAAAATTATATTATTAGAAAACATTTAGTATTATTGGAAGTGATAAAATGATTGCATTCTTTAAATACAAAATATCTCAGTGCAAAATGAGCATTCAAGTGCTGTCACATTCTGATTTATAGAAAATGTATTATACTTGACTTGAGGAAGATAACAAAGTTTGTAGATGTAAATAAGAAAACTAAACAACTTAAATGGCTCTGGACAGGTCTTATACTAAGAGAACCAACAGAAAAATGGATGAAAAACGTAACAAAATGGATTCCACAACATCAGGAAGAGAGGAAGGCAACTAAAAAGGTAGTTTGATGACCTACAAAAGGTTGCAGGATCACTTCGGTTGAGAACCGGGAAAAATAGGTGGAAGTGGAAAAGGTTGAAGGAGGTCTATGCGTCTACAAGACATGCTGATTTAGAACTGCCGGACAGATGTAAATACATATACTATTTTTGTAAATTAAAAATCAGCAATAAAGGCTTTGTATTGTATTGTACTACAAAATCAGTAACATAGCTTATAATAAAAACATATAATTCACTTAGTCCAAGATACTTTAGGTATATCAAAGTGCTCAGTGAGGCTGTCCAAGTGTTGATTGAACTTCTCAACTCGCTGTTTATGGGTCATCTCTGCCTTTTGTTGGATTCTTTGCTTTTTCTGAAAAGAATATGAGCATATTATTATAATAGAGTAGGTACAAAAACACCAAATACTTAATTGCACGCTTTTTAATCATGTCTCCATTTAACTATCATACTAATATTATAAAAGCAAGTGTGTCTGTTTGTTTGTCCTTCCTGCACACCCCAACCTAGCAACCAATCAGCAAAGAGATAATTAAAGGGACGGACAGTAACATAGGCTACTTTTCAACCCAGAAAATCAAATAGTTCCCACAGGCCTTTTTAATACCTAAATCCACGCAGACGAAGTCGCGGGTATCAGTTAGTCTTAAATATATCAAACTTTATAGTCATAATATTAGTCAACTGAACTGTCTTTACCATTTTCTCTTGCATTTTTAGGAAAGCTAATTCCGCTTTTGTCTTAGTTTCAGTGCTGGCTTGTTGTTGTTTAATTTGTTGTTTCACTTCATTCTCGATAGCTTTCTCAGTTTCTTTGCTAGCTTTCTTCTTCTTTTTCTTCTTTATTCCGGAATTGTCCTTGATTTTCAATTGTGCTCTGTTGACACACGCGTATTCGTCTTCTTCCATAATTATTAGTTAACACTAAACATCTAATGCAATATAATACAAAACATATAATTATATTTTAATAACAAATTAAGTTCCCACGACGACACTAAATTATTTTACGAAATTAATCCTTTCTGTTGATGTTTTTGTTGACCATTGGTGTGTTGTTGACGATGATGACAGCCACATGACAGCTAGGTGTCAATTGTTAAATTGACAGTTCAGAATGACAGCATCAAAGTGAGGATAGCAATAGACAAAAGTTTCTATCGGTTAATAATGTTACCAACCAAAAAGAATAACGTTACTAGAATCACGTATTTAATACTTAACAGCCACTCACGGAATTTGTAATCATGCAGCTTATAGAAGGTAAGATAGGCTGCGCACAAAACAAGTAGTCCAATCTGAAGCCGCAAAATGGTGATTTGCGCAGGTCTAAGACTGAAGGTTAGAATATACATAAGCTTCGCTGAGATATTCTGTTTTTGAATATTTACCTAAGTATGCAACCGAGTGCAGACTGCATGCAGACTGCAGAGCATAGAGGCGTATGTTCTGCGCTATGTTCAGCTAGGATTATCTACTTATTTTGCATGTTATATTGTACCTACCTAACAAAGTAAAGAAGAAGAAGATGCCTTGAAGATGGTGAAAGAAAGCCTGCAAGGCGTAGGCAGGTACGTCCTTGCACGTTTGCTGTGGCTCGGGGAAGAATCTATGAATGAGTGTGATTTTCGTGAGGTTTTGGGGCTATACTTACCTAATGAACATACAGGACATTACCAACATTAGAGGTATTTATTATAAGTAGGTATAGATAATAATTAGCAATAAAGCTGCAATAAAATTGCTACAGGCATAGCTCATACCTGTAGCAATTTTTTAAGAGTTCCTATTGAATTACATTTTCTTGTTACTTATGTAAAATTAGAGATATTACAAGAAGATAATGAGCAGTAATAAAATATTATGTTAATCTAGATCTTTTACCTACTTTATCAACGCTAAGTTACGATATCAACACCAAACAATTGGAACGCTTCAGTTACTTAAGCTGGGGGCATTAACGCGTAGGGGTGGCAGGTTACTTGTAGCAAATATCATAAATAAATATGTGATTGTTCGCGACAAAAGAACCGAGAATGAATGGCGTTTCTTGGCCTTATCTCCGTCGCGCACGCGCTGCGCCCGCCGCCGCGTACGGCCCCGAGATTAGTTTGATTTGCCGCCACGTGGCGCCACGTGCGTCTCGACTACCCGCCAAAATGAGATTAACGGATTTGCACACTACAGATTGCACACGAATGGGCAGGAAGTGTAAAGTGAAACGCCGGTAATGAGATTGTTTTGTGGATTCTGCTATAAAAGAGCTATGGATAAAATGGGAGAATTCCCCTTGCGTGCCAAGAGGCAAGCACCGTGGTCTATGGTTTAAAGCTGAGCTCTATAAAGTTTACTTTAAAAAGAGAGATTTATGCGATCACGAATATAACGCAGATTTTACAAATCATTGAGAACAATAATATTATGAAAAACTCCTAGATAAGCAGGTTTCCTGACGAATGTTTTCTTTCATCGTTAAATTTGCCTAAAATACACAAAACTTCCAAAAGATAGTTAGCTGTGCGTGCCCGAAATCGAACCCTGGACCTCCCGAATAGCGTCCAAATACTCTCCAGGTTATTCCGCTTCCATCATAGTCTGTAATTTGTATCGTGACTTACGCACTTCAGACGAATTTAAGAGTACTTAATATTCTCGTCGAATAAAAATATATCAAAGAGATAAACGTCGTTGTCGTCAACTTATAAACTATCATTCACTGCTGGACCTAAGCTTCTTGTAGGTACTTTCACATGACACGTTACGTCGCCTGGATCCAGCGGCTCCTGCGACTCGTTTGATGTTGTCTATCCACCTAGAGGGAGGGAGGGAGACAGACAACATAGTCAAAGTCAAAGTCAACATCATTTATTCAAAGTAGGTACAATTGTACTCCTTTTGATGGTCGGAATCGTTGAATTTGTACGATTAGTGGTGATAATTAATTACGTAACTTAAAACTAAAGCTACGAGGGTTCTAAACGCACCCAAGTCTGAGAAGAGAACGCTGCGCTTTCCTGTGCAAGGTCACCATTCCAGCACCTTGGGGCTCCGACGTCTATCAGTTCTACGGATCTTCTCATTTCTGATTTGAGATACTATAATAGCAACATATTCTTTTCTTATAGCGATAAAATTGCTCTTAGCGTTGCGCAGGCGCTATTTGAATTGATTCGCACTAAGTTCGCAAAACTTGGTTTGCGAACTAAGGTTGAAATCTGTAAAGAGTACTTTGACTTATGTTTTAGATACGAGACAGATTCATGTCAGCGATATAACGCTGTCTCGTTATATATCTTAAATCTGAGCAAAGTTAAAGTAGGTAAGTAGTAGGTATAAACAATCTAAGCCTTATCGCTCACAGCTGACCTCTTGGTTCAAACTTCGCCATGTCCGCTCTTCGGACTTCGATGTTGCCTCATCTTTGCAGTGAGGAATAGAATCACATAGCATAATAGTTAGCATAATAAGTATAATATTATTTTTAGCGATAGGAAAATTTATTACGGACAAGCATGTGTGATTCTGTATCACCTAAAATGTAAATAAGAATCACCGTATGAAAATAAATTTAATATTTTTAGTAACTCTAAAGATCAAAGAACAGACCGCCTTATTACAATTAGGTACCCTCTCAGTTACGTAACACGGTATTGTTTCGTAACAGCCACTTAACTTGAGCGTGCGATAAAAACGATAAAAAGCAATTTGAAATTACTATGTACACGATTAGCAACTTAGTGTTTATTTACGGGCACAATCAAACAATCGCAATACTTGACTTTTGTTTGTATTGCCGTCTCGTGCGAAAGCCGGTGGCTTAGCACGTCGGATTAGTTTAATAAATCTGAATAAATCGTCGACTCTAGGCCAGAACAAAGGGCGGCTTCTAATAGACATTAATATGGCATTAGCTGTAAGGGCGCCGGCACACGCCAGTGACGCCTTGTTTGCTAAACTGCCCTAATCCGCTATTTGTAATGGGTGCACCATGTAACGGCTATAGTTTAGGACTCTCGCGAAATACTTAAGTGCCTCAATAGCTCAACGGTTGAGCAGCGGACTGAATTCCGAAAGGTCACAGGCAAGAATAAGCTTTACGCTTAGTTGGAGGGGAAAGGGGAATATTAGCCATGATTAGCATGGCTAATATCCTTTAAAAATAAAGCAAGCCCAGCAAAATCTACATAATATTATATTAATTTAAATCAAAGTATACAATAAATATACTTAGTTAATAAGAAGTATGTAATTTGAAAATGAAAAAATCAATGAAAAATTAAAGAAATAGGTATATTTTACATTTTTGTTTTTGTTAAAAGTTTTTCAAAGTATGAAAAAACGGACAAAAATAATACTCATACCAACATTTTTATCTTTTAGTTATGTTTGTATATCCTACGCCTTAGGTATAATCATAATGAGAAGCTATATGTATACCTACACATTATAATATACCTAATTTACTTGAACACATCGCCAGAACATAATGAATGATGAAACTACAAACAATAGTACAATCTAGGACAACAGCTGACAAGCCAAACAAAACAAAAGCCGCCTAATTACGGTCATCTATAGGTCGCACACACAGAGCCGTGGTCACCCTACTTAGTTGCAGAATGCCGCTTTAACTTCTGAGAGGAAATCGTTTTCCCACGAGCTTTATTCAAACATATGTAAAGCGTATGATGGATGACTCCGACGCCGCCTTTAACCGGGGGTTAGCTGTTTAAATCACAATCACTGAGGTCCCTACTTTTTTTCGCTGGTCATAGAACGACCACGTCTAAATCTATACTAATAAATAAAATTGGAGTGTCTGTCTGTAATTTCGAAATAACTACCACATATTAAGGTCATATGATTATTTGAACGATACTATAACTGAATCACACGTTTTTAAAATTTTTGTCTGTCTGTCTGTTTGAAAAGGCTAATCTTGGGAACAGCTGAACCGATTTTGACGGGATTTTCACAGACAAGTAGAGAATTGACCAGGAAGTAACATAGGCTACTTTTTTAACCGACTTTCAAGAAGGGAGTTGTGTTTTTGTACCTATGAACACCGAAATCTCCGAGATTTCTGAACCGATTTGCGTCATTTCTTTTTTAATCGATAGAGGAACTTTGCGACATTATTTCATAAAAAATTTGGATTCCAACTCCTCAATCCTGATGCTGCAGGGGATCTGACCAATCCACGCGGGCGAAGCTGCGGGCATCAGCTAGTTTATAATGTAATGTATATCTATTACTATAGGACCACTGTAATTCATTCGATGAAAGAGTTGGAATGGCACACGTCGAAATGATTGCGCATTTTATTGTTGAAAGGAGTATTGAATTCCAACCTACTCGTATAATGTATTATGTGAAATAAAACATTTTAGAAGAACGTAATGCTTATTCGAAATAAGTTACGACTTACGGGTAATCGGTGAAATAATTATTTCATTGACTTTTGATATGTGTTCGAACACAATCGAAACTTTTTGGGTTGGTAGGTATTTGAGCTTTGAGTTACTTAAACGAAGGAGATGAAGGTTTAAAAATCTAAAAAATGCACTTGTTTTACCATTAGATACAGATAGGTACGTCTTAACATTTTAACAATAATAATAATTTTAAAAACTGGGTAGAATACTGATTTTATTGAATTACAAAAGGTACGGTACTGGTTTTCTTGTTCACAGTCAAGATGGGGACGTTTTGTGGGACATCAGTGCCTCTAGTATACCTATGTTACCTCTCTACCTATGAGTACGTATAAAGCGAAAACCTCTGTGGATTCCTTCCAAAATAGGGCGGAGGCTCCAAAGTTTTCCCATTACGCAAGTCGCAGACATTAGCGGCCCGCTTAGGTTCATTAAAATTTGTCAGCCTGTCGTATACGACCAACTTCCAAATGGATGTAGAAACTCGTTTAAGTGAAACTCGGCTGACGTAAAAAGTTCGCCGGATTAGACTTGCCAGTTTTTTCGACACCATCAATTTCTCAGCCCGTCAAGAAGATTTTTCGCACTCGCAATGCGGAAAAAGAGTAATTTAAGTTTTCCAGAAGACTCGTTGCGTGGGAATTATGATCTTTGTTTGAAAGTTTGATTGATTTATGAAATTTTCTTCGTCTACCGACACGATTATGGGATCAACGAAGTTTGGCGCGAGAAAAACGACTTGCCATCAATAATGCCTATCTGCTCTTAACTTAATTGTTCTTTTTGTTCTTTCGACGAAACTAAAATATTCTTACTTGAATAAGTATGTATTGACAAAAGTTTTCACAAGAAAAATTAAATATTTATCTAATTATCCAGCCTGAACCTTGTACTTACCATATTGTGAAAATACGTTTAAGGTCCTTCTTTCTCTTGAGATTCTTTTAAACCTAGCGAGCTAGTTAAAACAAAAACCGATACAAAATCCGTACAATTTCGCCCTAAAGTAGGGCTGTTAAACGGCTGCAATCAGACCCCCTTGCGTCCCTGGCTGGACCAGGCAGTTATTGTTCCGTTTTATGATCGAGGGAGTTAAATGAACCCAGGAACATCGGGGGGTGTCACCGAGAGCCCAATAGTTTAGTTTTAAATAACAGATGTAATTGTGTTTGGACGATTAATGCGAAACTATGCAGTTGATATGAATGTTCATCTAATTCTTTTTACCGCAAATCTACTTCTGTTTGACTAAGTTGAGCAGTGAACCGAAAAGTCTTGCAAGAAAATATCCGGGATTCAATGCCAGATTATGTGAATTTAGGAAAACTTTAATTTTTACTTTCAGTTGCAGCTTAAAAATAAATTAAATCCCGGAAAGGATTTCAGTAGCTTTATACTTAATTACTTTTCAGGTTGCCTCGTTGCACTTATCTTTCACGCAATCAATAAAAGAAGAAGTATGAATTCCTATTTAATTTGGTTTCAGGTATTTTCGTTGTTTCGTTTATTCTCGGAATGAAGATATTTATTTTGGAAGTAACCCTACGTAGATCTTGATCATACGTCGATATTATCTGAATCTGCCGTCAACATTTTGAAGGTAGTGAATTATTAAAAAAATTACCTTACCTACCCTACCTTATAGTTCCCTACTATTATAATTTGTAGTTGGTATAGATATAGGTACCTAAACAGGTAGTTGCCAAGAACTGTAATAATTACAGTTTTTGATACTTAATAACGCAATTAAACTACGAAATCCAATACGAAATCCATCCATTTATTAATATTTTAGATGCGAAAGTGTGTCTGTATGTCTGTCTGCTAGCTCATCGCGTCTCAACAGTTTAACCGATTTAGATGAAATTTGGTACACTGCCAGCTTACATCCCGGGGAAGGGCCTATGTTACTTTTTATCCCGGAAAATCAAAGAGTCCCTACGGGATTCTTTAAAAGGGAAATTGTTTTTATCCCGGAAAAGCAAAGAGTTCCCACGGGATTTTTAACAAATCTATATAAAACCATCTAGTAGGTAATTTTATAACTTGCATAGAAGTCAATTAAATATCAGTGGCATGCACTACCGCGGGGAGTAATCAAGGGTGGTAATGTGGAGATGGCATCAGCAGTAAATCAGATTTATTTGTGGGGAGACCGCTATCTGTAGACTAGGTACCTATTCTATTTCTGTGTATCGTTTTGATGAGATATGAAGATATGAAAATTATTTCGAAATATTATTTAACTGAACACGATAAGTAATATGACGTGAGTGGACTTTTTATCTCAAAATTCAAAATATTTGTATTTAATTAGACTTTTACAAGTATTTCTGAATCGTCAAAAGCATCTACCACTGGTTTGGAATGCCTTTCCTACCGGGAAGAACCAGCAAGAAACTCGGCGGTTGCTCTTTTCAAAGATTTGATATACCTACATTATACAATATTATGCCATGTATAAAAGTATCTATCGATAAAGATAATAATTAGTATATACATAGTTATTTTTTTTTAATAATTTTCTAATGACAATGAATTTATGTAGCTGGCCAAAATATGGCCAATCGCGAGACTTTTTTAATTCCGATCTTTGGCCTCTATGACATTATAATATTAGGGTTACTTTGTCATATGATCATTATTATTTTGAAGGTGGCAGAGATCAGAATAGACAATGCGCACGCGTCGCGCTGTAGCCGCATGAAAACGCACTAATTCACACTTCCTGACCCACGCGGATATAGTGTCGGGGTAATACTGTGAACACATCTATAGATAATGAACAGTATAGTAGCATGGATAATAGTACAAGTAACTATTATTCGCGACCAAATGATTAACTAGGGTTATTTGCATTTAAATTCATTTTATCACAATAAAATGTAGAGACTAAAAATATAAGTAGGTCCTAGGTAGTTTACCCTTTGTTATAAGCTACCTTATCGATAAGAAATTCTTTTTTTTTCTGTAGAAAGTTATGTCGTTTTGGTGTAAGTAACCTAATCTAGTGTATTAATTAATACAAGTTCTGTTGTAACGTATGATTACAGACTATTTGGAAAATAAGAATACCAAGTTTAGTCGGAAATTAAAAATCAATAAGTATTTTGCATTTTCCTTCCTTTATCTTTATTTCGAGATAAAAGCTAAAAGCTCAATTTTATTTATCCTGGGTAGCATTTTCAATATTTCGAATCCATTATTTCCTATATAATTATGCAAAAGTAACTCTGTCTGTTTGTGATCTTCACCGCTTTACTCCCGAACCGATTTTGGCGGCCACAGAGATAGCTTACATCCTGGGAACGGACACTTTTTATATCGGAAAACAAATGAGTTCCCAGTGATTTTTCATAAACTTTAATCCACGAAGTTACGGGAACCAGAAAAATTACGGGTCACTAAACAAAAACATTGTTAGATTGTACCTATTGTCAAAATTAACTTCATATTCACAGTCCACAAACGCACAGATGTTTTACAAGCTACTAGATATTACAACTAGGACGACGGCGCTGACACACATTACGCGATGAATCTTGTTTATATAGCCTATTCTGTTTGTTTGTGGTTTGTATGGGGGTTACAATATTATAAGGGTGGTTTACAAGCACAGTTGTTTTGCGTGTCGATGCGAATGTTCGCACTGTACCTACTTGCGCAATTAAAGCTTGAATACGACAGCTTTACATCTATTTCTGACTACTTTGTTCTACTACTTACACAACTAGTTATCCCGCGATTTCGTCCGTGTGAATTTAGGTTCTCTTTTTATACGTAAATTTTTATAAGTACGTTTCCTCTTTAAAAACAAGAGAAATTAGCTCCACTATCGGCTAATTCTTACAAATTAGTCGATAGTAGAGCTAATTTCTTAAACTGACCCATTTCAAGTAAAGATTTTTATATAAACCTGTGAGGATGATACTGCCATTGTCGCAATTAAAATGCCATAAGCCTACGATGTCGTATTAGTTTACAAATTGCGAAAAACCAAACTAAATTTGAATTTCACGGACAGACCCGTCGAAATCCACACGCTTGAAGTAGCGAGTACTAGATAAGTATTTAGAAAATTAATTTCTTTATTTATTATAAAAGTTAATCTAAGCACCTGTAAAACGGGAAAACGTCTGGTCCTATTTCCAATAAACATGAAAATAAAAGCACTATATCTAAAGGCATGCACACACGAGCGTCTGGCGGCGGAAATGGCGTCTAACCGGATATTGTATCGCGCCTTCATCTCCGGCGAGCTTCCGTTTCCTCCCGCCGCGCGTCGCCTAATTACTTGCTACACACATACGTACATCACTGTCTCATACTATGTTACATACTGTATCTGTATCTATTGTGTTATATGGTAATATTAACGAACTTTTATTGTCCTGTCATTTTCAATATTTATATGCGATTTGTATTGACGATACGTATAATTTGTCATAACATTCAATATCTTGAGGTTTTCTTTCTTAGGTAGGTAGGTACTAGCCGTGTGCTCGATAGGAGCCCGGGGATCAGCGCCTCTAGTTTTTGTGCTGGGTGCACATTTGCTACTATTGCCTGATCGCCTAGATATTAGCAGCCTCAGCTTTTAAAAAAGAAAGGTTTAAGAGTCTGGATAGAGATGTAATGCAGAGGGCCCTGCTTCGGATGCAGTGCATCCAGCATTAGATTTTATGAATTTTACTAACTGAAGATTAAAATATTTTGAATTTTAACTAAACAAAACGTTAGCAAATAAGTAATGCTCACAAAATTTCAATTTTCAGCAGTGTAGTAGGGTATAGGTACGTTGTAAAGATATATTTCATATATTTATTTGATACATAGCGCTAATAGATTACTATTGTACCTAAGTACCTACCTACAGAACAATTTATACTTATTTTAATGTACCTATGTATTATTTGTGCCTATGTACTTATTATTAAAAACATCGTTGATTGAAGAGAAACTGAAGAGCATAAAAATATGAATATATACATACCTCTATACCATACAATAGGTACCGCGATACATAATTTAATTAACATAACAATACATAAACATAATTTCATTATTGTCCAAAGAAAAATTACCAACTAAGTATACATACTTACTTGCCATAATACACGCAGAATGGATAATTGTAGGCAAGAATAGCACCTCAGTGCCTATGTAGGTTCAAAAAGCTTGTAGGTATAGGGACCTACCTATACTCGTATAGGACTAAATAGGTACTCGCTCAAAGCTTGTAAAGGCGTATAGAAACGGGAGAGCTGTTTGCCGATGACGATGATAAGGCAGGCCAGCGTGAAGTCATCACCTCTAAAGAGCTCCGTTACAGTCACTCGAGGTCCTTTTGTTCACAAGGATTGTTCGGATTAAGCGTTTAAGCGATTTTTGCAGTGGAGGATTAAGTGATTCCCTAATGATTGTTCCCTGAGTACAGTTGGCGTGCTCGAAAGGTTTACAGTTTAGTTCCTTTTGAGAAAATACGTGCTACACGATCAAGTACAACCCAGTAATGTACTAATACGTATTAGGTATGTGGTGGTGTGTTACAAATACAGTAGGTATACAAAGCTTAGGTCTATAGATATAACTGGGATGAAATAGGTATCTATTACCTATATTACCTCGGTACAGGTACTCGGTAGGTAGGCAGGTAGTAGGTATATTATTTTAAAAAATAAGTCCACTTTACCAAAAATACATTACGAAATAGCTGGATCATTATCATGACCAACCCAACCAGCCACCTCACTACTAAGGACGGAATTCCTCTTAGAAGGAGAAGGGTTTGCTCATAGCCTACCATTCTGGCAAGAGCAGATTGGCAGACTTCACGCACCTTTGAGAAAATTATGGAGAACTCTCAGGCATGCAGGTTTCCTCACGCTGTTTTTCTTTATAGCGTCTTATATGCGCTGCTAATTCGGTTGTACCCATAGACATACTAGTTTTCGGTTGTTTATATACTATCTCTATGGTTGTACCAACATATATGTACCTATACATCTCTAAATTAACACAGGAGCATTAGTTGAAGAAACGGCCCACTCAACTCTCAAGCAAAGCGGTAGGTGGGAGAGTCAACTGGAGAATAAAGACATATTAAAAGTAGATACTACCACCAGTGGTAGATTATTTTGACGATTCAAAAGCACTTGTAAAAGTTTAATTGAATAAAAGTAAATTTGAATTTGAAAAATAAATTGAATTTGAACTCACACACTATCATTTTGGCATCATAGTACGTGACAGGCTGAGATGGCAACCGGGGTGGAGACGCCCCGCACACCCGCACAGGCCCCACGCTAACCCGCTGTGGGTGAGCGCGGGTGACGTGCGAGTGCCCGCCTCATAGGTACCCTGATTGCCATCTCAACGTGTCGCGTACTGTAAGGTATTTTGCAAAATGCATCACTGAACTTCTACTTGAGCTTTTTATCTTAATATATGTAAGTAGAATGAAATGGAAACAATAACATTATTGAAATCCAAGTTTAGTCAAGTAGGTAGGTATACCTACACAGTGCACGTCGGTTCATGTAATAATAATTATTTGGCGGGTGCGATTATACAGATTTAGATAGGCTCCCACGTCGCAGATAACCTCTTACATAGCTCACAGCACATAGCACCACCCTCGTACCGTCCGCAAAAAAATGTATTTCAAGAATTTTAATAAATTATGTATCTATTTGTAGCATACAATACAATTTTTTTAATAATAATTATTATTAATATTATAATTAAACTTACATCGTAGAGTAGGTCTTACGCTAGATCGTAAAACTGTAGTACTAGCCATGCCCACATGGAATCATTTCCACACTGAACACTGAACTACAAGGTTCAAGCGTTGCGCAAGAAAATTACTGAAATTATGTTTTTAATTATTTCTTTATAATTATTAAGCACTTACATAGGTATGTACACGTAGGCAGTAGGTGATTTTCATGTTGATTCTACTAAATCGTACAAAATTGAATCATGTCATCATTTCAAAAGAATGAGATCATTTTTTAACCCCCGACCCAAAAAGAGGGGTGTTATAAGTTTGACGTGTATCTGTGTATCTGTCTGTGGCATCGTAGCGCCTAAACTAATGAACCGATTTTAATCGAGAGTGTTCTTAGCTATAATCCAAAAAAATCGGTTCAGCCGTTTGAAAGTTATCAGCTATTTTCTTGTTACTGTAACCTTCACTTGTCGGGGGTGTTATAAATTTTTAATTTACACTTGTTTATAGATTTCCATCATTGGCAAACAATACTATCAAACTACATCTAAATTTAACTACCTAATTCAAATTCACCTACTTTTTCCCCCATCCACAATTTCCATATTCGTTTTTAATTAAGTATGTACAAAATAAATACAAATGTAAAAAACTTTTATATAATATACATTTTAAATGTTAAATAGCTAGGTACAGATATAGGTACACCTAATAATTTAATAATTTTTAATGAACAAATACCCTGTATGTTATATTAATATTTATTATGACTATTTTAAACAATATGATTAATTAGTTATACTTATTCTGCTTTTTAGGGTTTCGCAACCAAAGAGTAAAAACGGAGCCCTATTAATGATACTCAGCTGTCTGTCTGTCTGTCTGCGTGTCACAGATCTCTAGTTCGTAGACGTAAATCAGTTACAGACCTGATATTTTGGTATTTTTGTGTAGAACGTTAATCTAACACCGAATATTGAATTAAAAAATGAATTTAATTATTTTTCACTTACTTGAAAAAGGAGCCAAAATATTTTTTCTTACTTTAGCATGTGGAGTATCATTAAGTACAGTACGAATATATTTTTTATTCTTTTTTATCTTAAAAAAACAAAGAAATGGGGGACCGTCAGAGATGTATGTGACGGGGTCTATCATAAAACTAAACTAGTTAGGAATATGAAATTTCCGTATGTTATGTACCATAATATACATTTTATATTGAAACAACAATGATTTATAAAATAGTTTGTAAGCTGTGACCAAAACAAACGAACATTTTTTGAGATTTTCTTTCACGGTTCATTGCGATGTTCTAGCTCAGAAAATAAATATTTCATACACCCAAAATATGATGTTCATAACTATGTACGAAACCCTAAAAGAGCGAGGCACGACTCGAACTTGACCGATTTTTTTATTGTGCAATACGAGAAACAGGTGGTTGAGACGAAAGACCGAATAATTTACGATCGAATTTAAAGCAATAACATTACTTTTTATTTTTAATTATAGTGTTTCTTATGTAATTATTCATGTAGTCATGTTTTTCTTCAAAAGAATGCCAACTAATAGGTATTGATAAAATACGATAGTATGTGAAATTTAATTAATTAACGGGCCCATTAAGTTGATACGATGTGCAATGTTTTATTGACAAAAATGCACTTACAGACATTTCTGTAGAATTTTAATTGCACGTAATGGTGGCTGCTTGATCTACTTGTTTGTAAATTATACCATAATTAGTATTAGTTACGATTAATTACTACTAATACTTTTAATTACGATTGGCACCTATTTAAACTCTGACACTATTGTCTGATTTGTCACTAGCTAGTAAGCTACAGTATCATAACAGAGGGCAACATGAAATCGGTAAGTTAAACATAAAATATACATATTTTAGTGAAGCCAAAGGTTTAGTTCATATTATTATGTATACTGTGGCTTTGTTTACATAGATTTACTTAGGTTGTTTTTAAATTCCTTTGTTGTACCTGTATACAAATAAGCTATGTTCACGTCTAGGTAGTGTTTAAAAGCTATACCTAAGTCAAATTTTGTTGAAATCGTCTAAGTAGTTGAGGCGTATAAGTAACTAGCTGATGCCCGCGACTTCGTTCGCGTGGATGTAGGTTTTTCAAAAATCCCGTGGGAACCCTTTGATTTTCCGGGATAAAAAGTAGCCTATGTGCTAATCCAGGGTATAATCTATCCAGCCCAATCCGTCCAGTAGTTTTTGCGTGAAGGAGTAACAAACATACACACACACACACACACACACACACACATACAAACTTTCGCCTTTATAACATTATAAGTAATAAGTAATATCTAGTACAAACAGACACCACAGTTTTAGTGCAAACACATTTTCATATATATAATATTACAAGCTGCTGATTTCCACAGTTAGTGTGTTAGATGGATAATATAGTACAGATTTTCTTGTTACAGTTTGTAGTGTTTGCCTCTCTCCTGGCGCTGGTGTTGAGTGCGCCTCCAAAGCCAAACAACGACAAATTCTTGAGGTTCTTACCAGCAATCCGACACGAGGAGAAGCACGATGAATATGGCCAGTACGCTCTACGGTATATTACTGCTGAAAGTAAGTAAGTATCGTATAAAAAATGTGTAGAGAGAAATAAAACTCGGTTGAGAGAAGTTTCCCGAGCGCGCTCCCTAGCGCTCTGCACAGAAACTTAGTTAAGTTATCATTTGAACTTTAGAGAATCAAACTCGATGAAATCTTGTAAACACGTTCTATTAACTAAGTAGTAGATATCTGTGTTGGTTGTTAACCAGATTTCCGTAAAAATATGTTTTAAAGTTACACGAAACATGTTACATATTGTACGGTCGGCCTCAGAATTCGAGTAGCAATTCTGCGAAACTATTGCATCAAAAACCTGTCGCACTTATGACCTTTTTTTTATAAATACGCCACACACACCTAAGGTATGTGCATAACCGTGCCACGCGAATATGATTATTAAGGTGCTAAGCGACTTACGGCCTTTGGCTGTACCTATTCTCGTCATGAGTGATGACATGCAAATGAAACGAGATGGTGATGGTGCTAACACCAACGAGTTTACTATTGTCTCATACATACAAAATGAATAAGACAATATTGTCGGCGTCACGTCTCTGTCACTGCTATCTTGTACAATTTTTATTTTTATTTACAGATACAGTCGTATCAGAGCGCGGCCGGTTAGTGCCAACTGAAAATGGTGGATACGTCTTAGAAATCGAGGGCCAGTACAGCTTCATCGGAGATGACGGCAGGATCTACGTCACCAAGTACAGAGGCGGCGCAGACGGTTTCCATGTTGACGCTGAACACTTACCCAAGCAAGTTCTACCCATTCCCGCAGCCAATGACTTTCTATCATTGCCCGCAGCTTAGAAAATAAACAATTAATTCACTAAACAGTTTTTTCTTATACTTAATAATTTTACTTAAAAGTTTACTGTTACCAGTAGGTACTTTTCTACACAGATTTACTATTGGAATATTTATCACTAGCCCGTGCCCGCTGTTTCATCTGTGGATTGCGGTTCCAATATAAAAGTACTTAGCCTATGTCCCTGTCCAGGTCTTTAACTTTATTACCCATGCAAAAAATCACGTTGAATTGAGAACCACCTCACTTTTGGTAGTCGGTTAAAAATGTGGTTGGTTACAAATACTCAGTCATATTTTACCGTCTGGCATAGTTTTTCGAACCTTTATTCGAAAATACAAGCAAATATAGGTAAGCGATTAATATTTATTTAAAGTAGGTACCTATACATACATACACATTTTTTATTTGACTAATATAAATCTAAGAGAGCTAGGTTATATTGGTTATTGTAATAAAGAAAATAACTTGAGCTCTACGTCTTGTTTTTTCTGCTAACGGTATTCGGCAGATTTCTGAAAGGATCTTAGGAGGGTGGCGAAGCCTCGAGGATGCGCCTGGAGCGGGGGAGGGCCGTGACGTCACGTCCTATCTCGGCGGCCATCTTGGATTATCTCGTCGCACCTGCGGGACGGGGGGGTTCCGTATCGACCGCACTGTCCGTGCACATTTTTCAGGGAAACCCTAAATTACACGCATTTTAAACTCAAGATCAAAATCGTAGTCCAATACTCGAAATTCCATTTAAATTCACCTATCGTAAAATAAATAGCTTTTTAATTTTAAAATTTTCTTACCAGCAAAACTATAACATTGTGCAAGCGTTTCGCTACGATGCTATGTTGAAAAAAATTCTGGTAGATTCGATTCTGATTGGCATGCTTCTTATTGATCTTGGCTGCATTATAACCTGGAAGTGGCAGGCTGTATGGTAGGTAGGTACCTAACTGTACGATATTCAGAGCTTTCAAGAAAGTTATCAAATCATGATATTTTCTTTGCCCAAGGCTGTCTTAAGCATAGATGAATGATGGTCAAAGGTTTGCCCACCGTCCATAACAATGACAGATTTACCGCAACGCATAGGTACTTTAAAAAAATTCTGATACAAGTTAGCCCTTTCTCATCTGGTGGTAAGTGATGGTGCAGTCTAAGATGGAAGCGGGCTAACTTGAATGGGGTATGGCAGTTTTCATTAAACTCATAAGTACTCCTTTGGTTTCAACACGGCATCGTACCGGAACGCTAAATCGCTTGGCGGCACGACTTTGCTGGTAGGGTGGTAACAAGCCACGGCCGAAGTCTCCAACCAGACTAGACCAAAAATTTAGAAATTATAGTTGTCATTAAGTATACTTAGGTATACGTAAGTACACGTAAGTAATAAACAGAACGTATCCGATAGCACGGTGGTCAGCCCACCGGGCGTCAGCACGTGCCTCAGTTTACCCTCTCATCGGCACTCGATACATCCTCAATAGCACCCTATGAAGAGCCACAGAGTATAATAGAGCTAAACAGAGCCCTGCAGCTAGCGTACACAGCACGCAGCTGCGAGCGCGCGCACTTTGACGCGAATTGTTACAAGTGTTTGCACGGTGCACGGTGGTCCAAAATTAACATGTTGATTACCACTTGATGATGTTCCTGTTTTGTATTGTTTATCGAGTGGCTTGAGTGTCAACGAGTTAACACAATATACCTACTCAGGTATATTATAAGTATTTGGATGTTTTTCATTTTTATTTCCGTCAAATAAAACCTATTTAATTGAGAAGAAGTGTCCTTTCACAAAATTTTATTTAAAAGTTACGAAAATTAAGCTTGTTAGTAACTCTACCACTGCACTGGTTCAGAAAGCAGATTCTAATTAGAAAAAAGCCGAGAAGAAATTGCAGAGAATCTAGGTTTTGGCCAATGTGATAATTATGTCATGGATACAAAATGAAAAGCGAGACCCCGGTACGGAATTTCCTTCCGTTACGTGACGTTACGTCGTTACGGAACATCACCGTCAACCGTTAGATTTCCTCTGTATAACATAGTTAAGTCAAATTCTTGTACCATCTCAGCGCTCAGCGCTAATGCTCATGTCCCGCCCCACCTACTTAGTAGGCAATTTTTGAGAATTCTACACTCAAAATTATCGACTAGTAGGTATATAGTGATGTGAATCAAACGAGTACATGATGGGAACTGAACTTTATTATATTTATTTTCATAATACCCACTTCTATACAACATCTTTCCCCTTATTTTTATAAAGTTAAGAACACAATATATTCTTACAATATTATTAATTGATCAATAGAGAAACTTAAGACTGAAATTAGGTATACATTAATATACGTAATCCAATTTAACATTAAGTAAATTATTAAAACATTAATTAATTAAAATATTTAAACATTACATACTACTAAAAATAAAAATTAATTATACATGCATATTGTTTATATATTAGAATTAATCTAGCTGTAATGAATTGTACCTATTTAATTAATAAATAATCATTTTAAATATTTTAAATTCATGCGAGCCTTGACAGCCGCCGGTCTGCGTGCTGCTATTTTATTTTCATTATTTGGCATACTCTCATTATCATAGACCGTAAGGGTTTCCGCGGTAGTAGTAGCAGTAGGATGAGTATCCTGAGGTGTATTATGATTGTCGCCTTCTGCGCCACTCCACTTATCTTCCTCCGTTGCGCGAGCTTCAACTGGAGGCATGAATAGTAAATGACGTCTATTTCGTCTGTAACGTCTCCCGGACACATTGTCCTTGACGAAGTACGAGCGCGGTTGAGGCGCTGCACTTTGTACTACGGCATGCTTCCGTTTGCCTTCATCAACCATAACTACACTCTGTCCCGGTACTAGTTCGGGCAAAACTCGCGAATGCTGATCGTAATAAGTTTTACTCTTAAGAACTGAACTTTATTATATTTATTTTCATAATACCCACTTCTATACAACATATAGGTATACCTTGGATATAACCAGCTAGGTCTGTCTAATTTCAAGACAGAGATTAGCTGCCGAATCCAGTCTATAATTGCTTAGTCCTTGAAGACCAGTCCTCGAACAGTGCATGTTGCCAGTGATGATATACTATTATAGATCCCAGACATGGACGTTGATTTTATTATTATACGAAATAATAAGTTGCTAATCATAAGAAAGCTCAGAGTAACTAAACAATCAAATCAAAAATGAGATCAGTAATAGGAGAACCAAGTATCTGAGTAGGTAATTCCTATGACACTATAATAATTGTGCTGTATTACTTAGGTACTCTTTTCAAAAAGCAACATTTTTCATTAACTCATTGTTCAATATTTATTATCCACTTATTCGAACCTACTTTGCTTTCTGCTTGTAATACAAGATTAGCAGCAATTTCTTCAGTGAATAGAAGTGAGGCAAGTAGCGTAAGTCAATAAATAATAAAATGGGACCGCGTGGCGTTTAACAAATGAAAGCGACGTGCTTTGCCACCGCGTGCCACTAGGAACCAATTATTGATTACTATACTTTATCGTAATGTTACTCTGGTAGCACGTATTCCTATGGGATTTTTATTTTATAAGAACTTATAACTATTTCTTACAAGACATAAACAGAATAAGTACCTACAAGAGTTTTAGAGTGGTTGTTTTGGGGCTTTGCTTCTAGTAGAAATAGGCTACTTTTCTACTTAGAAACATTTTACGATAAGTAAGTACGATAAGTATAAGCAATTTTAACCCAATTGAAACTGAAGAGGTTCTCAATTCAGTACAGTACATTATTTTTTTTGTAAATTGTGGATATTTTCCATAAAGATAAATATTAGGTAGGTACATTGATAGGAATTTCATTAGACACACAAAGAAACTTCTTACTTAGATAATAAAAATCACATATACATTTTAACTGTGTAGGAATAAGTAGCAGATAATACAAGTTTCGACAAAATAATAACATCAATAATACCCAGGAGGTATTTACGAAAACCTGAGGCTAAATGAAACACAGTCGATAGTATAGGCACAGTCGTGGACAAAAGCTACGTATAAAAATGTGGCTTTATAACAAAAAATTCCATCGGAGCAAAAAATGTTTGTGGGCACTTGCGTATAGAGCCTATAGAAATTGAACTTGAATATAATAAACTGATTTTATAACACCTACCGAGAGGGACCCGCGAGGTGTGCGCGTCATGTTTCAAAACAACGAATTTGATATCCCGATTTTTCGCGTATTTTTACTTACACCTTTGTGACAGGTTGAAAGAGTTTAGACGTTTTTATGAGTTTTTTTAACCCCTTCAGATATTGTCCATGATAAAAAGTAATTGTACCATTTTGTGTAAGAGTCGATTATAAGCCGTTGAAATAATTTTTATAATATGTACTAGGCAGCCATCGTCAAA
Organism: Maniola jurtina; assembly: GCF_905333055.1. Classification (NCBI taxonomy): domain Eukaryota; kingdom Metazoa; phylum Arthropoda; class Insecta; order Lepidoptera; family Nymphalidae; genus Maniola; species Maniola jurtina. The sequence continues at coordinate 4,500,339 of NC_060035.1, read as the reverse complement.
TATCGTATTAAAGGTGAAGGACTGCTAAAATTAACTCTTTTTGTTCCTGTTTGTAATTTTTATCACAGAATTTTTATTTCTGGCGTTAATTATTATCTTATGAGAACAAAAATTGATGATGAGATCTGTAATAAAGTCAGATCACAAAAAATGTCAAACTGTGTAAATAAATATAATAAACACCTAAGTATACCTAGGCATGTTGAAGTCGAATGGAACAAGACTATAGCAAGAGTTGTTCTTCTAATAAATCTAAATATTTTATCCCAATCCATATAAGTATAACAATTAATATTCCTCTAAGTAATAACTGTGGCTATGTTTTGATGTTTCACACAATTAATGTAACAGATTTTCAATTTGAACAAGAAATTCCATTAATTTAAAATGATTGAAGGACATCACGCGAACGTTGAGAACACGCGTCGAAAAAATAAATCAAACCGTGCTCTTACGACGCCCACCATTAATAAAACACTTTAAAATATATTTAATAATGTCTACAAAGGTGGAGAGCACAATACCCTATCCATAAAGGGCAGCATTTATTATGACGACAATATATTGAATACAAAAAGATAGTGTGACAAAGATGCGTACTTTTTAATAATATTGTCATTTCTCAGCAGCAGTGGACTCTTTCAAAAAGCCATAATGTAATAATTTATTTCTTTATAAAAGTTTTTTTTCTTCGTGGGAGAGTCGAGGCCAGGTGAGCACGGGTTAACTGATTTTATTGAAGCCTCTAAGGCTTTGGTACTGTGTAATAGGATTTCACGTTCACGTGTGTTACAATGATTGTTCTCGGGTTTCATTTACGATGGAACTGAATGAGTAATTTATTTTGTGTCTATTTGTTAACAATTTGTTCTTAATAAATAAAGTAAATTAACGTTACATTTACAAAATTCTAGGGTTCATGGTGTGCCTACCACAATGTTGTATTAAAAACAAGTGTAAATTAAAAATTTATAACACCCCCGACAAGTGAGGGTGAACTAGAAAAGAGCTAATACTTTCGAACGACTGAACCGATTTTCTTGGATTATAGATATATACGAACACTCTCGATCAAGCCACATTTCAAACAAAAAAAAAACTAAATTAAAATCGGTTTATTAGTTTAGCAGCTACGATGCCACAGACAGATACACAGATAAACACGTCAAACTTATAACACCCCTCTTTTTGGGTCGGGGGTTTAAAATGAGTAGGATCGATTTTTGTTTTGAATAACTCCCATATTATCATAAATATGAAAAGGGATGCGAAGGACATTTAGTTTTACGAGTAAATATTACTAATAATAATCGAGTTAAATAAGTAAAACCAAAATTCGGCTTGCAACGAAATTCTGCAAAAAAAAACTGTCGCTTTTATAGGCTCCGTCGAGACGGAGTTGACATTGGTGCCACAATAAAATCGATGAAATATCTTTAGGGGCTGCGACAATAACTCATAGAGAGGAGCTTTGTTACCATCTTCGCACAGGTACGCCGTGCTTACGCCCGCTGCGGCGTTAGGCTGTTTATACACCCGCCAATTTAAGTTTCCAATAGTCAAATAGTCAAATCATTGATTTCAAAATATAATAGATAACGATGTACAATTTTTGGAAGTCAAATATGCGTAGTAGGTACTTAATGGTGATAATAACATCAATTAAGTACTTAAATTTTAAAACTGAAGCTCACTTATGCGGCGTGATTGCAGTCAAGTACTGAAAATAGATCAATTTGGCACAGTCGCCAGGGCGTGCATTGTGGTCTAAGTTGGAGGATTTGGGTTTGATTTCCGACAGAGCTAATAAGAAGTTACAATTTCTAAGTGAGTTCAGATCAGCGTGTTCGAAATTTTAGAATCGACAAATCACTGAACGATAAAATCGTACGGGAAAGATTTTAGTTTTTTTGAAATAAGATACGTACCTAATATTTAAAAAGTTGCTAAATTACTCCTTCCAGGTTTAGAAAGCATTGTTTACTGTTAGGTGAATTCACAGTCAAGCAGTAACTTGTAATTTAAAAAAAATGTTGCGAGATTAAAAATAACGTTAAGGTCATAACACACTTAAACGACTCTGCTCCCACCCGGCAAAAAGAATAAAATTCAAATATGGGCTTTAAATATTGCTCTTTAGATATATTTTACATTGGCATCATAAATTAGCAGACAGCTCGCTGTCAGCGAGCTGACCGCCGTCAGACTGCTCGGTAGTTGACGCCTCGCAGGCCGCACGTTGTAGGCGAGCGGTCGGCGCGGTGCCCACGCGCTTACTGCTAGCGGTCGCCGCGGGGCGCGGGGCCCGCGCGATCCGATCGTGAACTGTGCGAGAGCGGTCGGCGGGTGGACACTGGACAGCTGGCTGTCTGCTAGCTGTCGCCGCGTCGACTGCTAGGGGCCAGCTAGCTGTCGCCGCGTGGACTGCGAGCAGTCGCCTTAGTTTAGGGCGGTGTTGGGTGGGAGCGGTGTTGGAGCAGAGTCGTTTAAATGTGCTATGACCTTTACTCAGTCCGAGGCTAATACTTGCAATAAAATCGCCGAATATGGGTTGCTTCGTGTACGAAACGCCTTATTTCCTAGTGGCGCTACGCATTGCGTCTCTCAGACTTTTGATGTTTTTAGACAATTGCCCCAATGATTTGTTGTTTTGTTCTGAAAATTTTATGGTCAATAAAAATATTTTGGCGCTGTGATCTACGATACAGTTCGGTTTTCAGTGCGGAACGTAAAGTTTATAGATATTTACTATTTATTGGTATATTTAATGGACCGTCGGCGTTGGACTATTAATGTAGGTTAAGTTTAACATTAATATTGAACTTAGAGCCTCTACTTTTTTTAGGTCTGTTAAAAATGTTACCTTTTGTGTTTGTGCCAAAATTAATTCGGTATGATAGGAGAAACGATCTCTGATTATACCTAATGTTTTTATATTGTTAAAAGTTATAATTAACTATAAAGAGTGCTAACGCGCAGGCAGGCTACTTTAGTGAAATTATTTTACGATAGTTATTAATTGATAATAGTTTAGAAGTGTAAAATAAATTCACCAATTTTGAAAGATGTAGGTAGCTAATGTTAACGGTTACAACGTTGGCCTCTTATTCGAGGTTCTGGGGTTCGATCTCTAACTTTTCTCAGTCACTCATTTCAATTGCCTGTGAAGGAAAACACTGTGAGGAAATCTGAGGGAATGCCCGAAAGTAATTCTCCATAATGTTCTCATCTCATGTGAAGTCTGCCTTACTTGTGAAGTCTGTCTACTTAGCCAGCGAGGTGGACTATGGCCTAAACTCATTCTGTAGAAAGACCCATTCTGCAGGCATTCTGAGAGAAGACCCGTCTTTATTAATAGGCAGGGGGATGAGTTGATAATGAAATAACGCAAATAATAAAGTTATTATTTAGATATTTGGTAAGCCTATATAAGTACATACCTACCTACTTATGGAAGCTTTGTAAATCAGACTTTTACTTATTTTAGGCCACAAGGCACGCACACGCTTTCTCAGTTCATATTAAATAAACCATCTTAACAACCTAAGTAAAAAAATATTCACACTGTCAATCAAATATAGGCAAACCAAACCAATAGAACACTTGAAAAGAGCAACCGCCGAGTTTCTTACTGGTCATTCTCGGTAGGAACGGCATTCCGAACCAGTGGTAGATTACTTTGACGATTCAAAAGCACTTGTGAAAGTTTAATTGAATCAAAATATTTTGAATTTTGAATAGGAATCTTAATAATTTTTTTACCGGTTTAGTAGGTAAGTAACGAGAAGTATCTTTTTTATTTTTATTTATATTCGTAAATCTCATAATAATATAGTTCACATTCAGTAATTGACATCACGTACAACCCGTAGCCTCGTAAGTACGGGGATAGGTCTGGCTAGATCCCGGGTTCCCGGAATCCGCATGAAGTCGTCACGGGACGCCCCGCCGGGACGGTAGCGCGCGGGCGGTCTGTGCCCACCTTAATTAATTTTGATGCATTTACCTGCGCGCCTTGAATACGGGATAGTTAATTTTGTATTCCGTGTCACATGCCATTAACATATTTGAGCTAGTTTATCCGATCTGTTCGGAGGAGACTGCGTTTTTAGGATACTTTTAAAGTAGCTTCTACGTGAGCTTATTTTTAAAAAATCATGATAGTTTATGGTAATCTATAGCTAGATAAAAGTTGTAAGTAACTAGTAGTTAGGTATGTGTAACGTAACGTTATTAAACGTATTTAAGATGTTTTAAATGTTTTTCTGATATTGACAAGTCGCAGGGAAATGGTAAAACCTGGATTTGATCAAATCCCTTACCCGCAAGCGAAATAATGACACCATGAAGTTAGCCGGATTAAAACTCGGTAGATATCTATATTCACATGTGGTTCACATACCATGCTGTCGTTCATTATGGCATGCATTTTAGAAATAGCCAGTAACTGCATTGTAAGATTTTTATTCAAATAAAATTTTACAATTGCTCTCGAATCGTCACTTATTCACTACACACAGGTTTGGACTACCGTTTTCCTACCGAGAAGAACCAGCAAGTAACTCGGCGGTTGCTCTTTGCGTTTCCTATGAAAATGAAGAACAAGCCTTCAAGAAAAGTTCACTGGCTCATTATAATTAGGTTAGTGGTACTATACATTATTATAATAACACGATTAGTAGTTCCTTATGATAGGCACGTATTCGAATTTTCTTTTTAAACATTCTTAAAGAAAAAGTTTTACATACTTACCTGCTCGTATCTTATACCTAAAAGTCGACGAGTTGTTTATCTATAGTTAATTAGGTAACAAGGTTTTGGGAACAATTTCGGTTACTAAATCACAGCATCCTTGCTCGCAAGGTGATCGAGATAAGGATCGACTTCCGAATACATCCCATCTCTTCGATGACGCTATCTAATTAAATTTAACGTTTCTTTGCCAAGCCGACGCAGGAGTCGCTCGAAAATAATATTATAATAGTAGAGGTAGGTATGCGCACACCTGCGTCGGATTTGTATGAGGAAAATTACACAGTTTTTAGTATAGATTTGATTTATCTTGGTCTCTTGGAAAATCTCTACAATAGGTAGAGAAAAATTGCCGTTTGTGGTGCACGAAGTGCCTTTTTCATGTAAGTATAGCAAACCTTTTTAACTAAAAATAAACTATTATTATTTGCGGCACTTACCTACCTATATACCTATAGGTAAGTGTTGAATGAGTTTTACAAATAAGCTGCCTATTGACTAATATTTTTGGTAGACACGTCGTCAAAACGTCCACTTTTAGCGATTTCGCTCTGTTTTATAGCGAAATCTTTAGGTATGACTTGTGGCTTTTTATGTTGACAGGAGTTTAGGGTAATTTGGGGTACCAAACTTCAGGTGGTAACCCTGTTTTAAAAATAACCCACCTAAGAAGCTTTTAAGCTACTTAAACCCGCTCAATGTATAAAATGACAACTCAAAATTCCACGAAATTAAAACTCAAAGTAGGTACCATTCAAAAACCACAATCGGTTATAATTTCGCTATCTGCGAATAAGTTACAATACTTAACAAAATATCATTAAGTAGGTTTGTGAAGTTAATACCTAATTAAATGGTTAAATGGACTTTATTTTGACTTTAATGTGTACATGAATGAACACAGCTCATATTTATTAATTTAATCTCAAAAATAATTTTGCTCATGAATATTCATGAAAATCAGCGACTGTTACAACTTAATCATATTTGACCGGATATTTTAAAATCACATTCTGAAATATGTGCATAACAATTTCAATGATAAGTTTACATAATAATATTGCAATATTTGTTATTTTTTATGTTTAAAACTTACAATTTACTACATTTACTCAATTTATCAAGTCCATGGTCTTAAAATAACATGACAAATCTCTCAATATTGTGCGAACAAACTTACATGTTCACACGAGTTCCATTCGCACAATATTATACAATTTTTTAGGGTTCTGTAGGTACCTTAAACGGAAAAACGGAACCCTTATAGGATCACTTTGTTGTCTGTCTGTAGGTACGTCTGTCCGTCTGTCGTGTTTGTCAAGAAAGCCTATAGGGTACTTCCCGTTGACCTAGGATCATGGCAGGTAAAATCCCTAAACCGTGAATTTGTGGTTACATCACAAAAACAATTAAAAATGTGTTTCAATTTTCAAAGTAAGATAACTATACCAAGTGGGGAACAGGGCTTTACCTGTACATTCTTAGACAGTTTTTTATTTATTTTTATGCATAACAGTTTTTGATTTATCGTGCAAAATGTCGGAAATAATATCCAAGTACAGAACCCTCGGTGGGCGAGTCTGACTCGCACTTGGCCGGTTTTTTTAATTACTACGCAGCCTACGTAAGTACGGGGTGATGCCGCATAGGTAAGTAGGTTGGTTCCTAATGTGTACCATAGCTTGATTTTCCATCGTATAATTTCAATAGTTGTTATCCCGAATGCCGACGTGTTTCGATCAATAAAATGAGCCATAAAAATAATTTAACTATCTATTTATAACTGTGACCTTAATCTGTATAGCATGGAAATAAAAGGCTGAGATAAAATGGGTGTACACTAATAAATTAACTATTCGGTTATCTAATTGATTGTAGCTAATAGCTAGTAGTGTAGGGGTGGTTACATTAGTTTTATCTACGTAACTGTAACGCAGCCGTATCAAATCTGTGATTAGCCGTCGCTAATCGACCCTCGCCTTTTAAATATTATGCGTTTTATTTCTGTTGAAGTAGGTATATTGAGAAGTTTGTTTACATCATAATATGTATTCCAACATGACTTCAACGCGTAATTTTTGGGGTTCATTACGTCAAAAGGAAAAAAGCAACCTTTAAAGGATCACTTCGTTGTCTATTTATCTATCTGTCGCGTCTGTCAAAAATGGGAATCAAAACTTCCTGTTGACCTAGAATTAGGGGCAAAAAAGTTGGTTAAAAATAGATCAATCAAACTTTATTTTAACTTTGGCTAGCTTTGATAATGAAAACTTTAAAAAGTTGTGAGAAACGAATAGGTAGAGTATATTTTAAATACTATACGTTTTAACATTTAAGTAAGTATTATGTTAGGGGTGGTTTTGACATCAATTGTGAAAGGCATAGCTAGGCAAGCCTCCCTCCGAAAAGCACAAACGTTGCTTTTTCATGTTTTGGTGCATAAAAAAAATTACGACTTTTCTTCATTAAGTTTACTGCGAAATAATCGCGTCGGCACGAGCGGTGCGCGTTCCTCCCACAATTTCGCCGATCATAAAATTGAAATTACGCACTCAAACTCACGCCCAGGCGATTAGAAAGTCCCGTAATCTTTGTCAACGAATTAAACTTTGACCGAATTACCGCGGCCGGATCGCGTTCACATCGTTAAATTATCTCGTATTGCAATAAATATGTCTGTTTTCGCTTTTCGGGGCTTCGTGTTTGGTAACAAGGCGGCCGTGTCCAATGCTAATGCAGCTAATAGAGCGTGCAATGGGGATGTTTCACGGTGCGTACTGTATGGCTTTGTTCATCATATTATTCGAGACTAGCTTTAGCGCACATCTTTGTCTGCATGGATTAAAGTTTTCTGAAAATCCTTGCTTACCTACTCCTCCACACATCCTAAGAAAATTCTGACATATTTAATATTATGTACCTAAGTATTGCCGTTTCAAAGATTAGCCAGAAGGCCTACCGTATAGGACGTGGGCCTGCCAACTTATTTATCTGCTGTTTGTGATAGTGACTGTAGTTTGTGATACAGTGCTACGAACGGCCGCAATCACCTCTGAATGACTGACTCTTTCTCACTATTGGCTGAAATGCATGGTTGCAAGTTGCAACAAGAATATCACATATCCAGCCAATCACAACAAATGAGGTTGCAGCAATGACTGTTGCGATGCAGCTTTTCTGCAATTGACCAGCAGAAAGCTTAGATCTTGATCACCTCGATTAATCAAATGATGAGCACTCTATCTGTAAGCTGTCGATACTTACTTAGCTTATATTGAGCAACGATGTTATTTGTCAATCACAAAAACTGTGATTGTATAGGTACGTAGCAGTAATATGAAAATCACGATTTTAGCACTAAGAGGGCAGGACAGACAAACAAAATTGAAACAAACAGACACTTTAATTTCTTTTAGGTAGCTGAGCGATGGGGAGGTTGGGAGCGCGCTGTGTGGCACTGTCCGTCATATTATTTGAGATGCACTGTTTCGAATCCTTATTGATTTATAGGCTTCGCTATTGTTTGTTTGGGCAGAAAATGCGGAGTCGCTTGTGCAATTTATTCATTCTTTCGATCTAACTGAGGTTTTCTATCAAGTGGTGCTATGATAACTTAATACCTATCTAAGTAGGTAAGTACCTACTTAGTTATATTAGAAACTATTAGGTACCTACTTTAAATTAAGTGAAGCGAACGACTGGAAGGATGAGGACACGGAGTGGTGACGCCGCTCACGGAAGACCTACTCGTATGTTCTACATTGGACGTCCGTAGACAGATAATAAGATGAGGATGTTATTGACTTTGCTTGTTAGTTTATAGTAATGGTAGGTGAGTATCTACAGTTAGTTATTCGGCGATCTCTTATCCTAAAGTGTGGCAAATAGCTTTATTAGGTTCCGATTAGGATTGACTTTGAGTCTTATGTGTATAGCAGGATTTATACATAAACAATGTTTAATAACATACACGTGATAAAAATAATAGTAGGTACTCCATGCCATATACGTATTTGTATCTTTTGTGTTTCGCCTATCGCCCTCGGATTAAACATTCCATTGTAAGCCTTGGTCAAACAATAGAGAAAAAATCTAGTAGCCTTTCCTTTCTTTGTTATAATCTGTGGCAAACGGGGCATATCTTTGTGTGTCTGGTGTAGACAAAGGCATCAAACTAAGCGCCAGATGAAAGGCATTTGTTTTTTTTTACAACGCAAATTACTTTCTGTTGCATGTGGAAATATTTTGCGTAAATATGCACAAACAAAGTTTAAATCAAGCATTTTATTGAAATACCTATCTAAGGAATTTCAAGTAAAGAAAAGAGTAGAAACATGATTTTTACATAGGTAGGTATATACTCAGCTACCTGTAAAAACCTAGAGAGTGGCATTACTTTTTATCCTGAAAAATCATAGAGTTCCCACGGGATTTTCAAAACCTAAATCCATACGAACCAGACGATGTCGGGCATCAGCTAAGTACCTACCTACCTACCTAAGTACTTAGTTTTGCCTAAGCCACTAACTACCTATAAATTCGTAAATGAGTCATCCCGGAAATCGAACCTAGTGCGGTTATTAGCTAACTTAGTGATGATCATCACTGAATGATAGCCACAGAGGGGTATGTACTTATGCCAGCTTTTACACGGCATCGTACCTACTTACCGCAACGCTATAGCGCTTGACGGCACGGCTTTGCCTGTAGGTTGGTAACTAGTCACGGCCGAAGCCACCCACCAGACTAATCATCTCAGATTCAGGATCAAACCGAGAGTTCCCTCACTCTAGTTCACTCTGGTGTTGATCACTGAGTTAGCGAATCACCCCGCAGGACTTTCCACTTAGCGCTGACCACTGCACCAAAGAGATATCTAACCAAAATAAATATTTCATTGTTGACTCAATTCGCACATACAACGTGTTTTTATATTGTTAGATACAAGTAGCAATGAAAGCTTTTGAAAGCCACCAAAGCTCACAAAGAGTGGTCAACAATGTATTCTTAGGGCAGATAAATAAATAATCTCCATAACAAAGTAAATAAATAGCGCCATTACTGCACGCTGCGTTGCAACTTTCAGTCACAGACTAAACGTAAAACATAGATAAGAATTAGAGTTATGGAAAATGAAACACGTTCACTATTCAGTGATAATTTTTCCTGGCTTTGAAAAATTTTACAAGTTTAAAGTAAGGCCCTGATTTACAACCACCAGATAAACTTTACCTAATGGTATGAAGTCGGGCGAGCTTCACAATTGGATTTCTAATTTTGTTTTATTATGCTCGCTCGACTTCATACCTAGGCACATTACACGTGTAGAAACAAAAATTATTTTTTACTTTTTAGTGCTTGTGGTTTTTGAAGTCGGTTTTATTTTTCTTTTAAATTTTTTTTATCTAGTTAATGTAACCTTCAATTGTCGGGGGTGTTATAAATTTTTAATTTACACTTGTATGTATAGGTACACCATCTAATTAATAATCCCATACAAAGTATATAGGTGTGCTCCTTCTACTATACTCGTTGGTCTGAGGTGTAGCCCCTAGCCAACAATAGGAACCAATAAATCACATACAATGCTATGTCACCGCATTTGTTGCGCAATTAATGGAAAAACTAGATAATAGTCATAATAAATAGGCGCGTAGTGATTCGTGTGTGTACCTACTCGTAAATCAAAAAGCAATCATTGAGAATTCATTTTTATTTGCAAAACTAGCTGATGCCCGCAGCTTCGCCCGTGTGGATCCCCTGCAGCATCAGGATTGAGGAGTTGGACTCCAAATTTTTTATGAAACAATGTCGCAAAGTTCCTCAATCGATTAAAAAAGAAATGACGCAAATCGGTTCAGAAATCTCGGAGATTTCGGTGTACATAGGTAGAAAAACACAACTCCCTTTTTGAAAGTCGGTTAAAAAAGTAGCCTATGTTACACCCTGGTCAATCCTCTACTTGTCTGTGAAAATCCCGTCAAAATCGGTTCAGCCGTTGCAAAGATTAGCCTTTTCAAACAGACAGACAGACAGACAGACAGACAAAAATTTTAAAAACGTGTGATTCAGTGTTGGTATCGTTCAAATAACCATATGAGCTTAATATGAGGTAGTTATTTCGAAATTACAGACAGACACTCCAATTTTATTTATTAGTATAGATTGGGTACCCATTATGGTACAGTGTAAAGAGAGACGCAGTAGTCCGACACCTTTGATCTCGTTCGCGTGGTAGGTAAATGACGACCACTGCAATCCTTCAACTTAGGGCCCCTAACTACGTAGGCCAGTTCGGGTCGCTCCTGCGTCCCGCACTTACCGCATGATGGCTCTGTCTATAGTCTAGATAGCTTCGTTGAACCTTTGTGTGAAAGATATAGCTATGTTACTACTTAGCTGATGCACGTGACTTCGTCCGTGTGGATTTGGTTTTTAAAAAATCTAGTGGGGAACTCTCTGATTTTCCGGGATAAAAAGTTGCCTATGTCAATTTCCGGGATGCAAGCTACCTCTGTACCAAATTTCATATAAATTGGTTTAACGGGAATCCCGTGGAAACTCTTTGATTTTCCGGGATAAAAAGTAGCCATGTCTGTCTTCAGGATGTAAGCTAGTTAGCTTCAACAGAGTTACAGAGTTCTGTAAGTACGAAATTTCATCAAAATCTGTTTATCTGCTGGGCCGTGAATAGCTAACAGACAGACAGGCAGACAAACTTTCGCATTTATAACATTAGCATATTGTATTATTGTATCCTTTCTCTGTCGTTATTGTTCTTACAACGGTTCGCCTAGCCATAGAGGGTAGGTACAATTTTTTTGCCGTAGTATAATTATGTAAGTACATATATTGTTTATTAGTAAAAGTTAGGTAGGTACATGTGAGTACCTACTTACTTAGTTACCTATTCGGTAGCGATAGTGGTGTTTGGAGTTCTAAATAATATAATTACCGCTGTACCCATAACTCATCGAAATGAAAGTAAAATCAGGCTGCTCTCGAAAAAATTCGACGTGTTTCGAAAATGCCAATCTATAGTCACGGTGCCTTAGATATCTATTAAAGCACCATTAGCCTGTCACGGCCGATACCTGCCTATTCATTATGCTGTCAAAATATTTCTGCCAGACATACTTTTGGGATATTTTTGCGAATTTGTACGATTGTTGCTTTGCAATAGAGGATCCATCTCTAAAACTTAAGAAACGGGACACTAGCTGTAGAAACCTAGGACTGTAATATAACTATAGTATAAAAATAGCTTAGGTTTTAGGACAAACAGACCTATGAACCTATGACCTAGAAAAAAGATTGTTTAAAAATCTTAAATTTAGTGAGTGGGCTACTGCTGGCATTTATAAAAGTAGGAACAAGCTGTTTGACTTGTATGCAGAAAAGCAATATAATTATACTCCAACATTTGTTCAGTATGTAAGAAATTATTCAAAATTATTTAGAAATGTTTGCATACAAGCTAAGTCAATTCACATAAAACAGAAAATTATTAATTCTGATAATAAAATCAAAGCAGCTTGGGATATCATCAAAGATGAAACTGGGAAACGTAAAGTGGAAAATAATAAATTGGAACTTAAAATTAACAACCATATTACTGACTCCGACTTAGAAATAGCAAACGTATTTGAGGACTTTTTTCGAAACATTCCAGTTACCACTACCAGTTCCCTTAACTCGTCGCCAGCGGAAGCCTACACTCTTCTAAGGAGCAATGTTTCTGAGTGCAGTGTATTATTTAAATTTGAACACGTTACCCCATATGATATTGTTAAAGTATTCAAATCGCTACAGTACAAAAAAACCGGAGACCTATGGGGAATTTCAGTAAAAGTAATCAGCAATATTATTGATATTGTTGCTCCATATCTTGCTCTAATCTTTAATGAGTCCGTAGATTCAGGATCCTTTCCAGATCTTATGAAATACAGTAAATTAATTTCTCTTTTTAAATCGGGTAGTAAAACTGACCCAAATAATTACAGGCCAATTTCAATTTTACCGACTTTTAGCAAGATATTTGAAAAAATTATGCTCAACCAACTGCTCCAGCACTTTAATCTGAATAAATTACTTCATTCGGAGCAGTATGGTTTTACTAAAGGTCGATCAACAATCGATGCGGGCGCAATGCTTTTAAAGCATATATTCGATGCATGGGAGAACTCACAGAATGCTATTGGAATTTTCTGTGATTTGTCTAAAGCATTCGATTGCGTTTCGCATGAGACTCTCTTGGCTAAATTGAACCACTATGGAATCAAAGACTCTGCGCTTAGTCTCATTGCGTCCTACCTCAGTGATCGTATACAAACTGTATGTGTAAATGATGTGAAGTCATCCGGATCAGCCTCACTAATGGGTGTTCCACAAGGCTCTATCTTAGGTCCCTTCATGTTTTTGGTATATATAAACGATTTACCATATTTCGTCCAAAATGATTGCGATATTGTACTATTTGCTGATGATACGTCTTTGATTTTTAAAGTCGATAGAAATTATAATAATTTTGACGATGTAAATAGAACCATATCGCAGGTTACTCATTGGTTTACTGTTAATAATTTGCTTTTAAATGCAAAGAAAACTAAGTGTGTCGAATTCGCATTGCCCAATACTAAGACGGCAAATGATTTTAATTTAATGGTAAATAATGATATGTTGAAAGTAGAAGAAACTACCGTGTTCCTAGGGATAACTTTAGATGCAAAGCTTCAATGGAACGCCCATATATCAACACTTGCTGGTAAACTCAGCTCTGCTGCTTACGCTGTTAGAAAGATTCGACAGATAACTGATGTGGAAACTGCAAAAATTGTATATTTTGCCTATTTTCACAGTATTATGTCTTACGGAATCTTACTATGGGGTAAAGCGGCAGATATTGGAAAAATTTTCGTATTACAAAAAAGGGCAATACGCGCAATCTATAATTTAAAACCGCGCGATTCCCTACGAGAGAAATTTAAGGAAATAGGTATTCTTACAGTAGCTTCTCAATATATTTACGCTAATATAATTTTTGTACGACAAAACATTCATAGTTACAAAAAAATCGGTGATTTCCACGACCGGCAAACTAGAAACCGTAATAGGCTCGCATATCCTACGCTCCGCCTCAGGAAAGTGGGAAAATCGTTTGTGGGAATGAGTGTAATATTTTATAATAAAATTCCACAATCAATTTTAGACTTGCCTTTACACAAGTTTAAAAAATCTATTAAAAGTATGCTCCTGGAAAAAGCTTATTATACAATCGAAGATTATGTAAATGACAAAAAAGCTTGGATTTGATTCGCTCCAGCAATATACGGCGCTGCAATTGCTTGTATACAGTATGGCATATTATTGTAAATTGTACATTTGAAAAGAGCAACCGCCGAGTTTCTTGCTGGTTCTTCTCGGTAGGAACAGCATTCCGAACCAGTGGTAGATTATTTTGACGATTCAAAAGCACTTGTAAAAGTTTAATTGAATAAAAATAATTTGAATTTGAATTTGAATATGAGTGTGCCTAACACACATAGGTCTGTTTAGATCACGCTAATTGGGATGATGCCTAGGTCAAAAATAAATTACAAGTTAGGAATTATTAAATATACGGTCTTCCAAATATCGGCAAATCCACGTCCGCTGTTAGTTTTAAGTTTGCTAAATATTTTTAACTATCGATTTAAATAATAAAGTACGTAAAATTACGTCAAATGTTTATGACGTCACATCTGTGAATTTCATACAAGCTCCCTTACTAAGCGAGCGTTTTGACGTTTGATTAGAGTCACTGATTTGACTAGTAAGTAGTCGTCATCCCTATTCGGTGTGGGATAGCGCGGGTGACGTCTCCCCGCCTCGTACCTCGCTTGCCATCTCGACCTGTCGGGTACTACGTATTAGCCTATAGAATTAACTAAGAAATTAGTAGCTAAGTACCTGGTACCAAAGTTATTTTTGATGCCCACGACTTCGTTTTTAAAATCCCGGGTAAATCAAGGGCTAACTTGACATTGAATAAAAACATCCCCTGGCTACTGGAAGGACAGATTTAAATGTGTGCTTAGTAAGTATAGGTATCTCATTAGTATCTAGGTAGGTACTTAAGTAGCAGGTCTCCGGTGGAGGGTCTGCCTCGGCAGACGTCGCTGGCTGGGTCGCGGTTGTTTGCTTCGGCGTTCCCGTGACCCAGTCGCCAGGCGACGCGCAGTAGCGCCGCTGGGGTTTAGTGGGTATTCCGGTCGCCTCTCGGCCGGCGAGTCCCACATACCCTCCCTCAGCTGGCTGGCTGCCTCACGGCTGGCTGGCTAGCTTCCGGGGGGGATGCGTAAATGCATTTCCCAGCGTCAACAAAAAAAAAAAAAGGTACTTAAGTAGCGCAAAACAAGGAAAAACATGCAATTTCACTTCACTATTTATCAGTTACCTACTATATTATGAAGTCAGTACCTAGGTATGTTTGCAGTCAAGTGTAAGTCTATACTTAAAGTTAAAAAACTAGAAAGTGTACTGAAAAAAAAACATAAATATTGGCTACCCCACGTAACAGTGACATCTCAATTTTCGCAACAAAGGGATGCATTTGTCATTGTCCATTAGATCATATTGTTACAAGTATAAAATATTAGTTACCATAGGTACCTATACCTAGTGATTGATCAATTTGTGTGTACATTTTTAACCCCCGACCCAAAAAGAGGGGTGTTATAAGTTTGACGTGTGTATCTGTGTATCTGTGTGTCTGTGTATCTGTGTATCTGTCTGTGGCATCGTAGCGCCTAAACGAATGAACCGATTTTAATTTAGTTTTTTTTGTTTGAAAGGTGGCTTGATCGAGAGTGTTCTTAGCTATAATCTAAAAAAATTGGTTCAGCCGTTTAAGAGTTATCAGCTCTTTTCTAATTTTCTTGTAGAAAAGAAGGTTAGATAACCGTTAGGTTCATAATATTATGTCAATAGACAAATGTCAAGCTGTCAAGATGGACGTTGCCTAAATACATAATTATTTATTTGAAAATGATGTTTTGGAAAACTCAAATACTTTGGATCGTCGGGGGTGTTATAAAAGGACATAATATTTTGGCTTAAATCGGTCTGTACCTATGGGGGATGATAGTCAACTTATTGTTAGAACCACAATACTTTGAAGTGGCGTAGAGTACGTAGATGTTGTATGTAGATAGGACCTACCACAAACATAACCAGATTTAACCGATTACAAAAATGGAGGTTTACCAATCTAAGTATGTAAGAATGTACTTACCTAGTACTTAGGTACCCACCTACTATGTTTGCTATTATTTCGAAAACGAATGACCTCATTTTGATGATACTTTCTAGTATAGGTACAATTCTAAAAACTTAGGTAAGTAGGTAGGTACGCTTTCGTTGTTAGGTACGCTTTTTAAGTGCTGTATCTAACTAAAGTAATAACTAAGTTATCTTACTAATTGTATATGCTTACAGTTCACTTTGTTGTAGGTACTTAGGATTGTAGGTATTTAATAAGATGTAAATTTAATTGTACTTAGTTATTAATCTTTTGTGGAAATAAATTATTTGTATTTGTATATTTGTATTTGTATCAATCAATAAGTACTTAGGTAAATACCTAAGGTAATGTAAGAATTCTTGCAAAATAAGTTCCCGCCTGCTCGTTACCTCGCTAGTTTTTATTTAAAAATGTAGAGCTGAAAAATAGATCTTTAAAAAATTTAAAATTCCATCCATGGATAAAAAACCTTTTATTTCTTCTTTTACCTAAGAACCTACCTTTTTTTTTTTTTTTTTTTTTTTTTTTTTTATTCACGATAGGCAAGCGCTTGACCACAATCACACCTGATGGAAAGTGATGATGTGGTCTAAGATGTGACGCGTTTACCTAGAAGGTGCCTATTCACTCTTGTTTTAAAGATACCCGGATTGTAATTGGTAGGAAACACAGATCGGGGAAGAGTATTCCAAACCTTAGCCATGCGTATGAGGAATGAAGACGCAAAACGTTTCGTGCGTGTAGATGGAATGTCGACGACATAAGGATGGAAACTCGCCCGACGTCTTGCGGTTCGGTGGTAAAATGGTGAAGGAGGGACAAGATCGAAAAGTTCCTGTGCACACTCTCCGAAATATATCCTATAAAACACCGATAAGCCAGCGACCTTACGGCGGTGATCGAGACTATGAAGTTTCGCCAACAAAGGAGAGTCTTCGCCTACAAGTCTCCTAGCTCGACGATCAACGGCATCCAGAGCTGCTAGTTGATATTTAGCGGAGCCATCATAGAGGTGACTGCAGTACTCCATGCACGACCTGACTTGTGCTTGATACAAAGTTATCAGTTGGCGCGGCGTGAAGTACTGTTTGACCTTGTTAAGAATGCCTAGTTTTTTTGCGGCGGTCTTGGCTTTGGCTTCGATGGATCTTCCGAAGTTGATGTTAGCAGACACGTCGAGACCTAGGAGATCAATATGATCGGTGATATTAATAGATACATTCCGGAAAGTGGGAGTCAAGGTAAAAGGACTCCGTTTAGCTGTGAGTAGACACGCCTGCGTCTTGGTAGCGTTAAACTCTACCAAATTGGCATCACCCCAATCAGAAACGTATTTCAGGGTAGAGTTTAACCGCAGTACCATTGCCTCCCTGAGTTCATTGATCTCAGAACTACTAGCACGTGGACTGGATATGTATCTCTCCATTACTGTGCTGTCGTCTGCGTACCCAACGATTCCGGGTCGTAGCAGATCGTTTATATGCAGCAGAAAGAGAGTAGCGGAGAGAACAGACCCCTGAGGAACACCGGCATTGGTAACCATGAGTTCAGACGAGCAGCCATCTATGACTACCCGGAAGGATCTTTCGCTCAGGAAGTCAGAAATCCAATCACACAAGCTCGAGGGAAGACCGTATGCCGGAAGTTTGCTAAGAAGGCTGTCATGCCAGACCCGATCGAAAGCCTTAGAAATATCTAGAGAGACAGCTAATGCCTCTCCATGCTTCTCTATGGCCTCACCCCAGACATGGGTGGCATACGCTAGGAGATCTCCGGCAGACCGCTTCTGGCGAAACCCATATTGACGGTCTGAGAGAAGGTCGTTGATCTCTAGGTATGCCAGGAGCTTCGTGTTTATTATGCGCTCCAAGCTCTTACAGAGTAAGGAGGTGATGGCAATAGGTCTGTAATTCGCCGGGTCAGCACGACTGCCTTTTTTTGGCACAGGTTGTACGTTAGAGATCTTCCAGGATTTGGGAACTCGAGCTTTGCTTAGCGAGAGACGATACAGGCGTGTCAATACAGGAGCTAATTCTGGGGCACAGTTCCGCAGGACAATTGCTGGAATCCCATCAGGACCGCTGGCTTTGTTCACATCTAGAGAGCGGAGAGTTTTGAGAACATCTTTTTGGTGGATGCGCACCTCCGCCATTGTGGAGTCGCACATTGGGATGTTAGGTGGACAGGCATCTCCCGCATCTAGATGCGAACTTTTAGCGAACCGAGAAGCGAGCAAATTTGCCTTCTCGGGCGCTGCGAAAGCAAGCGATCCATCAGGTTTGAGCAGCGGCGGCAGTGAAGGGCGACAGAAGTTCGATTCAACCGATTTAGCAAGGGACCAAAAAGCTTTACTACCGCTTGGGTATGAAGCCACTTTGTTCCCGATGCGCTTAGTGCGGTTAAATCGAGCCTTTTTTAAAACTCTCTTATAAGACTTGGTAGCAGCATTGAATTCCTTCTTTTTTGTTTGCATGTCCGGAGCTTTACGATTTCGGGCGTTCACCCAAGCTACAAATGCTGATTGTTTGCGGGCTTCAGATTGGGCGCATTCAGCATTGTACCACCGTGGGGTTTTGCCATTGAGGGATACGTCAGAAAATGGGATGAAGTACTCCATTGCCTGATGTATCACCTCTGAGATGGAGGATTCGCAGCTCGACGGATCATCGGAGGAGAAACAAGACCGCTGCCAAGGATAAGATGCGAAAAAATGACGCATCTCATCCCAATTGGCTGACTTATACTTCCACACTCTTCTCCTGCATCCAGAGTTAGAGACGGGAGGACAGTATTTTGAAACAGACCTCACCAGGCAATGATCAGATGAGCCTAGAGGTGCCGCGATAGAAACTGAGTATCGGTCTGGATCAGAAGTCAGCAATAGGTCAAGACAGTTGGGAGTGTGTCCATCAACATCAGGAATCCTTGTCGCTTCAAGGACCATCTGGGAGAGATTATAGGAAAGGGCAAATTTATATGCCTCTCTTCCCGCGTGGTCGGTTTTCTGGAATGGGAATAGCCAGTTTTGATGGTGGGCATTAAAGTCCCCTAGAAAAACGTGTTGAGCTGAAGGATACCGTTGCTGGACAACGTCAGCCGTTTCACTGAGGTATTGAAAAAGTTTGGTTGTCTCTTTATCACCACTATGGGAACGATAGACACAAGCATAAAGCGTTTGCTCGTAGCCAGAGTCTAGAAGACACCACAAGACAGAAAGGTTGGGCACCTCTAAATTCCGAAGACGCCGACAGCATACGTCATTACGAACATACAAGCAAACCCCAGCGTGCGGTCTAAAATTGCACTCTAGAGAATATCCGGGGTATTGCAAGTATGACGCATCTGCTGGGTTACCTATTTGCGTCTCCGTGAGGAACAACAAGTGCGGCTTCTCAGTCTCCAGATGGTGGTGGACTGCAAGGAGATTAGAGTGCAGTCCTCGGATGTTTGTGAGGTGCACTTTGAGCGAGAGGAAGTGCTGCCGCTGCTTAAACTTTCTGTTCTTCTTATTGTGTTTCATTGTTTAAAAAAGGGGTGAATAGGAGGGGGAGTGGCAGTTGTACGAGGCGCTACGTTCTTAGACATCGCGATTTTTGAAGAAACCACACAGCTGGAAGGCTCGACTGGAGACTGCGGGGACGCCCGAACCCCCCTGGGAATTGCCATCGGGTCCTCTCTCCGGTCGCCAACCGGCACGATGGAGGCCATCCCAGGATTTTTCGCGAGGTGGCGGGGCAGCCTTTCATAGGTGGCGAACCTACTAGTTGGGCCCCCTACTGCCTGCGGTCGGCCAGCGGTTAACCGTGCTTCGGATCCCGCTACCCTCCAGGTCGAGACGTCCGGTGTAGCCACTTCGTAAATTGGGTCCTGTCACCAAACGCAGCGCAACTGTACATACCCACCCCCCTCGGACTGGCTACTACGAGCATCGTACCGGAACACGACGTGCCCTATGACGTGACCAGAAGACAGGTCGCTTGGCGGCACGGCTTTGCTCGATGGGTGGTTACTCTAGCCACGGCTGATGCCTACCACCTAAGTTAAGTTACTCGTTTAGCACCACCCAGAGGTCACGTGTAGGGTAATGAGGATTCAAACCTGATTTGGTACTGCCTACGGACGCGAGTAACTACGACCCCCAAACTACCTACTTACTTGTTACTGCTTCATTAAGTGGATAGAAAGATAATGTATCTTTCTAAGCAAGAATGAATGTAAGAATCCTGTAAGAAGCAACAATATATTATAAAAGGTACCTATAAGTACTATCAAGGTATATAGGTATACACAGTATAAAATCATTATGAAGTATGAAGACAAACAACTTATTTATCTATGTAAATTGACTGGAGCCTTATATATTTTATTTACGACTGAACTCTACAAAAAAGAAGTTGTTTACGTCATAAAAGATAAGCTTTCCAGCGGCCAAGTATCCAACGTACATACGTGCAAAGGCAGCTAATAAAACACATAGAAAATACAACAGTAGGTAGGTAAATACGGCATGAAATAAAAATCGCATTGTAATCCGGTATTGGCCGTAGATAAGGAGGGATTGTGACAAGGAAAGAATTATGTGCTCTAGAGGGCAATTTTTCTTTCCCGGGATTTATTCTCGTAATTTATAGAGGATCTGCCTGTATCTGGACTAACCCGGTTGGGTCTACGCTTCCCAATTAAGGAGTTACCAGAGTTTGGCATACTTTAAAAATTACGTTACTAACTATAAGACATACCTACCTACTTGATAATAGTCTACTCTTCAGAGACAAGACAATCACCTATTTTACGAAAAATATAGGTACCTAGATAGACTTACCTATTTACTTTTTGAAACCTATTACTTATTTAATTTTATGTAATATCTTGAATACTAAAAACAAGTTTTACCTATACGTACCTACCTACTTAAGTACCTACCTAGTATAAAATTTAAACGTTAAAATATAATCAAAAGCACTAACATCACTGTTTCAGACTTCAGCAGTTTCGTAAGCAGATATTTTACACGGAAAGAATATTTTGTACCTATCTAGTTTGTCATAAGATATAGGGTAAGGTTGCAATCATTGGACCAGCGCTTTGTTTGGACCACTTAGGTTTCTCTAAAACCAACAGTCATAAAAATAGTCCGTTATAACAAGACGCTAGCTATTTGACCCCGCACCCGGCCCCTCAACCTTCAGTGCCGCCGCAGGCTTCGTTGAGGCAGGACGTACGTCGGTGTGTTTCACGAGCTCCCGATGTAAAATTAATGCGACATTCTTAACCATGTAAGTACAGATTTGTAAGGTATTTTCAACTCAATTATTTTTATTAGCTTGGCATATTTATCTGTTCGGCTAACTTACTAATAACATGCCACAAAATATTTAAACTTATTTTTAAATTTTGTTTTGATTGCGATCACAGTGAGTTGCCATCAATGGACCCATGTAAGTTTCTCCCATTGAACCGGTCCAATCAAAGAAACTTCTAAAATAGTAATTTTATTTCTTTTTTTTGTTTTAGCATGGCGAAGCGAGGCCACTATTATAAGTGGAATGAAGGCAGCATGAAATTAGCATTGTTGGCTTTGAGTAAGAAAGAAGCTGGTTTGAATGAAGCTAGCAGGATATTTGGTGTGCCTAAAGCAACGTTAAAAAGAAGATTTGACAGCAAGAATGTGAAAGCTAAAGGGGAAAAGCAGATTGTAGGCTCCGAAGGAGATCTCACACCCGATTTGGAAAAAAAGTTAGTAAATCATATTTTGGAGATGGAACGTTGTTTATACGGCATCATACCAACTGACGTCAGAAGTTTGGCTTTTAAAATAGCAGAGAAAAATGGTTTGAAGCACAGATTTAATAAAGAAAAAGAAATGGCCGGTAAAAAATGGTATTATGGATTTCTAAAGCGTCATCCTGAAATAAGTCTGAGACAACCAAGAGCAACTTCGTTTAATAGAGCTACAGCCTTTAATAAACCAACAGTGAATGACTTTTTTGAAAAGTTAGAACGAGTTATGGACGAACATGGTATAAACGATCCAAGAAATATTTTTAACGTAGATGAGACAGGCCTCTCTACGGTTCAAAGAAAACCCAGAAAAATACTGGCGCAGAGAGGGAAACATCAAGTTGGGGCTATTACGAGTGGTGAACGTGGCACCACTACAACAGCTGTATGTTGTGCAAGCGCATCTGGGAATTTTATTCCTCCACTCATCATTTTCAAACGGAAACGTGCTAAAGATGAGCTACAAGATGGTGCACCGCCGGGCTCAATATTCGCATTTAATCCTGACAGTGGTTATATAAACAAAGAAATTTTCTTTGTCTGGATTCAGCACTTTGTGGAAACTGTAAAGCCATCTCCTGAAAAGAAGGTCCTTTTGATACTTGATGGGCACACAAGCCACACAAAAAACCTAGAAGCTATTGAATATGCGAAAAACCACAATGTTGTGCTACTATCACTTCCCGCACACACTTCAAATAAACTTCAACCACTTGACACATCTTTCTTCAGACCATTGAGCTATTATTTTATAGATGAGACGGAAAAATGGTTGCGCAGTAACCCTGGGCGATGCGTTACAGCATTTCAGATCTCGATGCTTTTTGGAAGAGCTTATGCCCGAGCAGCATCTGTAGGAAATGCTGTAAGTGGATTTGAGAAATGTGGTATTTGGCCACTAAACAAAGACATTTTCCAAGACTACGAGTTCATCACAACAACGGACGACCACAATAATGAAGTTCAAAGTAATGACGAGAACATGGATGTAGATCCCTTCTATTTGATACCAGATGCTACAAGAACAACAAATACCATCAGGCTTATGGAGCAAAATCCAGGACCAAGTCAAAACCATCCAGATTTAAGTCATAGCTCTGAATCTCATTCACAAAATGCTCTGCAGCTTATCGCGTCTGATGTTCATTCAGCTGAACATACTGCACATGATCGAAACAATCAATCAATTCTAAGCACTAGCTCCGAAGTACCAATAACAGGTGAATCTTTAGGTGCAAATAAAGCTATTCAAGGATTGAGACAAGTAAGACGGCGACAAATTCAATGTTCTCTGGAGGAACAAACTTGTCCTGATATGGGCACTAGCTCTGAAAATCAAACAGAAAATGAACTTCAGCCACTTGTATCAGCTACCCATTCAGATTCAGAAATTCATGCTCTTACTGATCAGTCAGTTTCAACAGCTACTACCAGCAGACCAGAACCCAGCAAACAACCAGGTCCAAGCACTAGTTCCGATTTCCAAATAGCTAGTATATCTCCATGTGCAAAGAAGGTTATTCAAGAGCTAAGAAAAAGAAGCCGTAAACCCCAACGTGCGTTAGAACTAACGTCATCTCCATACAAAAGGGAATTAGAAGCAGCCAAAAATAAAGCTAAATCAAAAGCAACGAATTTTAAACAAAAAACTAAAAAAGTTAAAGCTGTTAAAGACGTTCCACAAGAAGAGTTGGAAAAGTGGTTTTGTAAGATTTGTGTTTTATGCTCGATTGAAGACATGATACAATGTCTAGTATGTAAATGTTGGGTGCATGAAGAGTGTGCTTGTGTAAAAAAGGGGATAAAGAAATATTTTTGTCCATCATGTCGCTGATTGATCTCAAAAACCAAAATTTGTATTATATTTAAGTATAGTTTTGTAATTTAATTCAAAATATTCAGTGACTTGTGTTTAATGTTGTTTTTTTGCTATATCTTTACTGCATATTTCTGCAAATGTTATGTTTTACAAACTTATAATAGGTATTAGGTTGTCAATGAATCAATCTCACATTTTAAGACTTGACTGATTGAGTACCATAGTTCAATGTTTATGTTAAAAGTTACAGTAAAGTCTTTTAATTACTATTACTAATAATTACTTTGTTATTTTGTGTCATATGTTGATTTTGTGTAATGTGGTTGGTGCATTAGGATATTTTTTGCGTACTCGCAGCAAATGCGAAGTTTCACATACTATTTTTTATTAGGTTAAGTGGTTCAACCAAACCCACAAAATACAATTTGAACTAGCTACCTATTTTATAGTCGTTGAAAACTTTTTAAAAAATAGATTAAAACTTGTTATAGTTGATTATTATTTAATGTAAAAGACTTTTCAATTAGACTGCAAAAAAGAAATAAAGACTGTATTTAGTAATGATCTTTAGCCTTTTATTTACTAAAATCCTTGGGTGCCATGAATGGACCAGTCCATAAAATTTCCTAAGTCCAATTATAGCAACTAGGTGGTTCAATCAAGGAGACAGTGGTCCAAACAAGGCAACCACCCCAAAAATATTTTTTTGTATTTTGTGTATTTATGCTTAAAGTAAAAAATCTGATATAACAGCTGTGAATACTTGGGTATAAGGCCTAAGAAACTGTTGAGTCATATGTCCATATACTCTAATATTTTTGGTGATATGGCAGTTTTAAGTTAAGTGGTCCAATGATTGCAACCTTACCCTACTTATTTAGTTTAGCATAAAATGTGCTTCGATCTTTGCTTTATGCGTTGTTCTTAGAAGGTTTATGTACTTACTTTATTTCTTTAGTTATTCAGTTTGCTAACAATTTCAATAAAAAGCAAAACGGAGTTATCGTGCTTTAATACCTATATTCAAATATTTATCAAAGATCAACAGTTTTATAGGTGCGACATCAATGCTGATCTATCTCCGATCTTAGCATCGATCGAACGCTTACAGCAATTTGACACGCAGAATTTTTGCCGAACGTGCCTTGCCATGAATTGTTGGTGACAAAAGTGTTCCTGGCAGCGATGCGTCGCGCGTCGAGAGCTTATACCGGCTCCCACCCCTCGACCACAGTCGTAAATTTAGGGTTTCATAAAACCCGATCTGAGATAAGACACAGTGTGGAGAGAGCGTCCCGGATCAAATGCGAACCTTCGAACCTACATAGACAATAAAAGTAACGCCGGCGCATCTGCGGGTCCCATTCCGCATCCATGCCACAAAATTTGTCGTGTTTACATAAAATACGCGCTGCCGATAGCGATCGAGGATTCGCCAGAACTCGGAAAAAGAAACGTCATTTGCAATCGCACCGCAATACGAGACCGAAGCCTAGCTTGCGAAAAAACTCACATATTGAACTGTCAAGGGGCCAACAAAAGCGCATTATGATTTTAACAAGTTTCTCAATTGTTCCACTATTATGAGGCGTGTATTATGTTTTTCAGCCATAGTAAGGGTATTTGGGCGCCTTTGTGGCTCGCTATTGACAAATAACTCGAGATTTACTCTTGAAGCAAAAATAATGAAGGATTACCGCAGTACAGAGTTATTGTTGAGCCTTTCAGAGTCGGATGGCGCCACTGGCCCGATATTGCACTAATCCTCATTCAGTCGGCCCGAGCTTTATGTTGTGTTGGTAAAAGTATTGAAACTAGATCATGTGGAAGTTTCAACGCCGTTAACAAGTAAGTAAGTAAAGCAGTTTGCGTAACTATCTACTGGAATAAACAGGCCGCGGGTACAATGAGAGTTTGGAATGTCTCAGTCGAGTAATTAAAACTTGGATGGCAACTCTCGTTTGTCCCACTAGAGTTTCTTATTCGGAGATCCTATCGAAGTGACGAGTTTAAGTGCACGATTCTCGGCGGTGTGCGACTTATAAAATTTACATGAAAGCGTGTTCAGGTTCGGAACGGGTTGTAGGCACAGGAACGTGTCGAGGACATATATTTAAAGCTTCAGTAGATAGGGGTGCAATAATTTTGACAATGACTAGCAGCCTTACCCGGGCGAGGCGTAGGCGCGGGGCGCGGGGCGAGGGGGGCAATCTGCGCACTAAATCACGCTACGAATAAAATTTATGGCGCCGAGATAAAAACTCGCAGCTTTTCTCTTTTACGTTCCTTCCCCCGTCCCCCGCAGCGGTCGCCTCACTCCCGCGCGGAAAATCCATAGGGATTTTTCCAAGTGTTCCGGCGACGGCGTGTGTGGGGTCGAAACGATTTTGTTTTATGCTTATTGCCGGCTCCGATGTTTTGTTTGCTAACTTGCACAGATAAGGGATAGGTACGGCGATTGTCTTCTCAGCTGGACTGTATTGTGTTATTTTTGGCTGCGCGACAGCTTTACGGATGTTCAGTGAATTTTTATTTTTGATTACTTAATTTGATCAATTTTATTGAACCCCAAACAGGTCGAAGTCCTATAAGTAGGTATATGATACTTAATACCTTTATAATTTTATTAGGTACTCCAAAATTTATAACTGATCACTTTTGAATTCTTATAAGTAAATAAAAATTAATGACTATCAATCAATCAACTGCCAACTATTTACCTATACCCAATAACCCAAGAAAAAACCATCAAACGTTGACTTATACCTATATAGGTACTTACTTAGTGACAATGCCTAGTTTATCACATCTACCTCCTGTAGGTACCTACATAGTTCGGTCGGCTTCAGAATTCGAGTAGCAATTCTGCGAAACTATTGCATCAAAAACCTGTCGCTTTTATGACCTTTTTCTATAAACACGCCACACACACCTAACGCAGGTCATAACGGTGCCACGCGAATATGATCATTTAGGTGCTAAACGACTTACGGCTTTTGACTGTACCTAGATATCAACAGTTAGATAGTTCTTATATTCGAGCAGTCAAATATAAGGTTTTGTTCTCACATCTCTAGTTGAAGGGAAAATTAGGTGAAAAACATACTGAATTTTTAATTTTTGATGTATTTTGATAGTAGTTCCTATCTACTTAAGTCGGTGAGCAGTCAGTCATTGTAGTTACTTCTTACTTACGTATATATTGTAACAGCATGGAACTAACAGATGATAAACTAAATAATACTCCATGGATGATACCTACCTAATAGGAAGTAAGTAGGTATTAAGTAAGTAAGCACTTGTAGGTTTTTAACCCCCGACCCAAAAAGAGGGGTGTTATAAGTTTGACGTGTGTATCTGTGTATCTGTGTGTCTGTGTATCTGTGTATCTGTGTATCTGTCTGTGGCATCGTAGCGCCTAAACGAATGAACCGATTTTAATTTAGTTTTTTTTGTCTGAAAGGTGGCTTGATCGAGAGTGTTCTTAGCTATAATCTAAAAAAATTGGTTCAGCCGTTTAAGAGTTATCAGCTCTTTTCTAGTTTTCTTGTAGAAAAGAAGGTTAGATAACCGTTAGGTTTTTAATATTATGTCAATAGACAAATGTCAAGCTGTCAAGATGGACGTTGCCTAAATACATAATTATTTATTTGAAAATGATGTTTTGGAAAACTCAAATACTTTGGATCGTCGGGGGTGTTATAAATTTTTAATTTACACTTGTTGATCCATTTCTTTACCTTCAAAACTAAATAAAGGAGGCAAAGATTTCAACAAGCAGCTGTTAGACATATTCGAAGCAAAATAGATCCACAGTGAGCACTGAATATATGGGACGGATTCATACCACAACAAAAACCTCAATTCATAGCTCTCTGATTGTCTTACTTATCGGTACTCAATCAGTGTTTACATTATTACAACGGCGTGATCCCGTCAAAATAATGTCCTTATTAGACTACAAAGCGTTTCCAAAGAAACTACAGCAAAAAATGACAAAAATATCCACGCCGAGCACAGAAATTACTCGAGAGCAAGGCCATCTGTGGATATTGAGACCATCTCACACGAGATAGCTTATCGGTCCATCTCGACTCAGATTTTGTGAAGAAAAAGCGAAAGAAAAGGCTCCCATTTATAGATGAAGAGCCATAGACTACGAGCGCAAGCCACAATCGCATTAGGTCGGCTGTCGAACTGAACGATGATTTGAATTTTCATTGTTTATGGTGGCAGACATGTGTCAAAGTTCGATTGGAATTTAAATTCGGCTCCTTTGTTATACATTTTTTTTGTCGAGTTGTAAACATGGTACAGTGATGTTCCAATTTGGTTACCAGCCTGCTTTGATCGAAGGTTGTACTTGTATCTATGACTGCTCACCTATAGCTAAGATGATACTTTTGACGTCGGTATGCCGTATGAATAATTACGAATCACGTTCCGAGTGAGCCGCTCGTCTGATTTTCCTTTACGGAGCAGACAAGATGGAAAATACCTTTATAAAACATGGTTAGACGTCTGAACGTCATACACGGTCGGGACATCAAAGCCAAAGCTAGCATCTGCTAAATTAGCGAATTCAACGCAGCCGAGCGAGGGAGCAGCACAAAGCGGCAACCATTTTGTTCCGACACTTTTCAAAATTGGAACGTGACGGTTGCAAGCGCTGCCAGCCAGAGACAATAACATGAAAAGGAAAAATATAAACGGCCCTATTTTAAACAGAGGTACTGCGTCGACTAATATTTTATGCCGCTTTTCAAACGCGAGGGAGTATGGCGTGTTTTGATCTCTAGTGGAGTGCGCGAAGGTTGAAACTGGGACGTGACTGGAGAGGTCGTTCAGTCCTTGTTGTGCTGTATGGGGTTAATTTAAAAGTGCGTTCTTGAACCCTTTCAGAGGTATTGTATCTTTGTACGCTTTGTACGGGAGATGGTTTATCTGCGTCGCGGGGTACATAAGTGCTGTTTTTTCATTCCGTAATGCTTTTACATTTGAAAAGGGGTTAAATGTTATTCAGACTGGTTGCCCGCTTGGAGTGTGGGTGTCGTGGGGAACGGAAAATGTCTCTTCGCTCTGTTTTCGCGTAGGTATAGGTACCTACTGAGATGCTGTTTATTTATAAGTCTCCTAGCACTAAGAGCTTGATAGGTACATAGGTAGGTACCTACATTGCTATATCTACTATAGTAGGAGAAATCGGGGCCATAAGTTCCGATTTTTAAACAAACGTAAGTAAGTAAATACTTACCACGAAGAAGATGTGCTACCTATTCACATAATAAATGCTAGAAGAGTAAGTAGGTACCACTTACTTACCTAATAAGTATTATAAGAAGACGCATTACATATATTTATATGATTCTATGATCTTCATAATAAAAGCTTGGGGGATTTGATAAAGTCGTCTTTACTCCAAAACAGGGAGTTAAAACTCTTGGAGTAGGGGAAGGGGGGGCATAGTGGGATACTTAAGACTCAAACATACCTACAAGATAAAATATTATGATTAAATAACAAATTTTAACTCAATATCATGGTTTAAATCATTGTGAATGACTATGGATATATTTTTCTCGATTATGATAAGATCTCTATTAAATGTGAGTAAGTACATAAATATAAAACGGCATTTGCCCTACTATGCCCCATATAAGGGGTCAAGTGGGATATCTTATGGGGCATTGTGGGTTAGTTAAATTATGAAGGAACTAAGTACAGAACTTTGGCACAAATGAGAACTTTTTCATTGTAATAAACTTCTCTTTTAAAACTATAGATACAAAAGAACACACAAATCAATGTTAATTGAGAATTTATTAAACGTACTTATTCTGTAAAATAACATTTTTATATTTAAAATAATTTAATCGGCAACACATGTAGGTATATGGTTCGCTTCATCACCGTCTTCATCTTCTCCTGCACAAGAGAAGTGTGCCCAACGAGAACATTCTTGACATCTGATCCATTCAGCATCCTCATCAGTAGGAACTTCGAAGGAACTTTTTCTGTCTTTTCTGTTGAGCTTTCTGTTTTTATGTTTTGATTTAAATTGCAAATCTTTAACTGACTGAAAAGAAAAAATATTACTTAATAGAAAGATAAAACACTGCTTTTGAGACTTTTGTTATAATAGCATAAACAACTGTCGAAATGGCGTGGCTCGTCCGTGAAGGTCACGTGCTGACTGACGACCAATCAAAGCGAGCCATTTTCATCTTTGCATGGCGTTTTATTCGACCTGCATGAGAGATGTCCTGCTATGCCCCGTTATCCCACTATGCCCCCCTCACCCCTACCGAAGTAAGTTGCTAAGTACCTACCTACTTACCTAAGTACCTATTTCATAATAAGTAGGTATGTAAAAGTAATACCAAATTTTTAATTAATTAAATAATGTTCTTTTATATTTATAAGCAGTTTTATTTCGTCAAGCATGTTAAATTAAAAAAAAAAACAGTAATTTTGGGGCAGGCCACATTGACCTTAGCCCCGTCGCTTTGGACGGCCGCTCGGGCAAAGCGGTTTTTTACGAGTTGCCGTACCTACCTAATCTAGACATTTATAGTTAAAGTGGTACCTATTCTTATACCTACCTAAGTACCTATAAGTATTTGCAAGAATTTAAATTACACATGCTAAGTACTTACCTATCATGAGTTTATAATAAGTAAACTCTTTTCCCACTAAGTAGCTACTTAAGCAGTATAAAATTCTTTTGGAAAATCAATCGTTTATATGGGTTTTTTACTCAAAGTTAAAGTGGCCACTTTGAGCAAATCTTCCCCTGGTCAACGTACCTAATCTATGGATGAGTGTTGCCGTTACCTACAAATTAAAAATTAAAGTACTGCAGTGTGCCTAGTCTGTTAAATTTAATTTGTCCCATTCAAAACCTGTCTCCTTCAAGAAGGCAATTTAAACTAAATTATACAGTTTAAAATAATTTTATATCAATATTAAGATATCTATGTAAATATACCTACCTAACAAGCATTCAAATCAAATACTTAGTTTGATACAGGGAACGAACATTCCTGAATACCTAGCTACTAGCTACCTACTTGCTTAGCTTCAATAAGAAAGTTTTTCTTCTTATAGCTACCTAAGTATAAGCAAGCGTACCAACGTTATATACTTAAAACGAGATTTCTATAGCTTGTAACCCATATTCAGTGAATTATTGGCAATTAATCTCGAATAGGTATTGCTGAGCCGACGGCCTAGCGTTATTCATAACAAAATATAATAAAAATCGCCTCCATTGTTCCTCTCCCGCTATCCATCACTCGCGGCGCGAGAGCGTCGACTGACGCACACCACTGCACGCCCGCCCAAAAAGAGAAAAAGAAAATTTAAAAAGAGAACACTCCCATCACGTAGTATAGTCACGCCCTCGTTGGCCGCCCGACGTAGATTTCCACCAATAGCATTACGGAAATATCCGAGTGGCGATCGGTGAAGCCGAGTATAGCCGAGGGCAGCCGATTGCGCGCGTTTGTACAAAAAGTCATACGACGGGTTTAGTGTCGGGTTGCGTCCCAACGACGCCGCTTCACGTGCGGTCGCTTTATATCGTGGCGCCGCGCCTGCGCAATGAACTATCAAACTACTCTCATTCAAAACACCATTATCTAAACATCTACATCTCACTAACCCAATATCTCCTGATCAAACAAAAGCTAAATATTTATTATTTGTGACCTGTGCTGTTGCGTTACTAAAATGGACTTGACGGAATGGAGCATATGATTTCAGTGTGTTATGATTATTCAGTGAATAAAAGTGATAGTGAACGATATAACTGTGATATACATCTGACAAGGACATTTAAGGTACCCTTATTACCCACATTGTTTGCATTTTAGTCACTTATTAGAAAAACTAGAGTTAATAAAACAGCACCCATCAAAGCTCTACAAAGGTAGAGCCAGCAGGTAGCTATAGACTATGTGAATTAGAGAACAGAAATAATAATAGGTAGCTGAAATAATTACGTGTACCTAACTTAAAGCCTTAACAAACACTTGCCTATATTTCTGTTAATTTTAATCCTTTCTAAGTAAAGTTACAGTAGGTAGGTCTTAAAAAATATTGTATATAAAAATAAATAAATACAGAATAAAATCGAAAAGGTATGGTAGATAATATTACGATACAATCAACAGTAATCAATATAGTTGTTATATTATGAAGTTAGCAACGTAGAGTCATACTCGTAAAAGAGCGATAGAAATTTTTTCCGTCGGGATCGAAATACGATATCGAATCATCTTTTTGCTAACGAATAAAAAGCCATATCAGAATGTTTTGTTTAGTTTACTCATAATGTAAATAAATAAACAATAACATTACATAATATTATTCTAATAAACTGTAAATATCCACTTTTAATAGGTATATCAATTGGTACCTATCTAATATTGACTCATTATTTATTTACTAAACATATGAAAATTTGATGAAACCATATGTAAATATTGTTGTTATAGGTATTCGATTAATAATACCCATATGGTAAAGGTATAGCTACCTATACCTATCCTACTATAAATTGGTAAGCCAGGCTTTAAATTTTATGTAGGCATAGGTAAGTAGGTACCTACCTACCTATACTCAATTTACCTTTGGGTAGGTAAGTAAATACTTAGGTAGGAATATGTAGGACGTAGGTATTAGGTACCTACCATAAATCAACATTTTTTAAATTCACTAATTTATATTGGATGTCTTTTACTGATAATACCTATATCATTTGTAAACTAAGAATACCTAAGTAACTTACCTAGGTAATTGGTATGATTTGATTCAAAATTGAATTAAGAGCATTTTATTAAGAGGAAAACCATCTCGAATGACTTAGACGATTTCACCTTCAAACTAGCAATTTTGACATGTCATGACCCTCTATTGACAATTAATCAAGCAGACATTTCAATCTGCGAAATTTACGCGGACTTTTAGTATTTTGACGTAGGAGGGTAAAAGATCCAGTACATGAACGAATAAGGATTACCCTGACTTTCACCTAAAATTAAGATATATGAGAATTGTTCTATATATAATTTTTATTTTTTGTGTATCTGTACACAGTATATCAAAAAATCAAATAAAATGCGTGGTATTAATTATTATAAATTATTTTATTTAACAAAAGGATAAATTGCCAGTAAATGAACTGGAAATTTCAGTGAATGAACGAACTCTATCTAGTGCATAAACTCTCGATTCCTATTAATAAATTCTTAAGTATATTTTCGGCTTGGAATTTAAAAAAAATGTCAGATTTTCAGTTTTTGACTTATTGTATATTTTTTTCTACATTTTGCGCGATAAATCAAAAACTCTTTTACATAATAATAATAAATAAAACCTGTTTTAGAATGTATAATAGAGCCCTTTCATATGATATTATCCCCTTTGGTATAGTTATCTTAGTTTGAAAGTCACCTAAATTTTCTGGAAAACAGTCCAAATGACTACAGAGAAAATGAAACTTAACGCCCTTGTTGCATCCAAGTCGCTGGAAGTGCAACATCAGCTACTGAATGTGTTAAGAGTAGTGAGAATAATATACCGTAACACAAGTGTCTGATGTTATCAGATTTGTTCCTTTGAGCCGAGAAGCCACATGTTCTGATGCTTTTTAGACAATCTAAGATCTCTCATTAAGTGATCCAAATAATTTTGATTGAATGGTCTAAGTTGAGATGTAAAAAAGTCACTACATCGTCACTACTTCTGAAAGTTCTTGAAATGGTAGATTAGAGGTACTGGGTTGGGGCTGAGGTACAGATTTATCACCAGAAGTCAGAATCGTTCAAATTGCAGACTGCAAGTTACAATAGAGCCGCTTGGAACAATTTTTTTGCTGTTTCTTCTGGTAATATTCACAACGCAGAAATAATAATCATCATGGTGTTTAGATGGTTCGCGCCAAATAATAAAATTTTTTTTTAGTAAAAGTAGTTAACTATTCTTATTTGCTCATAAACGCAACGAGGAAATACAGCTTCCACATATAAAAATTGGAGTCCAGGCCTTGCTGTTAGCTGCTAATGGGTTCTCAAAGTAGCCCGAGTATGCTTGTTTTACTGGGCACAAAAGGAAAGAATGAAAGGAGCTTACCCAGTACATCTTAAAAGATCCGTTATAGATACATGCATCCTGCCATGCCTTACCTATGCCAGCCAAACATGGGTCCAGACAAAGAATATAAAAAGAAATAGTAACTTGCTAAAGGGCGATGGCAAGTTGCATAAATTAAGCAAAAAATATTCAAAGTGAGAATTGAAGACATAAGAAAAAAGACAAAGCCTACAGACACCTTGAGACATGCCCTAAAACTGCAATGCAAATGGTCATATTGTATCGATTTTTACAGATGAAAGAAGGACAGGTAGGTAGACCGAAGACGCGTTGGTCTAATGCTATTGTGCAAATCGCGAGAGAAAATTAGCTTGATAGTACCAAAGACAGAGAGAAATGGGGATACCCAAGAGGGATCCATATCCAAGAAAGAAGAATACCAGAATAAATATAAAAAAAATTCAAAAGAAAAATAAAACCGATTTCAAAATCACAAACACTAAAAAGTAAAAAATAATTTAAGTTATTGTGGTTTTTGAAGTCGGTTTTATTTTTCTTTTGAAAATTTTTTATTTCAAAATTTTTAGTGGCCCCACTGTACTATAATAATATGCCATGCCCAGCTAAAACCCTACTGTTTACTAAGCAATTACACTGATCGCGAGTAATTTGCTCTTATCCATTGAGGAGTTCTGTTCTCCATCTCAGAAGATATTCATCAGAACTTCATCAAATTTATATGGGACCACCTGCAAAGTATACCTAGCTTTTCAAAAAAAAAAAAATTTCCAAATCGGTCCAGGCGTCTTTGAGCAATCGGTGAACATACATTAAAAAAAAATTGAATTTGCTCTTATCCATTGAGGAGTTCTGTTCTCCATCTTCAAAGATATTCATCAGATCTTTACCAAATTTATATGGGACCACTTGCAAAGTATACCCTATCAAACAAAAAAAAAATCCAAATCAGTCCAGGCGTCTTTGAGTAATCGGGGAACATACATAAAAAAAAAGATACCGACGAATTCAGAACCTCTTCCTTTTTTTAAAGTCGGTTAAAAATATACTAAGATTTACTAACATGGTGTTATACCACAGAGTAGCAAACAGAGGCAAAGCTTCTAAGAAGCGAGCAAATTTTATAACTATTTTGGTAGGGTTGGCACTGGAGGATACAATTTAATTAACAATAGTTATTTGTTTGTTTTTGTTGTGATTGCCTAGTTTAAATATCGATCAATAGATCTAAATATCGATTTTGAACGAAATCAGTCAATTTAGAAAGAATTATAAATGGAGCCAACTTTTTTAAATTTTGGTTACAGTTTCCTATTTTGTGATCCCAGGGAGCTCTAAATATCGATTTTGAACGAAATCGGTCAATTAACAAAGAATTTCAAAATGGCGTCGACTTTTTTAAATTTTGGTAACAGTTTCTTATTTTGTGATCCCAGGGAGCTCTAAATATCGATTTTGAACGAAATCGGTCAATTAACAAAGCATTTCAAAATGGCGTCGACTTTTTTAAATTTTGGTAACAGTTTCTTATTTCGTGATCCCAGGGAGCTCTAAATATCGATTTTGAACGAAATCGGTCAATTAACAAAGAATTTCAAAATGGCGTCGACTTTTTTAAATTTTGGTAACAGTTTCTTATTTTGTGATCCCAGGGAGCTCTAAATATCGATTTTGAACGAAATCGGTCAATTAACAAAGAATTTCAAAATGGCATCGACTTTTTAAATTTTGGTAACAGTTTCTTATTTTGTGATCCCAGGGAGCTCTAAATATCGATTTTGAACGAAATCGGTCAATTAACAAAGAATTTCAAAATGGCGTCGACTTTTTTAAATTTTGGTAACAGTTTCTTATTTTGTGATTGCAGGGAGCTCTAAATATCGATTTTGAACGAAATCGGTCAATTAACAAAGAATTTCAAAATGGCGTCGACTTTTTTAAATTTTGGTAACAGTTTCTTATTTTGTGATCCCAGGGAGCTCTAAATATCGATTTTGAACGAAATCGGTCAATTAACAAAGAATTTCAAAATGGCGTCGACTTTTTTAAATTTTGGTAACAGTTTCTTATTTTGTGATCCCAGGGAGCTCTAAATATCGATTTTGAACGAAATCGGTCAATTAACAAAGAATTTCAAAATGGCGTCGACTTTTTTAAATTTTGGTAACAGTTTCTTATTTTGTGATCCCAGGGAGCTCTAAATATCGATTTTGAACGAAATCGGTCAATTAACAAAGAATTTCAAAATGGCGTCGACTTTTTTAAATTTTGGTAACAGTTTCTTATTTTGTGATCCCCAGGGAGCTCTAAATATCGATTTTGAACGAAATCGGTCAATTAACAAAGAATTTCAAAATGGCGTCGACTTTTTTAAATTTTGGTAACAGTTTCTTATTTTGTGATTGCAGGGAGCTCTAAATATCGATTTTGAACGAAATCGGTCAATTAACAAAGAATTTCAAAATGGCGTCGACTTTTTTAAATTTTGGTAACAGTTTCTTATTTTGTGATCCCAGGGAGCTCTAAATATCGATTTTAAACGAAATCGGTCAATTAACAAAGAATTTCAAAATGGCGTCGACTTTTTTAAATTTTGGTAACAGTTTCTTATTTTGTGATCCCAGGGAGCTCTAAACATCGATTTTGAACGAAATCGGTCAATTAACAAAGAATTTCAAAATGGCGTCGACTTTTTTAAATTTTGGTAACAGTTTCTTATTTTGTGATCCCCAGGGAGCTCTAAATATCGATTTTGAACGAAATCGGTCAATTAACAAAGAATTTCAAAATGGCGTCGACTTTTTTAAATTTTGGTAACAGTTTCTTATTTTGTGATCCCAGGGAGCTCTAAATATCGATTTTGAACGAAATCGGTCTATTAACAAAGAATTTCAAAATGGCGTCGACTTTTTTAAATTTTGGTAACAGTTTCTTATTTTGTGATCCCCAGGGAGCTCTAAATATCGATTTTGAACGAAATCGGTCAATTAACAAAGAATTTCAAAATGGCGTTGACTTTTTAAATTTTGGTAACAGTTTCTTATTTCGTGATCCCAGGGAGCTCTAAATATCGATTTTGAACGAAATCGGTCAATTAACAAAGAATTTCAAAATGGCGTCGACTTTTTTAAATTTTGGTAACAGTTTCTTATTTTGTGATCCCAGGGAGCTCTAAATATCGATTTTGAACGAAATCGGTCAATTAACAAAGAATTTCAAAATGGCGTCGATTTTTTTAAATTTTGGTAACAATTTCCTGTTTTGTGATCCTAGGGATCCTCAGATATTGATTTTGAACAAAATCTATGACAGTTCAAGAAAATAGATTTTAAACACTATTTAAATTATTATCATTAACATTAAATTAAATGAAAACACGACGCGCGACGTGTACTGCAGCCCCTGAACTTGAGCACAGGCCGAGCCGGTATAAACCGATTTCTCTCCGTACGCGACGTAGCGCCTGTGCTCACGCACACACGCGCCTCAAGCTTGTAGTAGTGTACCTATCGTAGCGCGCTTGTATGAAGCTTTGACTCTGTTCGCTACTCATGTTGTTATACAACGCAATACCACACTCACAAACACTCGTACAAACATACAACACACTCACACACACACATGGACGCACGCACACGCACTTTTGAACGGTTTGAACGGAACACGGTTTTGAAATTGAAATTGAAAAAAGTGTAAGAATTTGTAAGAAAATATTTAAAAAAGGTATATCAGCCGGTTTTTTATTCCAGCTCTTAATACATGTAAAAACGTCCAATCTGTTCATTTACTCGAGCCTTTACCCTAGTACCTAATTATATCGACCGCCCCATATCAAAACAAAGTAAATGTCATTTTTCCGAAAATCGTTTTATGTCATAAGCCTAACTTTCATAGTATGTCCCGTTGTATTGTAAGGACACCCACATTAAAGTAAAATTAAAAGCTAGTAAGTCGCTTTGACCATTTTAAAACATAGTAAGTCTTTGAACTGGCTAGGTTTTTATAGATTAATGCGCCTTACTAAGTTTTTAAAAGGAATTAGATTAAATAAAATAAATATCACCCATTATCTAAATACCATGTCAAAACAGTAAATACTTAATAATGCATTAAAACTTAAAAGTAAGATAGGAAAAGTCAATGACCTCTACATGTCAACTGTTAAAATATGGTTTGCAAGGGAAATACTTTGCATACTTACATAATGTTTTTAGGGTTCCATATCTCAAAAGGAAACACGGGACCCTTATAGGATCACTTTGTTGTCTGTCTTTCTGTCCGTCTGTCCGTCTGTCGTGTCTGTCAAGAAAACCGATAGGGTATTTCCCGTTAACCTAGAATTATGGGCAGGTAGATAGAATAAATCCGAGAACAAATTTCGTGATTCTAGATCAACGGGAAGTACTGTATAGGTTTTCTTGACGGACGGACGGACAAATGGACAGACAGCAAAGTGGTCCTTTAAGAGCTCCGTTTTTCATTTTGAGATACAGAACCCTAAAAAAGAAAATGATGCACATGTAATGAATAAATGTGTTGGCCAGTCTTCACACTAAAATATTTAAACCCCTTTAATTTAAAAACTGTCATAGCCTAGTGGTTAGAACGTCCGCCTCCTAATCGAAGGTCGGGGGTTGGATCCCGGAATCACGCACTACTAACTTTTCAGTTATGTGCGTTTTAAGCAATTTAATATCACTTGCTTTAACGGCGAAGGAAAACATCGTGAGGAAACCTGCATACCTGCAAGTTTTCCATGTTCTCAAAGGTGTGTGAAGTATGCCATTCCGCATTGGACCAGAAAGAACTACGGCCTAAACTTCTTTTGAATTTAAACCACTTACTAGGTTTTGATCTGAGAAAGAAATTTGACATTAATTGACAAAATTGAGAGACCTAAGCTTGTATAAGAACACAGAAGTGTCATAATTCGTGTTCACTTTGCCTAACGTCTCTCAGAGAGCAGAGAGAGATTTAAACTGTTTCTTATAATCACTGGCCATATTTCAAATGCGAAAGTGTGTTTGTTGGTTTAATATTCAATCACGCTGCAACGGAGCAACCAGTCGACGTGGTTTTTTGCATGGATACATTTAAAGACCTTGAGAGTGACATCTCTCTCCGCATCGTATTCTTTATTGCTGAGGGTTGTGACCTCTTTCCATTATTCCTACATCTAATGGTAGGTTTTCTTGGGATAATAATGCAGTGGGTTCAAAGAGCCTACGGAACTCGACTAGAAAAACGAGATTTTGACACTTAGGTTTAACGGTTATGAATTAGTTATTAATATCAGTGATAAAATTGAAAATGATTGATGATTGATTGATTGAAACCACGAGATTTTTTTCCAAGTTTGCGCTACTAACTACATATATTATGAAGAGGAAAGGTTTGTTTGTTTGTTATCGATAAACTCTGAAACTACTGAACTACTTGCACTAAAGACATAATCATCAACATCAACCGACAGACGTCCACAGTGAACATAGGTCTTTAATAGGGTCTTCCACATGCTACGGGTTTGCGCCGCCTGAATCTTTGCGCTTGCGCTTGACGACAATCATGCTTTAAAGAAAGCAATGATGAGGTCCAAGTTGGAGCACGCTTACCTAGAAAATGCCTATTCACTCTTGGCTTGCAGGTATCTAAGGTATATATGGCAGGAAACACGGCCGCCGAAATGGCGTTCCAACCTTTAGGCTCTCCCCATTGCCCGCAGCATGAATCTGAGCTTTCTTATGAGACCCATGGTTATATTATGTACATATAATATCTCATAAGAAAGCTCTAACACACAATCCAGCTAAGTAAGTCCAATTTCGAAAAAAGCTAGCTAGCCGACAAATCTAACTCAGGCAGCCTTCGGGAACCTTCGAGATGTCTCTGTTCAAAATTCCTCAATGCTTGAAGAACAGTCTTTGAATAGTGCATATTGTCAGTGATGAAATATGGATCCGAAATATAGGTCTTTTTTTTGTACACAGGAAATGCCTGACGCATACCCCTCCGTCATGTGGGGCTTGCACCAAACTTGCACTACTACGAAATCCATTTCGGAACACGGCACCCGGAACGAGGCGCGCTATCTCCTAACATAGGTATAATACCTATTTAGAACACTTACTATCTGTCATCATAATCTATGACAACCTCCGAGTATTTACCTGGTAAAACCGTAACTTTAGAATAAAATTTAGTATATAAGCAGGCTTCATTTAGAAATGAAAAAATCCCTATTTTATTTTTCAACGATTATAAACACAACTTTCATTCAAAAATAATAAGCTTAAATTCATTTTAAATAATATTTTGCGACGAAATGACGCGCACAGTCCTTCCGCCATGACAGTCCAGTGGACACTGAATTCCATAGAGCGCCTGCAAGAAAATAAATAGCACAGGAAGTTTTTTGGTTAGTTTTAGATTATTTAAGAAACGAAAAACATTTAGTATAAAACTAACAGTTAAAATTGATTGCTAAACCTAAACATATCATTTTCTGGAGGTTGGCTTCAAAGTATCAAGATGTTAAAGAAAACTTTTACAGAACAAGTTGCGAACAGCAATGTTTTCAACTTGGTTTTTTTTTTTATTGGGATAATGTATACTAAATAAAAAGAGGCCCTTATAATCTTCACAAACTGAAGTTTTTAATTGCATGTATTTAATAGCTGTTAATGCTTTAGAAAAATAAACAATTTACTTCAAAGTACAGCATTTTTGCGATTTGTCAAATAGCAATTACCTTAAGCAAGTTAATGTGATGATGCAGTCCCTAATTATTATTTTCATGATCATCTTTATTATGGAGAAGTTTTATATTTTTACGTTCTATAGCGTGGGTAGGTCAGTTTTTTTATTGATAAATTATAGCTATAAATTTATTTCGCAGATTTCAATGCTGTGCATGTCATTAAGATTGTAAACTAGTTGATATCTGATCCAATATCATCCGTTGAATAAATTTAATAGTAAGTACCTACCTAAGTAATAAAATTACGTATTTGTAGGTAGGTATAAACTAAAATGTTATATGAATCCGTTACATAAATAACCAATTATTTTATAATTTGATTCTAGACATATTGAATTAAGACAAGTTTTCTAGACAAGGAACTAATTATACAATAAGTTTTACTACCTATTTGATTCCCACCAAAATTGGTAGGTAGGTAGCTAGGTGCCTACCTACGTTGGTATCGTAACCTAGTGGACATATAAAATTCTGTAGTGATTTGTATAAAATCCAATTTTATTGCACTGAATTAGCAATTAGCAAACTAAATTTTAATAAATATACAGACCTTATTTTATTACCGTGTTTTATTATTTTAATGATGAATTAGTTATTTAGATTGAGTTTTTTCATGTTCAATTTTTATTTGGCTGTTTTTATATTACCTGTAACATGCCTATAACTATGCGAGGGTAGGTGCCTAGATGGTTCAGCTTTTGAGGTGTCATTGCTTAAAGTTTTAGAAGTCAATCAAGGAGGTACCTAATTGCAGTTAGAAGCTGATTTTATTAAATCTCCATACATTAGACTTAAACGAGCACCAACGCTTTAAACTTATCAATAATTTTAAATTATTTTTCCCAATTTATTTTATTTATTTTATTAAAAAAAGTAAGTGGGTACTGTTCACTTGGAAAATTCATTTATTTTCATATCGTTTCGTTCAGAATGAGTATAACCTCATACCTATTACCTATCTCATACCTATCTATTACTTACCTATCGTTTGTTAGAAGATTGTTAAATAAAAGTATTTTTTTTAATCAATCAGGACTAAATATCCATACATTAGACTTAATCGAGCATCTGTGTGGTTTAAAAAAAAACTTAATTATTTTGCCTAATTTATTTACCTAATTTATTTTAGTTCAAAATACAAATCTTTATTGGAAATTCACATACTTTCATAACTTCAGCGTTCAGAATGGGTGACCATGGGTGTATCGCTTGTGAGAAAATTTGCTAGGAAAAGTAGGTACTTAGGTACCTATCTAGGTAAGAATCTAAATGAATAATTAATTGTTTTAAATCTGATTTTACTAAATTGCAGGTAAAAGCTGATTTTTCCATACAAAAGACTTCAACGGGCACCTGTGATATTTGATTTAAAATTAAAAAATGTAACCATTTCATGTTATAAATTATTTTATATTATTTATTACTATACGGATGGACTCTAAAAGTAGGGAGGTACCTACCTACTATCCGTCGCTTGGCAAATTCATTTATTTTCAGAACTTTTGCATTTGACAATGACCTCAATATTATGACCTCATTAGGTACCTATTGCTTGTGAGAAAATTCGTTACCAAAAGTACCTACCTAAGTACCTAAGTTTGATATTAATTAATTATTTTAAAAGTCAATCAGTAACAGTTAAAAAAATTGATTTCACTCCATACCTACCCAGTACATTAAACTTAATGAGTAAGTAGGTACATGTAATATTTCGTTAAAATAATAAAAAAAAAATTATTTTGTCTAGTTTATTTTATTATGTCCGACGCTTGAAAATTCATTATTTTCATAACTTTTACGCTCAGAATAGATTCTCATATTGCTGTAAGAAATTCGTTAGGAAAAGTAAGTAAATAATTAGTTTATATTTCGAAAATTACCTTACCTAGGTATATT
The DNA here is from genome assembly GCF_905333055.1 of Maniola jurtina. Classification (NCBI taxonomy): domain Eukaryota; kingdom Metazoa; phylum Arthropoda; class Insecta; order Lepidoptera; family Nymphalidae; genus Maniola; species Maniola jurtina. Next base: position 4,457,940 of record NC_060035.1, on the reverse strand, counting down.
CGAAATATTAAGTAAAATTTTAATTAATTTCTTTGTTATATTTTAGTAATAAGTAGTAGGTAGTAGGTACCTAGGTTGCTTTCGATTTTACAATTAGAGAATTGTCGAAAAACCGGCCAAGCACAAGTCAGACTCGCACACGATGGGTTCCCTTCCATCGTACGAGAAATAACACATTTTTTTTTATTTTCATGGCGGCCATTTTTTTTGTTAGGTAGGTACATAAAACGGCAATAGAAACAAACATTTTGTGAAAATTTCAACTCTCTACTTATACCTAGTTTTGGGTAAGGTCTGACGAAATCACAAACACAATCTTTATGATAAATTATTACACTTTTATTTCATATTTAAATTTATTAACTTTTACATTTGTGTCAAATAAATGTTGTTCCTCTTACGTTCGTATATTTTTTTGAATGTCGTCGTTTTAAAACCACTCTTACAGGTAACCTCTCCACGTTTATTAGCCACTCCCCTTTTTATCTTATCGTTATCGGCCAATCCAAATTGTACAATGAATAAACTTAGTGACTAATATACAAATCATCAAGCTCGTTTCACAAATCATCTAAGTAATAAAGATGTTTTCATCTTATATATTGATTACAAATATTATCCTTTATTATGCTACAATTCATCAACTAAAAACTATAAGAATTTTATATACAGTACGTTTATCGATCAGATGTTGAACAACTTCAGCCAATCAATGACGCCTTCTAATATGATGTTATGATTTGAGTGGCGCCAACTATGTTTTATAGATAATTAATATGGGCCAAGCTTACAGCTCGGCCATCCTGTTTTAAGCGAGTCTCATCGCTTTTAAAAAAAAATTAAAACTTAAGTAACATGTAAACTTCACAACCAAAATGACAAAGACTTAGTTCAACAAAACAAAAAAAAAATTAAGATAGTAATTAATTAAATTAATATTCTTGCTAACTTAACTAGAAGGAATATACAGTTTTATTGATACATTGGTATTGATTATGATTGCAACTTAATTTTAGAGCACTCGCAGCACCCCTTTCCATCCGATATAATTAGAAAATAGCAGATAAACTCAATTCAATTCCAAACTATTTACCCTCGGAACTTTACCTGCCAGTCTACAGTAGCACTCAAATTTAGCCTTTAATCTAAAATTCATTTTTCTGTTCTCTTCCGCTAATATTAAAATAAAAAGATGCAGACACTCTAAATTTATAAATAATTTTTCAAAAATCATAAAGATATCAAAAATTGCGAGACCAGTAGCAACTAAAGGAGGCCTCAATTTAATCAAAGAAGGTAGGTATATGCATAAAGTCCGAAGCATCAATTATAACTCACAAGCCAATATTTTACAGGAACACTCAATAGAGATTTGGGGATGAGCATGTAAAACTAATTACTAAAAACTACTTTAAAGGGTTTCAAGTATCTCAAAATAAATTGTTAAAAGTTCTGTTCCAACTAGACTCTCCTTCCCACTAAAGAATTATATAAGAAAACTGATGAACTATATTATATAAGTCAATTATACAAATTCAAAATATGTCTATTTGTTAGGAAAATACTATTAAAGTCCGTACATACACGCATCACTTTAAAGCTAAATCTCATAAATATGGTACACAAAACGAACATACCTATTATGCTACAATTACATAAAGCTAGGACTAATTATGGTATGTAAACTACCTAGCTCTACTACATAATGTACTTGCCGAAACTCATACTGGAGGAAAAATCTTTTACAAAGTTTAAAGTTTAATCAAACAGTGTCAAACACCATAGATATCTTAGCTAGATGTAGGTATAGTTTGTTAACGAATATAACGTGTTTTGACTTTTTATATTATTGTATAGTCACCATACCTTTAAAGATTATGTTTTCTTCTATATTTATATTTAGAATCGGGAGCGATTCTTAATATGAATATGTGTAAGTGAACTTTTTGTCCTTTTGATAAAATAAACTCTCTAAACTTAAAGTTAATCGCCGCCAGTTCTCGATTTAAATCACAAAACATTTTCATACACTTTCAACGCAATAGTTTTACGCACATATTTTCTTCTTCCCTTCTTATTGGAAAATCGCGGATTCCGAGCCTTGGCGCGTCTCTCTTCTACCGGGATACATATGTGATTGTCCTTATTTCCCTCCAGATCCAAATTTTTAATGACCCTTATCCTAGGGTTCTTTCCCTCCAGATCCAAATTTTTAATGACCCTTATCCTAGGGTCTACCTCCTTCCTCCTATAGGACTTTTTGTCCATAGCCCGTAACCTCGGGGCTTTCCTTCCTTGGGACTTTGTGTCCCTGACCCATACCTAGTTTTGGGTCTTTCTTTTCCTCATTTATTCATTTCCAACATCCTTGGATCCTGCAAACATAAAACACTTTGAGTAGACCGTTCATTTAATTTTGTTTCATAAGCATCCATCATAATACAATCCGACCTAAGAGAAGTAATTTTACTTGGTAACCTAGAAAACCTATTATCATTATTATAATTTAGTTTTCTCCAGTTCCGTACCCCTCGAAGGGTGCCTACGAGACCCTATTTTCTAAACCTCTGCTCTCCGTCCGTCTGTCCGTCTGCACGTGCGTCACGGCCTGAACCGTGAACGGCGTATCGTGAACCGTGATAGTTAGAGAGTTGAAAGGAACGTGATTACGGATGTATGAAAATCCTATGCCTGGTTGCTTCCAATTCAAACTTTTTCTTTTAATGCAGATTACGCTTCCCATATTTCTTACAATTACCTATTGTTTTTTTTTTTTTTTTTTTTTCTAGCAAAATCCACATTCTGAAGTACTAATGGACAATGTTAAACAAACGCCAGGGTACAGTAGTTGCGTCACTTGTGCCTCTTAACCATATAATATCTACATGCAAAAAGAATCTTTGATTTATAATTTCACATGATACTTATATATTTTATTTTAGCCATAATATGCACCATATGGCGTACTTTGTCGTTTCGAGTAACATAAGCAGAACTACCAAATTCGACCCTGGGAACGACACAGTCGCGACTCGCCGCCGAATGATACCTATTAGTTTATCATTAATTCCTTTTCATAGAGAAAAGCGATATCAACATAATAGCAGGAAAAAAAATGAAATAAATATTCCGTTCGATACATCTCTATTCTCTACGACATCAAGATCTCTATCACAAGCTGATCGATCATAAAGATTAGAAGAAAGTAGGTACCTTATACATTATTTTATATGTTAACCGTAATGACCCGCATCTGTTCGATTTTCCTTTATTCGTTTCGTAAAAGATTCGTCCTCGTACGTCCATCATCATCATCATCGTCATCTACATCGTCATCATCATAAGGTCACTGTTGAACATAAACCTTCCCTAGTAAGCACCACACGTACTGTCCTCAGCCTTCCTCATTCAACCCCTGGTTCCTATTGATACAAACCACTAAACCCCCCCCCCATCAAATGTGTACCTATCTACATCCATCCATCATACCCAAATGCCGTGCTGGTTGATGTGATGAGCGACAAAGTGTTAACCTCTTCAATACCTCATGGAACTGTAGGAATAGCCATGGAAGACCTCCAAACCGAACGTTGATATTTTGTGTAAGTGGTCCCACGAGTCAAAAAAAAATATTCTTGTCCATAAAGGAACAAGCCACGATATAGATTCTTCTATCGGAACTTAAATATTCCAATCACTGCATGTATTCCAACTAATCAGTTTGCTACTGTATATTTGAAGTTGATAATAAATAAAAATGTTAGCTTAATTAAATTCCTATGATAATTCGATTTTTGGTGCATCAACCAGCTTCACCTATTATGTAAAATTAAATATATATATTTTTTTTAAATTACCGGCTGTACATTTTAAACTAACCTAATCAAAATATACTTTCTTACTAATAACTTAATCTTAAAAATTTTCCAGAGGATCCTTCCGCCTCAAATTAACTCAATGATAAAAATGAACAGGAAACTTTAAATGTTGTAAAATCCAGCCAATGCTTCGTACCTTGCCTTATTAATCCAATAGGTACTTCTTTGGATTTTGTCAAAACAAAATACTTTTACTTGTTGAGTGTATAATAAATAAATAATGTAATAAATCAATTAACTGTTAAAGCTAATAACTTTTACAGAAAGCGAACCTCATGATATCTCTTATGAGTTTTAAGCGTAAAATTACCACGCCGAAAACAAAACATGAGCTGACAGTATTCTTATTTGATATACATAATCCAGTAATACTATATCTATCTACATAATTCGTAAATATGTATGTATAGTTTGTAAGTTACTATTTCACTTTATGCTGTTTCAATGCTTTAAGTTATTATTTTTATCTTTGTCTCATTTTTTTAGTTTAGCCTCATTCTATTTTTAAACTTACTATTTCGCTATAATATTTACAAGTAACCTCATCGAAGACTACACGGTCTTCTGATAACCCAACAAGCATTTATCCAACAGCTATCGCTTTCACCCGAACGGAGGTTCCCTGAAATATACTGAGATAACAATACCTAGTTGACACATGGATGTACAAGAGCGGCAACAAGCCATGACCCCCTCTAGTCATAACTATATCTTTATGATTGTAACATTTCAAACAGTGAAAGTATGTATAAACGATTTCGTCCATAGGACATGCGCTCTAAAGAATGTTAATATAATTATCAGCAACTAAAAGCTTGAAGAAACTAATAGGTACAACTTGTCTTTGAAGTATGAAAATATGCACATTTATCAAGTATACCAGTTCATCAAACATTAAAGTACGCATTTATAAAATGATAACTCACTTATTAATCAAGATAACTACCTGTTTATCAAACCTACCCTACCAAATATAAATAACTACTCACCAAATGTAATACTTTATAACTTAAGTAAAAATATGAAACAAATGTGCATCAACCACATACATACACTCTTCAAATTCATCCATTTATCAAAATGTTATATAATATAACCATTCACCAAATCCATTATATACTTTGTTCATTAAATAGCTTAGTCAAACTTTACTCCACTTGCCACGATTGCAAATTTTCCAAAATAGTCAGCCGCAAACATTGCAGCTCATCTCACTTGATAATGCATCCCTCCCTCAGAAAAACAGGCATTAGGAATGTCTTTCCAAGACGCGCGAGAGACAGCCACCGTGGCTTTTCGCGAGATTTAATCCAAATTGAACTAATGCCTAAATAAATGTTTTAATTAGAGGGCGATTGCTTTTGCAACCTCTAACCGTCCAATCAAACACCGAAAGTATTCAATAATCCGAGACGTAAATAAAAAACCCGTCAGAACACCGTATTTATAAAAACAGAGACAAGAAAAAGATTCCTCCTCGCAATGAGATCGCGTGACATCCAACAAGTGAATTATCGACTTTATTACACAACTTATCCTCAACATGTTTTACATCATTTCCTACAATTGAAATCTTTCTATTTTAAATACCCTAACTACAACTTCATAATCCAACCAAAAATCACACTAGATTTATCCCTCGGTCCCACATCTTTAATGCTTTTTTTTTCTGTTTCGGTAACTAAAACAAAAAAAATATATATATACTCATGTTATAAAACGTTGTCAAAGCTTTCCTGAACGCGCTAAATAAGCAAAAACATAAAATCAGGCGAAATGCCAGACCAGCCGAAAAACCTTCAATGCTTAATCAGCCTAAAAAAAAAAATTATGATCACTATTCATATTATCATGAGATACTACCGGCGCTCCTAAGCGAAATTTATAAGGCACCGCATTTCGATTTTATCAAACAGACTGATCAATTTCGAGAGCACAACAAACGTGGTTTCCTGAGAGTTTCGTTAACTAAATGCATATCGAAACTGAACTATCGCGAAGCGAGTCAAGCGAGCGTGAAAATTTTTTTAAATATATTTCTGGGATAATGTCATGCCACAAACGCGAGCGTAGTGCAAAGATATTTGCCTAAAATTTCTTTCGTACAACAAAGAAAATAGTATTTTGGTAGTAGGTACTTATAATCGCGCCCTGCCCTAAGGGCAGTACTGTAGGTATATTACCATTAAAAAAAAAACTTACTCTAATTTTAATAGAACATTTGCCAGGAATTTAACCCGCCAAGCGATGTTAATCCAATAAAAACAAAATCATATTGCATTTAAATGCGGCAGTACACAGTTAATTGCGTGAATACAGGTAAACAAAAAAAAAAAACCCCCGCTGCCCATATACTATACCTACCTGCTACTCGTAGTACTCAAATTATTGTGCCAGTATTAAAAGTAAATTAGCTGTTATCTAGCGTGGTAGACTACGGCCTAAACCCTTCTCATTCTGTGAGGAGACACTTGTTGCTCAGTAGTGGGCCGGCCATGGGTTGTTCATGGTGAGCTGTTATCAGCAAAGTTATGTTTGAAACTCAAACATTACGCGTTTCAAGTGGTAAAAATAGATAAATGAAAACATTTCTCCTCACTTTTGTAAAAAAAAAACACTTATTTATGCACCCCGTATTTTAAAACTATCTGACTACCTACCTACCATAATTTTAAATTTAGTTAAAGAATAACCAGATAAGATAAACCTACTTTTACACCCATTTTAGGATTTATATTTCTCAAAATGCTCAATTTATTAACCCTGGTCACTATTACTTTATTACAACGGATCACCTTCATTTTTATCAATTAACATTTTATATCCCCAATCACTTAGTAACCATTACAAGTAGAGACGGATTATTTCACTGGCAGGCGTAAAACGAAAAGCTATTTCATGTAACTTTTTCTACCTTATCCCAAAGCGGTTTACAAAAAATAATAATTTCACAAAACAACATTCAAGATGCCCAATGAGTGCTGTGTGATAATATCGCGTCACTGTGTGCTAGAAAAAGGAAAACATCTATCTATACAATGAGTGCAGCAAACGATTGAACCTAAATCCAGAACCTACCTTCCGTAAAACAAAACCACTATGTGAAAATAAATCCCTATCGTAACTCTTAACCAAACTAATTCGGCACACGATTACAAGTGTGAAGATTGAAATACCACGTTCCGTGAGATATTCACCTGTGAAATCATTTAATGAGAAATAAAACCCCGGCAGGACATAGTAGATACATCCTGAAAACTATTTAAAAGTAACAATAACGCCCATCATTAAGTAAACCACACTTTTTATATTGTTTAACACTATGTTCACTATCTATTCCATTGTACCCACGATACAGGATAACCTAGTGCGGGTACCACCACACAGACACAGGAAAATTGTACAAGACTGTATTTTGTAAATAAACATTTTTCATTTTTCATTGTAAAATAAGCCTTCTAAATACCTCAATGTTATTTAAACCACAATTTGAAGGTCGATCGCATTTGTATAACCAATATACAAGATGAATTATAAACATGTGGGTAATTCTAGGTATCATAACGTTATATAATTTCCATTCCAACTCGGAGCAAAGCTTTCTAACAAAATGATAACTAAATGTAGAACAAACAAAACGAAAACCCACACAAATAAAAAAAAAAATTACCATTAATAGGTATCAATAAAAATAAAATCATGGAAAGATCCTACCCGTTTATCCAGAAATCCTTTGATGCCATGACTAGGTACTTTGATATATTGAGGCCCAAATATTGGCCTTGTGCTCCAAAATGTCTGTGGTCTACTAGACCTCCACTTCTTTCTCGTTCCTCTGTATATTTCCACTTGTTTCTCTGAGTCGTGAGCGTGACAAGAAAATATTATATTTTCTTGATGTCCCTCTTCTGACCTTTTGGGTAAGGTCTGACGAAATCACAAACACAATCTTTATGATAAATTATTACACTTTTATTTCATATTTAAATTTATTAACTTTTACATTTGTGTCAAATAAATGTTGTTCCTCTTACGTTCGTATATTTTTTTGAATGTCGTCGTTTTAAAACCACTCTTACAGGTAACCTCTCCACGTTTATTAGCCACTCCCCTTTTTATCTTATCGTTATCGGCCAATCCAAATTGTACAATGAATAAACTTAGTGACTAATATACAAATCATCAAGCTCGTTTCACAAATCATCTAAGTAATAAAGATGTTTTCATCTTATATATTGATTACAAATATTATCCTTTATTATGCTACAATTCATCAACTAAAAACTATAAGAATTTTATATACAGTACGTTTATCGATCAGATGTTGAACAACTTCAGCCAATCAATGACGCCTTCTAATATGATGTTATGATTTGAGTGGCGCCAACTATGTTTTATAGATAATTAATATGGGCCAAGCTTACACTAGGTATTACGGTTCATGAGGTAGATACAGCCCGCTGGGCAATAGGGTCTCTTCGGGCGGGTACAGTACCTACCCTAAAAGATAAGGAAAAAAGTTTGCAAATAATTTAATTTTCAAAGTGATAAACCTTAGATTACTTTTGTCTTTCATTGCTAATAAGTACCTACCTATAGTTAGAGGGATATTTTTGTAGGCATTTTTCATAAGCCTTTTTTGCTCTCATAAGGCTATACCTACCAGGAACTCAAAGCCGTGTTACAGTTAAATAAAAAAGTATCAACAAATCAATGTCAATGTCACAGTATTCGTATCATTCAGTTTTCGGACGTTGCGATCGGTCGCCATGACAGTTGTTCGAAATTTGAATGCGGTCCGAGATGCGCAAACGCTGCCATCGATTAACCTTCGATAAGCTGTGTTTGTGTGCGTTACGTAGGTACACATTTCCGCCGGACATACATATGTAGACGCTATATCCTGCTTGTCCATCATTAAAAAAATAAAAATTTGAAACATATAGCTACTTGTAAAAAGCAAATGATCAGATTTTAATCATAATATTGTTTAACAATCAGATATTAAATATACCTATTAATAATAAGAATTTGTGGCAAGCGAAAATAAAAAAAGTAGAAAATAATACCTGCCTAGGTACATGCCTACTTAAGTGTACTTAAATACCGATATAACATTCCAATAGTACCCTTATTATGATAGACATAATTTATACACGAGAAGAAAATAGGTGTTCCTTGGTGATACATATTTTCATCATGATTATAACCATGAAGCAGGTGCAAGTCTGTTGCTATAACCTGTCAAGGACGAACTAATAACATATGATTATTGGATTAGAAACAAATTGATGAATTCAATAGAACCATAATAATTGACACCTATGAAGATACGCATCTACCTATGTCTTGTATGACATCTAATGAATAAATTCATGAATTTTATCACTATAAAGGTTTACATAAATATAGGTAATATATTTGCAAAATTGATGATAGATAAGCGTTAACATCTTGTAGTTACATAGATAATTGCTAATATTGTGAATTAGAATGCTATTGTTAATTTGTTTTAGCTTATAAATAGTAGGTAAGTACTTAGAGACTTATTTTATGACCTACTTACCATTTTTAACCCCCGACCCAAAAAGAGGGGTGTTGTAGTTTGACGTGTGTTTATCTGTCTGTGGCATCGTAGCTCCTAAAGTAATGAACCGATTTTAATTTAGTTTTTTTTTGTTTGAAAGGTGGGATCGAGAGTGTTCTTAGCTATAATCCAAGAAAATCGGTTCAGCCGTTTGAAAGTTATCAGCTCTTTTCTAGTTACTGTAACTTTCACTTGTCGGGGGTGTTATAAATTTTTATAGGTATTATTTTTTAATAGGACTTCATTCGTCGTTTAACACAATCTGTAAACCAAGCAACTTTTTTTATGTTTGTAGGTGTCAAGAAGGTGCTCAAACCCCATCGTTATACCTAATATTATCTACCTATAATATTATGTAGTCTGTTGTCACTACGAATACCTAAATGACTCACACAAGTACTTACGAATTTATCTTCACTTTTTAAAATAGGAACAATCGTATTAGCTTTGCTTATCTGGAGTTTTATAATATCTTTGAAATTAAGATTAATTTACGTACTACCTACGTACTTACCAATAGGTAGGTAGGAGGTATACCTAACTACTTAGTACCTAATAATTTAAAATTAGATTATTTTAATAAACGGTTCTATTTTAAAATCGTTGAGGTCTGAATAGGCGCATGAAAAATCAATAAATCTGGATCAAATTGTTTTATTATTTATATTGTTACAAATTATGAATACCTTTAGATGAATATTTAAACTGTTAGATAAGCAATAGATTCAGTTGATTTTATTTAGTTTTAAACGTAGGTATCAAGGAGTCTCAATAATTTATTAAAACTTCTACAGTCTTATTCATAAAAATTTGTAGAAGCTTTATTAGCTTGTTATAAGCAAAGTTCTCAAAAACATGATTCATAAACGTTCAATAGTGCTAAAAGTGTTCAATAGCGGCTCCATAACTTATAACAGGCTGAACCCTACTATAAACCCTTATTAAAGAACAAGATGGCCGCCGTCTTGTCTTAACAGCTGATAATTTGTTTGGAAGTGAGGTTATTTTGTTTTGGTTGATTCTAGTGCCATTGCATTGTCATTATTATTTGTACGTTATTTATTCTGGATTCGAGAGGCTGTGGTAATTAACTAGAGTTGCAAGTTTTAATTGCCATAAGATGCTAGGGATGGACGTCGTGAAGTAGGTACCTAAAAGTTTCTACCTAATTTCGAAGTTTCTTTTCATGTAATCATTCTTTTACATAGGTATGTGATTTCTTCTAACGTAAGAAATATGGCGGTGATGCAGCTCAGTACCTAACTACATAAACCGAGAAGGATTTGGGTAAAAAAAAGGGCTGGCTCATTTTTTGCGCAACGGATCAGCCTGGCTGTCAAGCGTGGAAATGCAGCCAGTATTCTTGGCACCATTCCACACGGGCATGATTTGTATAGTAATTAGATAAGGCTAGCTTTAAGTTTTATTGTAATATTTTCAATTAAAAAAAAAAAAGGATTTTATTCCATGAATGTCCAGGTACTGTATCTAAATTCTAATACATACTTTTACCTAATACATCTTTTTTTTTAAATAGTATAATAAAATCTAACGCTAATTTCTAAATTCCTTCCTGTTTCCATTTTTATAATTAAATAAATCGGAACAAAACTCCGAACGATAATACCTAACTATCCTCCAGAACTCAGACAATTGACCGAAATTCGAAAACAAATGTCACACCTGTGTCACTTTTCTGTGTAGAGCCCAGTTTTTTGCAATTTTGTCTATGAATTCATCAGAACGACAACATAACAAAGCGAAACTAGCCTATAGCGAGAATTTAGTTGTGAGAGGTTTATTGAACCTTTATGAATAAAGAAAGTTATGAAACGTTTAATAGGCCTAATGAGCATTTTAGCTAATGAACGTTTTAAACCTATATTAAGGGATTTTTATGAATAAGACTGCTAGTGTTGGAAGGCATCGATCAAACCCTATCAATTTAACGTCGGGTATGAGTGGTCCACTCTGCTCCAAGATTAGTTGGAAGCGGCTTAGAGCGGGTTAGGGTTCCGTAATTTATATAAAAAATATTGTGAGTAAAGTCTGTTCACTAATATAGTGTCCCTATCCAACTTTGTTTATTATTTATTTTCCTATTTTATTACAATAACCATAAGAATAATATGGTATTCTTAGAATCGAAAACATTTATTTAAAAACACAGTGAAATACACATACCTACCTACCTATTAATAATAAAAGCAAAATAATAACCTGAAAAAAGTAAATTTGAGGCATAGGTATTATTACCAGGTACTCATATTCTGTTCTATTGTGGTATTGCTACACGTAGGAAAGTAGGTACCTAACTACCTGCTTAATTTCATGATATTAGGTCAACGGGAAGTAGGTACCCTATAAGTATAGGTTTTCTTGACAGACACGACAGACGGACAGACAGACAACAAAGTGATCCTATAAGAGTTCCGTTTTTCCTTTTGAGGTACGGAACCCTAAAACAATGATATACGGAACCTCATGACTAAATTAAAAACGATGTTACTTATCTTTTAGACGCATTATAATTTTATAGAGCTTTCCTCTAATCTTTGTTTCGAAATGTTAGCATTAAAATGCCTTTATTTTTCTACTTTAAAATGTTTGTTTAGAATCGATAAAACTTATTTCAATTAATATGTCTACAAATTACCTACATGGATTCATTATAAGTAGGTAGGTATAGGTACGATATTTAATTTAATTTTTTGCGATAGAATTTCCCAACAAGATAAAGTTGAAAACTAAAACCCGACTGCGATCGTATTAATAAACGCTGAAGTATTAGAGTAAAATTGTTTTTCTGTCGCTTGGTATATTTGTACATTTTATATTTGTCAGCTCAGAATTTTCTCCTCTTTCATTTGACATCCCACTCGATACAATAGCAAAAAAAATTTTTTAGAGACCTCCACTTTTTTGACTTAAAATCCGTTAGGTAAATTTTTTTCGTATAGATAGAACATAGCCTATGTCACCCGGACCTTTACGCCGAATCAATTGACACCTCATTAAATAAAATCGGCCCAGTAGTTTAGACATTACGGTGGAACACACAGAATTTGGATACAAACATACATTACCTACTTACCCACATACATAGTATAGGTACATAGACTGCTAAAATCATAACCCTTCCTTTTGGCTTTGCCGGAGTCGGCTAAAATTATCTACTTACCTAAGTACTTATTTTTTTTTACAAAATAAAAATATAATGTATTTACCTGAAATACACGAATAGTAATTGATATAAATTAAATATCTTCTAGGGTAAAACAGTAATTATTTTGAGTTATCAAAACGTTTAAGTACGAAATACACTGAGTATTTTTAAGAGACCTTTTGTAAAGGTAGGGACGTATGGCATCACATCCGATAAAAGGCAGAGATTGTGTCGGACATATTTTTTTTGGGCCTAACCGGCGGCGGAGGAATCAATTATCTTAATTGGGAGTTAGTCTAATCTTAATAAGTACTGATAACCGTCCGGGTGTAACATCATGTTTGTTATAACTTGTTTGATAATGCTCGATTGATGGTGTGGTTATTGGTGTTTTCTGAAATAAGTACGATGGTTGTTCGTGTATAGAAACTGTTATGTGGCTACCTAGTCGTAAAAATTCATTAGTTAGATTAATTTTATAATATACTCAATAATTAAATCTAAGTATAAAAAATTTGGTTCATTGTACAATACAATACCTACTAGGTATTTGATTATATAGGTACTCGATTGATGGTGTGGTTTTTATTCATCTACGATTTATAAAAACAGCTGTTATGTTGCTACCTAGTTAAATTAATTCATTACTTGATTTCATAATTTACTTAATTTGATTTACAAAAAAAAAATTGTTTTATTCTTAGATACCTTCAAGTTCTTCCCTAGGCAGTAGACACTTAGTAGGAAGAAGCTGTAGATTTTTATGCAGATTTCTTTATGTATTTATTTATCTAGATTTTAAAAAACAAAGTTCAGCTTAATAATTGTTAACATTCACAACATTACACTAGGTAAAATATTTTTTTTTCAAAATCAATTAGGTAGGTAAGCCTGCTTTCCTAGGTAAGTAGCTAGCTAAGTATTTTTACACGGTTATATAATTTGAGACGTGGTAGAGACTATGGCCATTCGTAAAACTGTGCTATGGCCAAACCCATCTCATTTTGAGAGGAGATCCGTATTCAGTAAGTAATGATCTGGCGATGGGTTAATGGCGATGATGATGATTCTTAGTAAGTAGGTACCTACACAAAACAATATTTCATAATCATATTATGAAAAATACTACAAAACAAAATACAAGGTTGGCAAATGTAACAATGTCATTACGCTTATCAAAGATAACAAACCTCGAACTAACAGCTACTAACAGTGATTTGTGGTAGGAATATTGATTTCAGTGGATATTCATAAACTACTGTGACTTCGATTCAAATTCAACTATTACACCTTTGAGAAAATTATGAAGAACTTTCAGGAAGAAGGTTTCTTCACGGTGTTTTCTTTCACCGTTAAAGCAAAGAAAAGTTACTGATGCGTGGCCGGGATCGAACCTCGGACCCCCGGACTAGTAGGCCGGGGACGTCTTAACCAGTAGACTATCACCGCTTTACTAAGTATGCCCATCATAGTATGTCTTTATTTTTTTTTTAATTAACTAAGTAAGGTACCTTTTAATTACCGTTTTTTGGACTAAACCAAGTTTTAGTTTCTTGAACCAATTTGTTTCTATCTCTTGAACATTTTGAATTTTGAATCCCAAAATAATACCTATAGGTAAGTCTACCTATTCTACAGTTAAATTCGTAAAAAATCATTATACTTATACCTACTCTTATTTTTTTGAAAATATAGGCTGAAGTAGTTTGCCACTACCAAAATTTACCTACTAAGTATAGGTACCTACTTACACACATTTCTTTTTAAGTTGCAATTTTTATACTTATTATCTATTCCACATCCTATATTATAGGAACAGCATCATAATACAATGTCTACGTTACATATCTAAGAGATGACCAGTTTTAGTATGGTTACATAATACTACTAACTTATAGTAGCTAGATACATACTTAGCTTCATGTAGGTAGTTAGGTACTTAGGTAAAAACAAAGATAATAAGACTTAGCTTCCAAATAAATCCTATTCGCCGAATCAATACCTAGGTATACCTATCTTGTACGTATAGGCATTACTGGTAGGTATCTACAAATAAAACATTATCTACATAATATTTGGAGTTAAGTTTAAAATAAGTACATTACAAGTATAGGTACCATAAATCAGTTTACCTACACTTGTATAGCATTTTAAGTTATTTCAGAGTTGCAAGTAAGTAAATATCTACTGAATAACATTCAGATAGATGGACCCTAGAGTAGCAAACTGTCTCACAAAATGCTCAAAATAAATACCCATAGTAGGGGCACATTTTTTGACGAATTGTTTCAAGAACGTAGGCTTGGAACTAAAGCCGCATTCCGTTATGCAAGTTCTTATGTGCAAGTATGACGTCAAAGCGTGCAAGTTACTTGAATTAGATAGATACATGAAATGGCTGCTCTAATATTATAGCTCTCTGTTAAATAAGCATTAACAGCTCAATTGACTCGGTGTTAACTGGTTCTACAGTTGATCCACAACACCCAGTTAGGTGATCGATATGGGTGCAAGGAACTGTACAAGGCTACAAGGTTTCCACGTGGAACATTTACATACCTATACACATCATTAACTGTATGGGAATGGTGTTTCAGAAATCCTTCCATACTAATTAGTCTGCAAAATTCCGTTTTTAGGGTTCCGTAGTTCAAAAGGAAAAACGGAACCCTTATAGGATCACTTTGTTTTCTGTCTGTCTGTCTGGACGTCCGTCCGTCCGTCCGTCGTGTCTGTCAAGAAAACCCAAGAGTACTTCCCGTTGACCTAGAATCGTGAAATTTGGCAGGTATAAATCTGAAAACCGTGAATTTGTGGTTACATCACAGAAAAAATAATTAAAATGTGTTTTAATTTTCAAAGTAAAATAACTACTTATACCAAGTGGGGTATCATATGAAAGGGTTTTACTCGTACATTCTAAAACAGATTTTTATTTATTTTTAAGCATAATAGTTTTTGATTCATCGTACAAAATGTCGGAAAAATACCCGAGTGCGGACCCTTCGGTGCGCGAGTCTGACTCGCACTTGGCCGGTTTTTTGTAACTAATTCGATAACGGTCTAAGGGTGGAGTTCACCGACTTTTAAAACGGCTGATTATTAGAAAACCGGCTGATTAAGTGATTTTTACTGTTCACCAGCACCTAACCGAGGTTTGCAGCCCTAAAACGGCCGTTTTACCTAACCGAGCTCGGAAGGGTCGTTTAACCGGGGTTTCCACATTTTTACATCTGTTGTGCCTTTGTGTACAGATCAATTTAGATTATTTCGATTTGTCTTTGCGTCGTTCATTTCAGTAGCGTGCAACAAGTGATTAATGTAATGGTTGGAAATAATTACTTATCTTACTTTCCACTATATTTTGATATTTTAAAACGAACTCTGAACTGATGCGCTTGTCGTCACTTGAAAAATCACTTGTACACATTTTTGGCCCTCCATTTTAATATTGAAATTATTTGAAACACTAGAATCTCTTAAAATCATCTTTAAATGCACGCACAAATAATTACGGCAACACGACAGCAAAAAATCAACAGTCCAACACGTGCAGGACACATGATCACGACTGTGACGTCGGGGCCCCGAAGTTGTAAATTTGGGACGGTTACTACCTGGCAAAATTTAGAACAATAGTGTAGTTCATCTTACCCATAGCGTCTTTGTACTTTTCCAGTTGAAAGTATTTTATTTTATGCTCCTAAATATAGGCGTCACAGTTTGTTGTGTTGAATAATAATGACAATGTGTCTTCGCTAACGCATTGCGTTTTAGCGTTCGTTCGTAGCAGCAGCGTAGCTGAGAACAGATGGTGTTCCGCCGATTTAGTAACCATGCTACACTTTTTCGTGATGAACAGTAAATATTAAAACGGTTGTTTAAACGACGGTTTCGAAATAACCAGCTGATTTAGCAACCGTTGTTTATGTAGCTTTCGGCGAACTCCAGTCTAAGATGGAAGCGGACTTGAGTAAGTACCTACTTGGAAGGGGTACCTAGATATACTACTTATTAAGTAGGTATATTACCTAGGACCTAGGTACTAAATAGATAGTAGGTACTTATCTTTTTAGTAAACATAATAGTATATAATAAGTATAACCATAATATATGCTAGCCAGTTGGGTTATAACTAGCCATAACTGAACCCTAGGCTAGACCAAAAACGATTTAGAACTTATAAATTCCCAAATTGCCCTTGCTGAGAATCGAACCCGAAACATATACCTACCACTTAAAGACGTAACTAATTATGGTCATTAATCGTTACAACTTTGGTAAAAAAATCCGATCGTAGTAGGTGAGTAGGTACCTAAGTAGTAAGTACCTATAGTAAAAATTGCAAATGTGCCAATAGGATGTATATTAATGCAGCGCAAGAGACGCTAGAACTGCAAAATTGGGCAAAAAGGGGCATTTTTCAGTAGTACCTATCGGACATGCCGTAGAAATACATGAGTAGAGATCAGTTTAGCGCTAATTTGCTAACGTTCGCGTTGTCAGAATGACTTCGATGCTCCTGATACATCCGACTCTTGCTGCTTGTGACAAATGTATGGTGTGCGCCATCCATTATCTCTTGTTACTTATAGGTACCTATCTAAAGTGCCTAAAGGTAGGTAAATAGGTTTATTTGCTTTAACTATTTGATTCGATTTCTAAGAGGAATATCCCTTTTTCGAGTCGGTTAATTTTTTTTGTATCTAATAAACTTATTTTGTACCTACTTATTATAGAATGTAAATCATCTTTCATTTATTATTAGGGACCCGAATTAGGTAAAATGTTTCTCGTTACTTATCATTATATCGATCGATATAACGAGGAAATCATACGAAATAGACGCAATTTGCGATAAATATTTGATTTTTTTTTTATCATCTGTGAAATGATTTTTCAGTCGATGGACAGATAGCGGCTTTAACGGTTGTGATATGCCATACCTACCGGTTTATCGGATTGGTGAGAATCTGTTTTGTATTCACAGACTCTATAGCAACTTTTCAACCCTGGCATGGGGGCGGTTGGAACAAATTACTTTTTTGTTTTAATTTGATTTCACACAAAATACAATACAGTGATCTCAAATAACATTGCCTAATAGTAGACAGATAAATGTTCCTTTAATTTAATATATTTCCGTCATCTCTCGCTTAATTAATCCCGATGTACCTACTTAATTGAAGATATATGCTAAAATGTTTCAACCGTGTCCAGTCTACCCTAATACTTACTACTAACGCCCGTAAACAAAATATTCACGACTCAGATTTTGTGTAGAAATTAAAAACTATTCAAAAGAGATAAGGTGTGGGCTATTTATCGCATACAGCGAATAACTATGACATCCTATCTACATGAAAATAATTCTAAATGCGAGATCCCTTAAATAATTTATAAAAAAATGGATTCCCAGGAGTTTTTGGTGTCTTTTATGTAAATGTAGCACATAATATTTATCCAAACTGTAACCTGAGATTCTTAACTAATAATAATCTTATTCTTCTGAATCTAATTTTAAGGGTTAATATAATATTTTTGTTATTATATTTTATTTACTTAGGTGTCTTTCAATTTCTTTTTGTTTTACTAGATTCTATAATCCATATCTCTCTAAGTTTCAAACATAATTTAATTAGGAAAGTAAGCAAAAATCGACATACTTGTATCTAATTCTTTATTCTAATTAATTTAGAGCCTCGATAGGTCAACGGTTGAGGAGCTGATTGAATTCTGAAAGGTCGGCCGTTCAAACCCCCACCCGTTGCACTGTTGTCGTACCCACTCCTGGCACAAGCTTTACCTTTAATTAGAGGGGAAAGGGGAATATTCTTGAAAAAAAAAATCAAAAAAAATACTGGATAAAAATTGATGTAAGGTGATTGAACTTCGTTTAGGATAAGTAGGTATACGATAAGCAAAATTTTTCGAGGATCATTGATCTGAAATCTAGATCATAGAATCTAATCATAAATCTAATCCCCATCTTAATCAAATACCAGTAGCCGAGATTTAATTTCAATATTTATTTGTTGATCGATCGAAGTAATGTTTTATCAAAAATGTGCCCATATTAACCTATTCTAAACAATCAAAGCGTTTTTTGTAAAAAAAAAGTATAGTAGGATAAGTAATCCTGAATTTTATAACGTGACTAAACTATCTGCATGCCCGATCCGTCCAGCAGTTTGAGCTGTGCGTTAGATAGATCAGTCAGTCAGTCAGCTTTTCCTTATAGAATATACCTATAAACATACTGACTGATATTGATTTTGCTACGCACCTCTAATCATAACTACCTACCTACCTACCTACCTGACCTTTGTTTATATCATAATAATATTATGAACCTGCGAATAAAATGGCAAGTATAACTGAAATACCCAACTCAATATAAAATCTAATAAAAATAAAAGTAAAAAAATAGCTTATATAAAAATAAATTGGATTGATGTTGGATTACAAAAGGCATTGCTATAAAACAACAAAGTACCTATCTAGAGACAAATTATTTATGTGTTCTTTAGGGCACGTATTTTAATAAACTTTTGACTAGGTATTGGTAGGTATTGGTAAATGGTAATGCCCCATCCTGCCATTGAATAATAGTTACTTAAATCAATTAAACTGGTAAAAATCCGGATGTAGAGTAACTATACGCAAAGATACTTAATTATAGTGTACCTAATAATATACCTAGGGGAAAAATATTATTTTGAAGAAGTGAATTTTGCAAGTTGTAAAGGATTTACAGTAAGCACTTAAATTGGCAGTGATTTGAATCGTTCATTACGTATCGTGCAGTATTAATTTGGACATTAGCTTCGATACAATCTATAAGTAGATGTTATCGAATCGGATTTCTGGTTTATCTAATCTAAAGACAAATAAATTAATAGAGGCGAGCGTAAGTGCCAGTAATCGCTCAGTTTTACAATAAGTAATTAATTATTATCAGGTGGATATGGTAGGTATACCTATCTGTAGGTATTATGAACTTATTTTTGAACATTAGCTTTAGAAAATGAAGAATCTAGATTCTAGAATTTTGGTTTGGAAAATTGGAGACCTAATATTAGCAATGTTCAGTTTTAAGTTGCAATTAGGTAAATAGAAGATTAATAAGGGTTCCGCTTTTTCATCGGACGTATGGAACCCTAAAAATAAGAAAAAAGGTTGTATGTGCGCGCCCTTTTTACGCAAATATATTATTTTTATTACTGTCTTATCTATCTGTAACACAATAACAATAGGAGCAAAACAACCATAAGTCATATTGAACAAATTCATGGACTGAATTCTCTATTCACAAGTTGAATAAAATAAGTAAGTAGTTATTTATTCGCGCTGCGTTTCTGTACACCTAGTAGGTATGAGTTATTTCATAGAATGCAACCTTAATATATCTCAGACAGTATTTAAGTACCTAAGTACTAATAGGTAGGTAGTACATGGCACGCTACAAAGAATATGCTTTTATTCAAATGGAATATGGACATAATGTTAAGTAGTTAAGTATAAGGCAGAGAGATTGGCCTACAAAATGGTCTTATCTTGACTGGTGTACATAGAAAAAAACCCGGCCAAGTGCGAGTCAACCCATCGACAACTCACTACTGAGCATGGGTTTCCTCTCAGAACGAGAAAGGTTCGACCACAGTCCACCAAGCTAGCTAAGTGCGGATTGGTAGATTTCACATACCTTATGGAGAACTCTCAGGCATGTAGGTTTCCTCACGATGTTTGCTTCAACGATCTAAGCGGGCAGTGCGTAAGTCTGCTTATCCGCGCTGGGCCAGCGTAGCAGCTTTGGCCTAATAGACAAAAATAAAGTTTGTCTGTCTGTTCGTTACCTATTTAGGTATACGTTCGCGCATCAATTATGTCTGTTGAAACTTTGTACAATTGTTGTTGGCACTTGCGTGAATATTTCTGACATAGTAGGTACCTGCCTACCTACCATCAATGTACCTAGGATTACGAGTAGATAGTGCGCGAGTCGCATTGCAATGTAGAGCTGGCATCAAGTAGTGTTTTATAAAAACGTGTAAAAATTGGTGCCTTTTAGTGAGTAAGTAACTAGATACAAAGCAGAGATATCTAGTGAGTATAGTAGTTATAAAAATCAGTACTCGGTTGGCTAACAACGCTTAATGCGCGGTTACACGTTATCGCAGCCGTATCGAGTGTTGTTTTGTATATCAGTTAATCAAATTGGGAGCGTATCGATATCACGGACGTCTTTTGATAGCGCACCATTTTTATCTTAATTGATTGTCTCTTTTTTGACATAATACCGACTTATTATTTTACTGATTTTTCTTTGATGTTACGAAAATAGCCCGCCACGCACGTACCTAATATTAGTGGAGTTTAGTTTTATTTGTTAATCGCTATCCGTCTTTGCAGATACGGGTATGAATCGGTCGAGTGTCGTGTGAACGTGAGGTCGTCTCGATGACGTCAAGATTGAGCCCGGCCGGCACTCGATAACTGGGTCGACGGTACTGCGGAGCACTCCTCGGCGCTTGACTCTTGAAATGCGGATAGGGGTGCGGACTTAAAGTGCGTGTGTAAAAAACGATGCATGGTTTGTGAGGTCGGAGCGGCGGTCATGGACATGAGCGAGGGCGGCGCGGGCGCGGGGGCGGGCGGGGCGTTGCAGCAGCGCTGGTACGACAGCCGCGTCAACGGCAGCCCGGCCGGCGGCGACGTCGAGGCCAACGGGGACGGCTTCTTCCACTCGCCGCTGGAGGGCAGCCACCACAGTCGCGCCCGCTACTACCACCAGCAGATGCACGCCCCTTACTCGCCGGCGGTTGGCTCGCATGGTAAGTTCACTTACCTATTTTCACATAGTAATCATCATCATCATCAGCATGTGGACATATGTGGTCGACTGTTGGACATAGGCCCTCCCTAAAGAGCGCCACTACACCTGGTCCTCAGCCTTCGTCATCCAGCCTCTTCCCTCCAGCCGCTTTATATTGTCAGTCCATCGTGCTGGAGGGCATCCCACATGCTTGCTTATACGCGGTCTCCACTCAAGGACTTTCCGGCTCCAACGGCCATCGCCTCTACGACAGGCATGGCCTGCCCACTGCCTGCACTTCAGCTTGCTATTAGTACATAGTAATACCACAGCGTAAATTATATACAGTAATGTCAAGGTCTTATCTCCTGGCAATGCAAATGCAACGAAAACGCAAAAACGATTCCGCTAAAATAAACTTGTTTAAACACTATTAGAGTGGCAATATCATCTAAACGATACCTCCATAATAGCTGTGATAAAAGGTATTGTAGGTACATTTACACGTGTTTGTTTTAATGGAATCGCTGTTACGTCATCATCACCTTGCCTGTGCGGTCTAGGCCTGAGACGACGTTTTTGATATTTGCTTTACGGTCATAGTAGCACCAAAATACCGAAAAGATTGATCCACTACTACCTACTATGAAACAAATGATTAGGTAAAGTTCATTCTGCCGGTCGGTACTTATAATTCCTCTCCCGTCTCGTCCCTGTGACCCCGCATGATTGCTCTCTCCATTGACCGACTGCATGGAAGTGTCTTTTTAGACTTTTCAGGCTGTGGTAATAGGTACTGATCGCATATTAGGTACTGCCGAGTCGCAAGCGCGAATATTTGTATAAGAAATTCAAACTCGGCAAAGACATTCCGATGACTTCCTCAGCTCGCATGCCTACTGATTTTTTTTTAAATTTATTTAACACAGCGACGAATAATTATGTAGTTTTTATTAGGTCTGATTTTAGTACCTTTAGTCGGGTATGCATGAAGTGCGCCAATTTTGCAAATTGAGTAATTTCGCAGACTTTTACTATTGTGTTGCTAAACATGGCAGGGTCGTCTTTTTGTACAATTTTAAATCCAAGAAATAAAATACTTTTACCACCATAAATAACATCAATTTATTTTAAACTAACTCGGAGAAACTTAGCAGAACTAAGAGTCGTAACAATTAAATATGTTAAGCGCGATCGTGTTCCGCAGAGGAAACCGTCAGTATTAAAATCAAATCGCGGCCCGGGATGGTCGGCACCCGGCAGCTCCGCCAAATCTTATCGCGCATCAGACGATATCTCTCCGAAACCTCCACAATTAATTCACCGGCTTCGACCAGTCAAAATCGCCATTCTGTGAGGTGACAGCTTAGGTAAACACGATCTAAAATGGGTCTCGACCGTAAAAGAAAAAATCGTTCCATTCTTTTTGTTTTTGTCTTTTGAGGTTTAAATTTTATGGCCGCTATAAAGTTTTTCGTGGAGACAGGTGGCTCTTTTTTATAAATTAACTACTCATCCGAAGGTGGACGAAACACGTCTATAGCGTGGTCCTTAAAGGCTAGATTGGCATGCGGCCTATGCCCTTTAATTTATTAAGCGGTGTGTCGGTAGTGATGTGACACTTAAGAAACTGTGTCACTTCGTGGAATCGGAACTCGGAATCGATTTTGTCGCGTTCACAGCAGTAATGCCCCATACTTTATGTACGTCCTCGTCCAACAAAAATTTTAGCCTGTTTGTAAACCCAGTCCCTTATCGTGTTATGTCCACAGTCACGATGCGGCTCCTTGTCGCTTTTGATTATATCTAAATTTGGTAAATTCATTTGTCGACGGCAGCGGTCGACTCGATCGGGTACTATAAAATTACGTAAAACATTGATCCTCATCTCTTTACGCGTTGTTCATTTACGCCACTGAAAATTGGAAAAAACAGTTCGCGTTTGAAAACTCTATTGAATTTCACTTAACGCTTTCGAGTTGTTTTGTTGTTTTATTTATGTGCGCTTTGTCCTGTCGACTTTCTGGCTGTTAAAAAGGGCAATAAAGCATATTTTAAGTTGACTGAGGTGTGTATAAACTCGGTGCGATGACAACGCGGATCGTTTTCACTTAACATTTTACGAGCGGGCTCGCGGCTCGACCTCGCGGCCACCGCATAATTGTATTAACTTTATTTATTTAATAAACTGTAATGCCTTATTTTTATACTCCGTATTCTTGAGCATATTACATTCATTGAATTACACAGATAAAAAAATGCAAAAATATATATACTTACACTTATAATAATACCTATTTCATTCCTCGTCTTCTGAAAAAGCTCTAAACTTATAAAGCTTACCTACAGTTCTAATTGATCTACCAGGACCTAATTTGAAGCCTTTTATCCAAGTTCATCCAATCCTCTATTTCTTCATGTTTTCTAATTCTTATATTTTTTGGGTTCCGTATTAAAAAACGGAATTCTAATATTAATTTCATTTAGTACGTTTGTCCATCTGTTTGTCTGTTTGTGTGTCACAGCTATTTTAAAAATTAATTAAAAGAGATTGCAAACCACAGTTATAGAAACTGTTACCGCTACTATCTACATAGATAGGTACCTACATACTGTTACATAGAGCCATATTTAAATTTTGATAAATACCTCCTGAGCTCTTTTCGTTCTGAGAGGAGACCTGTGCTCAGTAGTGGGCCGGCGATGGGAAGACGAGAGTGTGGATCTTTAAAATCTTTTCGGTTGAAATCTTTATGAAGTTTCTTAGACAGTTTTTTAAAAAAAGCTACCGTTTAGGATATAAGGACCGTTAAAGTTTTTCAGACAATATAAGGTATTTCAATATAAGGTACGGAACCCTACCTTAGATTACGTATTCGAGCACGCATTTGGCTATTTTATGTACTCAACGAGTAACTACTGACAAAAAAAAAATATCCTAGTGGTCTATGAGTGACATTGATGCAAACTTTTGAAGTAGGAACAAAACATAATGACATTCCCAGATTGATAATATCACCAAATAAATTTCATCACTTAACAAAACGATAACTGCACACAAGTAGGTAGGTACATTAATGGGCGATGCGTATCTACCTATTCAGATAAGGCAGTTGCGTGTTAAAATAATCCTTGATAAAATAAACAAGTTTTAAAAATTCAATTTGCATTAGAAACATATTTAAACATATATCATTTTCTTGTAGGACCGTTTGTTTGTTTATCTGTTCGGTACTGCAATCACTTTTAAACTCAGTTCCCAATAAGAGTGATTTGAAAAAGCGTAGTTTTTGATTCCACAAGTTGATCTCCACTGTCATACAAATTTTGTCAGTTTATAGAACACTATTTTTAACCCCCGACCCAAAAAGAGGGGTGTTATAAGTTTGACGTGTGTATCTGTGTATCTGTGTGTCTGTGTATCTGTGTATCTGTCTGTGGCACCGTAGCGCCTAAACTAATGAACCGATTTTAATTTAGTTTTTTTGTTTGAAAGGTGGCTTGATCGAGAGTGTTCTTAGCTATAATCCAGGAAAATCGGTTCAGCCGTTTGAAAGTTATCAGCTCTTTTCTTGTTACTGTAACCTTCACTTGTCGGGGGTGTTATAAATTTTTAATTTACACTTGTTGTTCGGAATAGTTGTGTATGTTCCGTATAACCATCGATGCGTATAACTATTTAATTTTCAGGGTTCCGTACTGAAGGGTGCCAACGGGACCCTAAACTAAGCCTCCGCTGTCTGTCCGTCCGTTCGCCCGTCTGGCTGTAGGTACCTATTTTTACAAAAATTACAGAATATGTATTTCTATTGCCGCTACGACAGTAAATAATAATAATTTCGAAATGGCCGCCATGAAAAAAAAATTCTTTTTACTGTACGATGGTACGCAACCCTTCGTGTGCGAGTGCGACTCGCACTTGGCCGATTTTTTTTAAATTTAATGTTATAAAAAGGTAACTAGTTGTATCTTCGTAGATCCTACTGATCTACGAAAACTTTAACGGTAATATCAATTGTTTTGAGGCAGGAAAAATAATGCCGATTTCAATGTTCGTAAACTTATATTAATATCATGTAATTCTAATTTACTAATAAAATATGACTGGAACACACAATTTGGAATACCTCTTCCTACTTAGTAGGCTGAGTTGTAACCCGATACAGGCGAGTCGATTTGACGCTCATCCAATAATTTATTGTTTGGTGACGCGATTGATGGCGCGGATAAAATTATTTATCACACGCCGACCGAGATTCACGACTAGACTGTGAACTTCTTGGAACGTGAAATACTATCTAAGCTAATTTAATGGAGCCTCATCATCATCATGATCAACCCATCGCCGGCTCACTACTGAGCACGGGTTTCTTCTCAGGCTGAGATCTATAGAGCGCACTTTGTCTTTGCTTAGACTTAAGACACTGTTAAAACGAGACAGCGTTATACCGCTGGCATAAATCTGGAGTAAAAATAGTTTATAAGCTCTGACTAAAACGAACGGGATTTTCTTTCACGGTTTATTGCGACGTTCTAGCTCGGAAAAGAAATACATAAGAACTTGTAAAATTGAATAAAAATATTTTGAATTTTGAATTTTTATTTGAATATTTCATACATCCAAAATATGATGTTCATAATTATGTACGGAACTCTAAAAGAGCGAGGCCCGCCTCGCATTGACCGGTTTTTGTAAAATAAGTCATTTTGCATTCTACTTAAAAACTATTTATATAGGATAAAAGGTGAATAGATTTATAGATAGATAAGTATAGCAGGTGTACAACTAATTAATTAGCTGTTAAACTTCATAACAGAAGCTTATTTGCTATTTACAATTATTAATAACTACACACTTCACTTTATAAGGCAAGTGGTAACAATGTAGGTAACACCAGTTACAAGACTTACAAGTAAAGACATAATACTTACCCTGAACCTGGTATTACCTTAATTAAGTACCGTGGACTAAAACGGATGGTTTTTTTAAACCAAAAGAAAAAGTACTTATTCATTAGTTTCCATAAATGCTTAACTATCGAAAAATATTACTCACTAAACAGCTGTCTATATACATATTATTACGACGTCTTTATTGAATACTTACCTAATTAAATTTTTTATACTTAGGTACCTAATAACAAGATGTTCACTGCGATTTCATCTCGGTGTAAGAAATCTTTGTTTTTCTGTACTCATAAGAAATTCCTATATTATATAGGTACCTACTTACCTAAGTAAAAAAGTAGTATCCAAGTTCATCGCAAGCATTTTAATAGTAGTGAGAAAAAAGAAAAGTCTTAAAATCGGGCTTCAATTTTCTTGAAAATTCAAAATAGTCATCATCACATTATGATAAGCAATCATTTTTAGATATAGGATAAGTAATGAAAATGTATAATAACGAATAAGTGATTTTCCAATATAGGCAAATCATCTAATGAAAAAACTCTTTAAAATTAGGAAACTAATGTTGTAAATACCGTAATAAAAATTACATTTTTGTATTAATAGAATATTTGTTATTATTCTTAATCTCATGTCTCCTAAGGGTCAAAATCCTTTATTATTCAATGCAAACTGATTCCTGGTTATCTCCTAGTATCTATGTAGTAGGTACCTATTAACCTAGGTACGTAGTAGATACTAGGTAGAGGTATAACCATGTAGGAATGTGATGCCAAACCACATTCTTTTGACTCCTCGCGTTATGAGTTCTGGGTGTATCAATATATTCTAGGTATTGGTAGGGTAACCGTCTATTTTATTGAATTTAGGACATTACTTAATTTCCTTAATGCAAGCTAGCATAAAGCTTAATATTAAGATTAGGTACACACTTTCGAATCACACTTTTTATATAAATTTTCATTAGGATCAGTGATCAGTGAGTGAGTGATAATATTCAAACATTAGTAAGTACTTATATATGTAGAGGTATGTAGGTAGGTAATACTTGACTGATTTATCTATAAGCCTGCAGAGTTGTATTGAGTAGAGTTTTTATTCACCACCGCTTAAACGTACGAGTACCTATCTGAAAATGAATTCGTCAACCAACTGAATATATTATCTACTGCTGGACGTAGGTATATCTCTTAAAGAGATTTCCACATGCCCTGGTCTTGCGCCGCTTGCATCCAACGGCTCCCTTGGCTTGACTTGTTTGATGTTTTTTGTCCATTTAGTGGGCTTCTGCCAACCCTGCGCATTTCGATATCAGCCGGGCGATTCAGAACACTCGATTCGGTAAGTTATCGTTCGATAAGACGTATTTTTCAGTGAAGAGTACGTCTTATCGAACGGTAACTTACCGAATCGAGTGTTCTGAATCGCCCGGCAGGTCGCCATTTTAGCAAGAAACCTCGCCTTAGGACCACAACATCTATCGCTTCTTCGACTGTGTTTCTATTGCCACTTCAGCTTCGCAATCCTTTAAACTAGTATGTCGCTTACTTTGGTTAGAATTACGGACCTCATTGTTGTTGTTGGTCTATTAATTTACGTGGGGTAGAATCAAATAATATGACGTCTTCATCCGGATTTCATAAAGGGTTTTAAACGGGGACTAATCCGGAGAGAAACTAAAGGTATAGTCACCCTAGCCATCCATCTGCCAACTGGCTGGGCATCCTTGTCTTTTTGCGTCCAATCCCTTAACAGGCTAGATTTTTTCCAATTACTCAGTCTGGTGAAGTAAATGAATATGAAAGTGGCGGCCTCATCACTATACCAATTAAATTGAGTAAACATTCCTTTTGCTCAAATGTGCTCTACCGTCCGTCCGTCGGTGTCTCGTCTCGTGCACTTCACCCATCATACGACTTCGTCGACCCATTAGTCTTATTGTTTCCCTCACTCCTTTTATTTTGTCTGGCGAATATGGGAAAATGTTTGGAGAGCTTGTATTACTTACTAAGTAGGTATAGGTTAGATACCCTAGTTTTTGAAACCATGGACTTGCTTGTTCCATAACAATTTCGATAGAGACAACATTCCGAAACGGAAACCGGACTAAAGCCGGTAGATCTGTGGCGATTATTTTTAAATAAGGAAATCTTAAAAAAGATTGATTTTGGAGTGTCTTATGTCTTTCATGATTAGATACCTAGGCAAGGTTATCAAGCAGATAGGTATGAGATACGTCTATAGATACTAACTTATTGCATGTTTTGATACAATCTTTCGTGGCACACCAATTACAGGTGATGATTTTGTTTGCTTGTATTGCTATGATCAGTTCAGCTTTGGAATCTTTACCAAAAATATCTCATCAGGTGTACGAACAAAACTTTTGCGTGGTCCACACAAGCAGCAATAAACCTAGGTATCCTAGGTAACCTAGGCAAGTACTAGGTACGTATCGAGAAATATATGAGCAGAATACCTGTGGTCCATCATTATACACAGCTGGCAAGTAACACCGATACCTATGCTTAAGTACCTACTTAGGTAGGTACTTACCGTTGAGAGTGGTTGTGATCTTGAAAATAGAAAAAATATTTTTAAAAACTTGGTTGTACCTATTTGCGTCCGTTGCGTAAATATACCTATAACTACTCGTAGGTAGGTACTTAGGTAGTTCTGTGTATCTAAGTTTCTTGCTTAGATACCTACTTAGTTACTTATTCTGTGAAGATTTTCAATTTTTTTTTAATCAGAGTGCAGAAGGCCTTCTTCTGTTTTATTATATGTAAGAGAAGATAATGATAGGTTTCTAACCGCTCATTACGCGGTGGCTACATTAATTTCTTTTGTAATTTAGCGATGAATGAGTGCCGCAAAAAATCTGTGCGTGCATTTCCCTAATGCGCTGTACGTCTTACTTGTCAATTGTCGAAGTGTGTGATTGTGTTGGTTTGTAAAAATGCGTGTGTGCGTGAGACGCGCCCCGCAGATTGGCGCAATTAGCCGCGGGGGGCGGGGCCTGCGCCTGCGCCGCGACATCTCCTCCCCGCACGCACACACGCGTATTTGCCACAAAATAATGATGCTATGAAACATTAATTATTTCCCCCTATTCCTGGCCACATTAGCGGGCAGTTGTTGCGAAAACTGTAAGTAAATTACCTTTATTTCAACCGGCGAGATGACATGTTACATTATAATTGCTTTAACACAGACGGAGTGAATTATTTATATTCTGTTGACTGCCAGCCGAACTATGCAGGCGTCTGCACAGGCCGAGTGATAATGGCTATGCACCAGGCATGTTAACTTTATAGTTCAAGAAGATTACGCTGGTAAAAACACAAGGCATGTGTTTAAGTGGACACTTAAAGTAGGTAGGTACCTACTTAGTTTAAGTAAACACATACCTAATATCTTAAGGTGACATATTCTAAGCTTTGTCCCAGCTGGTATACCTAAATGCCTTACTAAAATGTACCTATCTACGTACCTACCTACTTACCTAGACTTATTTATTAGGTATATGAAAAAGTAGAGTTTGTAAAAAAGCTCTGATAGCCTAGTGGTTAAGACGTCGTCCTTCAACCGGGGGTCCGGGCTTTGAGTCCGGGCTTGCATCTGTAATTTCTCGGAGTTAGGTTAAGTTAGGTATCTATGTGTGTTTTGAGCAATTGAATATACCTACCTATCATTTGCTTTCACGCTGAAGGAAAACACCGAAAATAAAAATTGTGAGCTTTCCATAATGTTCTTAAAAGTCTATGAAGTTTACCAATCCGCAAAAATGAGAAGAGAACAATGATCAGTAGTGAGCCGCGATGATTGGTCATGACGATGTGTTTTATAAATAGATTAGATAGGGTACCTATATCGTATTTTCTAATACGGATCCCTAAAAATTGTATGTAAAGTTGGTACCAATCTACTTACCTACCTCATACCTATTATATAGATATCGGGTGCCATAAAATTTGTGCTTTCAAGTGTAGAGTAAAAGCTTTCAAGTGTGTAGTAAAAGCGGCGCGTTGCTCGGAAATGGAATATTGGCGCAAACTTTCCAGACAAGCCCGAATTCACGCTTGATTTCCAGTCAATATGTGTGACTTTCTTGTTTGATTGGACAACATGGCTTATAGACAGTGTTGAAATTAATTGCGGCATTTCTATCAATGATAGGTCCCCTACCCTGTCAGGTAAATGTGAGTAAGTATAGGTAGGTACCTACCTACTTGGCAATTTTTTTAAAATTCTAACGAATAGGTAGGTATTACCATATTAAAATGTAAAATTCAATCAAGCATAGGTAATAAACGTGTGTTTATTTTGACGATAAGTTAAAATAAACACACGTTTTTTTTCGCAATAACAAGTGAGTTAGGTACCTATATCCTATTAGTGAATTACACTTATAAGATAGGTACCTATCTAATATTGTTTAAGTAGGTAGGTAGGTTCCTAAATCGAGATAAAAATAAAATTAACCAAACAGGTTTATAATCTGCATAAATTATTTTTAAGCTAAACAAAAATAATACCTACTTGTGAGACTACTTAGTCGAATAGTTTGGGGAAGTCAAGCAAATATTAGAATATAATATATTTAATTATCATTTAGGTATTAAGTACCTTTTAGTTTTTATATTCGTGAGTTACGAAATGTTACTAGAGAAAAACTGTTAAGGCTCTTACACACGGTTAGGTGCTTTGCAGATAGAACGAATTAAATTTTATTAACTTGAAATTGTTCTCAAAAAAAGATTTTAGTATTTTCAAACCTATTGATCAGGTTTGTAGCTGTAGGTGGTTTTAGCCTGTTTGCACAATCTTACATGACTAAATAAATAGGTACCTAGATATTTCTTTAGCAACATAATCACTTCAAGTTATTTATGTCTTCAATTACTTACTTTGAAACTCTTCGTGTGCAAGAACCTTTAAATTAATTAAAACATAGCTTCACACTTTTTGCTGTTAGATTCAATTATATCTAAGACTTGAGCAAAAAATGGAAAATGTGCTGTAAGTAGCTTAGTTATGCTATATTAGGAATACCTAGTTAAATGCAACTTGAGAATTTCATAACAAACCTTTGAAGTTTGAAAATTTTGAAAATGTATATTTAGGTAAGAACCATTATTATTTAACATTGAGATAAAATATCTGGCAAGTAGCAACTCACCAATTCCTCTAGTTTTGTGAACAAACTGTGAACAGGTTTGTGAACAGGTATTTACATAAGATGTGACCTTTTGTTCACAAAACTAGAGTTTCCAATAAAATCTGTGGTTGCAATATGGAACAGAGGAATATTTTCAAAACATAAACGACACTTAAATCCTGAACTTTATTCTAAAAATAAATTTACTTTGCATTAACGGCACGGTTTTCAGCATCTTTGTGATTGCTCTTTTCCCATGGTCGTCCTCTATTGAACATAGACCTTGCTCCATGAGCGCCCATCCTCTGTTCATCAGTATTCAACTACCTAGGTAGGTAAGTACTTCCCGACACCCTCTTTATATTATGGGTCCATCGTGCTGAAGGGCGCCCCACACTGCGTTTACTTGCACTTGCCTCGATTCCAGGACTTTTTGCCTCCAACGGCAATCGCTGGTTGAACTATTCAAGTAGGCACAAACAATTTATTTATCAAGGATCAAATAAACTATACCTTGTGGACAATAGGTAGGTAGGTACTCAGGGGGAGGGAAATATCGAAAGCCATAGTCGAACTTCAGAAGTTTCAAGATTAATTAAGTCAAGAACCGTTATTCATTAGAGCTGGCGTTTATTGGCCGTCACAATACATTTAACAAGCGGCCGCTTTGTATTTTTATAAAGACCTGGTCAGATAAAACGCGTGACGGTGGCGCGAGTGATGGCGGCATAGCAGGACGTTACATTGAACGCGTATTTGTAGCGACCGGTCAGTAGCATGTAACATAATCGACCATAAAATTGCGATTACCACCCTTAGATATGTAGAATGTCGTGGGCACCTCACAAAACTACAAGGTCTATTTTCGCAGCACGTAGCTATGACGATAAAGGGAATTTAGTGTGTGCACCATTAGTGTGGATATGAGACGTACAGGAATAGGATTGGAGCTAAGCGGCTACATTTTCATTGATAGTAATGCAACAGAATTTCATTTACTTCGGCATAAGGTACTGAGTTCCTTAGAGTCTTTCCCGAATTTTATTTCAGTATACCAATTTAAACCCATTTCAAAGCATATAAACTTCAGTTTAAGTTGCTATCAAAACAATACGCTTCGACTCTACCCCGTCTGTAAGTGTATTAGGTAGAACTTCTAGAATCCCTTCTGGAGGCGCCATCACGCGTTGTTTGTGACGAAGCTTTAAAAATTAAGCCAGACCAAGTTATATGTAAATGTTGAGTCATGTAGGTTAAACACCCTTGGCCTTTGCCGCTACTCGGACTTTTCGTGTACATTTGGGTTCAATCTTCCAATTTAACGTGTTAGCTACCTACATTAATGTTTGTTAAATAACTACATATTTAGAGTCAATCACAACCTAAGTATTAAAATATCAAATACTATTACAAAATTTTTTAGTTGTCATTTTCTTGATTTATAATGATATTGCCCAACATGCGTTGCAACTTGCAACTTGGTAGGTATGCCTCTTTAATATTTTTTTGTAATTTATTAAAAGGCCCTCCTATTAAATTGTATTAGATATCATGTAGGTACAACTACTTATAATCAGTAGGTTGATGATAGTACAATTCTTAAAATTTTAAAATAGTTAAGCACGAAATTCTGCTCTTAAATTACTGGCATTATTACATTGCAAATTACCGACGCAGCTGACTTATTTGAAAGTCATTCGGAATTCTTGTTGTGGTAATAAAGTCCATAAATTATAATTTAAATACTCGATAAAGATCTAATACTAAATCATACGTTTATTTTAGACCATCATAAAATCAGTCACTGCATTTATAAAATCCACAGAGCTGGTGGAAGAAAAGTTGGTGCCACCTTCCTACTACTTCCCTTAATAAAATAACTGAAAGTTTCTAATACAGTCTACTACTGTTTAGCTGCCGCCTAGTGACGCCTATACCTACTAGGCATCGGGTAAAAAGAGCTTTTGACAAGAATACCTATGTATGCGTACGTAGGTATAAGGTACTCTTCTTTCCTACAGCGAACAAAGCGAACGGTGAACTCCTTCCTTTGTACTCCTACCTTCTGCAATACAGGTATTTCCTAGTGAAGAAGGTAGGAATCTCAATCTTGAAAAAAAAAAAAAAACTAAAGAAGCAATCGCGGCACACTTGGTAGCACCAAATAGATTCATAAAAAATTCACGGCGCATGCATGTTCCTTGGACTTTTTTTCTGCCGGAACTAGAACTCATAAACTAAGAAAGTATAGGCTAGCATAGGTACATGGAGAACTACCATTATCACAATGATACACTACAACAACCACTCTGTCAAGAGTGTTACGAAGAGGTGGAGTGTTACAATAAATCACCTACCACGCAGTATTTTTTGAAGACAAAATTTCTCAACCAGCTCTTGGAGCACTATAAGTGCTGTGCTTAGTTTACCTAATGGCTGAAAGCTCGCATGTCACGTTTCGTGTGACGTAAATGAGAAACTAGTTTAGTTCTGTGCTACCTATAGGTAAACGTAGTTGTTGCTCACAATTAGAAAAATCGATCCCCCGAACGCGAACAAATAGTGGAATGGAGCGTTTAATTTTATTGCTCTTACAAAACACGTGCAAACATGCAGATGGTTCTGGAACGTCGCGACATTAGTGTCTCACGGCACTCTCACCACAGATTCTGGAAGCTTAAGTGTTTCATGCCTTAAAGGACTTGCAATAACAATTAAAAAGTCCCACGAACGCAAAGAAATGATGGAATTGGAGCGTTTAATTTTATTGCCTCTTTACCAAACTTGTCTAAAAATGCAGACTGGATTTACTTTAAAAAATCAGTGTCTTGTCAAATAATAATAACGTGGCCAAAATCGAGGTACATGTTTCATGTAGAACTTTGACTACTGTATTGTTTTAATGACAAAATTTACCAACAATGAAGTAATTTTTTAATTCATGACGAGTTAGCCCTTGACTGCAATCTTATTTGGTAGTAAGTGATGAATATGTACCAGGTACCTAGTCTAAGATGGAAGCGGGCTAACAAAGCTGGGAGGCCGGGAGTGGTATGGCAGTTTCTGTCTAATCGGAGGCTTTGGCCGAGGCTAGTTACTATCCTACAGGTACGATACCTCGTAGTATGGATTTAATAAAACCTTCTAAATGTACTTCCAAGTTAGCCCACTTCCATCTTAGACTGCTTCATCACCATCAGATGATATTGCTTTATCGAGTAAAATATAAGTAGGTAATATAAGTAAATTATAAGTAGGTACATAGATACTTACCTACTTATCCGAGAGATTTTTACGTATCTCAAAGATGTAAGATTTTAAAACTTATTTTTATTGTTTAAGTATGAGAAAAAAACAATGTTACTTGACGTCAGTGTGCGCAGGCCATTCAGCAAGTTTGCCCCCATCGATCGATATCGCCTCTAAACATGGGACGAGTTGACCTAATTAGTAAACTTTTTATGCTGACTGATTTGACCTTACTAAAGTTTTATAGTAGCCTCGAGCACGCTTGGTAGATTAAAACAATTTAGTTTACCCATTCTAGAAACAAAAAATGGAATACTTACAAGCAATACAAATACTGTTTACCTACTGCTTTATTCAGGCAGTGTAGTCGTGTTTTTTGAGTTATTTTTATTTCTTTTCTTTCTACTTTAACATAAGTAAATTAAAAAGGTAGACAGGGTGGATGTGTATTTCCTTTTACTTTTTTTCTGCAATTCAATTGTTTAACTTAGAGGTACATTATTTTTGTATACGATTTGATTGTAATAATTTATCTACAAATTTTTCCGTCTTTTTATTAAGGATCTAAATTAACATTGTTTTTATGTTTTATACGATTAGAATCATAAATAGGTTTGCACTATTTTTTTATCTACCTGAATGTAACAGAAGGAGCAATGGCGTGCAGGTCTTAGAGGCATACCTAAGCACTAAGTACTTACCCCAGTTAAAATAGTGTGCTTATTTTTTATAATAAAATAGAATAGAAATATTTTTTATTCAATTAAACTTTTACAAGTAGGTACCTAGGTGCCTACTTACTTTTCAAATGCATCTACAACTATGTGGATACTAGTTAGAAACTTGCCCAAATAACGCCTAGGTAGGTTTCAGTACCCAGTTTCAATTGAAACTCTGTGCCCGCCACTGGAGGAGGATAATGTTGGTTTCTAAAATAAACATTTAGTCGTGGGCAATTTTACTTTAGCTCTTCTTCATAAAAGCTAATTAAAATAGTTACGTACGTCATGCTATAAAGGAGGGTGTACCTTTAACTCTTCTGACTGCAACTGTGAAAGATCTTACCTATTTGTTAAAAACTGTAAATTAAACTAAGCAAACTACTTACTTATAGGATGTGGAGCGTACTTCCATATTATACCTACCTATATGTAGGTCTATTCCACAAGGAGTGTCATAAAATTCATTTTTCCGGCTTTAAATACCTACACTTTCATTAATTTACATTCAATAAGTACGTATTATTCTTCATTTCAGCTTAAGTAAGTACCTATATAAAAATAAACTCACATTTTGTTTCACGTGCACCTCGGCTCATCTTATTAAAAGCTAATTAACGAAGTTGCTGACGTCACGACAATAATGTTTAATACAATGGGTACACTGCTCCCCAGCGGGTTTTTTTATATAATCGGTCATGATTAAGTTGGTACACTGACTCTCAAAGTGCAATCTCAGATATAATTTATTAGCATTTATACAATAATATGATTCGGCAGATAAGATTCTATACCTTAGTCATTTATTTCTACATTAAGTTATTTAATGAAGAGCAGTTTTTCTTTTTGGTACTTAAAAATGTTGTAACGAGGTAAAGTTTAGGGTAGTCATCTAACTTAACCTGTATTTTGTTAAATAATTATTATTTAACTAATTAAAATTTATTTATTTGAAATTGACATCAACATAAAAGGTTTTTATCATAAAATAAACTTACATCTAAATTAAAACTAAAAACAAATAAAAATAATTAAATAAAAATAAAAACTAAAATGAACTAAATTAAATTAATTGATTTGTTATTTTGCTGTATTAGCAGACACGCAAATATTATTGGTAACAATGCGTCATCATCATTAAATCCCTAACCTTAGACTTAAGTTAAGATTATGAAAACCTAGAGATAGCTCCGCTTCAGAAAAAAAAAAACATTTTTCTAGTCCAATTATTTTTTGTATAAGTCCATTAATTGACGGAACTAATATAATATTTGGTTTTCTTATCCCATATCTTATTTTGCTTACATAAACGTATTTTACCTTATTTTTCGCAAAATTATTACTAAAGTTTTTCATAAAACTTGTACCTATTTGAAATAGTTGAAAAGTTGAAAACTACCCATGACTTTACGTCAGTTATAATATTTTTATCACCTACTTAAAATTTAACAAAAATATTGTGTGTACACTACAGGTGCCGGCAGTAAATAATCAAACCTTAGAAAGAGATTTCTGCTTCGTAGAGCGTCGTCTCTATCACTCATACCAATGTGACGTTTGGTCGGTCTCAATGACAGAGACAATGCTCTATGAAACCGATATCTCTTTCTAAAGTTCGATTGTAATATTTTCTGCCGGGTAATTCTGTAGGTTGTTGAGAAACGATCGATATGTTTAAGAACCACTGGGTTGGAATAAAAACGGCTCTCGGCCTGCTCCGATGCACAACAAACGTTGACTAGTTTAATATATTCATTTTGCTTTTATGTCTTTCGCGTGATTAGCTTTGATTGATTGCATCCAAATATTGACTTTTGTTTTTAAAATTTAAATAAAGCTACGAGTTCGCTCTACGTTAAAGAAAAAGTAAAAATTAATCAACAGTCAAGCAAAATAAGTTAAATTGAAATGGTTACATGCAACTGTTTTTGATAATAACTGAAAAAATTAAGGAAATAATGTTTTTTTGTAAAACTTGTTGTTAGAATAATTATCTGGTAAGATGGACGGACAGTATAATATTCCTTTCACATAAGGTTTCTGGAGCACTACCAGCTTTGCAAAATTGCATGCTTTGATGTTCTCCATTTAATTTTGTCACCTTTTGTGTGCAAAGTGTCTTTCTTTTCTTCAATCTGAACAGTTTTTTACTTTCACATTATTATCAAAAAGCAAAAAGTGATCATTTTAGCAACTTTCAAACATAGGTTTGCCATATTTTTTTTTGTAAATAATCACTTGTTACGTTGACTGTATTGGAAGATTGATAGTTTTGTTTACATTGGCAGTTATTCGAGGGTCTCGGTCCAATTTGGAGTCGGACCCTGTTTCCGGTCGATTGGTACCATGAAGGTGATGCACGGAGAGCTTGATGGATGAAGGTAGCGAAGTCGAGACGGCCACAAGAATTCAAACAAGAAAAAACTAGACAGCCAATAAAGATCCGTCTTCAACACCTTGGACTTTAATGCTGTAGGATAAAGTTCAATTTCGTATGCCATAGTATTTTGGGGGGTGTATGTGTAAATTTGCGTGCGACAGTGTGGATGAGTCGGTGGTTATGTCACGATTTGTCATACGTCTATGTGTGGTTAACAACAACCCCAAGGTAACTTCAGATTTAAGTTGGAGGTATTTTAAAAATTTCGTTGTAGGTAAATTACCTATTTATTGATCATGTCCTAATTAATTTGAAGATTGACATGTTAAATCAGCTTTTACGACGTTTTTTATCTATCTACGTAATTTATAGGTTTCCTTGAACAGTCCTTGACTAATTAAAATGAAAAGTCAATTAATTTTTAGAGCTTAGGTTACCTAATTAGGTATTTATGTTAAGTGGCAATTTTTTATTATTGTAAGTATATATGTTTCTAAACATGTCAAATAAAACGTACAATCCTATAGAAAATCCTCTTGACTTTTAAGATCCTGAATAAGAAAGAATAGGTAAGTAGATACCTTTCCCATGAAGTATAACTTAGTTATGTTCGAAAGATATACTTACCTATTGTTGTATTTGTTCTAATGTTTTTGAATCCATACTAGTCAATACTATTATTATAAATGCAAAAGTATATCTGTCTGTCTAACTAGCTAGCTAGGTTATATATAGCTTTTCACTTATTTGATGAAAGGTAGGTACAGAGATAGCTTGCATCCCGAGGATAAACTTACACGGGGGGCTCCTTATTATCCTGGAAAATCAAATATTTCCTTGGGATTAAGAAAAAACTAAATCCACGCTGATGAAGCCTCGGGCATCATCTATTAATAGTATATTTTCTAACATATTCATATTTATCGGGATATGTGTAAATAAACGAAATCGCGACAAATCTGCTTATGTACCTATCTACTTCGTAATAGTACTTCCTAATTCCTAAAACAGGTTAAGGCTATTCTTGCCTTTGAATTGGAACTTTAAGATATTTAAATCCAACATGAACTCTGACTTGTCGGGAATTCTGGAACCTTGGCGAAATGTCAAGAGTCATATATTATCAAACGCGACAAACTTAATAAATAAAATAGCACCAGCCGACTAGCAACAACACGTAAGCAATCTAAAATATTTCGTGTATAAGTTTAACACCTTGCAGAAATTGTATGAACAAGATTTATGTTTTCATTAGAACACCTACTTATAAACGTACACCAACAATATCATTGCACAATATTATTGTGTTGGTTACTTGTTTACACACAAATCAAGCACCGTTTGCGTCCATATTTTCGTGAATAAATTGACGCAATACATATTGAGCAATAGGTAGGTTTGACCTGCAGGCGAAACAATCATAACTTACTTAGGGCCAGCCTGTTTCAATCAAGTTTTACAGGTTTTAGTGCAGTACAGTACAGTTTTGTCTTGCGAGTCGGTCAAAATAAAATGTCAAAAAAGTTTATCTGGTGGTTGTGAAACAGGCTCTTAATCTTTCGATACATTATTTCGTCAAACCGTTGTTTAACTAACCATTAAATCAAAGGGCATTTGGGTACACGGTCAATGACATTGTGCAATAAAATTGTTGGTGTATGGATCCCTTAACTCCATGTTTTCTAGGTTAGGTTAAGCATTTAGGGCAGAGGGCGTTGGCGTCGCGTTCCGCCTGGAAGGCTATTTTCGCAGCACATTACAGAGGATGAATGATTTCCTGTGCAGCAATGATTTATACGCCGTTGTGTTCTGGGTGCCAGCTTCTCTGTGGACTTATTATAGAACAAAGTTTGGTATATGGCAAAATACCTGGAACAGATGAGTAAAATTAAAAAAAACCGGCTAAGTGCGAGTCAGACTCGCGCACCGAGGGTTCCGTACTCGGGTATTTTTACCGACATTTTGCACGATAAACCATTATGCATGAAAATAAAATAAAAGTCTGTTTTAGAATGTACATGTAAAGCCCTTTCACAATATGATACCCCACTTGGTATAGTTATCTTACTTTGAAAATTGAAACACATTTTTTTAAATTATGTAACCCAAATTCACGGTTTTCAGATTTTTTCCTTTACTTGTGCTATAAGACCTACCTACCTGCCAAATTTCATGATTCTAGGTCAACAGGAAGTACCCTATAGATTTTCTTGACAGACACGACGGACGGACGGACGGGCGGACGGACGGATGGACGGACGGACCGTCCATAAGGATTTCGTTTTTCCTTTTGACGTACGGAACCCTAAAAATGATTAAACTTTGAACATTCACTTACTAAAAGATAGTGTAAATATTTGTGTAACTGATACTTAAATCACACTTACAGTATAATTTACAAATACAGTAACAATCACTTATCACTTACAATCAGTGATAAAGTAAGGGTAGACAACAAACTACGTTACTCACTCGTGGACATGAGGCGGTACTTCATATGTCAGTTATCTGTAGATACACAGCATACAGAGGTGTATCAAAGGTTGTAGGTGTGTAACAAAGATTAAAACCTGATTATCGCCGTATTTTTTCATGCACGATGTGTGTTTACTTGGGCGGAATTTCTGAAAATCCTTCTTTAGTGTTCCAATTGCATGCTTCTAGCTAGACCAATCAGTTTGATCTGTGTGTTGTTCCTCGTCAGTCAGTCAGTCAATGTTAAAGTTTTACTATTTAGATCCAAAGATCCAAAGTCTGTTTTCAATAGACAATACCTGTTCTCGGCATAAGAAAATGTCGCCATTGGCTGTCACAACATTGTCGTAACGTCACTGTCAAAGTCAAACGCAGCTTTTACAACAAGCCGCCACTGTGACATTATGTCCAAAGGTAAGTGGCATAGCTTCCTCTATAGGAAAGTTGTCTTGACTATTTTTTACATACCAATGCGATAAAAGTCGCGATAAGATCTGTCGCGCGACATAATGCTTAGCAAATATTGAGCATAATCTACCTACTAATTAATACTGTTGAGCAAACATCTAAAATACTAATTGATATGATACATACTAATTTATATACTTACTTAACATAATAGATTTTAGATAAGTCTTGGAATAATGTAGATGAGTTATTGACTAATTCAGCTGGCCTCATAGGTCATCGAAAAAATACAAATGCCTCGACAACAATTATCTATTAACTTACTCTTGAGAATGAAACATTTTTTTATAGGTACATTAACCTGTTTAATTAATTAACAATTATTGTGTTACCACCCTTAGATTGAATATCGTT
The DNA here is from genome assembly GCF_905333055.1 of Maniola jurtina. Lineage (NCBI taxonomy): Eukaryota > Metazoa > Arthropoda > Insecta > Lepidoptera > Nymphalidae > Maniola > Maniola jurtina. Next base: position 4,416,780 of record NC_060035.1, on the reverse strand, counting down.
GCACTTCACAAAACAACATCTATTTTTACTGATCTACAATCTACATCTACACTAATATCCTTGTCTTGTAAAAACCAAAGGGCTAATAAGTATGGGTTTTATTTAAAACTGGTATACCTAACTGGTAAACACCCCTTCTAGATTAGCCCGCTTCCATCTTAAACTGCATCATGACGTACCTCCAGGTGAGATCGAAGTCAAGGGCTAGCTTGTATCTCCGGAACTAATGACCCAATTCTGAAAATTGTTAGCTCCATTATCTCAGAGTGCTCACTATAAATTATATCACACGGACGAAGTCGTGGAAAAAGGTAGTACTTAGGTACATTTATAAAAATCTGAGCCTTAGTGAAATTTTTGATTTACTGGAAGTTGCTGTCAGAAATTGAAAAGCATTTTTATGGTTGACTGTACATACATAGAATCGCATCGCGCAAACGTGCCTTCATGTGCTATGTTATGACTTATGGTAAAGTAATTGGCAGATTTTTAGTTTTGGTTTGGATGTAATTAATTAAAGCATTTTTGGTGTACCATTTCCCGTCTAGCTTTAAGCTTTTTAGCTAGTTTAGTCAGTAGTCTGTGGCGTAAAACAGTAAGCACACTATGGGTATAAGAAGAGACTTTGTGGCCACGCCACGTCTCGGTTGAAGGGCCACTTCTGTGTAAACCAAAAGCAATATCAGACCAGGCACAAATTAAGAAAGATACTCACTGGTAATATTCGAACCTGAGATACATAGGTATATACATACAGCAGCGAAGCTGATTTGTACTTTATTGCTTCGTATTAAATGTCGCTATTTACTTAAACGTCTTTGCGGAGTGAGCCTTCTGTACCTGTCAGATACCATTGAGTATTCTATGGTAATATTTAATTAGAAAGGTCGAAGATTAGAGGATGAATGATTTCCTGGCTCGCCATAATTTATAATCTCTTATATTCTGGCTACTGGTTACCCTACGTAGAGTCATTACAGGCCGTTTGTGAAGAATAGAGCTATCCATTTCATACCTTTGTATAAAGTTACCCGCATTTATCTTTGTTGCGCGAGCGACGCGATATCGCGGCCCCATCGATCTTATAACGCTGTATCGAAGTTTCTCTATTGCTATTATTATTGATGTATGAACATAATATTATGTGCTTCTGTATATTATGCTAATTACAGAGATCTGTGATAGATGCTTTTGTTTGTAGAATGCACTAGTTAAATTTGATTTTCAATGTATAGATAAGTACTAACACCCGCCATATTGAATTCTTTTCTTTCACTTGGATGATAGCTAGAATTCTAACGATACACCATAAGTACATCCAAATATGTTCAGGCATTCAGAAGTTATGGTGGAATAAAGAAGCTTAAATACATACATACCAACATACATAAACTCTGAAAACGTTACACATACACAACCTATAATATATTAATCGTATATTCTGTTTTGACATCCCTAGTTCTCTATTAGGCTTGCCGCACATAATAGTACCAGGAGGTACCTACTTGATCCGATTCTCCAATTCGGTTTCTTGATCGGAGGAACCCCTCGCACGGACAATTATATTTATTATTATTTATTGTTTGCAGTCCTGCACTATTCAACTTTTCTCTTACTCTTTCTAGCTTCTCCATTTTAGCGTGATTTTGCTTTCTTTCCTAGTTTTTCTGTTATGAGTCTGTTATAGTGATAAATTAGTAGTAAAAAGTCTCGTACCACCTCCATTATTAAACAAAGTAGGTACAGACACACTTCCTTTCAACTTTATCCCATTATACCTAACTAACAGCATAACCCTGTAGGTAGAATAGATGGAATTTGTTAACAATAGGCCAGTTTCCGTCCGCAGTGCCTAACTACAATTTTAAGTTAGCATTATATTATTCTGAGGCCAGGCGCGTGCAAGCGAAATCACTATTATCAAACGAGCTTCGGGTGCATTCTCTCAGTTGCTTATCTGTGCCGCTAACTTGAAGTTTGTTTTGAGAGCACAGATTATATTACTTGCTATAGCCTTCGGCTACGTTTTTCGAAGTGTGTAAATAAAGCGGTAAAATAGGCTTGTTTTTTTTTTAATTTATAAACTAGTGCTTTACTGCCATCAGACCTGCTGGCAAATAAAGAGATTTTTTAGATGATAGGTTTTTGAAGTGTAGCAAAAACCTATCATCAAAAATTTCATAAATTCACATGATGCAAACATTGATAGGTAAGTAGTGTGGTACCTAGTATCTGCCTACCTACATTGTAATCTAGAATAGTAATTATAGAATTCGCAGAAAGATTTTAAGATTACTACGTGGTACTACGTGGAAAATGCGCAGGTAGGTACGTACCTACATAATTTATGTTTACATAACGTTACGATAAATAGATCGTCAATATCGGCGACGTGGCATTGATCATTTCAATACAACGATTTTTTCTACGACATTAAATTATGCTTTGAAGTGACGATTGCCACGATCTGTCAGCATGTGGCAATATTGATTAGAATGTCTGCCACAGACTAAATAAATAATACGAATATGTCCACTCAGTTGTAATGTTTCATTTATTATAATATGATTTCTGATATCAGTATTACACAAGCAAATTCCACATTACATTTTAATTTAACAAAATACATAATAATTAATTAAATAAATTAATTAAATACTAGTGTCTTATAACTTAGGTATACAAAAAATTGCATCAAAATCTTCGGTTCAATAATATTTATTAGTCTGGACAATATACGTAGGTACATTTTACATACTTAACTACTGCATAATAGTATTTCATTTTATGCAAATATTTTAATACAAATGTACTAATGATGAAATTAAGCCTACGTTACATAAAATGGAAAAATCATGACCTGTCCTTTTCTATTAAGAGTAGATAGTGTAAAAAGGAGGGCACTTTGGTCAGTCTGGTCAATTATGTTAAGTCTACAAGTTTTGTGTACCACAGAAGTGACACTATTAACGCCTTCGATAAGATGGAGACTGATAAATAATTTATATATTTACTGAATAACAAATAAAGCTGTAACATGATATGACTTATTATAAAATCGTTGCGTCCATTTTTTTTACTAAAACAGACTGTGGTATCTCTGATTATGAATTGCTAAATTAGACCAGTTTGCACTGGCTTCCTAAGTAGGTAGGTATCTCTTTAACGCATTTAATTAGATTCTATCAATTTAAATAATATGATTTGTAGGAGCCAATATAATAGAAACTTATACGTATGTGTCTACTCATATTAAGGGGCCACAACGAAACCTTTTAGCAAAAAAAATGGGAAGGAAGAAATAATTAACTGTAGTCCTCGAGAAAGAGATAAAGCAAGCTGGCTGCGACGTGGCCAAAGAATTAAATTAGGTACATAGGCATATCGTTTTAATTATAACAAATGCAATTTCATGATATTTTTGGAAATTATAATTAGTGTAGTAAAAAAATCTGAAAATTCTAATCTGTTTCCTATTAAAACTAGTTCCAAAACAAAAAGTAAGTGTAAGTCACCTAGACCTACGTCCTAAGTTGATGTCAAGAACATTATAACTTACTACTACCTTTTTTTAAGAACTTTATTGTGTAAAACTTTAAAATAAATTGCGGAAGATACCTTTTTTGTAGTGTCGTTTACTTTCCTTGTAGGTTTACTTTAAAATCCCTGTACTGTGATATCTTTAAAGTATCTGCCACCCTTTTTCGTGGGTAAAATAACAGAGGCAGGTCTATGTATAAGAGTATAGACACAGTTCATAAACCTTTAACTATGCCCACCAGGTGGCTATGGCATCTTACACGTGTTAACTATGTTATTAATAGGTACGACAGTTTACGGGACCTCCACATACATTAATAAATTACGTTTAACTGGAATAGCTATTTGATAGCCATTACAAGCGGAGCAACTTGTTACATATTTATTGCCAGATATGCCCAACTATGCGTATGTAAGTGAAAGGTGCGTGTGACTTTATATTTACTTTCTATATTATCTTATCTATGCTTGCTTTCAGGAAAGTGTCAGTGGTCTCTTTCTGTGAAACGTAATGGTTAAGAGATAGGCCACTGAGTGGGTTTTGAGAGCGGGTCGATCCTACTCGGAGACGTAGACACCGGGTGGCGATGACCGCTCTGATCCATCCATCCCATACTTCTGAGGGAATGGACCTCAGGGTCGCGAGCGGCTGGAGTTCCAGTCGTTTACTTTACCATCTCGTATGCGATCTTGTAAAAATGGCAGCTTGCTGTGGCACAAGCTTCTATATCTGATGGTCGAGGTGCGAGGCGGAAGTTTTTTCTCCGGGATGAGCCCAATGGGCGTCACTCAAGGAGGTACCAATGTGTTTGCAAGAGATCTCGGAGCCTTCCCAATATAGGCTGAGAGTGGCCACCGAGAGGGTTGGTTTTACTAGCTAAAAATCCTACATAACCTGACGTCTTTTCTAGGACGTCGGGTATCTTAAGAAGATCCCTCCATTCCCTACTATCCCCCTCCCCGTTAACAAAAAGGATAGTCATAATGTGGTCTATATTTTCAAACAAATCTGTAAGAGAGGTATGGTAATGGATCCATATCGGAAAAACTGACGCGTGCTGGCTTCTGTCTCTGCGCCTACTCTTACAATCTCCACCCTCGTAGCTATCTCGGTAGTCATTAGGTACTTACGGCAGACTTAATAAGCTACCAATGGCATAGATATTTTAAAATGTAGAGGTATGTCAGCTGTATGGACCCACGTCGAACAACTGTTACTTTTCAAACGCGTGCTGCCACTCGGTCTCTGCGCGTACTCATATTTTTCCCCGATACCGTAATGCGCAAGTCACGAGCGGTTATGTAAGCGGGCTGCCGGCCGGCGCCGTCATTATAGGCATTATTACTGGAACACTCGGTCTCTCGCCCGGCCATTGTCAAGATTGTGGGGTCAGAGAGACCCGGCCCGACGTTAACCAGCCACGTAATTTTCCTATTCCCATTACCATCCTATAACTATCCTATAACCCTATAAATCGCAAAACAATTTACCTCATTCCTCGATGAAACGCCAGGCTCGGATCACGTTTAATGGCAGACGTCGTGAGCGCACGGTTATTAATTATTATTGAAATGATTACCGCGACTCATATTCTGCTCATGTCGTGAATTGCTATTGCTGCTGTAGGTACGCCAGATGCCTATTGTCATAATTCAAATATGCTACCAGTTGGATTGCCTAGCCGAGTCGGCTTATTTATATGCTATGGTAATCTATCCGTTATAAAATATTTGCATCGAGTTGACATTGAAGATTGTTTTGAAATCACTAACTAATAAATATCATCCGCATCTCCAAATTTTATCAACCCTGGTAACGAGCCGCCATTGTTTGAAGCACGCTAGCAAGTGTCATAAGGTGCGTAAACCCCGGATCAATATCTAAATAGTTAGTCTGTGTCGCTACGCGTATGTCACACATACAGGAGTACGAGTTTATCTTCACTTTTTTATAATACAGGTGAGCTTTGCCTATCTGAAGTGTTATAACATCTTTGACTTTTATAGAGAAAGCAATACTACAGTTTTAAAGCCAACCACACAAAGTCATGCTGTCGAATCGCATTCGAATACCAGAGTTGAAATGAAAACGGATAGGCAGATTCGCCGAGTATCAAATTGATATTAACAATTACCTAGTCCATTCCATACCGAACTGTCGAAGTAAATGTAGTGGAAATTTTCTAGGCTGCGTACGCCGAGCGCCGCCGGCATAGCAAAGAGTCGGTGTTTTTTGATCAAGTGAATCACAAGTGTATAGCGTGACATATCCGAAGCACAGCGCTGCGGTCGGGGCCGCTGTGAAATATTTTTCGGATCCATGAACTCTCTGAGGCACGCCGAACTTTTTGGTTACGTAAAAAAACGTTCGATTGTCTATTTGTGAATCGATCGGAATCTTTTTAACCCCCGACCCAAAAAGAGGGGTGTTATAAGTTTGACGTGTGTATCTGTGTGTCTGTGTGTCTGTGTGTCTGTGTATCTGTGTATCTGTGTATCTGTGTATCTGTGTATCTGTCTGTGGCATTGTAGGTCCTAAACTAATGAACCGATTTTAATTTAGTTTTTTTTGTTTGAAAGGTGGCTTGATCGAGAGTGTTCTTAGCTATAATCCAAAAAAAATTGGTTCAGCCATTTAAAAGTTATCAGCTCTTTTCTAGTTACTGTAACCTTCACTTGTCGGGGGTGTTATAAATTTTTAATTTACACTTGTTTCAAAGAAGATGCTGTACACACTTGTACATTTATTTAAAGTACCTAAGTAAGGGCAAGACAACTCATAGGCAGCAGCAGGTCTAGGTGATTTTTAATTTGCCTAGGTAATACTAAAGCATGGCGTGACGAAGTGCTGCGGTAGCTGCCCCTGTGAGATAATTTTCAGAACGCCGAACTTTTTAGTTATCTAACAAGTGTAAATTAAAAATTTATAAAACCCCCGACGATCCAAAGTATTTGAGTTTTCCAAAACATCATTTTCAAATAAATAATTATGTATTTAGCATGGTATTTAGGCAACGTCCATCTTGACAGCTTGACATTTGTCTATTGACATAATATTATGAACCTAACGGTTATCTAACCTTCTTTTCTACAAGAAAACTAGAAAAGAGCTCATAACTCTTAAACGGCTGAACCATTTTTTTTAGATTATAGCTAAGAACACTCTCGATCAAGCCACCTTTCAAACAAAAAAAACTAAATTAAAATCGGTTCATTCGTTTAGGCGCTACGATGCCACAGACAGATACACAGATACACAGATACACAGATACACACGTCAAACTTATAACACCCCTCTTTTTGGGTTGGGGGTTAAAAAAAACACGTTCGATTGCATATTGATCGGTTTTTTTTGGAAATAGTTGTTGTGCATACCTACTTGTACTATTTGGTAAGTAAAAAAACTTGTAGTAGCATAAGGATAAGGATGTAGAAGAGAATTAATAGCTTAAGGAAACATCATTTTGCGAATTTGATTAAATATGAAATGGTCGCAAAGTGCTATATGGTTGTGCGTCGTACTAAGTACTAAATATTTGGCTAAGTAATATTTAGATATAGAGGAGCTAGGGCAAGTAATTTATGACCTTAACTAGGCCGTTAGTTTTGCTTTAGTATGAGTTACGAAAATACTTATGAACAAACAGACATGACGGTAGAACAAAAAAGTTGCTCTAAGTAGTTAAAAAATAGCTTAAAGCTTTGAAAGTTTGCTACACAACTTTTTATTAGATAAATATTTCAAGATGATTTTAGTACCTAGTCAGGTACGTACTTACCAGTACGTAATCAGGTTATAAATCAGTATGTACAGCGGTAGATAATTTACAGTAGCTCGTGGAGAAGACTTTTTACCAACACTAAGATAAGATGACATGCGGTGGTTAATTTTACGGATCCATGAACTCTTTGAGGTAAGCCGAAAGTAGCTACATAGAAAATGTTTTGTATTGTTTGTTTGTATACTTATTTTGTAGGTGTGTTTTAACGACGAAAGAAAACATCCTGAGGAAATCTGTATGCCTGAGAGCTGTTCTCCATATTAATGTTCTCAAAGTTGTGTGAAGTATGTCTATAGGTATGTATGTGACTTTTAACAAGTTATGATATTTATTTTGATTGATTTGGTAATGTTAAATTATACCTATTGTATTCTAGCTACCTATACCTATGTTTAACTTAATGTATTCACTCCGTCATAATCGTGTGGGTTCAGAACGAAGACAAGGGAAAGTGTGTGATATGGATTTCTAATGCGCTATCAATTAATTACTAACCGGTATTAATAATCTTATTAAATAAGCCTAAGCTTTAAAACTGTTCGTACATCAACCAGCACACACTGTGTAACGCATCGCAATTCGCAACGCGTCATAGAAATACAATGCTCAAGAAATGAAATAAGTGCTTCAATTGCGGCCCGAAAAATAGGAGTCAAATTGGTCCTTATTTCAAATTACTCAAATGTTAGACTTATTGCTTATGAGTTTTATTTTAGAATAAATATTTTTGTTCTCATTAAAAATCGTTTTTTTTGAATTCATTGTCGGAGACAAGAGGCCCTGAATCACACAAATATTATAAAGGCGAAAGTTTGTGTGTATGTGTCTATGTGTGTGTGTGTGTATGTTTGTTACTCCTTCACGCAAAAACTACTGGACGGATTGTGCTGAAAAGAATATATCCTGGATTAGCACATAGGCTACTTTTTATCCCGGAAAATCAAAGTGTTCCCACGGGATTTTTTAAAAACCTACATCCACTTGAACGAAGTCGCGGGCATCAGCTATGTAATAAATAGAAAGTATTGGAATCGTTATTAAACTTTATGTTCAAGTTATGTTCAAGGTTTATAATAAACTGAAGTAAATTTTTTTAACATTTCGTAATAAGAAACAGATGTGTATAGGTATGTATGCAAACCTGGCCACTTAAGAACTGTCATATAATGTTTGTGAGCTGACGTCTGTGTATCTAATATACGTCAATGATGCGTGGTGTGCGGCGCGAGCTTGTAGATGTGCAACCAGCTTTAATTATTATAATCTTGTTGAGTAATTTTATATACGGTGACGTTTATTTACATAAGAAGCATAAGAAGTTAATCTTTTCATAATTATGCAGCTAGAGCTAGGACTACTCTATAATAAATTGATAGGTACTAGGTAGTAGGTGATTAAGCGAGTTGTGTGTTGACAGTATTAGCAAATGCAAATGCGAATTTGTTTTTTTGTTTGTCTTTCTATTTATTTTTAGCTAAAACGCTATATTAAGCTATCTAAAACGAGGTTGCATGTTCAGTTTCCGAATTCTATAAATACTTTTTGTTGAATTTGTATTTATGCAAATTATAATTTTATTGCGTGCCCGTTGTTCTATTTATTTTTAGTCTAGATAGACCTTTATTCGTCATTGTAGTAAGTTCAGTTTTAGAATCCTAAAAATAGCTTCATTTTGCATTTTCGCTCAATTTTGAATGCATATTTGTAGGCTGTAGGTATGACCTAGTTTTGACAACGATATCATTCGACTAGCTTTCCCGCCACGGCTTCACTCAGGTGGAAATTCTTGAAATCATTTCTTAGTGGGGTCTATGTTGTAAAGAGAATCTACATGCAAGAGAGTCTAAGCCTCTGAGATCTATAGAGTGCACTTTGACTTTGCTCAGACTTAAGACACTGTTAAAACGAGATAGCGTTATACCGCGGGCATAAATCTGTCTCGTTTTAACTGAAACTTAAGTCTAAGCAAAGTCAAAGTGCGCTCTATAGATTTCAACCTTAGCGCGTAGGTCCCGTTTATTGTCACTGATATCTGATAGGTATAATACTTATTCAACCGCTAAACCTAGAGTTGCCAAACCACTCAATTTCGATCTAACTATTTGGCTTGCTTAAAATCATCTTATTAATCGTGGTAGGTCGGTACTCATACCTGCTATGTACGGGATGGTTCCAACCTCAATGATTTAGGTAAGTACATTATATGTATTACTTACCTACTTGGTTTTGGTAACTGAGAAATCTTTAGCTTCGTCGCTAAAGGCGGTTATAGCGGTAGGCTATAGGTACCTATAACAGTGGATATTATCACAAACAAAATTACTTATGACAAGATTTTTTTTAGTTTCGAGGATTGTTGTTAGAGGGTAAGGCTTTATCTTGTTTTATTGTTGGCTTAGGTTAGTAAAGGTTGTATTTAATCACGGTTGCATGTTCAGTTGTCTGCATTCGCTGAATTGATTGATAGCCTACATTTCGATTCACTTTTTTCAAGTAGGTAGGTAGGTAACTTACTGTAGTCCTGTCATTCAAATCGTAACTTATTCGTGACTACAGTTTGTGACGTCAAGTTAGACAGTTTTGTATGGAGAACTGTCAGGATTGACGTCACTAAATGGATTTTAGTAAAGATTTCAACGTTGTAGCTAGAGTCGGGCCCTGAACTTTTCTTTATAGACCACTTTGGGTTCAGAAATCGTTACAGTTTGGAAGTAGCCTCCGTGGACTTTGATCGTCATTGAAGGTTTTAATAAGACGACCTTATTAGCCACCTACCTAAGTGAGGTAGCAAGTGTTGTACTTACACATTTCCGCCCCAGGAGCATTCAAAGTCACTTTTATGCATTCCTTAAACGGTAAGATGCAATATACCTACCTACTTAAGTTATGTCGATATGAATTCTTATTTTTAACAGACTTAACAATAGAGGATTAGGTATTCAATTCAACTACTCAGTACTTTTTTTGGTGGTGTTTATGCACAGGTAAGTCTGTCAAATCTGAACCGATTTCAATTATGCCCGTTTTTATTTGGAAAGACGTAGATTCGGCAGGTCGCTCTCATTTAAAGGTGAAGATCTGATGAATAGCTTCGGAGATGGTATGATCACTTCTGGCTTAGTTATGCTAGACATAATACCAGTTTATATTTACATCGCATTTAAAAAATGAATATCATTATTAATTATTAGCAGAATGGTATAGTTAAGAGTTACAATTCGTATCTATACTAATAAATAAAATTGGAGTGTCTGTCTGTAATTTCGAAATAACTACCGCATATTAAGGTCTTATGGTTACTTGAACGATACTATAACTGAATCACACGTTTTTTAAATTTTTGTCTGTCTGTCTGTCTGTCTGTTTGAAAGGGCTAATCTTGGGAACGGCTGAACCGATTTTGACAGGATTTTCACAGACAAGTAGAGAATTGACCAGGGAGTAACTAAAGTAAGTAAGGGAGGGAGGCTACTTTTCTAACCGACTTTCAAAAAGGGAGTTGTGTTTTTCTACCTATGTACACCGAAATCTCCGAGATTTCTGAACCGATTTGCGTCATTTCTTTTTTAATCGATAGAGGAACTTTGCGACATTGTTTCATAAAAATTTTTGAGTCCAACTCTTCAATCCTGATGCTGCAGGGGATCTGACCAATCCACGCGGGCGAAGCTGCGGGCATCAGCTAGTCTAGTAATATATTCGATGTTCCCAAAACCCCTCTAAAGTAAGAAACCGAAAAATGCTACTTCCTTCCTTACTCGGAAAGGAAAGGAGGATTGGGCATTGACAAGGCTTCGAACAATGAAATTTATTAAAATGCAATAACAATAAAATTCGTGTCCGGACATTAGTGATGTTAAGTTATTCTCCAAACGCCACTTAATGAGAAGTGATGGGTTCGTAAGAAAATAAAAATACAATGTACCCACCCCGGGTACAAACCAACAACGCGCATTCTATATGCAGGGCGCGTGCACTTAAAATTACATGTCTTGTATGCAAAGAAATGCCACGGCGTTTTTACAACTCGGAGGAAATTGTTAGAACATTGTTAATACAAAATTGAATCAATAAACACGATGGCGTAGTAACTAAAGCGAAGAGAATCTTATTTTTTTATTGTATTTTAAAGGTATTCGTACGGAAATTTGAAAAATAAAGAGAAAAATTTAATAAGTGTACAGGGAAGCGCTTATCTATCTCTATAAGCGATCTCACTAGAATTGCAAAAAAGTACTTTCGAAGCTCATGGAGATCTCAGGAATGTGTGCGAATTATACCAATTAGATATGTAGGTAGGTATTTACAGTTGTAATAAATCTTTATAACCCAAAAACACGCATAGGTACAGTAGGTTATATTCCCCATTGATCTTTTTTGGAGACGCCCGCTATTTTTACTCAATGAAAATATAAATCCTCTTTATTATCTACTTATCCCATTAGATTAATAATAATCTTTGTCCTTTAATCCTTGTCTGCGTTATAAAGAGAACTTCTATCCCAATCAGCTTTCTAGGTCCATGGATTGGGCGTTGATGTGTCAGTTATTGAGTAGGTCAGGATTTTTTTTATAGGTAAATAAATATTTAGAAGTTGTAGTTGATGCGCGAACATAGTGGAGCTTTACAAACCTGTTCCAGCCAAGTCATTTCGCAAATCGTCATCGGCTACCCGCTGTTTTTAAAACTACGATTCATCGTTATCAACCGGCACGTGTAATAGCGTATAAACAAACATAGTATAGGAAGTTTATAGCCGCGATACGGGGCTATAATGCTATAAATCAAGGCGAGACACCCACGACGAATCAACTCAACTATTCGGCGTAATCCGACTCAGCTTAACGGCTCCTGTCGCTTTCGAACGCTATTGACGTGTACTTCAGATCATAAAATCGAATGTTGTTTCTTGCATAATGGGTAGGAGAGTGACCAGTCATAGGTACGAGGGCGAACGACTCACTTCAAATTACAACCGCGAATCTTTACCGACTTTTCCCAGGCAACCTTATTTTTCTTGTTGGTATGCTTCCTGCTTTTGATTGGTATTTAATAAGTTTGGTAATTATGATTGAAGATAAAAATCCATTTTTACTTGGAGTTTTATTAAGAGTAGCCTTATTACAATGAATCTTGACCGATTTTTCTTAGCCAACCTTATTTTTCCTGTCACTAGTGTGGGATGCTTTCGATTGGTATTTAATAAGTTTGGTTAACAAGTAGTTGAAGATAAAAACCCCTTATTACTTGGTTTTATTAAGGGTAGCCTAAGCTAGATTTATTATGCAACCCAGTTTATTTTTAAAGAATATTAGCCATGGTAGTCATGCCTAGGATATCTTTATGATTAAAATCTCTATAGTAAAACTCTATAGGTATAGTAGGTACGTACGCGACACGGAGCGTCCACCCGCCTCATTTTCATTTGCCATCTCAATCTGTCGCGCACTAACGGTATCTCTACATGTAACTTCGAAGTATAAAAAAGTTTATTCCATTTTTCACCTAACACTAACATCATAATAAGCGCCTAATTATCTAATACTCTTTTATTAATATTAATTAACTACCCAATTTGGTACGTCTTTGTGCAGACTATAAATCTTAATAACATCAAATTGCAATTTGCCTTCTTACACAGATTTTTTACATTCAACAAATAAAAAATCTATTTTGAATTTGTAACTTAATTAAAATCGTAGTTCGTACTGGCCGTGTTGGGTACCTATCGACAGAGCCTAATTAAAAAGTTCTCAACGGAGTGGATTCAAAATTGAACCCGGATATTATGTAGGTCTCACCACTCATGTTCGGATTGATGGAACGCTCTTCCGTTCGACATCACAACTTGTTGGCTTTTCCCACACTAGTCAAATATTCCGTTCGGAATTTGCAAATCGTTATTGCGGTATCTGTTTTTATGCACATATTATAGGTTCCTATGCATTTCTGTGTCCCTAGTGATTTCGTGGTTAAGACTTCGGCCCACTACTGGGGTGGTCCAGCGGCGTAATTAGCTAATTCATTGTCTAACACTGAATGAAAGCCACAGCGCTTATTATTTGATCCATTGAAGGTTTTCTACGACAATATATTATTTTATATCATGGTGTGAACCAGCAATGTAGAACCAACCAACGTCGTCGGTGGTAGACACTGAGTTAGCGAATCACCTAGCTGGCCACCTCTAACTTTTCAGAATTTGTTATGTGTGCTTTAAGCAATTCTATATCACTTTGCTTTAACTGTGAAGGAGAGTTTTTCTGCTTCTGCATAATGTTCCCAAAAGTAGGTAGGTAAATATATTAAATCCATTCGATCGCCGCATCGTAGTCAATAAAATGAAGTAGTCGTATCAATAAAAAAAACATCACTAGTTATTATTCCCCCAGTCGCCTATCACACGCCCGGTAGCCAACCATGATAATAAGAATCGTAATATAAATGTATTATAATCCAATCAGGACGACGTGAGGTGACCGCCCGCGCTCACCATTACACCATTACCATTCTGGACGCGGCCCGCGAGCTCGTAAAGTATTTTTAGGACAACACTTATAAGAATTAGAAGGACACTTTGTATTGACTGGTAACATAAAATGTAAATGTTTGTTGACTCCATGTGTGGTAATAATAATCAGTTTCAATTAAATACCTTAGCATCAAAAGCTTAAGGCGCAATGCACGCTGGCAGAACCAAGGCGCGGCGTATTATAATCAATTTTTTTCTTAATTGATATAAAACGTAAACAAGTAGCTGAAAATATGTGTAACACTGGAATTCATAGTCAAGATAAATGCTTTTTTAGGAGACCATTCAGACCACATGTATCATATTTAACCTTTATATGCCTATTGCATAAAGGTTGAATATGACACAATATGTAGGTATGTCGTCTGTATAGTCCCCTAAAGAAGTCCCTCTCTTGACTATGAATTATCCCAGTGTTAAAAGGCGCACTATGCGCATTGCGCAGTCCATACGACTGTAACCGCGAACTGACAATGAAATCATGATACGAGTGAAAAACCTAACTCCAGAAAGTCTAAAGCGCCGTGCAAATCGCGTCGCTTATGCATTTCTCCGCGGTTTCTGCGATTTGATTATTATTTATCTTTTAGGTCAGTTAAGGAAAACTAAAGTAGGTTTGCCTACCTGATAACAACTCGAACTAAGGTTTATTTACTTTAGCACAAAGCTCAAAAGCTATGCCGTAGTTGACAATTGTTATGTGACGATCTCATTTACCACTGATTGGCTGATACTCTCATTATGTTGGCTCAAATGCACTGTTGCACTAAGAATGTCGTAAACTCAGCCAACCATGACGACTGATCCTGCAACCATTACCATCATTATCGTCAACTGATAGATAGCCACTGCTGGGACATAGGTCTTTTGTAGGGACTTCCACATGCAACGGTCTTGCGCCGCCTGAATCCAGCGGCTCCTTGCTAGTGGGGAGTCTTCCGCTTTAAATGGCCATTAGCAACAGAGATTTGAACCCGGGATTGAATCCCAGACGCCCCGAATCCGGCTGGTCTTACCCACTAGGCTACCACTGCACTTCAAATGCATTGATCTAATGTGTATCTACTGAAGCCTTTGGAAGTCACCAAACCTGTACCTAGTAGGTAGCTTGGTAACGTGAAAAGTGTTTCCAAGTACCTAGTTGCACGACGTTGACATTTACTCTACCTGTGACTTTACCTATACTATAATAGAGATCGTTTTGATTTTATTACTGCTGTTTACACGACTAATAGATATAATTTAGCTTTATCTGTACATTTAGGTAGGTACCTATAGCCTAAACTAAAGCAAATCATAGCAATCGATGGTATCTAAAGGCGCTTGCACACGTTCAAGTTATTATTTTAAGTATGTATGCATCCGTTTCTGATGGATAAACTCACTCACATTGTTAATTGTTGCGGAGACAAAAATTTTAAAGTTCGCGAACCATAAAAGCTGTTTTACGCTGGAGCAATAATAACATGCGACAGCGCGGCATGCTGCAAATCGAAACAATGAAATAAAATGAACTTTTTTCATTTAATTAGGTAATTTTGCGGTTTATGGTTGATACAGTTGGTATATGGCAGTCTATTTTATGCCGATACAACATCGTGCTGTATGATTGAATTTTTACAGCACAACATTCTGCCGATAATTCTTGCTACATTTTAAATTATTATTTAAGTTTGCGGTTCTGTGGCATGCTTTAATGTTGCTTTGTGTTGCTCCAGCGTAAAAAGCCTTCAGTAGGTACTCTCTATGCCACCTATTCGTGATTGATGTAATCTGCGTAGGCTACATTTACTTTTACATGACCCGTAACAAATCGAATCCCAAACATTCAGAAATACATTTTGAATCAAATTTTACTTTGAAATGCCGTCATATTTGTTTAAATTTACATTTTACATACATCTATGTCAAGTTTTATAAAATCAAAACTTAGCATGTTTCAGAGCAGTTTCGTCAAAGTTACGTCCACATGTTAAATTTATTTCTATTAAAAGTATTGAAACATAAGGGCTCGAGCAGAAGTGCGATGGCAGTGACACGCGACTGCACTGTACGTGATGGACGTTGAAATGACTGCGTAGTGCACTCCTACTGCGCGGGTACAATTATTTCTAATACAAGGAATTGTATTATGATTTTTCATCTTACTAAAGTTGATAAACTTGAACATGAAACACTGTAGCATAAAAGTAAAATGGATCTTAATCACCTTGTTTTAGAGCTCTAATTTGTCTATACATCTACAACCCGTCTACAATTTTCAACTTTAATTCGACACTCAAATTCTATCAACATTGGTGAAAATCTCACGGTGAGATGTAAAGCTCATACACACATTTCCTTATATTAAAACTTTTATAAGCCGCGTTGGACACGTTCAGTGTATTCCAGCCTTTATATTTAAAATGTATTGTTTTTACTTTGTAACTTTGTTTACCATGTTTGCGTTGAAGGATTATAAATTAAAGCATTTAATTACCTCTTTTATTTACTTTGCAATTTGGATGCAATGCAATAAAGGTGTAATTTATTTATATTTCAAAACGCTTAAAGAAATACGTAACTTTTTGTTTTAAATTCACTAAAATATGTGTTTATGTAAATGCGAGGATATTTAAATAGGGTCGTTGTTTTTGTCTCCAGGTTCCTACTTAATTCTTTGTAACATTTAATTCGTATCTTATACTCGTAACTGCATCGTAACTGCAATATATGATATTACTGGCTGATGCCCAAGACTTCGTTCACGTGTATTTCGAATTTTAAAATCCCATGGGAACCTTTTTATTTTCCGGGATGACAAATAGCCTATAGCACTCTGCAGGCATGTAAATATACCTACCTACCCATGCAAATCACGTCGATCCGTTGCTCTGTTGTAACGTGATTGAAGGACACACCAATAAAAACACACTTTTGAATTTATAATATGGATTGTGATAGTGATGTTATTAGAAAGTTTTTATATGAAGATTGACGTAGGTACCAAAATGGTTTCTGTGCGCTATAGATACGAGTATCTACATACCTATACCTAATATGGCACCCGGTACATTCGCGATCGGCCCGACTATATCACCTCAAAATCAATGATCGCAATCGTTAATTTGAGTTACCTATTATTCAAGAAAGACGCCGCCGCGCCTCATCTGCACTCTACTCTGCCGGTGTGTGTTGCGCTGCGCCGTTCAAAATCCATTTATTTTGGGATGGATATTTTTATAAAAGTTGAAGCAGCTAACTTATTCTTAAAATTCAGCCCATAATTATTTTTACTATAAAATGTAATTGGTACCTGAGTCCCTACTCGTACCTGTTTTAAATAATGCTTAGATATGTCTACTAACACTTATAATAATAATTTATATCGAATCCATATCGAATCATAATTTATTATTATTATAAAATATGTGCTAAGTTCCTGATCCCCACATACGAGCAAAATATTATGCAAAAATGTTATTTATATTAAAAATACAAAAGTGTCACACATTATGTCCAAAAGAAATAAATTAACATGTAAAACTAACGCAAACGACCGCTTTTGTTGGAGACCGATTTTATTTGAGAAACGATTTGTCGAATACCGAGAAGCTAGTGTGTAGTTGGAATAGTTTTGTCGCTGGACTATGAGCGAGCGAGAGAGTGATCACCCGTCATACATAACTCAGAAAAGTTAGAGCTGTGTGTTCGGGATCGAACCCCCGAGCTCGTGAACAAAAGGTCTTAACCACTAGGCTATCACTACTCTAACTTGTAGACACTTGTAGGAATAGACTATAAGCTGTGTTATATCTTTAGCGCTCAACACCAATAGAGTGGTCATCAAATTAATCGTGGTATTGCATGTTATCTCAATATAATAAAATAGAGGGGACTTTTAAATTTAATGAATGTACATCTGTGTATCTGTGTGTGTCTGTGGCGTAGTAGCTCTCATACAGATAAACCGATTTTGATTTTGTTTTTTTTTTTGTTTTCCCTGAATTTTATTGGACCAACTTTTATCGGTCGACTGTGTTAAAAATTAAAACAAAGCGCGAAAAACAAACAAATGATACCTTCAACACTGATGTCTCTTCTTGCATAATTCCCACGCCGTAGATGACTAAATTAAAATAAATTATGGATATTATCTTGTAGGTAGGTATACTCAACAGTTTATGCTCATGTAGATACGTATGTATATCAATGGTCCGAGATTTGAGTCGTTAACAACGTTAAATCACAAGAATCCTGTTATGTATAGTTTTTGGATAAATTATATGTATGTTAACATACACTTGTTTTATGATATAACAAATTAGATGTAAATCTGTCCCTACTAAAATTATAGGCAAAGAGGCAAAGTTTGTATATAGGAGGTAGACGTAAACTCTGAAACTATACATCCGATTTGAAAAATTCTTTCATCGTTTGAAAAGTAGGTAAGTAGGTATACTTATTATTCTAGATGTAAAGGTAGGTAAATATACCAAATTTTATCCGAGTGAAGCCGGCTGGATCAGCTACTTTAAATATAAAAGAAAAAGATGACTGACTGACTGACTGATCTATTAACGCACAGCACAAACTATTAACTTCAGATAACTACGACATTTGCTACCTATCAATTTTTTATTTTCTCTTGCGCATTCACTATTATCCCAAACCAAGTGGTTAAGTGGCAAAAGTCTATAGTTTGAACGCAGCCTGTATTGGAAGCTTAGTATAAAAGTGAATCAATTCGAAATAAGTACACGCTACGCTGGATTGTCTTAGTAGGCACCTAAAATACTCGACGTCGATACGACGATCAATAAATTAAAATTAATTCGGCGTGCGAACGGCGAGATCCGATACGCGATACTGACGCCTACATTTATCATTCGCTAACACGTCGGACATTTCACAGCGGACGCGTGTCGGCCGACTGTGGTGTTTACAACCCACGACATAAGGGCCACGAGCTCCTACCACTGCGTAGATGATCGAGCACGTAATGATCCGCTGCAGGAACAAAGGATAACACTTCTAAAGACAATAACTGGAAGGGATAACTTGGCATGCGTGCTGCCCGTTAAGCTGGCTACACACGCTCCGGCACGCACTCTGCATTTCGTATGCGAACTTCGCGAATGAACCGCCGCACTCGGCAGACTCCGCGACGACGACGGCCTTGAGAGTTGAGACTCACTGGGAAGTTTCTCACGATACGCAAATCCTGCTTTTGACATTCGCATTAAATTATGTGAAATTGTTTAGGTATGTTTGCAAGAAGAATAAGAACGTACGGCTCGAGTTACATAACTTCGCTTCTATGGGAAGCCTTAAAGCAATAACCCACTGACCGATGATTCAGCCTTTACATTAAGATCTGCGATAAAATGTTTAGCACCTACTTAATGCGGATCAAAGTTTTTATGAGATAGACTCTATTTTTATCTTTACTGGTAAATTCCTAAAGCATTGTAAAACTTGTTAATGTTGCACTGAAAGTTTGCCTTAGTTAATTATTATTAATTTATTTCATTATATCCATCGCGACATAGTATCTTGATTTGATAAGATCTTTTTGGATTAAGGCTACCTTTCCACCAGAGGTGTGCGATGTAGTTAAACAGTGAGCGAGGTTGAAGCTATAAGCTACGAAACGATGTGTGTTTCCGCCAAAGCTACTTATAAGCAGTGTAGCGGAGCGTAAAATGCGCTTTGCGCGAGATAGCTGTGCGAGGAAGATGCACAACGCGAGCTAAAGTACGTGTCATTGACTGTGCTTTATACTTCGCATTGCTACACCATTCGCGCATCTCTAGCTCGCATCCTTAGCTCGTGTCCTTAGCTCGCATACCTCGCTTCAATTTGTATGTAAAAAAAGTTGCTTCCTTGAACACCTTTCCACCAGAACTAACTAAGCTATGCTATGAAAATCAAGCAATCCTATTGGTAGGTTAGACACAAATCCGTAACATAGCAACGTAGCGCATCTCTAGTGGGAAGAAAGCCTAAAAAACGGCCGTGGAACTGTATACTTTTATCACTACTTACCCATATTATAAATGCGAAAGTGTGTATGTTTGTTGCTTCGACCTTCAATCCTGTCGCTACGGGACAACGGATCAACATGTTTTTTTTTGCATTTTATATATTATAGGTATAGTTAAAGACCTGGTAAATGTCATAGGCCACTTTTTGTTCCGAATTATCAAGGAGTTTTCACGAGATTAAAAAAAAAACAAAATTCACGCTAACAAGACGCGGGCATCAGTTAGTAGGAAATAAGACGTAACTTCAGCGAACATCCTGTAATGTACATTCGGAATGTAGTTGCAAGCGAGTATAATGTTAAACGCTAAACGCTTACGAGGTAATAAGCAGAATGGGGCAATTTTCGCCGTGAGCGAAGGAATATGAAAGAAGGGAGCCGGCAGTGTAACCACGCCTTGAAATTTTTGTATGATGGTAATAATCGGGGTCGAACAGAATCAATGTGTTTTTCACAAACATATTATTAGCGTATGTACCAACCTATAATGTAACTAAGTACGGGAGAAAATAATATAAGGACTTTTACAGTTTCATCATAGGCACATACCTCCTAAGTATACCTATCTACCTAATGTAGTAGACATTAATACTACAGTAGGTACATATACTTGAATTAAATTATTATATTCTATTCTATTCAAGGATCTTAGATAAAAGTCCAGATAATTCAGCCTAAGATATAAATACTCAATAGAAATTACAGTGAAAGCCTTATTATTAGCCTTTTATTGTCCTATAGGTAGTTCACTCTGTATAAGGGATTTGTGGATCTTAATTACAAAGTGAAAGCACCACCATATTTTAAATAATTTTACCTACTTACCGTATTTTAATTTTTCAAAAAGCGAGGAAATATAAGAGACATACTTAGGTGGATGTACACCAACCATCCTGTACAAACTAAACGGGTATACCTTAGTTACCTACATATTAATTAATAGTTATTTTGGTACACAGTAACCTCATCAAAAACAATAATGTACTTGGTAAGATTTTCGTTAGTAATCCGTTAGTCCAAAGTAACTAAGTACCTCAGTTAAATTAGTAAAAAAGTTAATTACTTAATACCTACGTAAAACCGTAGATCGAGAAAAAAATGGTGTCACTCAATTTTAAACTAAACAGTAACTAGGTAGCTAAGCTAACAAATATTTTGGAAGGACCAAAAACCGTTACAAAATAAACTTGGCATCAATTTTAGTAACACTTGCAGTGCCCTGTGGCGCGTTGATAAGATCTCCAGTTGCATCTGCCGGGGGTGCATGGGGGCAGGGGTTAAATTCCGGTGTTTTGTTCGCCGGCTGTGAGAACCCGCCATGATTGGTTTATGATTTGATTTCATACCTATTTACATTTATTAAGACCATTATTTGAGGATATATTTCACTTGATGATGGCCGCGACTTCGTTCTTGTGGATATAGATTTTTATTAGGTAATTAAATTACCCGTGAAAGAGTAACAAACATACACACACGCATACATAAAAACTTTCGCCTTTATAATATTAGATAATTTCATACAAGCTTTAAGAAGTTATAAAGAAAACTTGTACGAAAATCTTAAGAGCGTTGAAGCATGAGCTTGGAACACAAGTTTAGGTATTTACCCGAGGTTCTTTGTTTGTTTCCGTGAACGGACGTACCCAGCGCAGTTTAGTTTATAACAAACCGTTTTGATCCTAGACGATTTTCAAACAGATTATTTTTTCAATATATTTAAGTATGTGGTGTTAGTTTGTCGTTTTTTTCAAAACAATGATGTTTTTTAAAACAGTGTATTGTCTTTATAGATTAAGTACGAGTGAATAAAACTTATAATTGTAGTCAGTACTTAATACTAATCTTTTATATACTTGTGTAAGTATAAGAGAGTCAAGAAATTATACAAAATTCAACTTTCCTTATACATATTTACGAAAATATGGTTCCCTTATCATGCACAGTATAAATAGTTACACCTACTATAATAATTTTCACACATATATTTATAAAGGCTAAAATAATGTGAAATCCGTCTAAAATTTAAACAGTCTTAAATATTTAATTTGCAATATTATCAAAAATATAATGCAATGCTAATACTCATAAAGACATTGAGCATTTTTTATTTATTTATGGTCCTTTACAATCTTTTCAAATTTTATTGTTAGTACTAAATCGTACTTACCGTAAGCGCAAGACAATGGACAGTACAATGAAAGGGATTAACAGGTACAAAAATGCAGATGTTACACTTGAGTAGGTATTTATTCATCAAAAATGTCATGTGTAGGTAAACCAATTTCAATATACTTTTTGGGTTTTGTAGGTTATATCTCTTACATTCGTTTTGATTATGATAAGTTCTTTTATGACATATCGGAAAATTTTATGACATATGACAATATAGCCTCTAACACACGGAATGGTAAAGCGAAGCCAAAGAGAGATCTCATTTATCAAAATTTAATGTGCAGTTTGGCAGTAATAAGTGAATCGATGAGCCAATAAACAAACAAATACGCAACACAACACGTGACAGGTTGTGATGGCAATCAGAGTGAGGACGCCCCGCACACCCACACAATCCCTGGGCTAATCCGGTGCGGGATAGCGCGGGTGACGTGCGGGTGTGCAGAACGTCCCCCGCCTCATACCTCGATTGCCATCTCGACCTGTCACGTACTATACATAGCTCCCGAAAACTCAGTCCTATCAGTTCTTAGTTACATACTATAATATTATAAATGCGAAAGTGTGTCTGTCTGTCTGTCTGTCTGCTACGCTTTCACGGCTCAACCGCTGAACCGATTTTGATGAAATTTGGTACCAACTTAGGATATTTTCCGG
This sequence comes from Maniola jurtina, assembly GCF_905333055.1. Lineage (NCBI taxonomy): Eukaryota > Metazoa > Arthropoda > Insecta > Lepidoptera > Nymphalidae > Maniola > Maniola jurtina. Next base: position 4,394,068 of record NC_060035.1, on the reverse strand, counting down.
GAAAGGACATAGGCTACTTTTTATCCCGGAAAAACAAACAGTTCCCCCGGGATAGCACGCTGTGTTTCAGCCACAACAGAGCTATGAATTGACGTCATTTTTTTAGGGTTCAAGCAAAAACGGAACCCTTATAGGATCACTTTGTTGTCTGTCTGTCTGTCTTTCCGTCGTGTCTGTCAAGAAACCTATAGGGTACTTCCCGTTGACCTAGAATCATAAAATTTGGCAGGTAGGTAGGTCTTACAGCACAAGTACAGGAATAAATCTGAAAACTGCGAATTAAAAAAAATGTTTCAATTTTCAAACTAAGGTAACTATACCAAGTGGGGTATCATATGAAAGGACTTTACCTGTACATTCTAAAACAGGTTTTTATTTATTTTTATGCATAATAGTTTTTGACTTATCGTGCAAAATGTTGGAAAAAATAGCCGAGTACGGAACTCTTAGTGCGCGAGTGTAACTCGCACTTGGCCGGTTGTTTTGCATAGACATAGTCGAGGAAAAAGTATTATAGACTACTTTTCCTTTCAAAAAAAACAAATAGTTCGCGCAGGATAGCATGCTAAAACACATGATAAAATAACTTAGGCATTGCATAAAATATTGTAACAAACCTCAATTATTATTAAAACCTTGAATCACGCGAGTGATGCCGCGGGTAATAGCTAGTTCAAAAATAAAACCATCATAAAGATCCACGAGGGATGACCACGTGCAAATGATAGTAATTATCCTATTGTTTCAGGTGTTATGGTAGAGTGTACAATGTATACAACCAAAATCTAAATACAAAATACCGTACTAATGCTGTAAAAGACAATAAACTAATGCTATTATGCAAATGAAAAAAAAGAAATCATAATGGAATACAAGAAACCGCGCTAATGCCATAAAAGGACGATGAGTCATCAAAATTTTATTTAGCGGCTAGGACAAATAGCAAGGCTATTGGGATATAGCATTGTCAGCCGGTAATAACTGTAAAACTATAAGCCTTTAAGAATATTTGATTCTGAAACATTATAATTCTAGTCAATAACTAATTATACAAAATTCAACTTTCCGTTTATTTAAAAACATGGTTTTCCTTATCACAAACGGTATAATGAAACCTTGAGTATTGAGTTTTACATATTTATAAAAGCTCTTGAAATAAATGTGAAACCCATGTAAAATTTAAACAGTTAAAAATTTATTTTTTAGAAATTATTAAAAATATAGATCAATGCCACTGCTCTGATAGGCATTGATCTATTCTCTACCAAAATCGCGTTTTACAATTTTTTTCAAATTTTGAAAATTAAATTATTCCCTTTCAATGACAGGGAACAATAGATACCAATGCAGCTATTTGCTCGAGGCAATACTTATTTATTAACTAGCTGATGCCCGCAGCTTCACCCGCGTGGATTTAGGTTTCTAAAAATCCCGTGGGAACTTTTGATTTTCCAGGACAAAAGTAGCCTATCCGTAATAGCCCGTCCCCGGGATGCAACGCATTTCTGTACCACGTAAAAAACATCTAAACGGATGATCCTTTAAAAATCCCGAGGGATCACCAGGATTTAGGAATGCAATTCCTTACAGCATCATATAAACACAATTTAAAAATATACAAAAAGTTTTAATCTATCTTTAAGAAAAAATAGCGAGTATTAAAAATACCTAGTATTGAGAAGTGATAGTCGCACTACAATTTCAGGTAAATCGTAAATAATCGGATAACAATTGCTAAGCAAACAAGCGTTACGTCCGTTCTCGGAGAGGCCTCGGCCGATACTAATTTCCTAGTTCAATTTACTATTGCTTGTTGCACGGTTTTGTAGTGTGTTTCAAGATTATTTTTTGGAAACAAATATTAATTAAATTTAAATATTTTTTTTCTGTTTATATTGCAAATATGTTCTTCTTTAATGAGTACTTAGTTTTATTTATAAATGAAGAAAAATAACCCACCTAAATGACAGTTTTATGTGTCTGTAGTTTTATGAAATTATGACTTTTTTGTTTGAATTTTTATAATGTAAAAAATGCCAAACGAAAGATTTGGTTCTGTCATCTTATTAGTTCAGGACCTTTTCTTTGGTAAATATATCTCTTTGTGAGAATCGACCAAGTAACTTTTGATGTAGTGAACGTCAAAGATGACACGAAATCCAAAATTCAGTAATAGTCTTTTGGTATTTTAGGCAATAAAAGATAAACTATGAATAAATTGCAAAATGTTGTCTATCAATTTAATAAAACAGGAAATATTCTACAAAGTAGTATATACATGTTTTACATAAATGCAGTGTTTAATAAAATATAGGGGGGCAAAATGGCTTAAGAATAGCTCATGCCGGTTCAACACTCTTAAGTTTTTAGACCCAGGCAGTTTGAGCTGTACTTTGATTAGTTTATCGAATTCGCGGATAAAGCGGTGTGATAGCCTAGTAGTTTAGACAGCATCCTCTTATTTGGTGAGTCCGGGGTTCGATCCCAGGCACCTCTAACTTTTCGGTTTCGTGCGTTTTTAGCAATTACAAGTGTAAATTAAAAATTTATAACACCCCCGACAAGTGAAGGTTACAGTAACTAGAAAAGAGCTGATAACTTTTAAACGGCTGAACCGATTTTCTTGGATTGTAGCTAAGAATACTCTCGATCAAGCCACCTTTAAAACAAAAAAAAACTAAATTAAAATCGGTTCAATAGTCTAGGAGCTACGATGCCACAGACAGATACACAGATACACAGATACACACGTCAAACTTATAACACCCCTCTTTTTGGGTCGGGAATTAAACATATCCCTTGCTACGAGACAAGTATGCCTGAGAGCTCTCTATAATTTTCTCAAAGGTATATGACATCTGTCAATCTGCACTTAGCTAGTGTGGTAGACAATGCCCAAGTCCTTCTCATTCTGAGAGGAGACCCGCGCGAACTGCACTATAGTGATCCGACGCGGGCGATGGGTTGATAAGGATGACGATGACGAATAAAGATAATTATAATAATTAGGTATATTTCACAAGTCGTGATGTGTAAAGTTCGGCTTGTTTATTATTCATAATTTTGCATCAAGTTTCTAGAAGCTCTAACATTTTAATAGTCTTTATTTATTAAGAAATATGATACCTACTTTGATATTAATTATTATTAATGATCACTAGCACTTATAAACCAATTTTAATTTTGTCCAAATCGACTTTTTTTCAAATTGTTCTTACTTAAGTATTCATATTATTTAATGGTGGACAGAACTCTATTTGAGGCAAAGAGTTGCTTAATTGACCGTTGCGGTCAACAACTTTTATGATTGTTTAAATTACACTGAATTGCGGAACGCAGAACTCTCAATTCAAGTCTCTAGACCGCTGGCAGTAGAATCGGTGCGTAAAACTGAAATTTCATAAAAGCTCACTCAGGTTTTATAAAAAATATACGAGTTTTGTATGAAATGAATCCTAATTCAATTTCCGTTGTATTGATGGAGTCCTTTTCTCTTTTTAATAAGTCGCGCACACAAAATCCCCATACAATCAAGGCTTAGCACACATATCTGGCACAATGGCCGAAACTACCAGCCCCATAATAAATAAAAAGCTGTAGTATTCCCCCGTACCATGATACGTTCCTGTTAGCTTCGTTCATGAATTTTTGGTTGCGTTTTATTGCAATATGGAATATGGTAAAGACTAAGTTTCTTGTGGTTTTGTGTGTCTTTGACTCTGCAGTCTGCATACTTTTATAGTTTACGAATTTTGATGTGCTTAAAAAATATATTTTTACTTACAAGTTGCGAATGTGGGATGAGTTGCGAATGGAAAGCACGTGATTTAGGGTTTTAAACATTCGTAGAAATCCTTTGATTATTCGGGACAAATGTCTCCGAGATGCGAGTTTTCTCTGCACCAAATTTTGTCAAAATAGGTTAAAAAGATAGGCCGTGAAAAGGTAAAGACAGATATACCTTAGTTTTAATGACATTAGTATCGAAGTATGGAATGTTGTATTCGTACTTTCGTATGTATATTCGTGTCGTAAAGTTTCACCGATTTCGATATCATGGTAGGGGGCAGGTTGGGCATGTGGCGAGATGGCGCGATAACAGGAATTATTCATACGCGTTATCGGCTTGCCATCGCTGGTGGCATTGTGAACGAGGGGTGGCTCCCGGTGTCGCGGACGCTGTCAAAACGTTGTGTGTACACTCGCCCTAATGTGACGCTGGCGACTGTAGGGCTAGTATGAGCGCTTAGCCGACTACAACAAAGCCAAGCAAGAGTTACGATGCGAAATTCAAATTGAATTTGTATGAAAATAAATAAATTGGAAGACAAAATGCAGAACGTTCAAAGTGGCCTAATGATAAGAAGTATAGGTACTGAAGCTATTATTTTATGGAATATTTTCTCGCTAGCATGAGAAAATTGTAAATTAAAGTTACATTATAATATAAGAATTACAATTTTCTATAGAAAACTCTGAAGATAACTTTACCTGCGACCACAGTTTTACGATGTGCATTTTTCGAAAGTGTCTCTTTGTTATCTTGTTCTCCGGAGACATAACCTTAATATCGGAAAATCAAAAAGTTCCCACGGGATTTTCAGAAACTTACGAGAAATTCGTAAATCCACGTGAACGAAATCTCGGGCATACTCAACGTCTAAGTAGGTATATCTTTATTAGTTTAGTATCTTTGATCTGTAGGTCTTTAATAGTCAAGTATCTTTGATCTTTCTGTAGGTCTGTAGGATTGAAAATTTACCTATTTGTGAAAAATTTAATGTTTTTTGAAAAATAACGTTCCTAAGTATTTTATCGACAGATTACAGATAGGATGAATATTAAAATCCGAAGTTAGTGTTCGACACACTTCTTCCACCAAGGCATCCACAGTTGGCGAGTAGGTAAACGGGGGAAAACTCATAGTAGTGGACTCGATTATTGTTTTATTCCGTGCTTGCTGTAATGGCGATCGATGTTTTGCAGCCCCATCAAATAAAGGCTTAAGCATTATTGGTAACTGGTAACAATTGGTAGAGTACTAAAGTATCGTGTGATCGATGCCAATTTAGTTTCAATTAAAGATAGATAGATGGTTAAAATTTAAAACTACTTTGTCAGGAAGAGAATTGCCTGTATTTTTTTAACTGATATTTTTTTTTGATAGACGATTTAGTGCATAGTATCAAGCAAACATACCTAATAATAAGTAGATTATAAAAGAGTTTTTAATTTTTATTACTAATGTGTTGATTCCCGTGACGTCACGATTTTCCGGGATACAAAATATGTAGTCGTCTCGGTTGCAAGCTATCTCTCTACTGTTTCGTTGGTATCGGTTCAGCAGTTGAGCTCTAAAGCGGTAACAAACAGACAGACATGCAGACACACTTTCGCTTGAGTAGTAGGTACCTACTACCTACCTACCTGATAACTTTTAGACATGATCCAGGACGGTCCATAAATTTTATTGTTGTATTTTGTTTAATCGCAATTATAGTTTTTTATTGATAAAATTGAGTAAAATTATCACTCTATAGCATCGCAGTATTTATTGTCTGATCTTTGTCATGATAGATTTAAATATTTTCTATCCTTTAGAAAAAAAAGCCTAAACAACGGCAACTAATTAATATTTCGACAAGCGACACAGTTCGCCCACTTTTGCTACGTACGGGTGTTCCTGATAACCATCTGATGATAATCTTTAGCTACAATCACCACCTGGATCGACTTGATGCGGGTCTAACAATATTACACACGAGCAAATCTACCTAGTTCTTATTACAAGGGAATAAGGTTTCAAATGTAAAAATTTGCAAATAATAAGCTGTAGTTTGGAGTTAGATGTCTATGAAATGTTAGTCATCTTTGTTGTAATATGTTTACTAATTAATTACGTTATTATTATTATTATTACGGATTTACTTCCGATTTATTATCAGGTGGTTAGCTGGTGTGCGTCGTGCGCGTGTTAAATGCAGGATTCCATTCTATGCATTTTTGTCTGTGCGCTAAATTATGTCTATTGCATATAAATAGAACAATCGATTTATCGAATCGAAAATATTATTTAGGTAATAAAATTAACCAATATATTATCGTCACATAAAATTATTGTACATACTTACATTGCGTAATAAGCTAATCAACTTTGTAACAAAAATGCAGGGAATTATTTGAAACCGCTTTCTATATATTTCTGTCAGAAATAAATACAGGTTTCAGTACACCAATTTAAGTTAACAGTATACCAACTATTAGGTTCCCGCAGCGCACCACGGGGATGTACCGACAATGGTATTCTTACCCTGTTTCACCAATAGACAAGGGATGGTCCCCTCGGGTAAATGCACCAATCAGCAGTCGCATTCGCACAATTATCATTACCCCCCCGATCGTGTACATATGTTTGCTTTCACTTTTAAATAATAATTGTGGATTGTCAAATTGAATGGGGTGTTATTTAAAGAAAAGTTAACATATGGGGAGCCACTTATGCTCGCAAAGTTTTTATTTTAATCACTTTTCTAAATAACATTTGAAATCTGTTTGTGATACGAGTAGGTAGGTCCTACGTGTTATTTATCAATGTAGGCGTGACTAGGTACGAAAATATTGCAACAAAACAGAAAGACATTACAATAATATTATTAATGTAAAAAAATACTGTGCTATGGTTCTGTTCTCAAAGGTGAGTGAAGTCTGCCAATCCGCACTTGGCCAGCGTGGTGGTGGTGGTGGCGTAACACCTTCTCATTCCGAGAGGATACTGTGCTCAGTAATGGGCTGGCGATGGATTTATCATGATGTCTGTGCTAGGGTGCCTAAGAACAGCAATTTGCTTCATTTACCTACTTAATATGTACGTATGTGTGCTCAGTAATGGGCTGGCGATGGATTTATCATGATGTCTGTGCTAGGGTGCCTAAGAACAGCAATTTGCTTCATTTACCTACTTAATATGTACGTACCTACCTAACTTGGACGGGATTGGGAATCAGCATGGAATTAGCTAATATTCATTTATTCAATGTGTATTAATTATCCTATTCCTAACAAAATGACATAAGTCTGAATAGTAAAAAAACTCCTTATTTTCTCTTTATTTACTCAGAGCAAGTTTTCGAATTATCTGTAGGTACCTACTTAACTGAAATTCTTTGATACAAAATCACATTATCTAACCACGAAGTCTTAGGTTGAAACCTATAGAGCGCACTTTGACTTTGCTTAGACTTAAGTTTCAGTTAAAACGAGATAGATTTATGTCAGTGGTATAACGCTGTCTCGTTTTAACAGTGTCATAAGTCTGAGCAAAGTCAAAGTTCGCTCTATAGATCTCAGCCTTAATGGAATTCCAACAGCCCACATTTTGGCGAGCGTTTTTTTCGACCGCTCGTAAAATGATGACGCGGCATCTTTACAAAGGCCCATTTTAAAATCCGCCTGCTTAATTATACATTTATATTATAACAAATCACGCCGTGTACACCACCGTCGAGTATTTAATTAACGAAATTTTCCAACTGGCCCACTATTTTAATTGCCCCGGTGTTTTGACACGACTTTTGTAATATTTCGGAAAAGCGCGCCTTTGTTCTCCGACGCAACCAACTCTGAATAAAGGCCGTTATTTGTTTATCAAATACGCATTAAAGTTAAGGTCGGGTGCACATTCGCAGACGGGGTACTGCCCAATGATGTTAATGCTCCGTGCTACTGGCGCTATTACCTACCCTACGGCTGAATAAACTATGCTTCTTTCGTGTAACAAAAGCATTACGTACCTAACACGAGTTTTTATAGGTTGTATACATGTGCAATTATCTGGTGGGAAGCTTCGGTCGTGACTAGTTACCACCGTACCGGTAAAAGTTGCGCCACCTAGCGAATTAGTGCTCCGATACGCGTAGAACCCAATAAGGGGCATGAGCTTAATAACTATCATATCCCTTCCAAGTTAGTCTGCTTCCATCTTAGGACTGCATTATCACTTGCCATGAGGCGAGATCGCAGTCAAGGGCTAACTTGTAATGGAATAAAAAAAATCTACTACAGCAAGCGTTTCTATTGAAAACTGTGTCATAAAATGTTATCGAATCTCATAATCAAATTCAAAATCGAAAAAAAAATTTTCAAAATTTTCCGACATGTTCATAATATAATATCTAAGTAGATACTTACTTGGTAATACAATCGCAAGTTGCTGTGCGAGAGTAAATAGGTATTTTTTCTCATTACAATTAAGAAAAGAACAAAGGTACCGACTAACTGTTAGAATACCTTCATTTCATTTAATCATTCGTTCATGAGGTAATTTTTTTCTTGATTGCTAAAACATGAATAAAGCTACTTAAATGTCCATAGTTTGCGCATGCTCTTTAAATGTTCATGGGCATGTAAATAGAGAATTGAGATGTCGTGTGAAAGAGTTGTTGGTTCCAAATAATATTAATTTTGGTATCACGGGCGGTTCGTAACGCCTCCAAATTGTCCGCCCTAATGACGGCCAGTCCGGACAATGACTCGTCTATCGGCAGATCTTTGTCAGTCGCGCTCAAATTCCCGTAAAGTTTCGACAGCCGAAATTAGGTGACTTTACCTTTTCATTTGTTTAAAACATTTGTTCATATTATACTTAGAAAGAACATTAACATGACTTGTGTTGTCTAAACATTTCATTTGATTTGAACAGTTTCGAATGTTTTAACTGGATCTCTATTATATGCAAGTACTCGTACTTATCTGACGGAATGTTGTAGTATTAAAAGCTTTTTTTCTGTGTACAGGTCGAACGCTAAGCGGTGGCAGCGGGCAGGTTTGCAGGCCGCACTTCCACACGCCGCTGCATCCCTGGCTCGATTCCAAAGCGTTAGGCAGCGGAGCCTGGGGCGGGGGGTTCCAGCAAGACACGCCCGCCGACAAGCCCCTCTCCCCCGCGCAGCATCCTCACCCCCATCCTCTGTTCTCCTTTCCCCCCACGCCACCAAAAGACTCCACGCCCGACTCCGTCGCCGCGGCGGCGCTCGGCCAGCAGGACTACCAAGCGGCCGTCGCGCACGCCACGGCGATGAGCGTGGCGTTCATGCAGCAGCAGCAGGAGCTCCCGCTGTGCGGGGACGTTAAGCCCATGATGGGCGCGCCGCCTTCGAAACAACGCGAAGGTGCGCAGCCGGACACGTGTCCCCAAGAGAGCCAGCCCTCCGGGGAGTACAACGCGCAGTACAACTCCGGCGACTACTATAACTACCAGGGGAAGGGGTATAGCGGGCAACAGCAGAGTAAACCGCGGCCAAACAAGACGCGAACTAGCGCCGGTGAGTCCGGACCGTACAATGCACTGCCCTCGCTCGCACAAACACTAATGACTTCACGCTTATCCGATCACATACGGCCCCTGATAGGTACATTTTCCGAAAAATATGTTTGACTTGCTTGTAAACTATCCTAACAACAAGTTTAGCTAGGTCTACTATTTGGCGCGTCCCTACTTGTGAAACACACTTTGGCATAAAACAGTGAACAATAAAATTCTCTTTTGAGTACTTAACTAGAAATATCTACCGTCGTTGCAGCCGTGGCAGTTTACAGATACAAAAGAACAATAAGAGGAAAAAAATAAGTTATTATATTGCCAATGATTAATTTTCATCTTCGCTCCGATTTCGATCGGATCTAAGTACGACTTTCAAAATCCATAGTTCCTAATCAGTAAAATCAAATAACCGAGCCGCTCTCTCGCCGGTAACAAAATGGTGGGCCATAGTAGCGATAATTAGAATCACGGTACGATGTCTCATCGTTGGCGATTATTGATTGGATACGGTTCAACACAGACGGCCGACTTTTTGTAGAAGCCGAAAGGCTGTGAATAAAGTTTGCTGCATTCAACAAGTCACGGAAGCCGTGTATGTCCTGAGTTTTTCTTTGACATGAGTTCAGTCGAGCCGATCAATAATAGAGTAGGTATAGGGACTCAACTTTTTGCCTGAATTACCTGCATTAGATTTTCTCTTTATTTTTACCGATAATGATAGACCGATTTTGTCTTCCGTCTGTGATACGTATATAACCAATTCGGTATTTCTGTTTCATTGTAACGGCCAGATGTGTTCAGATAAGCGTGGTTGCACCGGGGTTGGTACACGTTTTTGTCACAATGGTCCACTTGTGATGTCACTGAATAACGCTTATATTAACTGCTAATTTTGGTGGAGGTTACTAATAACGCTTTACATAATGATAAATAACAACATAAATGAGAAAGGATAGAGCCAAGGCGTATGTACCTACAGTTGGTCTAAAAACGTTAGAGGAATAGGATGATTTATGGTATAGCAAGATTTTTGCGTATTTTCCTTTCCACCAACTCGTTAAGATTTGCATTCAAAACTAATTAAAACTTGATAAGTTAGATGAATAGGTTGGATGAGTAGATAGGTACGTTAAAAAAATTATATTAAAACAATACAACAACAACCAACGCGTTGAAGATTTGCATTCTGATTCTACTGTCTAAAACGAATTAAAACTAAGTAGTTAAACGAATAGGTCAGCTGAATAAATTCCTTACAAATTATATTAAACAAACACATAGGTAGGTAATATATTTTTATCTTTTATCAAATGAAATCAAAAGTAACGTGATGACAGAATTATTACAATATCTTCAAGAATTATACCGAGTGCAATTAGTTATTATTTTGGAAAGTTATGACCTAGCTTTATAAGACCTTAGCTGTTGTCTGTGCTAATAATAAATTCTAAATGCATTCATGTTAATTAATTCAGATTTGAATTACCTTATGCACTAACGAAATAATATTATTATACCGTTTTAAATCCGGATGCTTTTTATGTTTATGTGGAATTTGAATGCATTGCAGAATATCATACAACTTCATAACTAAATGCAGGTAATGATTTTAATAAGATATGAATGTATGACACATACCTACCTACCTAATCATACGTTCGTGATCATTCATCCGATTGAGTTGAAACTTTGTACGCGTTGTTGGGACTTGCGGTAACCTTTTTGGTTGCAACTAATGCCGAGCATTAGCTATAGTTTTCAACCGAATTCCAAAAAGGAGGAGGTTTTTAACTCAGCCTTTTTTTAAATAAAATAAAATGTGTTTTATGTTTTCCATTACATAGAAAGAATAACTTAATTTCAAAATCTAGATAGCTAGTTACTAGGGACGAATATAGTCTCAACAAGAAGCTGACATTGATCTATGCTTTCACGTCTTTTGTATTTTATTCGGTATCAATTCTATGAACTCGCAAGCAATCCTTTGTTACATGGAGTCCAAAAGCCATTGGACCGGCCCTTACCGGCGTGCCTGAGGCAGTGTAAAGTGTGCTATGATAGGGCAAATATTACCAAATTCTTTGTTCTGTATTTACCTGTTTATAATCTATCACTAATCATTTCAACCGACGACGGTTTTGCCAGACATAGGGATTCCACACTCTAAAGCTTTGTGTCGCTTGTGTCCAGTAGTTTGCATTATCACTTATTAGCAGGTCTGATTGCAGCCAAGCGCTAGTCTAGAAAATAAAAAAAAAGTTTCTGCGAATCGTTTGTTGTCCATCTAGGGCACGGAACAGAAAAAACAGTGTTCCGTGATCTAGGGAGAGTACTACCTACTGGGCTGTCCGATGCGAAATGGATATTTTCGCTCATTGGGAAACAAAACATAGTTATTTACCAGATGCTCCCGACTAGTCTACTCAACGATTCCGCTTGTCAAGTAATTTATAAGGAGCTACGAAAGCCCTTGTTACTGTTAAGCCCCTGTTAAGTGAAAGCCCCTGTTACAGTTTCATTAATCTATCTCTCATTCAGATGGACAGACAGACAAAGAGACGGATAGACATACCTACCTAAGGACAGCGTAGGCTTAGTAATTGGGTTCTATTCGGATACGGAACCTTAAAAATATGTGGTTTAAACAAAATGTCAGTTTATTATGTAAAAATTGTACTGAGATTTTAAAAAGCTTGTTTTAATTCAAATCTACGAGATAGAAAACTCTACTTTTGTTTTACTTTACATGTGAATCTCGTCTGCTTACATGACTGAATAAATAACGAAGTTCCCATTACCTAAAGGCAAAGCTATTGTTTTTATGTAAAACTTAGCGGATTTCTAATTTATTTGTTGTTTTCAAGCCAGTATTCGAAATGCGGTAGTTACGAAAGTCTCTCTTAACTCTCGAACACGACTTTATCAGATTAGTGGGCTAACATTTTAGTTAATTTACTTTTAAATTCTTAGTTAAGATGAAATTGTTGTATTTCCCACTCATAGAAATTCTATTAAAAATGATTTAATGAGTGTATTTATCACGGCTTCTAAGTTTTTAAAAGCAACAGGGCTTTCTGACTTCAAATAAAAAAAGAGATATTTTTAGGAAAAAAATATAAGTAAGTATTTTAAACAATTATATACACATGCAATATGAATGATTCTGTAGGAGAACAAGAGCTGACTAACCGGCATGGCTCAACGGGTTGCTAAGCTGAAGTAGCATTTGTACACATAGGTAGTTCGAAAAACCGAAAAAATTTGGGGTCCCTAGATGCTGCATTGGCAGACCTCCTACTAGGTGGCCAGACAACATCAAACCAGTAGCAGGGAACCGCTGGATTCAGGAGGCACTAGACCGTGGTGTGTGGAAGTTCCTACAAGAGATCTAGGTATATCGTTTTGGTTATCTATATCGAGTTGGTCGTTTACCGGTTGACGATGATGATGATGCAATGATTAGCAAGGCGTTATAATGTTACCCATTCGTACTATTAGAATGCAAATTCGGAGGTACAATTAAAACTCGGTTTCGCGTAATATTGTTCTACTGACCTTTGCTACTAATGCTTGCATTGTTACCCCAACAATTGGACGCGAAGTTTTCGCAATCGCCAACACAATATGACGAATATTCATATTACCTAGAATTGCTCAACAGTAATTGTATTACGGCCGCTTTATTTTATACATAAATATGTAATTATAACGCTCATAGTTGAGCTTAACAATGGAAGGGAACAAAAAGCGGCCGTTTATTGTCTCTCATTACGGGCTAAAAACATGCTAACGCAAACATTCAATTGAGAGCAATTATGGTTATTCAATATTTTGTGAAATTCCACCTCGGATTTACATGTTCTGATCTCACGAATGCATCTAATCTAGTTAATGGATTCTCAGGGGATAATTAGAGGCTTAGTGAAAAAGGTGTGTTAATTGCGATAGAAAAAGTGGAACTGTTGTCAATACGGGCTGCGATCATAATCGTATGTGCTGATATCGGCGGAAATCGTTCTTCTTATTGAATATTGCTTGATTTATTTTATCGACAATTGCATCGACATCGTGGAATAGGAATAAAAAGTATGAAGTGTTTATTAAGTTGGAAGAATGATTCGGTTCAGTACCTACCTATATTCTTTTAGATTTTGTTCTCGATTAGTCGTTACCTGCTTTTGAAATAGTTTAATCGTGATTGAAATATGGTGTTACTATAAAATTGGAAATCTTTCATTAGTAATTGTTTCTGTATTTTAAGAAGCTTTCAATAAATGATAGCGATAAGACTCCATTTAATCACGAAATTAAAAGATTTATGCCACTTGCGCCAAACTGCTTCTGCGTCTGGCTTAGCTTTTGTTCCGTTGATACTTTTTGTCTTTATTCAAGGTTTGACAAGAAAGAATAGGGATAGAAAATTAATTTACACACATTTAGTACAAATCGATCTTATTTATTGAACAATTTCACAAACATTTAGTTTTATAGTTGCTAGAGATTATCTTAAAAGTTGGTTAACTAGTGAATACCCACAACTTCTCCGCGTGGGTTTATGTTTTTCAAGTCCAGTGGAAACTCTGGTTTTCTGGGATAATCTTAGTAGCCTATGTTACTCTCTAGTTTTTTAACTATATCCATACAAAAGTACACGCCGATTGTGGTGTGACCGACAAACACAATTTCGCATTTATATTATTAAGTGTAGTGATATAAAACTTAGTCCAAAAGATTTATATGGGTACAATCATAATATTATGTTGTTTATTTTTCCTGCATAATATCTCAGTAGGTAGGTAGGTGAGAAGGAATTCTAAGTAAACGCGCCCGTGAGCTGACCTCTAAGCTTTAATACTAGGTTCAAGGAAAACTTAGCTAAAGCCTTGCTACGTTCGACATTCAGCAGGATCTCTATCGCAAGGTCGCCATTGATATCGAAAGGACGAAATTAATATAAACATTAACACACAAATAATTTAAATATCCATTCTATTATTACTATTGTTAATCTGTGCTCAGCTGCTGGTGTTATTATTCTGTTTTAATTAGATATTGCTCAAGTAAACTTCTGATAGGTAGGTATAGTACGCGACAGGTCAAGATGGCAATTGGAGTGGGGACGCCCTGCACACCCGCACAGCCGCCGCGCTAACCCGGTGCGGGGTAGCGCAGGTAACGTGCGGGGCATCCCCCCTCCTCATACCCCGATTGCCATCTTGACCTATCGCGTTCTATAGATACGTCTATTTCTTTGCATATAAGCCTTCTCTACTAAGAATAGATTTCATTTTTAAACGTTAAACTTATACTTTCAGTAAGTGTGTTAACCCGAAAGGTTGTATAGAAAATAAAAATAAATAAAAAAGAAAACGTATTATACCTATTATTATTATTTATTTATTAAGGAACACTGACAATATACATATTTTACATTATACAATATACTTACAAACTATTACATACACTGATATGTATATCGATGACAATGATGATGATGATGATGTATAGTTGGAAATGAACAGTTAATTATAATTCCTTGGACGGTAAGTAAGTAGGTACAACGCGGATGTTAAGGTAACACACGAAATTCTGGGTAAAAGCTGGTTTATTAGCTTTTCACCCTACGACTTCATACGTGTGATAGGTATAGGTAAGTAATATTATGTAGCCTATTAGCATTTGGGAATAAATTTGGCTATCTATCAATGAAGGAATTTTCAAAATCGAATCATTGGTTTCGGAGATCAGGTGGGTACTCCTACGTCCCTATATTCAAAGTTACAAACTTCTTCTTTATAATATTAGCGTAGATTTATAAGAAGGTAGTACCTACCTACTAGTTAAGTAAATGTTGAGTAAAGCCGACATTAAAACGCTATATTGGCGCGGTTACTTAGTGGAAGCAATATTATGATAATGTTGCCCGGATGTGGCCCATTCCATTGTTGCAGATACGGCCTCGAAGCTATAGAGCATTTTAGAAGAAATTAAATATTCGCATTTAACAACAATTGTTATGCAAATTTTATTAGAATTACTTTATTAAAGTAGCTACATACTATATCTGGTACTAAATTGGTGTTTGAAGAAAGAGAGCCGTCATAGCCTAGTGGTTAAGACGTCTGCCTGCTATTATGGGAGTCTGGGGGTTCGATCCCGGGGGCGCACCTCATACTTTTCAGAGTTATGTGCGTTTTAATCTGCTTTAACGGTGAAGGATAACATCGTGAGGAAACTGGACGCATGAGAGTTCTCCATAATGTTCTCAACTGTGTATGAAGTGTGTGAAGTATGCCAATTCGCACTATATGGTAATGGTATGAATATATGAATGGTATATATGTCTAGACCTATATACATTTGGCTCCGTAAGTAGGTACTTACCTAGGTGTGGGCTACACGGTGCTTCATGAAAAGTATTCTAATATCACTAAATTCAAAGATAGGTCTACTCAAAATACTAGAAGTTTTGTTACGTGCACTGTAAGTTCTACCAAATTCTCATAATATTCTAGTTCAGGAAAGTTAAGAACATGAAATAACATTAAACTTTAACGAAGTTTCAAATCGTTTTGTGAACTTTCTAAAACAATAGGCTACGACTACGTTCACTTTAATGCTATTTAATTTAAACTACAATCCTTGTTTCAACTATAACTCAAATCAGAAATACAAACCAACCTATCTCAAAAGTCCATTGCACTTTAAGACACTTAATAAATGGCCTTATGATTCATATTGCCCTGTATCTTTATCACAAAGTCCAAACTACTATATTTCCATGCAACTCACGTACTGTTGCAGCAAAGATGTTTCGCGGAAAGTTGCGCAACCAATTAGTAGAATCATACATTTCATAAAGAGATTATGTTACTATCTAAAACTACTCAACAAATTATAATCCCTATTTTCTAAGCTGTAAGTCCTAAAGTAGTTTGAATAAATCGGGAAGGATTTCAGCGGTGTGCTACTGTACGCCACGGACGGCCGACTAAGAGGAATGAAGACGGGACGGCGTCTTAGTGTTATTATTTTTGTTGAATGCAATTCTTTTTATGCTAGAATTGTGCCAAAGATTTGCATAAACTGAGATTTTTATACGTGCACCGTATTTTTTAAATAAATAATTATTGTTTGATATTACATTTTCTGCAAAAAAGGAACATACTCGTAGGTACGAAAGTGTATTCCAGAAAAACTGATAGATGAAAGTATATACCTACCTAAGCACTAAGAAATGAAGAATTAAAAAAACCTTTTGATTGTACTTTGCCACGTACGAAGAAAAAATTGATAAAAAAATCGAAATCATAGAATGGAGCTGAAAATTAATTTCCCGTGCAATTAATGGTTTTGATAGTTTATTATTTATTAAATAATACACAGAGGTTTGTAATTATGTTGTTCGAAACGAGCTTGTTTGAATATTTTGAGTTGAATACAAAGATATAGGTGCAATAATGATCTTAAAACATAGACATAAACACACACAAGCACACACACAACACAAACACTTACACACACAAACACACACACACACACACACACATCAACTTTACATAACGATTTATATTTGTATTATTAATTTAGTATTAGATTTTAATCAATTAATTATAAACAACTAGAGGATGCCCGCGACTTCGTCTGCGTGGATTTAGATTTTTATAGATCCCGTGAGTTGCCTATTTCGATTACAGGGATGCAAGCTACTACGATGATGAATAAGTCGAAATAAAATATGTAGTTAAAGTTGGTTTTCCTCTTCTTTTACTATTCAGTGGTTCTGTGAACCTGCGGGATTGCTCGGTCTAGACATCTCGACCGACTGTATGAAGTACTTATCTCTTAAAATGGTGTACATACAAAACAATGTATAGGTACATATTGTACGTTCGTAACAATATAGTAGGTTCGTCATGGTCCGACGGTACAGTGGGATACAATTGCAACACTACACAAAAATTTGCATATGACTTCGGCGGAACTTCAGTGATTAATTCATTATTATAAAAGTGTAGGTACCTACTTGCGGGCTACTAAATGAGTTTTGTATTTATGTACGTGTAATTACGTTTGAAATTTATAACGGCGTTGGTGTTTTGTAATTCCGTGGCGGAAAATTCCACAAAAACTTTCATTGTAACTCAGCACAGCTTGATGCTGCGACCAACGCTGAAGCACGCGATTTCAATACAGCGAGGCCAAAACTCGATGCATAATCAAAACAATTGCTAAAACGCTCGATTTCAATACAGCGATCGAATTCGATGCAGCATCGATGCAGTCGTAAAATCGCTGATCACAGATGCTAAAAGTATCGAGCGAGCTGAGCGAGCCTTAATTAGTTGTTCTCAAATTACAATCATAACTACTGTTCAGCGGTTAAAAATGTAAAGCTTCTGAGTTAGGAAATCATCCCTGACAATTATTATACAAAACTCGCTGAGACCGCGTCATATCACATGCAGTTCCAATGCCATACCTACTCGTAGGTACCTCCTACCAATAGTTGTAGTATATACAGCCATAGACATTAAGTTCGAGGCAAATGCGTTACTTTTAGAGTTCAACATTAGGGTCTTATGTAGTTAGGGGCTAGGGCCCTATGCCCTTATGACGACCATGACGACCCTCGTCATGGTCGTCATAAAGGCGTGGAACAAAGTAGGTATACTGTGTCTCTCTTTATGCTGTGGTTCAGAACTTCTGAGTTAGGAAATCATCCCTGACAATAATACAGCTCGGTTAGACCGCGTCATATCACATGCAGATGTAGATAATTACGGCTGCCGGCGGCCGCTGCATTGGCGTCAAACGCAATTATCCGGCCGTATGATAATCACGCAAATACGCGCCAGCCCTGTGCAAGCGCCGTGAAAAATGACTTTATTCCTTTTTAGAGCGATTGTGCACTAGTCCGAACCTACGTACATATAGAAAATGTGGAAATATTTTTTCGTATTCAGATTACGCTGTCTCCAACAATACTTCTCGGATTTGAATTGGACAAGTGCACAAGCGTGCTTAGTCATTCTGTCTGATTACAAAAAACTTATAGTTATGGGATAGTTACCTACTCAATGCCGAAAATATGCTTCTACTAGCTGATACCCTTCACGGGTACTCCACTCTTTGATTTTCCGGGAACGCTTTCTGGCTTAAATAGTCTTGATACGAAGCATTTTTATCCAAAAAACATTTCATCTAAAAATATGTTTTGTATGAAATAACATTGGCCTTGTCTGTATGAGAGTAACGACGCCCAATGAAACAATACAAGATTATTGGCTTCCATAAAATTATCTATTTGCATACAGACATACAATTAGGCGGTAATAACAGCCTCTGTGGCGCAACAAAGAATAAGTTTTGAGCAATAATTTAATGGTTTGTATGCAAAATAGCCGCGCCGTTACGTGTTGATGGGCCGATGCGCCGAGAGAGCGCGTCACGCTACACGGGAGCGAATTAGTCCTTCATTTAAATTACATTACCCCGCTCCGCTCCGCTCCGCATAAGCTCTATACGTGACTATGTTCTAGTTTTTGCGGCGCGGTTTCATTGAGGAGTAACGGCCCGTCTGCGTTTATTATGAACGCATCGCTAGCTGAGCTTAATCCCCGATTCGCGGCGTCAGCTGTCCTGCAGAGCATACATTTTCCCAGAGCGCGAAGGGCGTGTGAAAACTGCGCGCTCTCCTCGAGCCCGGAGTGCGCTCGCTTGGAGACTCTCGAAAAATAAAAACCGCCCACTCGGCCACGTAAATATGGCAGATGAAAATCTTTTATCGCGGTCACGTAGCACCGCCGCGTCACGACCGCACGTCACTCCGGGCAATAAAGAGCGCGCCGCATTCTAATTTTGAACAAACACTGGAATTTTTCGCTCAAACTTCTGCATTCGTTCAGGATAGGTTTATCTCTAGCCGGACAGGCACCGTTACGTGCGCACTAAATGGTATCTTTATTTCACGTCTGAATCACGTCCAGCGAGCGAGCGGCGAACGTTAGATCATTCGATAGTCAAAACCAGAAGAGAAATGAAGTAATAATTCTCACAGTATGAAGGAGTTAACGCTCGGCACAAGTTACGACTTAACAGGATTCGAATTGTTTTTTGTAGAACAATTAATCAGAATCGTGCTATCTTTAATAATACGTGTGATTTCGGCCTCGCGATCGGCCAGCAGGCTGTAACTCTTGCCCACCGCCGCGGGCCGCACCGACTTTCACAAAAATATCAATAGAGATGTTACTATTGAATTTGATCAGTCTCCTCGCGAGAGACACCAAAATAAAACTCCACGTTACTTGTAATATCCTGTTATTTTTTAGTAATAATCGTTATTGGTGTTTATTTATTAGAAACTTCGGAGCAAATTACAGGCTTTATCGACGTACAAAAAATAAAGGGTTAGCCCAAAAAGTGAGTTGTCGGTTCGATCGCAATAAGTTTTCGATAAGGTCCGGGCGATTTAATTGCCGGTTGTGATCTGGTTTTACATAAAAAAAGATAAATGGCTATTCTGCCTTAAGCTGGGGAAGGTTCTGTGAGGAGTTTTTTCCTATCGGATGCTCGGGCACTTTCACCTTTCTTGTTAGTTCCCTGCGCGGGAATCATTATTTATTCTGTGCGCCGCTGCGTCTACCTGGGGACTTGGATAATCAGATCTAGATACATATTATTATGATATAGATACCTACCGATACACCTTACTGATAAATCTCTAGGGTAATAAACTTGTTCGGTTTGAGGTTATTTTTACACACTTCCGAGTGAGTAATGTTATTGACACGAATTATTTTATAACAGATCAATGAATGGACAGCAAGTTTTAATATTATTATACAACTACTTACTTGAATTCTTTTAAAAATTGAAAGTTTAAATAAAGGTTGCTGTAACGTTTGAGACTGGAGAATAGGATGCATGACTAAATGGATTTTTAAATCGATTTCGATAAATAATCGTTTCGGTAATCGAGTTTGGAGAAAGATTAGGGGCGGCTAAAGCTTTTCACATGTGAACATTCTCTGAGATCGAGTTATGAGAATTTTGATTCTGCATGGAAGACTTTAATTTTCTACTCATATAAAATTAATTAAATCTCAAGTAAACAATTGAACCCAAACAGCGTTGGTGATGCGATGAAGCAGGATCCGAAGTGCAGCGAGTTAATTGTTTATGAAATGCTTTAGGTACATCTAATAATAAATAAAAAATTAATAACTTTCCCAGAGGGCCGCTCATCTTGGGGAAAAATTCCAAAATAATTCTGCATGTTTAAAATAAAGCATGCAAATCTCGTAGGTTTGTGGTATAAAACAACAGCTTTCATTCGTAATCGTTCATGATTGATTTTATTGCTTTTGTAGCCATTATTTTCTATACAAAAAAGTCGTCCTAAACAGGTGTTTTTTTATAGTTATGCGGATGTATTTAACGGTTGAAATGCTTGCGTTGGAAATTGTTATAAACTTGTGTACGTATAATACAATTACACATAGTGAAAATTAGCATGTACGAGTAGGTATTACTTATGGCTCGTTTACGCTCTGTTTAGTGCATCGCTCTCGAATCTTTTTGCAACACATATTTTTTTTACAAAGAAACTCGCTTTTGTTCGTAACTATGAATGGGTTTTATGTATATTTTTATTAGTATTACGTACATTACATTTATCAGGCTTTATTTTTATAAAATCTTGACCTATTGTCTCTTTTACATAATTACGTGAGTCATTTTTTCACTATATTATTATATTTTTCTCGGAGGATTTAAAAAAAATGCTAAGTTTTTTACTTTTTTTAACATCCACAACACCTATTTTTGAGAATACCCTTGGGATATGAAATTTTACAGCCCTGACACAGAAAGCATTAATTTTGATGTGATACATATTAGGTAGGTATATGTATATTTTTGATGTTTTTTGGTTTTATGGCTTGTTTTTTTACTTTCATACTAATAAAGGGGGGGAAAAAAGATTAAAATATTTATGCGATGATGAATGTTGAGCTGTGTTTTGTCAGATTGGCTAAAAAATAAAATTCGCAACCTTCTTATTATAATCATGAATACTTTAACAGTAGATAATTTCTTTATAGATAAAATAGTTCTTAGTTAGTATTGTCTCAACGACTCATGTTAACAAGTTTTTTATTAAATAATTGTATGGTAAGACGCTTTATTAACGAGCCACGTTACTTTCTCCACGTTTTCCTTGCGTGTAAAAAAATCTTGATATTTTCTACGAGCGAAACTAGCTCGCTTTCCCTTGTTAATTGAATATTTAAAAATTTCCTTTTGAATTGCATTTTAGCAGGTATTTTATAGAGATATTAGAACTCTAGATATTTTTATGTTGTTTGCATGCTTTATAGTAATTAGTTAATATTCGATTGGTATTTGGTAATGTTTCTGAATGTGATTTTCTGTCGTCTTCCCCAGCCTGCCAGGAGACAGGTAAACAACTAAATCCACTAAAATTACTAATTTTATTTTCAAATACTATGCACTTTTTGTTTATCATTTTATGTGTGACATTGGGATATAAACATTCTATCTTGCTTTTGTTACTACTAAATCACTAATAGTTTGCTTATCGTTATCTATATCAATATCAAATATGTTATCGATACCTATGTAAAGTTTCCAGTTATTTTCCTTACATTATTGTATGAAATAAATCATTTGTACTATTTGTCTCTATTTTATAAGATAAATCACTTTAGTTACCTACTTGAATAAACACTGCTTCCAAAAGACTTACAAGGATATCAAAGTAAAATTAGTATTAAAATCATTGCTTTTATTTGAACTGTACTTTGTAGACTTTTATTTTAATTTATTTATCTACATTGAAGTGTAGGTCTAGTAAACAATAATTTTGAACCTAATGTTGTCGTACACAGAGGGTCGAGAATGCGTTAACTGCGGGGCAACGAGTACACCCTTATGGCGACGCGACGGCACCGGCCACTACCTCTGCAACGCCTGTGGACTCTACTACAAGATGAACGGCCAGAACAGGCCCCTCATCAAGCCCAAGCGGAGACTGGTGAGTGTAAGAATCCGACCAATTTTGTGTCTTTTTATACGCTTTAACGTTAGAACTAGTCGTTTCGTCTACTACATGTAGGTAAAATCAGATCCACGTCACTTCCAAATAAGCACACTGCAACTAGGTATATAATTAGTTTCACACAAGGATTACTAAATTTGTACACAAACTAATAACGAATTCATAAGTTAAGTAACATCTTTCGTAAAAATATCAGTCATTGTTGAGCAAACAACGTTCAAGATAACATCAAATTGTGGATTTTCCACTCGAGCTCCTTTACGGACGAAAGAGTAAACTTATTTTAATAAGCGGATTTATCTCATATTGTCAGTCGCATTACAACCTTAAGTCGGGCCAAGACCAAACCCAGAATGGGTGTTGTTTACAGTTAGGGGCAGCAATAAAAAGGCGGGGCATGCATGCGAGCACGACAGCGCATTAAGCGCTCCCACAAATTGGGCTCTTAAGAAACCTGAGTATTTCGACGAAAGACCTCTCCGGCCACAAAACTAGCCTCTCTATGACCGCCATAAATCTTCCAGTTAACGTTTAATCTAAGGTCGGGCACGCATAAAAGTGAAACAATGCGACATCGCCGCTGAGACGTCACGTCGGCCGCGCTCGTCGAGCCCGGCTAACGAGTGGCCCGTGCCCACAATTGTACAATTTACCTTAATACCCTTCTCGCCGACATAAACTAGAGGAACAGCTCGAAATATTCGCCTTTTGTTCGCTAAATTACGTAATGTCCAAACATTATGATATAATCGCATCGTAACGTACTCCGGAGCGTCCCGTTTCGACGTTAAGCTCGGTACACGTAGGTGTAGTTCACTTTTGCTACAATTTTTAGCATAATTTCACTACGTAAACATTTCCAAGTAGGTTGCTCGTGTTATGGTTTTTAAACCCGGATGTAATAATATAGACGCTGTTTAAATATTTAAAGTCAGTGTACTGTACAGTGATACCGTTAATGCGGCTTGCTGGGGATTGAATTCTCACTTTTAATTTCGTTGTGGGAATATTACAAACAATGCTTGCGTCGCTCGGACAACGCTGCGGCGAGAAACTTAAACTTAACACTAACTTTAAATTAAAAGAGTTGGCGTTAGTCTTAAGTTTAACTTAAATTAGACGATAGAGTTTGCTTTTTAGATATTTTAGCCTTTATTGCTTTATATATAGTTAATTATAACATTAACCTGTTCAAGAAATCAACAAAAAATGTTCAATTTGGTACTAAGTAGGTCTGTACGTTTTTTTGCTATAAAAATGATAGTTAACTTAGTAAAAAACTTTGGTTCATAAATTATGAAATATAATTACTACTACCTACTACCTATACTTATTTAGGTAGGAAGATTTGTATCAAGCTACTGAACATGAAGTAGAATAGATATTTTTTTTAACTTTTTTTCTTATAAATCTTAAGAAATATTCTAATTTAAGTAGGTATATAGACTATCAAATTAACAAGTTCGCATTAGTTCAAAAGCTTTGTCGTCATCACTGATAGACGTCCACCTGCTGGTCTCTTGTAGGAACTTCTACACTTCGCGGTTTTGCGCCGCGCCGCCTGGAATCAGCGGCGTCCTGCGACTCGTTTGATGTCGTCTGTCCAGTCCTAGTAAAAGCCTGCAAAAAATGCACGTTTTCATACTAGGCCGCCATCAGATTACCTACTTAGGAGCCCAGTATCTATCGGTTCTTTGAACTATATGCTTCGCCCTTAGCCACTTCTGCTTCAAAATCTTATTTCTTTGTCTAATCTCTGATGCGATTTTTTTTGGAGTCATAGTTAGCTCATCATTTTAAACCAATTTGACAGGCTACATGTTTTGACACACATCTTTAATTGCTATTCTACTTTTATAATTGGATACGGTTCCTTATATGTTAATTAATTAACTAATTATATTTGAGTTTGAAACGAATTTTTTGGCTAAATGTACCTACATACATTTGGAGAAATAGCGGGAGTCGTTACAAAACTATGACCTTGTGGAAATCAAGTAGTGTAATTGGCGCGCGGCCATTGAGTAGGACCATAGAGCAGCAATCCTCTACAGTCTACATAAAAGCGTCGCGTCATCAACCGATGGACGCCCACTGCTGTCAAGTGCCTATGTACTCTTTCTCGTATAGAGTCTTCCATATGCCACGTGATTCTGCTACTGCCTGAATCCAGTGACTCCCTGCGATATGTTTGATGTCATCTGTCCACGTGGTGTGGGGTCTGTCAACGCTGTGCTTTCCGGTGTGAGATCACCTTTAGGCACCTTGGGACCACAACATCTATCGGTTCTTCAAACTACGTGCCTTGACGATCGCTACTTCAGTTTCGCTACTCTTCGGCTATGTTATAAAAGCGCAACTCCTACCCGCCCCACCAAATATTTATATTTTACATAGATAAATAATTTTAAGCTTGATTATCCCAAGAATAACCTAATCATTATGGCATTAATGGAGAGGTCACGACTTTCAACAATTACCTATATGAGACATTCAATGCAGAGAGAAAAAACTTGGAACTAATAGATTTAAAACATCTTAAAGTAAATCGAAATCTATCTATATCTATTAAAAATTAATCTATCTATTTTTTCTACCATCTTTTGTTACATTACCGAAGATTTTTTTTTATAAAACAGACAAATAAAATTTTTAGAAATTCCATCCATGCTACACAAGCCGGGCGTGTCATTTACTAATCATAAACACAGGCCCAGCAGCAATTGACTAAACGGTAAAAAGTATTTTTGTCTGGTGAAATTAGAGCAGTGATTGGTTAGGCCTATTATGCAGGACATTGCTGCTCTAGTAAAACGACAACTCTATGGGCGCGGCGTCAGACTACATCAAAGAATTAAGGAGCTAAAACAATAATAAAATAGACTAATTACTAAAGTGCACTTGACACGAATGAGAATTGAAGTGGGAATCTTTGGACAATACAAATTAGCTAGACGTTAACGCGACAATGAAATAGTTGGACAATTTGGAATAATAAACAATGAAAACGCATAATTGCCAATTAAGACTGTAAAGATAATTCAATTTGTTAAAATTTTTAAATATTCCGTCAAAAATGTATACCTACCTATCTACTTATAATGAGCGAGATTTAATTCAGAATTTCTACTATAATAAATGGATGAATACGAGTACTTAGATGTGGAAAGACCTGGGAATCCACCGCATTATTATCCTAAGAAAACCCCTACAACTATAATATGTCTTATGATTAATGGAAATGGGTCACGACCCTCAACAATGAGGAATATGACGCAAAGATAGAATGAAATGATTTAGTTTTTTTTTTTTCCTGTGAGAACTCTAATTTTCCGAAACAAAAATAGCCTATCTCCGTCCCCGGGAAACAAGCTATCTCTGTAAATTAAAAAGTTAGCAGACAGACAAACACTTTTGAATTTAAATATAAGTAAGTAGATATGTAATATTGGTATACCTAGTTAATGTGGATTGAAATAATTGTTAATAAGTATTAATAAATAAAAGTTTGTGTCAATACTTAATTAAATAATTCAATGAACATTTATTATTTAACACTGAATAAGTAATAATCATCAGCGCGTATGAACTTATGTAGTAAATAAAGGCAGTTAAGTAGGTATTTATTTTTATAATTCTTTATTGTTCATGATAAAATAAAATATGAATGCAAATATGGCAATAATGCGGTGCTCCGTGTAAGCGCGTAGTGTGTAATATAAACCGCGTTGGCACTCCGCAGTTTATTGTGAGATGGGTGTGATAAACTTTTATTGTTCAGGTTCCTGAACGTATGTGTGTTCAAAATTGTTTTATAAACTATTTTCTTGTGAAAATTATATAAACATATTATTACATTTTATGTTATTATACCTCTGATGCAAATGAGGGGTGTTATGAAATTGATTTCTTTGTCGGTCGGCCATTCTGTCTGTAGCAGTGGCATAGAGTTTGCAGCCAATGTAGGCATTAGGTTGGTACCTATTTATTAGCAGGTCATAATGAAAAAAATGAGCATCCAACTAGGGTAAGCAGTGCTTTAATGACGTTTATGACGTCAAGGGTGATTTAAATTTGTTCCTATTATTATTTCAATACATTGTCGTACCTACTTACTATGCTGTAAGTACCACATACCTGCGCTAAACAGTTTAATTTGGTTACAATAATAGCATCAGTAACAATATAAGCTGAAATAAAATAATGTTTTTCACGTCGATTAAAAGTCGATATGTCCATACAGCCTATGACGTGGCTTTAATCAACCGGTTTTCCATTTTTACTTACTTACTTTTAACACTTTATAGATTTTGTAATCGCGTTATCTTTAATGCCGCTTAAAGCCGTCGTAAATTCACTTTGTTATCTGTGTTAAAATTACCATGTTTGCAGTTAATAAATTACAAATTGTCAATAAATCATAAAACGCTCTTAGGAAAAAAGTGTAAGTTATCTACACCTATTATTTAAATGTTTAACGCGTCAAACGAGATAAAAGTTTAATAGTTACAAAATATGATGATAAATCACTTCTTACGAAGTTTTTCAATGTTTTTACCTTGTCAGTTATAGGTTTTTGTCCAAATTATCATCAAATATAATGTCACTTTTGGAGACCTCCCTGGTGTAGTGGGTAGTGGGAGGTCTCGAGTTCAATTCCTGGCAGGGGCAGTTTGGGAATATGTGAGTTCTAAATTGTGTCTGGTCTGGTTTCGTGGAAAGCTTCAGCAACCAAAGCACACCGCCCTACCGGCAAAACCGCGCCGCCAAGCAATTTACGAAGCGGTACGATACCCGTAGAAATAGAGGTATGGGTTTAACGAAACTACCATACTCCTTCCATCTTAGCTTGCATCATCACTTACTACCAGGTGAGATAGCAATCAAGGGCTAACTTGTATCAGAATTTAAAAAAAACTTTTACCATTTTCACTTTTTGAGTTTAGGCCACTTTAGCGCTGTAGACCTCTTCCCAGTATTCCCGCTCGGTGCTTTCACGAACAATAAATCGTATTATATTCGTATTATAATGGAAACAAAAGAGTTTATACTGGCGCGTAACGACGAGCACCTGTGTTTCAGATAAAATAAAGGCTGATATACATGGATATAATAAAATTTATAGCCACTATGTTAAGCTTTTGACCCAGCATTTCTGAGGCATTTACCTACCCAGGTTGTACTTAAAACCCTATGTTTTTCCTAAATCACATTATTTACTTATGAGGATCTGGGAGTCCCACCACATTATTATTTGTTATCCCAGTCGAGAACATCCTATTAAGTGAATAGGTTATGGATGGATGCAGAAGTTATTTCCATCCAAATTCTTGTAGACCTTGAAAAAAGGGGATTTTGAAAAGTAACCTCGTAACACAAGAACAGACCAGGGGAAAATATAATAGGTAGGTACCCTATATTACATTTTTTGAAAACATCGCCATTTTCACTCTTCGAACATTTTGGACAATAGGCAGTTACAATTTATTTCTTCCGACAAACCTAAATCTTCCACGTAATCTTATACGTCCAGGTGGCTTGCAAATGCCTCAATTACGAACCACTACACACGGTATAATCACGCATCTAATTCACCGCATCCTTCGCCTGAATGTACCCGGGTCATAGAACTTGCCTATTTGGCATTCACCGCCCTAACAACTGCCAAATATATATTACAATAAGAATTCTATGGACTTAAGTGCATGGCTTTACTGGCGACTTTTTGTCTTGTCGAGTTCTTCAACGCACTTGTTTGCTACGGTAAGACTGAGACCGATAATAATAATCTTAAACAGGCTATTTATTTCTAATTTACCTTAATTTGAGACTTTTTGTCTCTTTTCTATCGTCAGCAATCTAAACTTTTGTTGTGCCGATAAAATTGAATCTTGATAAGAAGTGAAGATCTTGAAGTGTGTTAATTATCCCTTTACATGCTATAATTTAATATTATCTACTGGTTTCTAAAGTTAATAAAAGGTACAAAAAGGTCAGGAATGGTTGTATTTAACTACTATAAATTTTCATATTTTGCTTTAAACAATTGGTAAGTATATGCATTGTGATATTTGGTCGCACGACATGTCGCTAGTGCAGTCACCTTAAACCTTATGTATAAATCGGTCCCACACTGTCTGCCTTACGTGCTTTGCCCTGACGTCATGCTGAATAAGAATGTACGAAATAAATAAGGTGCGTGGTTTTAATACCGGGAAATTTGAATATAGAATAGCGAATTAAATTCCTTCTACCTACACATTTCTTACAAAGGACCTATATGTCTGCAGACGCAATGTTAGAGACAGATATTTCTTGTGTGCTTACTACGATCTCATCTTATAGTGATACTCTACAGATTAGTGATTCTGACTTTAAAGATATTACAAGAGTATGGTAAATATTGTATATTATCCTATATACTAATATAATTCGTGGTTTCAAGGATCCACTTTTATTATGACTTAACAAAGTAAAACTGCAACATGCTCTATTCTAGAAGCATGAAGGTATTGGTATCTGGCAAAACTTATGCTATTCTTGGTCTGCTAATAAGTAATCAGGATAGGAAGCTTCCAATATTAATTTAATGCGTATTCCTAACTTACTTTACGAAATTATGTATAATGTTGGCTGCATTAACGATTTATTGAAAAGAATTTACTTCAACAATTTAAATTCGTATCTTTGTACGACTGTAAGATACCGATCAGTTAATCGGGCATATAACTTAAAACTTAATTAAATGTATATAGTTTTTATTGTTCATACGGTAGTGACCGTTGTCGCGCGGGACCGCTGGCCGCTCATCGATCACGGAGGGCCGACGAATAAATCTTGATTCGGTACCTGCCACAAGGTACAAGCGAAAGCGTAGACAACCTAATCAAAAAACTGGTCAGGTGCGAGTTGGACTCGCACATAAAGGGTTCTATAGCCTAAACTTAGTTATACGATCGCACAAAAATTTTTTTTTTTTTTGCCTACAGTCAAAGGCCGTAAGTCATTTAGCAGCTTGATGATATCATATTCGCGTGGCACGGTTATGCACATGCGTTAGGTGTGTGTGGTGTATTTATAGAAAAAAGTCATAAGTGCGAAAGGTTTTTAATGCAATAGTTTCGTTGAATTGCTACTTGAATTCTGAAGCCGACCGTACCCAACCCCAAATTCACAGTTTACGGATTTTTCAACTTTACATGTGCTATAAGACATTGCTATATACTCGTAGGAAAACGGGAAGTACCCTGTAGGTTTCATACCCTTGATGGATCTTGTCAGACAGATCCTATGAGTATTCCTTTTTTTCTCTTGAGACACGGAATTCTAAAAGACTTTGGAATGCGTTTAATTATTATTATCAAAAAATGCCTTTTTGCTTATTAAACGCACGTTACACAAATTCAGGTAGTTTGAAATGACTAATTGGTAATTTAAAACAATGTAATTATGAAAGATCATAATATGGCCTTAGTACAATCTTAAGTAAAATTAACTACCTACTTCGGTTTTAACCAAGTCAGATGTATTTTTCAAGCAGAATCATTTTGGAATACATAATGTATACGAAAATCATAGCAATCCTTCGGTGCAGTCAAGTAAAAGGATAAACCACTTGAACCCTGTAAATTTTGGTGAACCATGTTACTTAGGAGTAGGAAAATGTGAAGAAAAACATCGTAAGGAAACCTTCATGCCTGAGAGTTCTCCATAATGTTCTCAAAGGTGTGTGAAGACTCGCAATCTACACTTGGCCAGCATTGTAGACTATGGCCCAACCCTTCTCACTCTGAGAGGAGACCAGTGCTCTGTAGAGTTTATTTTTGACGTGACAACGTCTTATAATTCGATAGAGCCGGCTGCACGCACGAAAAAACATGACTCATGCGGCGTTACCTCGCTCTGAGGTAACGCCGCATGAGTCGTTCCATGTAAGGCTTGAAGTGCAAGCGAGAGCGCGGAACGAGCGACAAAGAAGCACAATCGGCCTTTGTTGTCACGTTCAACTATCGTCAGTAAACCGACTTTACAGACAACCAATTTTTTTTTCAAAGGTTGAGGGTAGTCGATAATAAATTTAGGAACAAAGTACAGAGCTTTCAGATTTGTCAAAGCTACACTTAGTGTATTGTGTGATTTACCATAAGATTTTTTTTTCTAATTTCTCTTCTATGTAGACTTCACCAGTATTTAGCATTTTCAAGGGTTCCCTTCCACTCACTAATTGGATGCGAAATGCTTAAAACAAAAAGCTTACGAGTATAAGTATAATTTAACGAAATACATGCAACGTGATTCATTTGACTCAGTCATGTGTAGCTAGGTCGTTCACGTCTTGCGGTCAACTGATTTAAAAGATTATGGTGACTGCCGAGTTCATATGAATATTTGAATATGGGTTAATCTTTGCGTTAAGCCGTTGTTTTAGCTCGCACTTTTACTCTGTCACGTACTTATTATATCATTTACATATCTATTACTAGCTTTTCCCCAAAAATTTAGATATCTACGTGATATAATTTATAGCCTATAGCTCTCGGCCTAGTGTAGCTTTCTATCAGTGAAAGAATTTTCAGGATAGGATCATTAAAAACATATAAACGTTCCAATCCAATCCAATCCAAGTCATTGCATACATAATCTCCAATGATCTTCATGATCAATTATTTATTATAATCAGGCGAGTATATTTAAGAATATTGGCCAAAGAATTAAAAAAAAAAATTAAGAACATCCATTTCTGTAATTTGGACTATCCATTAATTTCAAGATTTGGCTGAATTTCATCAACCTAGTCTGCTAACCGGCCCCGATACTCGTCTCGTAGGTTTTCCCTTCCTTTCATTTAAGTTCTCAACTGAAGTTTCTTATTATAATGGAATATTAAAGTTAAGGCAGTCAAAATATTGAGCAGAACTTTTGTGATCATTATATCAAAACCTAAATAAAGAGTGAAAAAATGAAAATTATCTTTAACCAGAGGGTCCTTCCTCACAGGGAAGAAAGCTGATATATAACTGCTCCGGCGGGCTTAGAAGACATATTGGTATGGTTGAAGTAACAATAGTCAGGTATATAAAATTAAAGCCCATCAATAAACTTTTATTGTTCAAGTTGACAATTCAAATTAACAAATGTGCATGTAGCGATTTTTATTCCACTGGATATCAAATATACAAAACAATTAACTGTCACCGCAGGCGTCGTAAACTTTTCGAATTGTGCTCCTAAAAGACTATAAAACGACTCCTCTAGACACATTCAGATCGTAAAGCAGCATTGTTTGTTGAAATTCTAATTAGGCAATGAAATTAATGTAACTTTGAGTTTGACTTCCTTCTGCGTCACTGTGTTTTGATTTAAAAGCTTATATTTTGTTGCCAAGGTGCTCCGCTATTTTTTTGTCATACTGTAAACCTGTTCTACTTGTATAATATCTAATAAATATGTGTCATTAATTACTGTTACATCTTTTGTTATAATAAAAAACTATCGTAGTTGTATAATATCTAATAACTGTCATTAACTATAACATGCTTTGTGTTTAAAATTATATTTGAATTCGATTACATCTGTACTAATCCATACTTCCGTACTAATATTATAAATGTGAAAGTGTGTCTGTTTGTCTGTCTGCTTTCCACGACCTAACCTTTAACATTACCTAGAGAGTTAAATGCAGAAGCCCTGCGTAGGTAGTACTGCAAAATCTACACTGAGTCGATTCGCAACCGATTCGGGGCGTCATTCAATATGCTGGAAATTCTCTCTTATGACAGAGATTTTAACGTTTGGTAAAGCGATAGCTTGTATACTGGCGAAGGACGTAGGCTACTTTTTGTCCCGGAAAATGAAAGAGTCTCCCACAGGATTTATAACAAACCTGATTCCACGTGGATGAAGTCACGAGCATCACCTAATTCGTAACAGAGATAGCTTGCTTCGTAACGAATATTGGCTAATTTTTATCCCGTTGAGCAGTTCCCTTGAGATTTTTGAAATCTTACGCGGACGAACTCGCGGGCATTATGTAGTAATAGATAAGTAAAGTACCTAATGGAAAAGGCACTAGGCTATCATCTATAGTAGTGTAAGTAAGTAGTACTAAATGTTACAAATATTTGGAGAGTAGGCACAGCAGTGCAAGGTAGTTCTCACGGCGCGGGGCTCGGTGAGTGACATGCGGCCTCGCAGCGGGGGCGCGCTGGCATTGTATCAATCTTACTCTACCCTACCCTACCTGCGACCTGCCTGCTGCTTCGTAGTATACACCTGCAGCTACGATTGCGAGTGGGTTCGATTTGCGGCTTAAGTTTATAGGTATTAACGATTTTTAGGGTTCCGTACGGCCGAATGAAAAACGGAACTCTAGGTACTAGTTGCTAGTAGTTGTGCTCAGTAAAATTGTATCATCGATGACAACGTTTGATGTTATCCGATCCGTAGAAATTCACACAACTTGAGGGTAACATTTTGAACAAAATTTAGAAAATAGTTTTATTCTTATTACAGGAAAACCTGAAGTCTTCGTTCTAAAAATAACAAATCGCTCAATATTGCTCGTACAAACTTATATACCTATTTATCGTACGGAACCCTCTCCACACGAGTTCAATTTCCATTTGTCTGGTTCTTTATGCTAGCTATGGCTAATAATATTCTCTTTTCTCTTCCAGTAAACATTCAGCTCGTCCTAGGATTTCGGTTTGCCTGCACTTAAGCTGTTGAGGTTGTGCGTAATTTTATCGCAATCTCTTTAATCTTTGAGAAACTTTTTAACAATAACTGTCATCGTAAAAGTTGGTTTAAGGTAGTGGTATTTCATAGACATCGATTTGTTTTATAAAGCAAAGTTCTAATGAAAATTTATCGCTCCAAATATTTTTGGTAAAACTTAAGCTATTTTTCTTTATTATTGAATTGCGATAGGACTAGAATAATCGTTTTGAATCTTAATTAGATTAACGATAAAACAGAACCGAATGAACCACTGCATTGTATAAATATTTTCTAAGACACCGGCGAAGCGAAGCTATGCCAGCAAGCCAGCCCGCGCAGCCTTCGTGTCTCTCTTACTGCATTTCCATAAACATGGACCCTTTTTTCATCCCACGGTCCGGGCACGAGGTAAAAAAATTCCACTTTTGTCAACGCCTTGATTGATATGGTAACCTTCCCTTGTTTTAGCAATAACCCAAAGTCTTTAGTTCGTTTTTTCTCCACTGCCTCGTACATTTTTATTTGCTACGTCGAACAGGTTTGACATATCACTAAATTTTGTAAAAGAAAAAAAACCCGGTCAAGTGCGAGTCGGACTCGCACACGAAGGGTTCCGTGCCATCGAACAAGATTGTACTTTTTTAATTTTGAAAGTGAAGTGGCGGCCAATTTTTATTGAGTATTTGTTGTTATAGCAGCAATAGAAATACTTACACACTGTGTAAAAATTTCAACTTTCTACCTATTACGCTTCATAACTTAGATACAGCCCGCTGACTGATAGACAGACGGACTGACAGATGGACGGACGGACGGTCGGCGGAGGTTTAGTAATAGGGTACCGTTGGCACCCTTCGAGAACGGAACCCTAGTTACAATTCTCTGGATTTTTATACCGGTGGCCGGATAGCGAGGTGTTATAAATTTTAATTTTTTTCGGGATCTTAATGTTTTTCTGTACGCTCTTTGAGATGGTCCCTACCTGTCCTAGGCGCCAGTGGCTGTGACATTTATGGGCAGGATATTGGGAATGTATTAATGTCCATATTAATAACAGGAACACCGTTTCAGGCTGGTTATAAATTCATATAAATAGACTGCAGGGTTCCTGTTTTATTTGCGTGTCAAAATAGAGCCTGACATTTTTTGTTTAAAATGGGCGTGGGATATTTTTTACCGATATTAAAATAAATTGAGTGCGAGCTCAAATTTTTTTCTATATTTAAGGAAATTAGTACGTTAATTTCCTATTATTAACTATTAACTACTAAGTATACTAATATTATTAGTAGGTATCTAATAAGGTATTTGCATCGATGTATAAATTGTTAGTTGGATCATCTCCAGAACTAATTCTGAAAATTCTTTCAGTGATAGATAGTTATCTTAGAGTCCTACGATAAATATTACCGATATTTTAAATACGACAGTACCTGTATGTATTTGTTTGTTGGTTTATTGATTTGTTCTTCAATCACGCCGTAATGGAGTCCTGGATTGGAGTGATTTTTTGCGTGTATAAAGGTACTGAGTTAAGGATCTGTAGAGTGGTCTGGATATCTAGGCTACTTTTTATCTTGTAAAATAAAGAGTCCCCACGGGGATTTTATAAAAACGAAGTCGCGAGCATCAGCAAGTAGGTATCTACATCACGGGGACGAAGTCGCGGGCTAAAGCTAGTGCATAATAATTCAATGGTCTGTATAGGTAGGAAGGCACTGGCAGTGTGTGCTGTGTAATCGAGTGAGCTGACTAAACGGATCGGGTTTGGAGAGCCGACGATTTCACGCGTGAACCGGGGAGAATCGATTGCCCGCTACGACGTGTATCAACTCAATTGGGTCTGCATACGTAACCTACTCTTACTACGCTTCCTTGTTGTCACATTTTTTTAGGTGAACGTGCCTTTTTTGTAATCCTTTACCATGAAATTAAGTTACGGCAATTAGACTAATACTCGTGATTTTGTCCACGCAGATAATACCTATAAGTTTTTGAAAAGCCTCTCAATCAAAGGAACTCTTTGATTTTCCTGGATGAAAATTAGCCTATGTCTGGTTCGGGTGTGCTAGAAGGTACTATATTATTCTGTGATGCTGGCTCCGCTTGCTTCCGTTTTGTATTAAAATTTTTTCTGAGCTAAAAGTTTTGCGTTCGCGCTCTTGTTTCCTGTTGAATTCCATTTTACGGTCAAAAAAGGTAAAATTTAACTGAATAGATTCACCGTTAAATCGGACAATTTTTTTTGGTCTGTGAAAATTCGGTTAAAAAGGCCCTGATATAACCCCTCACACCAAAATCAATTCCTGGCTACGGTCTTCTATCCCACAATACTTCGATAGTGTCTTTTGAGGAGTGGTTTGCTCGCCTAACACCATTTCCTGCCTCAATTTGTACCCACTGGTTTTGAAAAATTGTCTTTTCTGAACTGAAAAGGGTCTGTTTTGTCTGGTCTGGCCTAGTCTTGTGTTGTCTGGTCTGGTCTCGTCTGGTCTGGTGGGAGATTTCAGCTGCATTGTTCATCCAAAAAACATTCTCTGTTTCGGTCGGTTTATAATTGCCACTTATTTTGGAAATATAGGTGGGTATAAAACATAACATTCTCAATCGATATCTTGGGATTTGTTTGTTAAACTACTAGAGCATAATATCTTCATAAGAAATGTAGTGGAAAGATCCTTGTGTTACACAAATCGTTTCTCGCGAGCAAAGTTATTTATCGGTAGCCGGGAACGTCTGCGGACGCCTTTGATTTAAGGCCTTAAATTGCACGGCTTGGAGTTATGAGAGCATTTCCCTTAAACTTGTGCTCATATTTACATTAAACATAGTAGGTACTAATGTAACCGCAGCCGTAAAACTTTATACTAATGATGGTAGAGATAAAATTTACATAGTTAAAACCACGTTAAAACTTATTATTAGATTTTTATCAATATCATACAGTAAATATTATCTAATGTGCTGGCCTTTTTCACTAATAACACCGCAGATGACCTAGATATAAGCTGATTCCTGGTTCCATGTATCAATATTCTCACAGTGACCTATTGTGGACAAAAGAGTTCATATCAAATACTAGCAACATTCTACGTTGTTACCTACTTTTAATGAATAATTTTCCATTTTCTGCTAACCTATTTGAAAAACTTTGTTTTCCTTATTTATTTTCCTTCACTCTGCCTATTCATTGATGTTTAGTTTTAAACAGTTCTACTTCGACGAAAATATGGATGCCTACATAAAAAATTCTCGTCCCTTTTTTATGACAAAACATGGACAAAACCCAAGCTGCAGTATTAGTTATATGACAACGGATGTAAGGCATATGTTGATATGAAA
Organism: Maniola jurtina; assembly: GCF_905333055.1. Lineage (NCBI taxonomy): Eukaryota > Metazoa > Arthropoda > Insecta > Lepidoptera > Nymphalidae > Maniola > Maniola jurtina. The sequence goes on along the minus strand of NC_060035.1, from coordinate 4,357,604 downwards.
TATTCAAATTGATTTTTATTAAATACGCTTATATCACGGCTTAGGCGGAGTCATTAGTCAGTGAGACGTCGCCCTCGCACCCGATAATTTGAGCTGCGGCGAACGCATCGCTAAATTGCCGCCTGCCACAACACCGATCTTTATTTATTTGTATTTATGAACCATTGGACTCCTAATTATATGAGCGTAAACCGTGATTCGAGTGCTTTTGGAACAGTTGGCGCTGACGGCCTAATGACGGCCGTTGCTTCCTGCTCGCCGTGTTATTCTTCGGTTGCAACTTGCTATCACTGACCTCTACTAATACAAATAGGTACGCTGGACCTGAGATTGCTGACCTGTTTTTGAAGCGACGTGATTTTCGCCATTTTGGCGCTGATAGCAGCAGTGAGCGTCACGCACGCGTATTCGGAACTAATGTTAGTGATAAGACAGCATTTTATGATCCTGTCTTTTTTATAGATTAATATTTTACCGCTAGATGATGCCCACGACTTCAACCGCGTGGATTTAGGTTTTGTTTTTCCGTAGGATCTCTGATTTTCCTGGATAAAAAGTAACCTATGCTACTCTAAATCTTTAACTAGGTATATACATGCAAAAAATCATGTAACCAATAAACAAACACATTTTTGCATTGATAATAATTTGGGTAGTGATACCCGAATACTTTAAAATTTTCCATGTTTTGAATTTTATTAACAACTACCCAACCTTGTGTCTCTTTTCCCTCTTTCAAACTTATCATTATAATGATGGGTATTATGTATGTGTCATAAGTAGGTTTCTATTAATTGGTATTGATGCGCGTACCTACATACAAATTGGGGTCAATAAATTGCCACAAATAGTGATTTCAAAGCACTAAATGGCAACAAAATGGTATGACCAATTGGTAGGCATGTATCAAGGGATTGTTCAAGGAAGTGAACGGGGAATCGAAGTGGGGCCCGGTGGCGTTGTACCGCGCACGCGTGGGTCGCTACATCGCGGTTGACAAAACGCCTGCTCCCGGGTTCAGTACAACAACGGTTTAGGTTAAATTGTTGAGATAAGGCTTTGAACAATGTCGAAATTTGTATTATAACCTATTTGGATTTGAAAATGTATGTTTAACAGTGTAATCAGGTCGGGCTTAGTTACCTACTTGCTCATGTGACCAGAGAAATAAATATACCCAGTACCCACGCCTTCGACTTTTCTCCCGTAACTCTATATTTTGACAGAGAGAGATTTTATTCAGGGGTTTCTACCAAAAATTTAGTAACAGTAAAAAGCTTATCATTTTTATGTGAATAGGGAAGTACTTAGGTACCTATCTTCATAAGAGATCTCTACCAGTGACCCTTGGCAGTGGATAGGTTGTAAAGGAAGAAGAATAGGTAGAACAAAGTCAGACGGTGGGACTTGTGGCGGAGTTTACCCATAGAAAGAGAGGCGTTTATTAAATTTAGGCCGCAGCGCTATGCGTTGAGGGATAACAAGAATCGCTATTTGTTAACGTATTTGCGTATCGACCCTTCTGTACCTGGAAAGTTCTGTGGTAGATTATTGTATTTATTATTATTACATTAAAAAAAGTTCGGAATACTTATCGGAAACAAAAAATGAATCATTAATCCTTCCACTTCCATCCAAAGTCATTCCTAAGTCCTAACTATTCTACTAAGCCGGAGTGGTTCTGTAAAACTGCCAATCACCATATTTCCTCATGTTGCTCCCAAACTAAGCAATTAAAAGCATTAAGCAATCGTTTGAATGACATCAAAGCAGAACTACCGTGTTACGTTGTAATCTGGGCTAAGCCTCGGACGGACTGACAGTCGAGTAAAAGCAGCTTCCGTCGATCGACCGATCGAAATGTTCGATCAAATAAATGATTTCGATGCCCGTAGTATTGACTACCTAATCAATTAACATAACATTGCTACCTACTACTCTGCTTTTAGATCGGCTTGAAAAAAGACGAGATTCTGATTTGAAAGAAAGACTGCACCAAAGATTTGTTAAAACTATAAAATAAATAAAACATCGATAACATAATTTATTAAGTACCTATAGGTAGAAAAGCCTCGATAGCTCAACGGTTGAGGAGCGGACTGAATTCTGAAAGGTCGGTGGTTCAAACCCCACCCGTTGCACTATTGTCGTACACACTCCTGGCACAAGCTTTATGCTTAATTGGAGGGGAAAGGGGAGTATTAACCATGATTAGCATGGCTAATATACTCTTTAAAAAAAACTAAGTATACCCTGCGCAGACGAAGGATAATTTTCCGCGGAAGACTAAAATGGGTCATTAGAAAATAATCGCTTTGAACTATTATGGACAAAGATATTAAAATAATATAGTGCGCCTAAAACACGTACCTACAGACCTAGTTCAATCTCAACATGAGGCACACACTATAGGTAAACTAGCTATAATATGCAATGTACAAAATACATCTCAGTCAGGTTTGTATTTAAACCGATATTATTTTATGCGGAAGAATGTCTGTCTGTCTGTCTGCTAACTTTTCACGACCCATCTGTTAACTGATTTTGACTAAAGGAACAGAGGTACATTGCATTCCAGGGAAGGACATTTTTCCCGGAATATCAAGTAGGCACCTACCTACTTACAAAATAAAAATTCGCCAATTGCTATACAAACGTTCAAGATACATATATCTTTGCCTAACGAATGCCATCGGCCATCGCACTTGGTAAGTTTTTACTAGCTCTCTTACAGTTTGTTATGGTAATTTAATATGCGTAGAACTGGTTCGCCAAATATGAGGGTCGACGCACACATTTGTATGTATCGCCCGATCGCGGTAGATCAGTCGCGTAATTGACGCAATCCGATATTTATCCGAGATGCGATATCACGCGCTGACTCGGTAGCCTTTACCGCGACAATATTCACGTGAAATGCTTAATGAGCCCCGTATTTACATAATTGCTTTTATTTGTTTAAGTAATCATGCATATTGTAACAGCCTTTGATTAATTGCACTATAAAAGAACGCAATGGAGTAATTACATTTACATTAAACGGTCAGTTTGAGTTACGGCTTTATTACTATTGAATAAATACATAAAAATCTATAGCGGTTACCGCACAGCAGACAAACATTATAATAATTGCAATATTCGCATTTCATGTACGAAAAATAAGTTCCGTTTTAATACGCGTAATAAATAAAATTGTTTAAATTTATTAAAAAATGGGTTTATAAATAAAATTACAAATACATAATATTACAACCGGATAGTGGAGACGATGGGAATTATTTATACTCCACTATTAAATCAGCCTTCTATTGAATTGGATAGAAAAGCGGTTGTAGTCAAACAATCATTGTCACCACAGCGACAGACAGCTAATAAAATAAATATTGCTAATACAATGTATTGGGGCCCAATCATTGCCACATAAAAAGGTACGTACGTATAAAGTGATCACATTGTTCGGGCGTGTTAAAGACCGGTTGGATGGCGAGTAACGAGCATTTCGTATACAATAGACCTTTTAGCGTCATCTCGACGTACGTCAATCGCTAGTCGCCCCACTGAGCGCAAGTGAGCGACGGCCTTTATTATCACCGAGCGATACAGTGTATGCCGTTTTATGGCGGCTATGCCGTAATTATTATAATTTAAATAATTGATTCTCTTTTAGTAAAATTGCGTCAATAATTTTTAACCAATGGCTGTTAAGCCTACTATACGAGTATTTATTTAGCAATTTTCAATGGCGAGGCTTTATTTTTGTAGTATAATAATGTGATTAAAGTAAGTACGTTTTACTGCATTCCATAAAATATGAAAATTATGTATTATTTTGTCGCTTAGACCATTTCATAACAGTGCTAAAAATAAGAGGAAAGATCGATAAAACGTTTATAAAATTAATCGTATACGCGAGTCCGACATCTAGGATAACAAAAAACAAGCCGAGTCGGTTGGATTCGTATGAAAATAAAACACATCCACGGGACTGACGTGCGTCCGGCGTCACTTAGCAGCGCTGGAATGATGTGACAGGCTTTGCCGAACCGAATTCCTTTTTCAAATTTAAAATTAAAAATAAAACAAAACGACGACTCTCTGAATCTGTTCCATTGTGTTCACGTTTTGATAAAATTTAAATAGCCCGCTTTTTTGATGGTCAGAATCTTGGATTCGGCGTTTAAATACATACGGTTTCGCGGTTTAGCGCCATGTTTTTTCCATTTTCTGTGCATTCTGAAGCGTCGAATGTGCGGCAATGCGGTAGATTTTGCGCGATTAAATCCCGGAGTGCGATAGGAATGAGTTGTTAGTGTTAACGATTTGGAGCGCTCTTAGTTTCGTATTTTATCTCCAGCTTCGTACTTGGGGTTTTAAATGGCTGTTTGTTTTTGAGTAGTGTCTTTATCAGCTTTGATAGACCGGTTTCAATGTGTAAGGATTATTATTCACACGCCAATCAATCTTTCAAAACTGTGATGTATTTCACGAACGCGTCTTTTTCTGCTGAGACTGTAGGGCTTATTCCAGATATTTAGAGTGGCAATATGAATGTATTTATACAGGCAGGGCGGCCTCAGCCTAACAATGCTACGCTTGTCGCAGCCGCGCCGCAGGGCTGGCTCAACAAGTCCATAACAATATCGGAGCATTGCCGTCGACCTATTTGAACATAAAGCCTGAAAATAAAGCGATCGCATGATCCTCTATAAATTTTTATGGCAAATACTAGTGCTGTAGGGTTAGTATGAGATCCACATCTCGCCAACGTAAACATTATTCGAGCGGCAACGTTAACGTTAGCGTTAGAGTAAAATGGGCGTAATGATACGAAGTCAACCATTCAGTACCACCGATTTTCTTTTCCCAAAATTTCAGCTTGGAGCGCTGGTTGTAGATGTATGAAATTTGTGCTTAAAAGCAGGTCGGTTAAGGTTCATTTTACATAGACGTTAATGTGTTTCAACACCCGGATTTTATCAACGTTGGCAAGATGTAAAGTCTCGTACTAACCCTATCGGTATGTTAAATTTTCCTTCCGTTGCCATATTATTATAGTCTATAGGAGATGGTAAATTATATTTGAATTGGATCATATACTTTATATCTAGTATATACAGTTAGGTTTTTATCCTTATTCGATAACAAGTCAGCCCTTGACTGCAATCTCATCTAGTTACCATTAGGTATGATGCTGACTTGAAACGGGTTAACTCGAAAGGGTTAACAGCGTGCTGGAACGACTAATTGCTTAGCCAAAGTTACTAAGCCAGCGCTGAACCTATTTAGCTATTATTTTCCAAATCGTTACTTTCCGGATATGGAACATGTCACTTAGGTATTAGGCTACAGCGTTCACCACAGCGTCAGTCCATGGCTACTAAACTGATCCACGTGGCTGTCACAAGAACAATAATGAGGCTCACATACGTTGATTCCCAAACGCAGGCAAATGACCACACGAAGCACGATCCTGTCGAGAATCAACACCAAGTTATGAGATGGTAAGGCGACTCATTTAAGGACACTGCCAAAATCCTCGCAATGAACTAGATGATACCTGGGACTTCGTCATCGTTTAGGTTTTTAGAAAATCCGTGGCGACTCTGAATTTCAATAGTAAAGTAGCCTATGTCCATCCCCGGGATGTAAGCTATATATCTCTGTATCAAGTTTCGTCGAAATCGGTTAAGCGGATGGGCCGTGAATGGCTAGCAGGCAGACAGACAGATACTTTCGCATTTTTGATAGGTTAGTATGGATTATGACTATTTTTGAAATTTTTGTTTGAATGGTTGTACAACCCTAGCCGCAGGGCCGTGAATCAGGGCTGACACAGCCGCCGGTGGTCCGCACGTCAGCAGCGCGTGCGCGGCTCTGTTCAACCCTTTGATTTACATAAACATTCAAGATATAGCCTACCACTCAGATAAATCTTGTATTAAAATATGAAAATTTTGCGAATAAAAATTTCACAAGAAATATGAAATATGCTCATGCCATAAATACTTAATACCTACCTAGTGCCTTAGGTACAAATACACTATAAGTAACCTATATCTGAATAAGTATTAGGTATATGTAGTACGTAGTACCTACCCATCTAAAATTGTCCGCAAAACATTTTTTGGTGTCCCTAAAAAGCGCTCCAAAATGGGTATGCTCATTGAAGCGCTACAGTTAATAAATAGGTCTTGAAGCAATAGTTTTTTAAAATTCAGATACAAGTTAGCACTTGACTTCAATCTCTCCTGGTGGTAAGTGATGATGCAGTCTAAGATGAAAGCGGGCTAACCTGGAAAGGGTATGACAGTTTTACTAAGCCCATATGTTTATATTGTAAGCATTTAATTTGAAAAAGTTCATACCAAAACCAGAGCCTGTATAAAAACATTTGACAACAATCTACACCAATTGTAACTCTGTAACTCTGTTGTCACATATTATGTTTACTTAAAGAGATATATCAGAATGAACTATGATTACATTATCTAGATGCGTCGAGTTAATTCCCTATCAAAAATATTCATAACGCAAAATATTAATAAGTAATACATATACCTACATTTTATTACACTCTGAAAACAATAGTAAGTATATTTCGACTCGCGAAGCCGGCGGCGGGCGTTCATTTCGATGCAGTCAGTTTTGCTCATTTTGCGGCGATCCATTGTGTTTACTGCTTTTACCATTGTTCGGGGCCCTTATAAATTGGGTCGCGCTGTTTTACAGCATTGACAGGTATATTTCAGTGGTCGATTTCGGTCGATAATTAATCCGTATTGTTAAATGTGGGGCCACCCTTGCACTCTGTGATCGTCCCGTCTGGATTTGCTCTTAATTTAGTGTTTGGTTTAGTGATTTTGAGCAACAATATAAGCATCGCAAGAGTTAACTCTTTCTCTGTAGCTCTTGCACTGTATGTATCATCCTATCAGGTTATGCTTTTAATTTAGGGTTTGGACAATGGTTCTGTGACTTTAAAACTCTAATAAACAGGGGAAAAGCTGCATTAATAAAATAGAAATATGTATATGTGTATGTCTGTGAAACTCATTGAAAAAGTAAAATTCGTTTGGTGCAGCAAACTATACCTCTATAAATTTTAGCAAGCGTTGACTCTATTTCTCTAATGTATTGCTATTAATTATGAGGACAACCTATTTATTAATTGTATATTAAACATTATTTTTAATCACATGATTTAATTTTAATAAAATACGTTAGCCAATATATTTTTCTAAACTTTTTCTGCGTTGCGACATAAGTATTAAATTGACGCGGTTGCTTGTTACATGACTTGTGAAATTAATAAGAAATATTGTTCGTTGTATTGTTAACTAATTAATTCAACTCGTTAATTGAAAAACATTATTCCTGTACCTAACTTAGTTGTTGAACACACCTAAATGTTTTTCTACAGCCCGGTAGTCTGTGAAAAGCATGAGGGCATGCAATTGCCCAACACCCCATCTTTTACACTTAATTAAAAGCAAAAAAGGGCATTATAATTTTCACATTAATAGAGTTGAGCAGTTCACGTTAAGCTGGCTCCTCACTCAGAAACATGCTGTCAAGCAAGCTTTACATAGAAAACACCATGTGATCCGCCCGACTTGCTTGAGTGGAATTTGATATAGCTCATGTTACCTAAGTTTTGTAATGGTTAAAAATATTAAAATCGATAAAGTAGTTTCAGAGTTGATCGATTTTTGTAATCGATAAACTCAAATCTTTACTTTTTATAATATTAGTATAGAAGCATAAAATAATAGTGTTTTGAAAGGTGTTTGCTGTCTATCAATGCGCACTTGGCTAACACGGTAGACTATGGCCAAAGCCCTTCTCACCCTGAGAGGAGAAGCGTGCTCTGTAGTGAGCTGGCAATGGCTTGATCATGATGATGATAAAATATAAAAAAGTTGCATCCAAACATGTGAATTCCCATGAATTTACTGAAAAATGTCGAACATAAGTAGCACTTTAAGATATAGGTAGCGTAGAGAGTGGGGACCCACGCCATGCAGATAAAAAATGCTCGAATAGCAAATATTGGTAGAGTATTTATTATTGCACGATTCACATAATACATAATTATGTGAATTTGCTTGAATGCACTTAGCAACTTCGAGCATGTACGGACGTGGATATCTAGCATAGATACAAACATCATCATTCAAGTGTCTACAAAAAGTGGCGAGTGTGCGAAAAAATAACGACTGCACACATTGAATGTCATTTCACGGACACTTAGGGCTGACACGCCAGAAAATTAATTAATAGTAAAAAAACAAACGACTCACTTTGAAAGCTCGTAAAAGTCCTATTCTATTAATGTTTATCGTACTTATCGTAGTTGTCATGATAGATTTTAGTACTTACTAATTCGAATTTTGTTTTATTAAACAAGACTAATAAGATAAGATTTCCAAACTGAATAAGACTATTTTTTAAGAATGTTTCTCGACTTTTTTAACTTTTAATTTTTTTCTAGATAGGTACCTAATTTAATTTGTAAAGTTAACATTCCAATGATAAAATTCAGAGATAATTTAACAAAAATAATGATTTGTAAGTAGGTATGCACTATTTCCCGTCTGTGGTTGACAAAAAGGAATATATTTTTTACTTGGTGTTATAATGAATTCGCTCGTTATAAATGATATTAAAGAGATTAAGTTAACTTATACAGTAATTTATAATCCTTTATTAAACCCACATCCCAGCTCAACATAATTATCTCGCTATTTACCTTTTCGTTATGAAATAAATAAATTAATAAAATATTCAACACTCAGGCTCAATAAATTCGTAGTTAGTAGATGCTTTCGGCTTATGGCTTAAAAAATAAATTGAAGATCACATTACACGTTCAAATTTTTCGTCTTAATAACGGGACGTACGAGTTTTAAGAGCGAGCCAAGTCACCTCGTAGGTCAAATATTTTCAACATACTCTCTGCCAGTAGACAGTAGTCAGACACACGTCACTTAGCTGACGGCTCATTCCTTGGACGTTTGATTGGTGCGCCTTTAATCATTCCAGTGTGACGGCTACCCGCGTCGAAACCGAGCTAATGAGTAACTTGCTTAGGCCATTTACGGAATAAAATGCAGCTATTTTGTCTACTTATTAAAATAAAAGGAGGTCTTTTTGTACTATATTTTTTAGAGTAGGATATTATGTTGTTGTAGGTTTTAAAGGTTTCATGAATTGTGACCAATATTCTTCAAAATTAGGTACCCTAGTTTAAAAACTAGAATTAAATTATTTTAATACTATGATTATTAAAAAGTCTACTGTTTATAAATTATTTATTGCACTGATAGTGAAGATCTTCGCCAAAAAGTGGGTATGTTATTTAAATTTTTTTAAGAATTGGGTATCAAAACCAGTGCAGATTTAACATCTGTACTGATTGACTGCCTGCCAATTCGCATTTGGCCAGCAGCGAGGCGGACTATGGCGTAAACACTTCTGATTCTGTGATGAGATCTGTGTTCACTAGTGGGCCAATGATGGGTTGATCATGATGATCATTAAATATTTTAATAGTATCATGACTTTCCAGTGATCCGTTCTTTCCATTCATCACGAATATACCTACCACCAAATAAGACTATAGAATATCAAACTTACCAATGTGAAATGATAGAGACAACTACATAAATATGAATATATCTACGTATAATTACGATACTTACTTCTTTTTATTCACAACATATGGTACAGTCATTTAAGTACATTTAATAACAATCGTTATATCATTTATTACGTTGTGAATTAATGTAAATGGATCCATAAGTGCCGTACTTTTTATTTCACAAGTAGGCACAGCGTAAAAACAAAAAAACTTGATTAACAACTAGAAAGTGTAGTACTGACTTCCACTCTACTTAACTAATTTGTCGTATGAATAAAACATTTTTATGAAAAATAAATTAAAAATTTTACCTTCATAAAAAACTTTAACTTTCGATTATGTAATTTTCGAGTATGAATTGAATAACTTGGCAGCCCTAAATGAAGGTGAAATTATTCTATAGTCTTTTCGTAATTTTTAAGCGCTTTTTCGCTCGTCATGTTATCGTGTAAAATAGTTATTTAACACATACCTATTATATAATTGTTGATTTAATGAAACGAAAAAGTTCTAATTTAAATGAAGAGTCATTAAAACAATCTTTACAAGTCACAGAATAGTGAGTTTCTCGTTAAAAGCAGGCTTGTGGTTATTAAAATTAGTAAAGCACATGAAATGTGTTTTACCCAATATCTGGCAACAACTGCCGATTGACATGACAGAAGAGGGACAATGATCAATGCTATTCGAGTGCTAACATTTAGGTTATTTCCATATTTGTAACTAGGTCCTTGTTAAAAGTATAGACTCAATTCGGCACTATGCTGCCTATCAGGTATTTGGTGATTATGTAGGTTATCCTATCCTACTCTATTGAGCGACTCGATGCCACCAAATTGGTTTGCCACAAAATAGCCATGTGGTCCGCATTTAGCCAGCATGGTGGACTATAGTCAAATCCTTCTTATCTGAGAGGAGACGTCCTCAGTAGCGATTCCCGTGCTCAGAGGTTGATGATGATAATAATGAACCATGTGGTGGGTACGAGAGCCAAAAGAAAAACAGTTTTTTCAAATTCCCGCTTTTTATGAGCACCGAAAAGATGCTTCCTAGAAAGCGTCTCTTAACTCACACGCGACGTATTTTGGCAATTAATTTGCGAGAGCGAGAGGTCCGTGTAATAAACTCCTCGCACCCTTCGCGGAGCTTATCAATTCTCGTTAAAAAACTGATCCAATTACGGGACGCGAGTTGCAAGCATCAATAAGTTACCGAAACGTCCGAGGGGCCGGTTAAACTCTCCCGCACGGCGCACACCCATTGTAATAACGCATGCGCTCTCAATATTAAAATTTAACAAGGTATTAATTAAAAAAACTAAAGCGAAAATATCTTTAAATTTTCTCAGGGCGCGCTTGAATGGGGCTTGTTTTATTTTTAATTCATTTTATTCGGCGCTGCGCCGGGCGAACGGTGTCCCGCCCACCGGTGATTTAAAATTTTGATTTATCGACGAACGCAGGAGAGGCTAGCGCGCGTGCGCCTCGCTTCGCGGTAATTATAAATATGACGCGGTGCTAAACTGTGCGAATTGACCCTGCGACCCGCGCGGCCAGTGTGAACGAGGCTCGCACTACGCCCTTCGATTCGTAAATCTGCGCGTATTGAATGAGAACTTATTGGGCAATGATATTTATATCTGTAGAATGAAATGACTAAGTAGTTTTTTTTACGATGCCCAAATTCCTGATGACCGAGCATCGTTTTTGCGAATTTTCTTTAATATGTAAGTAGGCACGAGGTACCTAGTAGGTAAGACTAGAACACCTGTGCCCTGAATAAGTTAGTAACTCGATAGATAGATCTGCCATATTGACGTCCAGATAGGTATAGAAGAATAGCGGACCTCCGAAATCATGGTTTTTAACTTGAAAACTTACACAAGAACCTCAGAGGTCATAAATATACCCGGTGTTCAGTAACGCTAGCCATACACGATCAAGTTTATCGGTCAAGTTTGCAGCGGACTTGAAGCGTCCAGTAAACTTGACGGTGTATGGCTATCAGTGTGCATGATGTCATGTGTCACACTTGACGCAGTTGCAAACTTGACGGTAAACTTGATCGTGTATGTCCAGCGTAAAATGTTACGACCCCATTTGATCCTTATAGATCGTGACGTTTTACCGAACATCCTGTATAGTGCCTACCTATACCTAGTCCTACTAGCTAATATATGGAACGGATCTAATATGTGAGTAAGTTTCTAAAAACATCAAATGCAATTTTGGTAAATTATCTATTTATCGGTAACATAATTGTTACAATTTAATTAACCGTTTTACATACCTACATACCTACTTACATACAAATTAATTTACCTTTATCATACACGAATTAAATTCGTAATAAATTAGAATATACATACACTCTCGTCCAATTTGGATGCAAATGTGTAAAATCGTGGAGGCTAGACGGAGCAGCTGTCGTATTTACGACTTCCTCGCTTTCCTACGGGACTCGAGCTCGCTCGTTCCACCTGTTTAATTTTATTCATTCACCATTCTTCTGTAATTTAACTGTAGCATTTTACACACCTTGAGTTCCTGTCCCTTTGAGGTGCGATGAGTGCCTAGGTAGGAGGTACTCGTAGGTACCTATTGAAACGCAAGCACAATCAGTGCGACAACGCTTTGTCGATGCAAAATCTGCGAGAAAGCGTTGTAACACTGCTATGCTTAGGCTGCTGATTCTGATTGACATGATAGATCGAACTATGTGGAATAAGTAACTCTAGGGCGCCCCTCTGCGCTTTGCGTACAAAAATAATTTGGCTCTCATTTAATTTTAACCAATCAAATCCAATAGGTAAAATTTTGTAACATAAAAAAATGTCTGTGTTGTTGTTTGTCAGATTTCTGAAACAATGTATAGGTAAATAGTTTCAAAGTTATGCTGGCTTAAGAATTGGTCTGATCATGTTTGTGTTTATCTTAAGTGTTTATCACTTAATGTTACTGGTACATACGTATTATTTTCATACTATGTTTTGTAGATCTACCAATACTTGCTGTGTAAGAAACGGTTATATCAATTAATTCAAATACTGAATCGAAACCGACCTGTTTTTACTAATTCAGAAATAATGAAATTATTACATCATTATTAACGGTCTAGAAACCTACATCATAAATAAAACATGGACCATTTAATCATAAAATGAGTAGGTACCTAAGATTATAAAAAGTGTAATGGCAAACTTATAATCGTGGGGCCATAAATATCACTTGAAGACAGCTATAAGTAATCTATTATGGCGTTGCAGTAAATCACAAACGGGGTAACCTTCAGGCATTCTAATAAAACTTACAAATTCCCAATGTTTTTTGGTCCTATTGCACGGTGAAACACTGTATGCACACGAGGTTTGGAAGTAACCTACTTGATGCCTTATAAATGTAGTCCCAGATACGACCGTCCAAAATGTAAGGTCAGATTTCCACTAGGTTGGCGGGAAAACATAATATTATATTGAGTTCCTTTAAAGAAAGACTAATTTCCAGTTTGATAACATTTTGCCAGTAGGGTATGATTTATGAGGAATGAGTCCTTTGTAGGTATTATAAAGAGATTGTACAGACATCAAAACGAAAGATGTTTTCGATTGCACAGTTTGTGCAAGCAATGCAAGTAAGTGACCGTTTGTCGCAGTCGATGCTATTGCGTTACTATGATTTTTGTTATTAATTTTAGACTGGGCAGATGCAGTGTAGTTAATAGGTATACAATGAAATAAAAAACCGGTCAAGTGCGAGTCGGACTCGCGCACCGAGGGTTCCGTATTTGGGTATTTTTTCGACATTTTGCATGATAAATCAAAAACTGTTATGTTTAAAAAGAAATAAAAATTTGTTTCAGAATGTACAGGTAAAGCCCTTTCATGTGTTACCCCACTTAGTATAGTTATCTTACTTTGAAAATTGAAACACATTTTAATTTTTTTTAAAATTATGTAAACTAAAATTCACGGTTTTCAGATTTATTCCTTTAATTGTGCTATAAGACCTACCTACCAGCCAAATTTCATGATTCTAGGTCAACGGGAAGTACCTTATAGGTTTCTTTACAGACACGACGGACGGACGGACGGACAGACAGACAGACAGACAACAATGTGATCCCGTAAGGGTTCCGTTTTTCCTTTTGAGGTACGGAACCCAAAAAACAATCCTATAACTTCTATTGAGCTACCTAACCAATGTAGGCAAACTACCATTTCCGATACAACAAAGATTAAATTCCTGTATACGTTACATAGATGTTTTGACGGTTGTCTCTCGTTGGATATGAAACACAGTGTATCGCGCGGCCTCGCCTTGTATCTAATTTGAAAACGGCCGCACTGTCCTTTGCCATTCAATGCAAATTCACACGTTGCGAGAAGCGATCCGACGCTGAATTACCAACGTTTAGTCGCCTCTGGATATTATTTTGAATTCGTTGGTAATGTTGGCGCAGTTAATCTTTTGAATCACACATATTAAGTAGGTACATAGCAAAAACGGTGTAAGTATTCCCGTTGTTAGGCCCCAAAAGGGGACAACAGGGCAGCGGCAGGGTGATTCGCTAACTCAGTGGTCAGCCATCAAACTCATTTGACATTACTTAGGTCTATATTGCTGCTGCACTGAGTGATACAAAAATATTTTTTCGTAGTAAGCCTTTAGTAGTAAATTCGTGCCATCTAATCTTATTCTTAACTCTATGTTCAATGGACTAAAAATAAATGTCAAAAAAATTATCAAAATTGGTTCATAATATTTAGCGGAGTAATCGCGTAACAAACATACAAAAAAAACATATAAGTACAGTCGAATACAGAACTGTCTCCTTTTTTATGAAGTCGGTTAAAAATTAGCTTGATGGCTTTGTCAGTCAATCAGTGTTGATCACTAAGTTACCTAAGTTAGTTAAAATCAAGGACTGAAAGATTTTTTATGGCGCTCGGTACCTATCTGTCAGTCTGATCGCGGCCCACATTTACACGATCAGTTTGCATCTCGAGCACCGCGAGCATTTGTTTTTAACCCCCGACCCAAAAAGAGGGGTGTTATAAGTTTGACGTGTGTATCTGTGTGTCTGTGTATCTGTGTATCTGTCTGTGGCATCGTAGCGCCTAAACGAATGAACCGATTTTAATTTACTTTTTTTTGTTTGAAAGGTGGCTTGATCGAGAGTGTTCTTAGCTATAATCCAAAAAAATTGGTTCAGCCGTTTAAGAGTTATCAGCTCTTTTCTAGTTTTCTTGTAGAAAAGAAGGTTACATAACCGTTAGGTTCATAATATTATGTCAATAGACAAATGTCAAGCTGTCGAGATGGACGTTGCCTAAATACGTAATTATTTATTTGAAAATGATGTTTTGGAAAACTCAGATACTTTAGATCTTAGGCGCGGAATAGTCCAAGAAAATCAGTTCAGCCGTTTGAAAGTTATCAGGTCTTTTCGGTCTTTTCTAGTTACTGTAACCTTCACTTGTCGGGGGTGTTATAAATTTTTAATTTACACTTGTTGATATTGAAATTAATAATCTAAATACCATTTTTGACAATTAACAGCGTTGCTAAGTAGGTACTTAACTTACCGACAGATTAATCTATACTAATAAATAAAATTGGAGTGTCTGTCTGTAATTTCGAAATAACTACCTCATATTAAGCTCATATGGTTATTTGAACGATACCAACACTGAATCACACGTTTTTAAAATTTTTGTCTGTCTGTCTGTCTGTCTGTCTGTCTGTCTGTCTGTCTGTCTGTTTGAAAAGGCTAATCTTCGGAACGGCTGGACCGATTTTGACGGAGTTTTCACAGACAAGTAGAGGATTGATCAGGGAGTAACATAGGCTACTTTTTTAACCGACTTTCAAAAAGGGAGTTGTGTTTTTCTTCCTATGTACACCGAAATCTCCGAGATTTCTGAACCGATTTGCGTAATTTTTTTTTTAATCGATAGAGGAACTTTGTGACAACTTTCCCACGGGATTTCAGACCCTAAATCCACGCGGGCGAAGCTGCGGGCATCAGCTAGTTATATTATAGAAAGGATAAGTTGTTATCTAATTCTTGCCGTAAGATGTGAGTTTGATGGATTTTGATAACACATCTCGGATCAGATTACTATGTACTTATAAACTGGGTGCCTAGTGGGTATGACATTCAAATTTTAACAATTTAAACTGCATTTTGTGTCATCGAACTTGCCGAATTCGGACTTTCGAAATTCGAATTTCGAAAATTTGTCAACCTAATGTGCGATCAACATTGTACCCTAAATTGGCTTCTACATGAAAACAATACAGTATTATCTTTAATTAAATAAAAAAAAACTACTTAATGCTACATGCAAGATAAGGATTGTGCAACCATCGGTAAATAATAGAGTCGCTGTAACTCGTTATCCATCGAGATTATCAATTGATAAAACCGAAAATTAGTGTTATCACTTCCACTGTTATGTTCCATCGAAGGTAAGTAAGTATCTAATAATGTTTTAGATATTATATTTGGTTCTTGTGTTTGATATTATAACTGTAGGATATAATAAAATTAACTAGGTAGGTACCTATCTACTATCTTTCTTTTAGCTTCTGCTAAAACTACTTACCTACTTAATTTTGCAAACGTAATTAGGTACAGTTTTTGTAATAAGTTCATTAAATAAAAAAAATAACTACAGGTTTTACAATTATAACTTTAGGTATCTCAAGAGTATTTTTTGGTATCTAGTTCGCGAAAGGTCGAGATGGCAATCGGGGTGGGGACGCTGTAAGAATATCGTGAAATAAAAAATGTCCTTTTAGTCAAAATATGCAGTTATTCAATAAAATAACCACTTATTTACTTAACTGAATTATTCATGCAAAATGCTTGGTAAAATTTAAGATTTTATTACCTACTTACTATAGTATAATATGTTGAGCTAGATAAAAAAAAACTTGTGACAAATACTTTTAAAATGATAAAACCATTATAAAATAATAATTGCAAGTGATGCACTTATCTTACAAAATATTGACATTGAGTTGAGTAAAACCCTGGAGGAGCAAAATTCATACAAAGACGTAAACTTAGAAATCGTCAACATTTTATGTACTATATATGTATGTATTGCTATATATGATAAACACCGGGGATTGATTATGATAAAATAACAAATACACTATGACAATCGCAATAACCTCTAATTGGCCAATATTATTTCGCTTTTAAAAACATTCTTGCAGCAAGAGTACCATGATTTAGCCAACCCTAAAATGAATTATCACAATTTCTGCAATCGACCAGCAGCTCCAATGCCAGTATGACATAATATAGCATGACTGCTATCCTTGTACAACATACAAGTTGAGCGCATTTTGCGGGACATTGCACGCTCTAATTATAAACATCTCTATACATAAAAGTATGAATAGAAAAAATAATAATCACAAAGTTAGCGCTGGGCCTTCGTATCTGCGACGAGACCTTATTTACATTACAGTGGCGCCATCCATCAACGTCTGACTGAACTAATTACAGTGCATTCCCATGTTTTTTAACCCCCGACCCAAAAAGAGGGGTGTTATAAGTTTGACGTGTGTATCTGTGTATCTGTGTGTCTGTGTATCTGTGTGTCTGTGTATCTGTGTATCTGTGTATCTGTGTATCTGTGTATCTGTGTATCTGTGTATCTGTCTGTGGCATCGTAGCGCCTAAACGAATGAACCGATTTTAATTTACTTTTTTTTGTTTGAAAGGTGGCTTGATCGAGAGTGTTCTTAGCTATAATCCAAAAAAATTGGTTCAGCCGTTTAAGAGTTATCAGCTCTTTTCTAGTTTTCTTGTAGAAAAGAAGGTTAGATAACCGTTAGGTTCTTAATATTATGTCAATTGACAAATGTCAAGCTGTCAAGATGGACGTTGCCTCAATACATAATTATTTATTTGAAAATGATGTTTTGGAAAACTCAGATACTTTATAGATCGTAGGCGCGGAATAGTCACAGAAAATCGGTTCAGCCGTTTGAAAGTTATCAGGTATTTTCGGTCTTTTCTAGTTACAGTAACCTTCACTTGTCGGGGGTGTTATAAATTTTTAATTTACACTTGTTACTATACTTAATAAGCACTGCAAACTGTATTATTATAATGATGATTCTACAATCTACATACCATGCTCGTGATAGAATTTGGTTGGCAATTGAATTGTATTCAATTCAATTCTTTATTTTTCTGTTACAGTGTAGTTTTGTGTATTGAATTCGATTTGTTATTATAAAAATCTAAATAAGCATGAGATTAATGAATATGTGCGATTTTTTTAAATGTAATATATTTTGTCTGGTGGGAGACTTCCGTGCTCTCAGTGAGCGTTCCGACTAAGAAACCGATAAGTATAATAAAACTGCTGCTATGCCCCTTTTTTGTTAGCCCGCATCCATTTTAGACTGCATCATAAGCTTCCTACCAGTAAGATTGCAGTTATGGGATAACTTTAAACGGAATATAAAAAAAAGTTAGACTTCGTGTTTAACCCCCGACCCAAGAAGTGGGGTGTTATAAGTTTGACGTGTGTATCTGTGTATCTGTCTGTGGCATCGTAGCTCCTAAACTAATGAACCGATTTTAATTTAGTTTTTGTTGTTTGAAAGGTGGCTTGATCGAGAGTGTTCTTAGCTATAATCCAAGAAAATCGGTTCAGCCGTTTGAAAGTTTCTATACTCTTACTCTTTTCTAGTTACTGTAACCTTCACTTGTCGTAGGTGTTATAAACTTTTAATTTACACTTGTTATGCTACAGCTTAGTTGCACATTTGGTGTATTGAATTCTTTGTTATTATAGATGGTAGATCATTGCGTCGCGTCGCAGACAAAATTATTTATTGACAGTCTAGTACAAATCCAATTTTGATCTGCCTCTACCTAAAAAGTTACAAGTAAGATTTATTGTTTCGGCACGATCTAGTTTTCATGTTAGACTGCTTTTCTGATAAGGTCTAGTGCCGAATCCTTCCAAAGACCACAAGATTAGACCTCCACTGTCACTTCAGCTCGCTAATTCGTTGAGTTATGTCTGTCACTTTGGGTCTCCCGTAGATTCCTTCGTAACCCGATTCTGTGAACTTCGATGTTGTCCCTTAGAGAAACACCCAAAATAGCCCGGTCCATAGCATGCTTTGACTTTGAACTTGAAGACAAGGCTGTCAGTGTTTTTAGTACATTACAGAAAGCTTTGACTTTAAAATAGTTTTTTTTTTAAATTTAACTTATTTTTGTTTTTGACAACAACACAACATTCAATTGAACGTGTACTGAAAGATTTTTGTGGCGCATGACGCGGCGTGACGCGGGCGTCGATTACGACGTATACGATGTAATCTCGCAGTAGGTACGGCGGCTTGATGTGTCAATCCGATGCGATTCGTATCGGGCCCGTATTCCGACCGCTCCTATTGGGCAACCGACCGCCTTTGTTAACGTAACGGATTCATAAAAATTCGGTCTATGCTGGCTGTTGTGCTGTATCTATCTTGTTCGGCTGTCACTTTTTATTGATACGCCGTATTGAGCAATTAGTTTACAAATTAATAATATAAGCTCTAGAGTCTACTTATACCTTTATAGCTCTAAGGTAAAGTTATCGGATTTAAGGCCAGCATAAGGCTGCAGGTTCAATATTGATGAAATCCGTATCTGGATTGTTTTTGTTGGGGAAGTGAATGTTGATAAGTAACCGTAGGCTTCATATCAAAATATTGAAAGTTACATCTTTATAGGATAACAAATTGTGCACGCATTTTAACTGTGCAAATTTTATTTACTTGAAGTTCGTTATTACAGTTTTCCATCACTTCGTTTTCCACCCTAACCTTGCGCTGTATTTTATTATGAGAGCCCTCTTTATGATGTAAAACCTACACGAAACCTCCCGATACCTACAGATCACACACGCAAAACAGCCTTATACTATTATAAACTGAAACTAACTCTGTGTGGGTGAAACACGATGAAAATCTTTATTTTCACGCTCTATCTCTCTTTATCTAATCGCCCCGGTCTGATAAGGACGGAACGCCGGAAAAACTGGTGCGGGGCGAGGGGTAAAGGCTACATCGATTCCGCGCTTTCACTGCTAGGGGCCATGTAAACCTTTAAAAATAGTGCTCTTGCCATGCGATTGTCATCTCTAAGTTTATTTATTTAGGAGGGAAATTTCAGTAGTGAGAGCTCTTCGGTAAATGGATTGCCTCCCTCTTGGGGGTTCTCATAGTGGGATCTAGATGACGTAGATATGCTGATAGGCGGCTATGTGTGCGATGTGGCTGAACGGAGTTTGTCTATGTGTAGTCTGGTCTGTGTTTTACGAAGTTATACGGGTGTTGCGAAGGGACGCTTCCGACGGGTTAAATTCTGCCCGTGTTTGCAAATATATGAGGGGCTGTAGGTAACCATCCCTTTTTGTAATATAATTTTATGTTTAAGCGTAGATAGGTGGATAGATTAGGGAAGACGGAGGCTGTGATTTGATTTGATTAGGAGGTGTTTGCCGAGGGTCGGGGAGATAAGGCTGATTGGATCGCTAGAGGGAGGGCAGGCCCTTATAGAAATATGTTTTTAATGTGGGTAGCTTATTGAATTATCTCAGTTGAAGCGAGTTGGAGTGAAACTAATCCGTTTGCTGTTTGTTGGTTAATGATTAAAACGAGTGCTTGTTCATTGGCTTAATTGAATTATTTACAATGAATTTAATATGGGTAAACTTTGTGTTTTCTCAGTATGTTTAAGACAATATTGATGTTTTTGAAATGCTGTATAGAATCAGTGGAACGAAAATTACTGAAATGTTTCTTCTCTACGGTAGCTATTTAAGAAATTAATTTTATAAAAATAGATTGATGGTCACAAGAGCTTATTTATTAAAATGAAATCTTAATAAATGAGCAATGCAATTAGAAATCGTGCGTGCCAGTAAAATATTTTCAAAACTGAGCCAGCGACTTTCTTCCTGGGTATCTTTTCCGCACCTTAGTGCGTAGCCATCCGTTTTAGCGTTATTAAATAAAACATAAGTACCTACTCGTAAACTAGGAAATAGGTCTACTATTGCAGATAAAATCCCTTAGATTGACCACTTCTAAAGGGACAGCATTATGTTCTATTATAATCGGTATATTCAGTCCAAAGTTGTCAACAATGGGACCGTTTTTGTTCACGTCACAACACAAAGGAGCTCTGATTTTGTCATCGCGTCCTTTGAGTTTACACTACACTGAAAATTAGAGTGCCACAACAATATGTACTGGATTTGGTCTAAGTACGACTATTTTGTACAAAGCTTTTTTACTTTGGCGGCATACTGTTTTCTGTTTGATAGTTATTTTTTGGAAGCCTGCGCGATATCGATCGCTGAGGAATGCTGTTGACAGTGAAATGGGTTTAACAATTAATAAAACTCTTTGGAGTCTTTGGTTTTCGGGACAAGTGTCCGCATGCCTTGGATTTTTATTCTTCGTACTCGGGAATTTGAAGTTCTCTGCTTTTAATTAAGTATAGTGTCTCTTTC
The DNA here is from genome assembly GCF_905333055.1 of Maniola jurtina. Taxonomy (NCBI): domain Eukaryota; kingdom Metazoa; phylum Arthropoda; class Insecta; order Lepidoptera; family Nymphalidae; genus Maniola; species Maniola jurtina. The sequence goes on along the minus strand of NC_060035.1, from coordinate 4,336,419 downwards.
TGATATCTTTCAAAAGCTGTAGGGAACCACTTATCTCGATAAGGAGAATAGGTAACTAGCTAATTAAATTATTTCCCATATTATTATTTCAGTTATTTCCAAATTCTGTTCAAAAAAATCAAAATATATAGTAAAATATTTCTTAGTGGAGCACAATGTTTTATTGTTCTGATCCAAAAAGAAACGTGATTTTCTTAGTGTTCTTCAGCCATGTCGTTCAGGTATCGAAAATAATATCGGTCATAAAATTACGAATAAACAGCCGTTTTCCATGGAAATAAAAGCGCCCCCACGATCGGTTGACTTTTATAATCGGCTTAGTAGCTACCCCTCGGTTCAGACGACACTCTCCCTTGGGAGCCGCGTGATGCAGCGGGTGTTATGGCTTGATGAGAAAACCTTATCTGCAGATTATAAAATCGGTTTCGCGTAATTGAGTCATAAAAGCTACACTTAATTTTTGGCTCGGTTTGTGAACGGTTTCCACTCACTGTTTATAATATTCCTAATATGTATTAGGTACTTAGGTATAAATGCAATAATGTGTCTGTCTGTGTGTCTGCTAGCTTTTCACGGCCCATGCGTTTAACCGATTTTGACGAAATTTGGTAGGTACAGAGATACCTAGGTACCTAACTTGAGTCCCGTGGATGGACATGTACCTAGCTTTTTATCCCGGAGAACCGAAGAGTCCCCACTTTAAATTTCTGACAAATAACAGCGTTATTGATAGATTGCATATTATCATTTATTTTAACTCAGTAAAAATCTATCTATGCTATAGATATTCAAGGACAAAATTACTTATTTCTTTGACAGCGATACAGATTGAACTCGACTTAGTCATTCTAAAAGATTTGGTTGTTGGCTCGGCTAATATGGCGAGCTCTAATCTTATTCTGGCACAAAGGAGATGCCATGACGAGGCGGATATCGACGCAAGCCATTTAATATTTAGGTATTCCAATATGCATTCGTACCGACGTGTACAACAGGTATAACCAGTATTGATTTAAAAATTGTTACTTCATGTTAGACACTATTGTTTTTGTCTGAGATAAACACGCTTAGTGCATCGGCTTCGGCTGACACAAATACGTATGTACCTACTCGTTTAGATATCTTTTATCTGATCACGAGATCATGATTATTGTAATATAGCCGTTTTATACGTTATGAGAACATTTGCCGCGCGTTTAGTGCCACATTTTTATTTACGTTTCGGTAATGTGCTTGGTTTTCGAGCTCGTCAGTACCGGGAACGATACAGTTTACAATATTAAATCGGACAATACGGCGGTGCGGTCACGATAATCTTGGTAGTATTCGATTCTAGTTACCGAGAATCGATCCGACCGAATAGTTTGTTCGTAATATTTTACGACCTCAATACTTTTTGTTCGATAAATGACATGACAAATTAATGGATTTATTATGAGTCGGATTGCGCGGCTCGTTTTATTTTCGTGTCGGTTTAGGACGAATGCATTTTTAATTGAGTGAGGCACTTTTGTGGACTGTATAAAACGGCCACCGCATGCCGTGGATATTTTTTGTTTGATTGACGTGTAGTAATGGGCAGGTGCGTAAGAGGGCCTTCCGATAGCTACCCGCTTTTTGATTCCATGTTCAAATGTTCACTTTTTGTCGGCCGAGCCGTTTTGCGACCAGCTTTTGTTGTGTGATTGTTCTTAACTTTAATGGGACTGTAAATTTGCAAGTGACGTTTAACATGTGCTTTTTAATCAGGGGCTCATAACACGGGCTTTCTATTTTTATGGTCACATAAATTACACCGAACAATACCTAGGTATCCCAGTTCTAGATGATATTGGCAAAACGGCAGTTGGCTTAGCACCTGAAAGTCACTAACCAGATGCTACTAGTATTCATAAATCATAGGTTGAATGGAAGAAACATCTCGACGTAATTTACCTTTAAGTACCTATTTGTAAGTTGGATATAAAAGGAAAATATACTGCTTAAAAAATGAGTTCTCACGCGCCATTTTAACTTTATGTGTCAAAATATATCATGTCAAAAGTCCGATTTTACCTAACTTTTTTAAGCAGATACATTTTTCTTCTTTTAAAAGAATACTAGCCATGTTAATCATGACTAATATTCCTCTTTCCCTTCCAACTAAGCGTAAAGCTTGTAAAGGCTCCTAGCAAGGAGTAGGAGTAGGTATGACAATAGTGTAACTGGTGGAGTTTAAACCACCGACCTTTCGGAATTCAGCCCGGTACTTAACCGTTGAGCTATTGATGACATTTTTTGAACAGTTTCTAATTACCAGTGATAATAATTTACAGTTTTCTTGTTTCCAGTCGCTACAAAGTGCGGCGCGGCGGGCGGGTACGTCGTGTGCGAACTGCAAGACCACAACGACGACGCTGTGGAGGCGCAACCAGAACGGCGAACCCGTGTGCAACGCGTGCGGGCTTTACTACAAACTACATAATGTGAGTACAATCACAGAATACTTAGTACCTTACAGGTACAGAAGGTTCATTCCGCAAAGACTTACTTATGAGAGACGATAACACAGAGTAAGGATAGTACCTACCTATCTATTATTGGCTCGACGAAGCGGTAAGAGACCGACCCGAGAGGGCTCCATTAATTCCGGGACCTACTAATTACCTATTGAAGAGTCGTCGTGGTCTTTATTTACTACGAGATCAAAAGCGTTGGATTACTCTTATACTGTGACGATAAATAGCGACTCTTATTACCACATAATAAAGTGCAATTCAGCTCGCACAGCGCTGTGGGCTAAAAAAATAAACATCTATCTCTCTTTTTATCGCGTTTTTATGAAGTAAGATTGCAGATTACATAATGTGAGTGCAATCACAGAATATTTAGTCCTTTCAGGTACAGAAGGTTCATTCCGACTTTAAGTAGGTAGGTATATAGCAACTCTTGTCACGACGCAATAAAGTGCAATTCAACTCGTACAGTGCTGTGGCCGAAAATTTAATAAAGATCTCCCTTTCTATCGCGTAATTTCTTGGTTACAGTCACAAAATACTTAATAGTACGTTACAGCTACAGGAGGCTAACGTCACAAAGACGTTTACATAAATAAATAGCGACTCTTTTACGACGCGATAAAGTGCAATTAAGCTCGCACAGCGTTGTGGCCTAAAATTTAATAAATATCTCCCTTACTATCGTATAAATTCTTATATTTGTAAGAGAGATCACAGTGAAAAGTTGACTCGTCAATATAAAACATATTCTAAACTACTATATTCAAAAGTATTTAAAAATACTAAGTTCGAATCGAGTCCCTAGGGCGAGTAAATCCCGCTGGATGAGTTGACTATATTTGGGTTTACTTTGGGGTCCCGCCCGCACCCCCGTGGGTATTGGGGAGTAATGTGTCATAACACCCATACAATTGTGTCAAGTTAAAACGATTGACTTCAATGACAATGCTAATACTACGCAGCCACGATTTATTGGTTTGCGGCATTTCTAAGATACTCTACCTGTAGTGATGTAGAGTTGAAATTTGAAGCAACAGAACTTAAGTGTTGTCAATGTAGTAGTCGTATATTTCGTCGCTGTTTATTATAACAGATAGAGGTATTGTATCCGTAAGTTTTAGGTAGTTTACGTGGTTATTTGCCGTGTGATCCTTCTGCACTTTTCACAAGACGTTTAAATAAATTGCGGCTCATATTATAATAGCAAAGCTAGTGCTGTCGAGGGGGCATGCCTTCGTAGGTAGGTATATTTCTCGGGTTCAAATGAACCCAGTCTGGTTCAATCATCTAGATTCTAGGTAGATGGTTCAATGCCTTAACTGTAGCCATATCTCAAAAGTAATCATGCTGTGAAAAGCTACTAACTTTATTTATCGAAATAATCACGAAATAAAACTTGTAAAACAATTCTCACGACTCTCACAACCCCGTAAACCAAATGCACTTTCAACGATACATTTCATTTCAAAAAGAACAAACATCATGGTATGGCGCGGTACAATGACAGGAATTAACAGTCATAGCGACCCTTCAAGCACTTGAGTTTATTTTTTGTTGTAATGTATACTTTGTTGCCTCTCTCGAACCCGACAATACGGTTTGGTCTAATTATTCTAAATTCTAAAGCAGCAGATGTAGAATACTTGAGGAATGTGTGCACCATTTCGCAATTTATGTTAAACGATTGAGGGTAGATTTGCAATTGATTCAATTTTCCGGAGACTGAGAGAGCAATTCTTAAATAATGCATTTACTGAGTTCAGGTGTTCCAAGTAAATACTTTGTTACTCAAGATTTTAGATGGCTAGATTTTTAGTTGTGTGTGGGCCAAGTAGGTTGCCAAAATATTTGCAGTGATTTTTGAAAACCCATGGAAAGAATGGATTTTCAGTGAAATAAAGCAAAACATTATCTTTTAAAACGTGATACTTTACTTTATAGAAAAGATTTTGTTTCGAAAGTGGGGCGGCATTTGTGCATTTTTGCAAGCGCAAAGTTCTTTTGCACTAATTCATCATACAGGCGTTCAACCATGCTTGCTTACATACTTACCTCTAACTTGACGCTTGTATTTACTTAGGTATGTTTATCTACTTTAAAAAGAGTATGTAACATGGTGGAAAGATTTTAAAGCTTTTCTTTTATTAAATTATACGTATAGAATAGCGACATTAGAGGTAGCTACTTAAGAAGTTGAAGGCATAATGTCGGGAGCACAATACGGGAGTGGACCAGTCGGCAGTCACCAGTAGCGATGTCAAGATGTGAGGAACGCCTCTTCATACATATTTATAGAATCTTGTAAACATTCGCTGGCCCCTTTGGCCTTGGCTGCAGTCCCCATCAATCATACATAAAATGTGAGAATCTAGTTTGAGGAAACGAGTTCGGATCCGCTTGCAACCTTAACGTTAGCGATAAATAATAATTTATTGTAATGTGCATCTATTTTGCATTTCGATTATCAAGATGTTGCTCCATATTATTTTATTGTAAAACGTTCGTTTTCTGTATTCAATCTTTTCAATCTATCTATAAAAATCTGTCGATTACTTATTTACCCACGTTGTTATTTCTTTAGCAATAAATCTATTGATTACAGTTAGTTGATTTACTTGATGATCTAGAAAATGGATGTTAACGTTTGAGACTAATAATAATCAATCTATCTGCAATCTGTCGATTAGTTACTTAGCAACATCGGTATTTGTCAATTGTCATTAAAGACCATAACAATGACTCTAAGTAACTTAATGTCAGATTCCAGATAAATTAAATATTGATTTCAGTCGCAGTCATGTATAATAAGTTATAGCTCATCAGTTCGGGAACGTTGCGGGTTTAATTTTTCATGTCAGTTTTTCGCTTATAAAATAATGTTTATAGATCTGATACTCTCCAGAAAAGTTTCAACTTTTTAGAGTGTCGGCAGTAGAACATTTCGGGATGGTTCATCATTAACTCCGAGACTTTGCAATATGGTTGAAATAGTCATAATGTAATCTTATTATGTTTTAAAATGTAGAGCATTTTTTTTATTACTTAAAGAATGCTCACTATAGGTATATGTAATTATTATTCACGAGTAGAGCATTTTTGTCAAAGTATCGGCCCAGCAAAGGACTATTCAGTAACAATGCGTAAATAAATACAGTATAATGTCGAGCACCGGGCCGCTCGCGATCGATTTCACTCAAAAAACGCGATTCATACAATAACACACGGGGCTATTGTGATGCGACGTCACCCGCGCACGCCGCCTACACAGCATCTCGTTATTCTTGATACATGCATCAAATTATTACATACACACTAATTTTTTCTTTTAGTTAATTAAAATTGCAAGATATGCATTAAAGTTTTGTACTGGCCGTTTAATCCGTAAGTCCTGCTCAGGAAATTTTCGGGAAGAAATATCTGTCTTGGACTGGTAAGGTTCTGCTACGGATCTCCTTATTTGATCACGGAGAGAACTTCAAGCATAGCTCTTCCCACTGTTTACTTTGTGACTCTGAAGTCTGAGCTTTTTTATGAAGCGGATAGTTATTTAAATTGTTATACTTACCGCAAACAAAACACGGAGAAGGCTTCAAAAACATTATCCACGCATGGGCATGTCTGGGCAAGTCCTGCACTGCCGCCTTTATGCCAAAGTTGGTAATTAAAGATTAGTTCAAGAAAGATACCTCACCTCTACTCCACCTCGACTCTACTCCACTCAGCTGGTGTGCGTTGCACCTTAATTTTACAAATCAAAAAATTTAGTATGAAAAAATCTAGTAAGCAATACCAAGCGTAATGTCTACTGAAGATAGGTAATTCAAAACATGCCACACACATTATGATGATTAGATAAAACGAACGGCAATCAATTTATCAGTAAGTAATTAGTTTTGATTTTAGGGAGCTACGAGTACATTCGCATTCGAATTCGCATTCGCATTATAGCTTATCTTCATAAAGATTATGCTTATCGACATCGGAAATTTCAGTGGGTGTACAAACAACTTCTTTATCATAATCATATTATTATTTGATTTATAGTATGAGTTATCAAAATAGGTACCTACCTATTTAGGGAACATATTATAATCTACACCTTGAAGTTATAAGATAATCAATTTTTAAGGTGTTCCAGTTATGACAAGAAGGCAAAGAACTACATTTTGTCTGATTAACACACGAATGAATGTCTTTCAAGTAAAGTGACTTATTATAACGCGAATTACCGTAGTATTAGTAGATAGACCTCTTCAAGAATAAGCCTTTATTTATACGTGGTGAGCTGATCCACCTGGGTTTCAGACTGTTGCAATTTCTGAAAAAGACAAATTTTTGAAATGTAATAGAAAACTTAGGTTTTATTCTAGTCCGAGTGGTTTAAGCTCTACGTTTATGTCAGTCAGTTAGTAGTCAGTTTATCATTTATTTTCGTTGCTTTTGCAAACAACTTTTGGATACAGGATTCGGATTCAAAATAAATACATACGTCAAACATTATAATATTAAACAAACACATCAAGTACTAAGGGGTATACATCGAACTACACCACTCGAATACGTTTCGAGTGTTTACTCAAAACACGCCTCTTAAGTCCTTACAATTGAGCTTGCTTAAATTGCCCTTATAACTTACAGTTACGAACACAACGATCATGATTTTTCGGTTTTGCTAAATGCGTTCTTGTATTATTGTTTTTATTAAAAACATTTTATAGGTCTTTTGATACATTCTTGTTTTGTTGATATGATTGATATGGGAAACTTTAGCTTTGTATAGAATGTTCAATGATGATTTGTGGGTTAAGAATTTGGTTGAAACATGTTTTAGGTTTACAATTATGTTTGTAAGATTGATGTAAACAGACAGTTATAAAAATCTTTAAATTGTTTTATAAAAGTAATAAGTATGTCTTATTTGCCTTAGCTTCGTACAGCTACTGGTAAGTCATACCTATTCAACTTATATACAAAGCGATACGTACTATAATATATTACGAATATGTAATACTTACCTACTTACTTAAAAACCTTATACCTAGATTAAGGATTAGTCCACTCCACTCCACACCAACCAATCATTTTCTGAAAATATACTAAAAATGGCATTGTAGGTAGGCGCAAAAATCAAATCTTATCAAAGTTCCGTTAAAGCTAGGGTCCGGTCCACTGAATCGGAGCGAAGTGGGGATATGCAAATTTTTATCAGATTTTTGTCAGATGACGGAATAAAATGTCATGGCATCTTTCAATAAGTACCTATAATAAATCTGATTGGTCTGCTCATCACATCTCCGCTCTGCTTCAGTGGCCATCTTCAGACACCATAAAAGTTAGGAAGTTCTCAATTCAGTGCGTAGGTATTTTACATATTTCTCAATGATGAGATAGTTTTTAACAAACTTTAACTAAGTACTTAAGCTTAGTGGACACCAATTGAATGTAATAGAAAACTAAATTATTTATTTGGGCAACCACAATACTCGGTTAATAGGATTAACTAAGGTGCGTGGGTTCGATTCTCGGCAGTCAATACGAAATCGCTTAACTAAACTGTTGTTAAAATAGCCATACAAAAATAAACTCTGCGCGTTCAGTAATAAATACTGATTTAGTTAAACGAACGGGGTGCTTGTACCAACCGCAAAGGTTTAACAAAAAGCCCGTCTGTCTGTTAAGGTTTTTATAAATTTGTTTATTTAATTTATCACGCTGGTTTATTAGGTACTTCCTTCTACTTATAAACGATTAAGTTTTTGTGTTGCTTGATTTTTTTCTCATCTACTTAAACATAAAATTCATTATTTCGTGCGTGTTTTTAGTTACTACCTAAATTTTTTTTTGTATTATTTTAAAAACTTTAATTTTAGCCAGGCTTTTTAAATTTCTTTGCTCTATCTACTTAGTTATTTACATGAAAAATTTCAAAATACCTAGTAACTAAGTATAAAACATAAATACTTATAAAATCTCAGTATATAATTACATAATATAATATTTATTATTAGTTGGTAGTTAAATCTCGATGTCGATCTTTACATTTTAAGACACACTATCAATATATTCATACATTCTTTAAAAATACCTATTTATCACACAAACGTTACTAAATTTTAAATTACGTTGTACAAATTGCACAATAAACAAGCACTATCATCAGCAGGCAGCCACAAACCCATCCTTATACATTCACCGATAAAACACTAAACAAATTAAGTTCTAACAATCACTTCGACCGTTTCGTAACTAGATCGCGACGTTAAGTGCCTTCCATACAAAAGTATTGGATTACCAGCTTGCATTCAAGCTAGAGAGAGAGCACATAATAACAGCTCAAATGATACATTTCGAATACAATGGGGCGATCAATTCAATTTTTGAATTGAGAACGCTCTTCTAGTTCTTTTTTTTCCAGGCTAAAGTGCTGTTTTGTTCAGCTAACATCCGAGGGAATCTGACAGTCACTGTTTTTTCTCCTGTTTTTCTTTTGCATTAGATTTAAATGTTGGGTTATAGATACAAAGTAAACCTTCATTTTTTATGCGCCTATTTAGATGACGTAGTTTTTTATAGTATTAGCTATTAGTGTCGAACCGTTTTCGAGATTTTATTTAAGGAGATCGCATACCGCCAAACCTATAGGACATACAAGATCTATCAGATTTGAAAGTGGCACATATTTATGTATTTTCAGTTTTGAAAATATGAATAGGTATGATAATAGCGACGAGTGCGCTTTAATTTGTGGGTAAAGTCTGATTTTTCATGAGACAAATTTCGTTGAATTAAGAATTAGGTAAATTAACAGACCCCATCTAGATAGGGCAGCGCTAAAAGTTGACTCGACTTCATCGAAGAAGAAAAAGAAGAAGCGCCTTTGAGGCCATTATTTTCATGTTGCATGCAAAATATTGTGTCTATTTGAACTACTTACTCTTTTTTTATTTACTTACACCAAAATTTGTAAAAAAAAAGAAAAAAAAAAGAGGAAAGTGTAAAGACAAGCACTTATCTCTTTAAAAGATCTTTATAGATCACATATCAAGGCAAGACACTAAACGTATCCACTCTTTAAAAGTCCTTTTACCTTTATTACTAATACACCTTGTATTCCTAGAAATTAGAACAATAAAGTTAAATTCCGCTTATAAAATAAAGCTTGCTAGTTTTTAACCAGCGGCGAACATGAAAAGAGCCTTTATTACTCATTACATTACATTACACATGCATCTGGCTGGTGGCCAAACGGCCAGCACGTTTGGCCGAATGTTATAATGACATCAATTTGAATATTCAACATCGAACAGCGATCCCATTTACATAGATTCGACCGTTGAATTTTGTGGCAGTGCAAAATGTTCTCTCCTAATTATGTCGCCCTAGTGTTTAATTTTAGCTAGCGATGCCAAAAGCGATAAGGGAAAACGAAAAGCTTTTTGTTTTAATAATTAATTAATATTTTATTTAGTAATGTGGTTGACAACTGCCGTAAAATGCAAGCCTTTAACATTTATACTCAAATACAAACAAGCTGACGCCCACGACTTTAGGTGTTGTTTTTGAAAATCCCGTGGGAAATCTTTGATTTTCGGGGGTAAAAAGTACCCTATGTTTCTCTCAAGGTCTTTAATTATATTATCCGTGTATAAAATCGCGCTGTGGCGTGACTGAAGGGTAAAACAACAAACAAAAACGCTTTCACATGTAGGTATAATATGGATTGGATAATGATGCAAAAGTGTCTGTCTGTCTGTCTATTTGCTATATTTTCACGGACTATTCGTAGACCAATTTTAACAAAATTTTGTGCAGAGAGCTTTCATCCTAGAAACGCACCGAAAAAAGTATTACTTATCTAATTAATGGATGGTAACGATATGCAGTTGATTTGAAATTTGCCGTGCGTATGAGGTTCCCATGCGATTGCAATATTTGAAGTTTCCGACCTAATGCTACAGGAAGTTATGCCTACAAAGACCTCCTCATTGAATAATTAATCAAGCATTGATTGTTTGGCATTGAACTCGCTTTTAATTTTATTATTTTGCATATCGTGCTGAATGGTGACATATCGTTTTCACATATTTAATTTCGCTAAAACCCATCAATTGAATGAAACAACATAAATAGAAGTTAGCGTTTGCGCAGTAGGCCGGAAAGATTTTATCTGTTGGCAATACAGAAAAAATGGCGCCCACCGGAAGTGTCCGAGCGCGCGGCGCGTTACCATTTTTTCTTTTTTGTTTTAAATGGCTTTTTCCCGGCAGCGTTCGGCCGGAAATGCGTTTGCGTAGAACGAGCGTAAAGCAAAACGGTAGTAGGTTCAATAAAGGTTATATGCAATTCTGACACTTGACACCGTTTCTTAGAGTTAATTTTGCTTCATCAGGTGTGTGAATGGAACCGTTTTCTGTGAGCTCGGAGGCATGGTGTGTAGCGCTAAATAGCATGTTTTTATTCATGAGGCTCCCATTCTGTTTAGCGAGCGATTCTCAGCTGATTTATTGTCTTTGTAATAAATTTGGGAAACTGTGAATCGTTTTTGTTCTCAGGAATAAACTACATTTATAAATAAATACGTACATTTAAACATTATTTTGTTCTTGATTCTATAAACTAGTTTTTGATAAAGAGCCTTCTTATTAATACATAGAAATAAGATGAGTGTATGTAATTTGTATCCATATCTAAAAATATAATGGTGTGAAAACCTGCACAGTTAAGCAACATGCACACTCTGTTTTAAGTATACACTTTATTAAAGAGGAAAACACATAGTAAGGAGGTATAAAATATCATAGACAAATACAAATACCGTAAAAATCTGTTTATAAAACAGAATTTTGAGCCAATATTGGTCGAGGCAGTTAGAGTACCGAATTTTTTTGGCACAGGCCCTATTAAATAAATTCACATACATTCTTGCATAGGGCATTGCCCTATGTTGGCTTCTGTTGGCCCATCGTGCAGAGGGGATTTCAAATATATTTAAAAAAGGAACAAAATGGCAGCTGCACGTTAGTCGGGCGATCGTTAGCGCGATAGCAGTGTCCTTCTAAAAAACAATTACACCCAGCTTGCCTACAATGATTTGTGCAATAAACAATGTAGGTAAATCAAAACATAAGTTATAAAAATATTAAGTTTTCAAATATTATTTTTATTAAGTTGATCATTTTCTTCTGATAAAGATTTCGTTATTTTATAAATATTTGTGCTGGAATTCTGTTCTTTTCCATTTTAAATACAACTTGACCAATCACTATTCATAACTATTATAAAATATATGAAAGTGGGGTTTTTTGTTTGTCTTTCAATCACGGTGCAACGGAGAAACAGATCGATGTTAATTTTTTGCATGGATATAAAAAGACATGGAGAGTTATATAAGCTATTTTTATTATTTATTTTAATAGTTTAAAATCTAAACTTTAGATAATCTCTTTGGATAGAGTACAAGATAAAACATCTACAGCTGATTTCGTAATTAGACGATGAAGACGCCTGTGCAGAGATGACCGTAGATCTGGCGATCAGCCACCTTATCAGCGCCATCTCTTGTGATCTACGGGGAACTGAAATATCTTCGGCGGGAAATTTTCTTTGAATGACATTCATTTGAAACTTTTAAATAGTACAAGTGATTATTTTACGATTTTTACTAATTATTTAGTATTTCAGGGTCTGACTTTCGGGAATTTAATGTATCGCCAGGATCAAAAATTAAATTAGGTACAAATTATAAATCATTCTCTATACCTACGTAAAGTTTTTACTGAATTTTTTCTATTGCGTCAGCACAATCCACGATTTCGAAATTCAATCTTCCGTAATAATTATGTTATCGTGTACTAATCTACCAATATCTTATCAACAACTTCAAATGATACAAATCGAACGCCACAGTTACTTGGAGTCACCAGAAGTGAAAACTTAAAGATATGAAAAAATAATATGACAGTGTTTTTTTTTTGATTTTTAAGAGGGCTCTCTCCGTCACTCGTTTCATACAATCGTATTTCCAATTTCATTTGAATACTAAGCAACCAAAGTCCATGAAATTTTGCAGACATATTCTAGAAACTAATATCTATGTCTGTGGTTTTCCAGATTTCTGTTAAAATATTCGGTTTCAAAGTTACGCGGTCTTAAAAATTTTCATATAAATCTTTGAGCCCCTGTAATTTTAAAACTACATAGTTTTAGAAAAATCTAAAACACCACAGACACAGATATTAGTTTGTAGAATATGTCAGCAAAATTTTATGAACTTTGGTTGCTTAATATTCAAATGAAATTGGAACTACGATTGTATGAAACGAGTGACGGAGAGAGCCCTGTTAAATTAATTGTAGTATCAAAAATTAAAATTTCATAATTTGTAAATTCAACCCTTTAACATTATCGGCAGTGCGGTAACTATTAAGATTAGCGAGTCGGTGACGCCATTTTCAAGTTAGATAGATATTCATTACAAAATCGCCCAACCCGACAAAAGAAGTTTTCACTTAGGTCGAACGTTTCTTAAAATAGCTACATAAAAAGCGTGTTTTATTTTCGGCCAACCCGTCTATTAAAGTTAAAACATTTCCTTCCTCCGTCATAGCTCACACGTTAGAAACGTGTTTAGAGCACAGGTAATTAACTCGCATATCAACCATATTAGAGTAGATATCGGTCGATTGCGTTCACTAAAGATTTGGGCCGTTCCCCCTCCGGTACATCTGTAAACATCTTAGAGATAGGCATCTGACGTTTGACACAAAGCGCGGTTGCGGGAGATACTATCTAAGAACTATCCGAATGCCTCCCTCCCGTCCCCTCGCTCTACCCACTTCCCCGTCTCCATAACTTCCTCAGCTCTTCGTCTAATTATTTATTTATGCCCGCTTATCAGAGCATCGATGCGCTCGGCGGCAAAACTGCGTGTTTTCATGAGCACGAATTTAGAATGGAGCCATAACGTTATCATTTAAGCGATCTCAGTGACAGTCCGTTCTAAATCGCCTCAATACTTTGCTACGCTATTTATGCCCGCGCTTTTAGACGTTTAATCACGGCTAACTTTCCTAGTATCTTTTTGTAGTCTTTAGGTATGTTGCGGCTATATTCTATAATGCGATACTCGAAAATACAATTCTTACAGTCTTTAAAAGTTATATTACAACTTTTTTCAAGAATGTCCCGTTATTACAGTTTTACTCTTTTTTACTTGCCTTTCCTAAAAGAGTATGCTGTTAGGAAAGGCAAGTAAAAAAGAGTAAAACTGTAATAATGGGACATTCTTGAAAAAAGTTGTAATATAACTTTTGCGCTTTCCTGAATTGAAAGCGCCAAAAGTTTATTCCGGCTGCTACAGTCTTTAAAAGTTTTATAATCGAAATATATTAAGATCATAGTTATTTATCAATTAATAACCAATTTCGCATTGGTCAAAAACTAATTAAATTGTAATTCAGCTGTCAATCTTTTGTGAGTATTAGGTTCGCCATTTGTTTTGTTTCCTTTTTAAAGTTTCAAACGAACGTAGGTATTTAGTTTATTGTAAATCACATTGAAATTATATCTTTAGAGATTTTTTCTTCTTTCTTTATAAAAAAAAATATAAATCAGTAAAATCGATTGAAAACAGTTATTATTAATGTTGAAATCTGTTTAAGTGCTCGAAAGATTTTGTACGGCAGAGTTACATACAAGAGTTAGTATGACAAATAGAAAAATCTGGTTTGAAATTAGAAGCGACCTCTAGCTATTGAAGTGAACATATGTAGGTACTTACCTACATAACACTTGGTATAAAATAGATTCAAAATTTCGTAGAGCCAATAAATATAATCAGTCTCCAAATCAAATCAGTCAAAATGGAACTCAGCCCGTCATTAACTCGCTTTATTTGGTCACTTGCACAGGAGTTCAATGTTATCTCAAGGATTAGTGTTAGAATGAAAGATTTGAGGAAAGAGATCTCTAAACAATAAGGTTAAAAGAAACGACTCAAGAGGTCAAGAGTCTAGACAGAAAAGCTTATCGCATTATGTTAAACTTCACTTGATTGCACGTTATAATTATGTACTAACATTTCACTTGTACTCAGAAACAGGGGCATCTGTTTATAATTACATTAATGGAAGAAAGGTGTCGCCAATCGATAACCCCAAAAACTCCGAAATAATTGTCGTACCGTTTTACACCGTTACCACGAAACCGTCGTTCGTAATAACTAAACCAAAAAAAAAACAAAGTTTATGACATCTCATTCCGAAGTGGCCAGGCCAAGGTGTAATTTGATTGAAAGCACCAAAAAAGCCTTATAATCATATAATAAGTGGTGGAATAATTACTAGGGTCTTAGGAGCAGGTGATTCTTGGTCCGCACGCGTCGCGCCGCCAGTCCATTTACAACTTCGGACCCACGTTACATGATTACATTGAAACACTAAATTGTTGTAAAAATATTGCTTTGTAATGAATAATTTAAAATAGACCATTGGGAAATGTATGTGAATAATTTGGCTGCAGCTGTCTTTCTATATCAATAATGAATTAGAAATAAGTACTGTGAGTGTGAGCATGAGTTGTTAAAACTGCAATGGGTAATTAGCATATCTAATTACTTAGGTACCTACCTACCTTCTTCAGAAATGGAAATGTTAGTTAGACCTTTATATTATTCAAATCTCATACAAAAATTTAATATAACCTAAGCAAATCTTTGAAAAGGAAATAAATCTACCAGGCTATCATAAGTGTTGCGAACCAGAGTTATCGATTATCGAGAAGCTGTTAAAGTTTGTGTCGATGTCGACAGCTACCGCTCGCTGACCGCGTATGAATTAGTGTAGCGTGGTAGCCGTATGAGATTTACTGAGGACCCGCCGACGTCTAATTGGACCGGGTTCGATGCCACAGGCGCGAAACAGATAAATTTATTGCGTCCTATAATTGTTTTTGAGATATGCCTTTGGAACTTCAAGCGCCATCTTCATTAGAATGCTAGACTGTTCACACAAACAAGAAAAAACCGTTTACTATGCAAATTGGAAAGTATTTATAGAACCTGAGTGTAGTGATATATGTGAAATCTAATTATATGTAGTTCGTAGTAATAAAAAAGCCTGTTCATGTAAAAGTACAATTTACTAGCTAAGCACAAACTTCCGCGTAAGAAGTCGGCAATAATTTTACAACGTCCAACAAGTAGAGTCTCTTCATATTCGCGTCAAATGGATTACTTCCGTTCTTTAATATTTATTAGGTTACATTCCAAAGCCAGTTATACACGAAATCCCTGTCAGCAATGACCTCTATGTGGTACCACAGGATGGGTCATTCCAAAACAAAATTTTTGCAAGCTGTAATTCGTCTTTGCTTACAACTTGTTAACCAGTGTCATACTATTCTGAGGGCTCTCTCCGTCACTCGTTTCATACAATCGTAGTTCCGATTTCATTTGAATATTAAGCAACCAAAGTCCCCTTATTTTACTCGTACATTACAGACAAACCTATTTACAAAGTCGTCGCCTGACTGGAATGCGCTATTCCTTTTCATAAAACAAGGATAATAAAAATGTATGCTAAGTATGTTTTATAATCATTGAGGCTTTATGATTATAGGTATGTGCATACCTCGTTTGCAATAAAAACATTAAAGTTTTAAACCTTGTGTGGGCAGGTCGTTTCTTAGGTAAAATATTGAATAACATTCATGTATAGGTATTAATAAGACGATCAAGTGCGACAAAGGACTTGCGCGCTGACATGGTTCCATGTCTGTACTATTAGTGAGTAGTACTAAATGTAAATATTTAGCATATTTTGAATCACAGGTTTGAAAATTAATTGTTTGTTTTGTGATTATTGACTTGTGTCCATCAATATAGAATCTAGTGCCACAGCCCACAAGACCTATCTTTGAGGCTTTCAAGATTGTAAATCCGTAAGTGGGTGGTCTTTTCGTAAGAACAGAGACTCTGAAGTAGGTATCGTAGCACATTGCAGTGTGAAGCTGTATAGACTTTAGTTGTCATATCAGCTTATTACTTCAAGCTTCTTCGAGAAAGTGGACCTTGATACACGGACAGAAATACAGATAACCGAACCATGATCATATATAATGGTTTTGTACAAAATTATAGTTTCGTCCAAGCCGTCTATTCATATTATATCGGTATATCATAACCATTTTAAAAATAAACTGTTAGAGCTCTAAGGTTTTAATTTAGCACATTTTAAAAATCCATTAGATCTCTACCGCTATACAGAGATATACCTACTTGAATTTTGAAAAAAAAAAAATAGTCTAAAACCCTAAGCTCCGAGTTAAAGTTTCTTAGACAGATTTTGGGAAAAAAAACTAGCGTTTAAGAACAATGAAAGACTGTCAAAAATAACCTTGCAATCGTTTTAGGAACTAACATGTCTATGGAACTCTACCTTATATACGTGTTCTGATTTCTGACCCGCACTTGACGATTTATTACTTTTATAATGAGGAACGGAACCCTAAAAATGTTGCAAGCCGGTCGCAATATTTAAGTTTACAAAGCAAGATAATTTACAAGTTGTTTCCGCGATACGGACGTTGCCTATCGATAGTGAGAACTAATTAACATTTGATAAAAAACAATTAAAAACCGCCATTATATTTAAGAATATAATAAAATTACCATTTAATTTTGTTTTAAAGATAGCCGCTATCTGAATTGTAAACATAAAATCTAGTTTAAGGTAATTAATTGTATCTGCTCTGATCTTAAGTAGGTTTTATGGTTTTTTTGGGTGGATTTCTCCTTTATTTTGTTAAAATGTTTCATTGCTTGTTAAGTAGGTATACCTATTATCTCATATTTTTAAAGCAAAATTTTGGCGTCATTTAAGTTTTATAGCCCGTGCTATTAGTTAAAGCTCCACCACTCACCCATGAATATCAAAAAGCATTTCGATTCAGCTGATTTCCTTTTTATTGTGTTCGTAATAACTGATAAAACAAGGTTTGTATGAAACAAAATTTTTAGAAAATTCACCGGAAAAGTCGACAATTTAATGAAAATCTCAATACATTTCTTCATTAGTTTTATATTAGTACCTAAATTGGGGCAATTCGCTAACTACGTTAATTTAAAACCATTCGGCGCGGGCGCAGCGGCCACCAGCGTTGAACGGGCCAAGAGGCGCAAATATGAAAACCTCGATGGGAGCTTCACATTTGTGCCTTTTGGCCTAGGGACATTGGGGCCCGGGGGCTCTTGCTCTTTTTGAAAAAAAATTCGCAAAAGGTTATCGAGTCAACCGGTTTCGAAAAGCTAGAGCTGCCAGCTCTTGGGTAGCTGGCAGCTACCTTGGGCAAAGAATTAGTTTGGCTATCCAAAGGTGTAATGCTGCCAGCATCTTGGGTACAATGCCTCGCTACGATGGTCTCGATGAGGTTTTAGATTTAGTTTAGTTTTTAATGTGATTTAATTATTTTTATTTGTTTTAGTTTTAATTTAGATGGAAGTTTATTTTATAAAAAAAACTCTTCTATTGAGTACAATAAAATATCATATAAATGGAGGTTGCTAATTCGAAAAAAATATGAGAAATCCAAAATACGAATTGGTGCGACTCGTCACAGCTCACACAGGGCGTATAAATCGAGGTTGTCGATAAATTTGGCGGGAATATAAATCGTATTTTCAATTATCCCTGAAGTAGCAGCTGTCGACTACTGCCCCGAGTATTTATTTTAATCACACACAAGAACACACATAAGTAATACAAAGTCCTGGTCTCCGTCGACATCTCTCGAGGCACATTCTTAATTATGAAATATTGCTTATTGCAATCACTGAACCAATTGTCAATTAACGACACTTGCATCGTCCATCTTTGGTGATATTTATGTGCTGAAATACCTACAGCCCAGTTCATAAATAAATTGTCGGCTATAATAAAGTATCAATGTCATATTAAAGTAAAAGTGTGGTTTCCTGCCGGCTTCTTCACAAAAAACCGAATTTCGAATTTTATTAGTGGTAGAGTTTTCACAAATTGAATGTTGGTAGCTCAATCTCCATTTGAATCGTAACCATGGCTTCCTGCAACCAGATGAAGGTACCTAACTATTAGAAAAATTAGACATTAATGAAACCATTTTCAAACTGGAAAACTATCCTTGTTATTCTCAATCAATCAGTCCCTCATCAATCCACCACGGGTCCTCTACTGAGCATAAGTCTCTCTTCAGAACGAGAGGGTCTAGACTCTAGGCCATAGTCTACCATGCTCGCCAAGTACAGATTTATAGGTTTTACACACCTTTTTTGAGAAAACACACACACATTTTATAGAGAACTCTCAGATATGCAAATCTCACGATGTTTTTGTTAATGCTAGTGATGCCTATTTTTAACCCCCGACCCAAAAAGAGGGGTGTTATAAGTTTGACGTGTGTATCTGTGTGTCTGTGTATCTGTGTATCTGTGTATCTATCTGTGGCATCGTAGCGCCTAAACGAATGAACCGATTTTAATTTAGTTTTTTTTGTTTGAAAGGTGGCTTGATCGGGAGTGTTCTTAGCTATAATCCAAAAAAATTGGTTCAGCCGTTTAAAAGTTATCAGCTATTTTCTAGTTTTCTTGTAGAAAAGAAGGTTAGATAACCCTTAGGTTCATAATATTCAAGTGTCAATTGACAAATGTCAAGTTGTCAAGATGGACGTTGCCTAGATATACATAATTATTTATATGAAAATGATTTGTCGGGGGTGTTGAAAATTTTTAATTTACACTTGTATTGTTTAAAATGCACATAAATACGAAAAGTAAGAGATGCGTGCCCGAAACCGAACTCCGGACCTCTCAAATTACTCCTCGATGCTTAGTTATTAAGGTATAACTGTACATCATCTCAGTTACGATCAGAAGTCATCAAAACCTTTATTAGATATCTTTATAAGTGACATATTGCGTTAAAAATAGCAATCGATAGATCATAAAATAAATCACATACATAGTAAGATCAATAAACCTCAAAATACCTACTTAAATTACCTACTTAAAGCCATTGCGTGATAACGTAAAATCTACTTAAGTGATTATAATTTTAATTAATGATAGCTATACTCATTATGAAGACAAAGTACGTAAGTACTTATTTTTATCGCCTATTAATAAATTATTGTACTGTAAGATTTTCTCAAAGTAAGGTTCTTACTATCGTTCTTGCGTCAACAGCTGGACTGGCTTTTTTAAGAGCATCTTTTTTATCCAGTAGGATACCTGCAGTCACTTCCTTTTACCATCTTGAGTTCATTGGATTTTCAGGCTGGAAGTCATCAAGTCCAGGACACTGTGGCCATCGATTTTACGAGACAGGACCTAAGTATCCATCGCCACTGATTTAACTTTCTTAATATATTTTCAGCTAATTCTCTCAGGACTTCCTTTGTTGCCCATAGGTTGTATCCAAATCGCTGTTCATCTGGAATCCAAAACCAAGATTTATGTATAACTTTATAAGTAAGTACCAAGATATGTTGCGCAGGCGCCGGTCGCTCGATTGCCATGCTAACAACGCGGAACTAATTCTCTGACAACACTGAGAGAGCCGTCTCTTCATTGAACCACGCAAAATATGCGTATCTTTTTTGAACTTTTAAACGATATGTGAAGGCAGAGATAGGGATGGATTAATTCTCGTTGTCAGTATTATTAATTTATTCATGGCAACATTTGTATACCTACTATCGAATTAAAATTAAAAATATTAAAATAAAGGGTGTTTGAACTAACTTAAAAAGTTAAAATTGACTTTAATAAAGTATGGATAATAATTGGGATGTAATAAGTATTTTAAAGAGATTTAGAAAGATTATTTTAAGAGATTTAGAAATATCAGCAAGGGTAAATGGACCATAGCCTGACGGTCTAAGGCCTTGGGGGTTCGATAGACGGAAGTTTTGAATCCTGCCAATATTGAAGTTGTTTGAAGATTGAATTCCTAAAATTTTTGTATGTATCAAAAATGTTTCTGTCGAGTTTTCGTTCTGTTATTCTAACACAAAGAAAATTCTACTTTTTTAATAAGTCAGTAGGCAATAAGTAAAGTGAAGCCAGCCCTTAAAAATTCCCGAACCCTTTCCGTTTACAGTTGGTTGGATCTCATTCACGCGCCACTCTTTCGCAGCTGGAAGTTAACCGCGGCGCCACTGCTTTTTGTGCGAAAGCAAAAAAAAAACGGTCAAGTGCGAGTTGGACTCACACATGAAGGGTTCCATACCATAGTACAAGAAATAGCACTGTTTTTTTTCGTGATGTAACTTCAAATTCATGGTTTTCGGATTTTTCATGTACTATGGTGCTATAAATTGCTACCTGCCAAATTTCATAATTCTAGGTCGACGGGAGATATCAAATATCCTACAGATTTTGATTCCCTTGAGTTTGACGTGTCTTGAGAGACAGACATACAGGCAGCCAGACAATGAATAAGGGTTCCTTTTTTCTCTGAAGATTCCTACGGAACCCTAAGAAGTTACTTTTACAAATAAATCCTTGGATGAAAATTTTAAAATAAGCAGTGCTCCTCATATTATGCGAATAATAAATAGGACGTAAGATTTTCGCATTTTAGTGAACCTACTCAGGTTTTCTAATACAAAAATTCTACTAAACCGATGAAACTGTGTTAAAATACTAATAAGCCTAGTTGTCCAGAGTTTGATTCTGGGCACGCACCTCTAACTTTTTGGCGGTATGTGCGTTTTAAGCGATTTAAATACCACACGGTAAAGGAAAAAAATCGTAAGGAAATCTGCATAGTATTCTCCATAATGTTCTCAAAGGTGTGTGAAGTCTGCCAATCCGCACTGGGCCAGTTCAGCGTGGCAGACTATGGCTTAATTCTGAAAGTAGGCCCATGCTCAGTACTGGGCTGGCCATGAGTTGATGATGATCACTCAGGTTTTAATAAAATGAGAACTAATTTGAGGAAATGAGTGTCTGTCTGAGTTAAGCGGGAAATAGTAGCAGTAGTTTGGCCTAGACCCTTGGTCAATATGGTTTCTTGAGGTATACAGGCCTACTTGCCTGATTGGTCAGTAGTGTGAGAATAAACATATCTCCTGTGACCTTCTCTATTATTGTTGTGTCAGCTAAGCCATGTTGTTTTGGCTTAGGGTCTCGTGGCCTTGTTCTTTGTGATAATTTGATTTCCAAATAAATAGCAGAGTCAAGTCTGTTAAACTACGTATGAAGGGTAACTATTTGAAGCCAAGGAGCTACCCTTTTTCAATGTGTGTAAATGCTGTTTTTGTTTGTTTAACTGTGCTTTTAATAGAATTAGTGGTGCACGAGATTTCGTTTCAGATAACTTACTGTATGATTCCATTGACACGAAAAAGATCCTGATATCCCCAAGTCTTAGAAGGCAGTGGATTCCGCGTACAAGTTGCGTGTGGCCACCGGTGTCGTCGCGGCCAATTGCGACCATTCGTTTATTTGTCTGCTCGCCACATTTCTCCCGACCTCGAGACCATTTCGCCCTTTAATTGCTGCTTTCGACACGAGGCTGATTGGATCAGATGGCGGGATGGTTTTTTTACGAAATGTGTACTTTTTTCAATGCGGTTTAGTTCCGAGAATTATTAGTGGGGTTGATGACACAAACATTCAAGTGAAGTATGTATCTCAGTGCAACGGAGTCATTTCCGAGAGTAGGTAAGGTTTTATAACAAAAAACCGGCCAAGTGCGAGTCAGACTCGCGCACCGAGGGTTCCGCATTTAGGTGTTTTTCAGACATTTTGCACGATAAATCAAAAACTGTTATGCATAAAAATAAATAAAAATCTGTTTTAGAATTTACAGGTAAAGCCCTTTCATATGATACCCCACTTAATATAGTTATCTTACTTTGAAAATTGAAACACATTTTAATTTATTTTTTTGTGATATTTATAACCACAAATTCATGGTTTTCGGATTTTTTTCCTATCCTTGTGCTATAAGACCTACCTACCTGCCTTTCATGATTCTAGGTCAACGGGAAGTACCCCATAGGTTTTCTTTAGAGACACGACAGACAGACCGACGGACAGATAGACATGCAGACAGACAGACAGCAAAGTGATCCTATAAGGGTTCCGTTTTTCCTTTGAGGTACGGGACCCTAATAATGAAGGATGCCCATTGTAAAACTCGTAACTTCGGAAGAGACTTATCACGTAATAACCCTAAATATAACCACAGTAGTTACAGTCATTTTCAGACGTGAAAAGAAACTGAAGTCGCAAATATCGCAAATCTCAAGCTATCTTTTGTTGCATTACGACATAATCATTGAATGGTTTACTTAGCGTGTTAGAAAAAAAGGGTAGGTAATATAGTTGCGGTTATAAATTGTCATTAACATCGTTATCTTAGCTGATTGTATATAAGAAGGCAGGCTTGTGGGCGTGTAAGTGGCTCTATTATGTTTTGCGATTTATAAAGTGTTTGATTTTCACACGATTGATATCTATTGTAACTTGATATAGGTATTTCCAAGGCGTTTGTTACGGTTGTTATAACTTGACATGTCATTCGATAAAAAGACGCACGCGAGTCGCGACGTTGATGCTTACAAAATAAAAGACGAGATAAGTAAATGTAATTGTACCTCTAATAATATGCGAATATGTTAATAAAAAGGGTTTGATTTGAGCATTTACCCATAAGATAGTAGGTAACTTTCTTTTAATAAAGATAAAGAATTTTCACATTCCTTTATGCAAATTGTAAATTACAATAGTAAATTACAAAAATAATGTGTAAGAAATAATATGATATTGTTTTTGAGAAGTCGTAGTTATAGATAGGTACAATAGGTATATGATACTAACAACAAATAATTCTACTGCTACGTGGGCTACATTATCTACTGGCGGCCATAACATCAAAATATTAGGGTGCCTTTCCACCAGAGATGTGCTATGCAGCTATGCTGCGAAGATGTGAAATCTACGCTACGAAAATATGTGACCGTTTCCACCAATACTAAGGTACTCTGCACATAGCTACACCACTCGTGACGGCCCATAGCAGGCATCCATAGCACGCATCCTTTCATATAAAAAACATGTCTTAGTTGAATGCGTTTCCACCAGTGCTAAGCTAAATGAATATTATTGGTGGATATCAAACGCATCCATAGCAACGTAGCATAGCACATCTCTAGTGGAAAAGCAGCCTTATGACGCTCAAGCGCTCTAACATTGATTAACGTAGCTAGGCAGTCGCAGCCAGGCTGCCTAGGTAGCTACGCGGGCACTGGCAACCTGGCAACCATCTTACTTAGGTACCTACTTAACATCACTGACAGAGCTAAGAAATGCCCGAACGCTTTCGAGAGCCCGAACGTCTCGATGGAAGCCATAACTGCCAGAAACAAGTATAAATTTAAAAATAACACCACCGAAATGTGAAGGTTACAGTAACTAGAAACTAACTGATAACTTTCAAATGGTTGAACCGATTTTCTTCGATTATAGCTAAAAACACTCTCGATCAAGCCACCTTTCAAATAAAAAAATCTAAATTAAAATCGGTTCGGCAGACAGATACACAGATACACACGTCAAACTTATAACACCCCTTTTTTTGGATCGGGGGTTAAAAAAGCAATTGCTCAGGCGAAAGTAGCCAATAGGTGTCTAACTGTCTAGCCTAATCAAAAATATACTACTTATTATAGTTGGTTATCCGCTAAGCGAAATTGAGTAGTGTTCTTTATACCTTAACAAAAGTAATTGCCATCGTTATTTAGGTAAATATTGACAGCGATAGGCGATTACCCGCACAAAAACAAAAGCGGCACGTAACAGCGATCGGTTTCAATGCGGTTTCAATAGAGCCATTTAAGGCAGTTTTTGCCTGATAATAGCTGTACACTGTACTGTATACAATTTTTTTTGTTGTGTAATTGGTTGCTAATTCTTAAGGTTTGTCGTGCGGTACGGCTGTCTAATTTATCTGATCCTTATCGATTGATTTACAGCTAACCGGGGTTTGTACAATTTCTCTCGCTGCGTGACCGTTGCATTCCATTTTGTTCTGGTTTTATTGCAATTGGGCCATTTGGAACAGTACCGAATTTTGTTTCATGACCGTTCAATTGTCGAGCGAATTAAAACAAGTGGAAATTTTAGTCTTTTTTTCGAGGTGTTTTTAAAGAAACATTGTTTTAAACTCTATTAAGGTGCCTGTAATCAACCGAAAATGTGTTTATTTGGTATCGTCCTTTGTTTTTCTTTTAGTTTTGGATACAGTATTTTGTATTTTATCGTGTCAGAGAGTTTGACCTCACGTATTATGGAGATTTATTGCGGTTCGGGATTTTTTTAAACGTGAATCACAGTTTTTCTGATTACTCGTACATCACTGGATTTGTCACTATAGCTTTCTCTAGAACAATAGTAGGAAAAATAATTATTACAAAAACTCCTTTAGTCGTTACTCTGAGTCACTGTTCAATTTTTTAGTGGCTCGGAAAATAAACTAGGTAGGTATGTAAAAGTCGCTTGAAAACGTAGGTTTAGGTATGTACAATGTGTGTAATGTGTATGTTGATTTCCCTTTCCCAGCTAGGTAGATAGGAGCAAAATCAGTAAAACGCACGTAAATCTGCTCTAATTATACCAACGCGAACACAAAGCTCCCTGGCTGTCGGAAAAATTACTCGCACCGTGTACCGTGCGCATTTTCCATGGCATTGTACGTGTGAGCCTGTTATTTTCCCATTTCAGCGGTTATACGGCGTAGATAGACACGACGCAATGGCAGCGACGCGTGACGACAACGGCACGGCAGGAGTCAGGACACCACATTGATCGAGTGTACAATTACTTACAGGGAACTGTAGGCTTAGTACAGAGTTTTACTTACCAACGATGATAGTGTCCTAGCCTTCCTTCAGTGCGCCTAGTATGAGATTTTATATATCACTAACGTTGAATGAATTCGAGCTTCGAACAATTTAGCATTAAATGGACCTTAATTGTTTTTAATCTCAAGTTTATCCAGACATCTACAGCCAGTTTTACAAACGGAAAACTTGTGAAATTAAAATCTTTGTGAAACTTTAAATCAAGGTTTAGGTCGATTTTCCTTTGACGTTCTTGTGTTTCGACGCTCGAATACCAACTATCAACGTTGGTAAGATCTTATACCAACTAAGCCAACTGTATCAACATTGTACTGTCGAATACGGCGGGGGCAAAGCAGCTCCTAAGCGTCAGCTGCCTTTCTTCTTCTTCTTTTTCTTCCTGATGGATTTCGTTAGACGAAGCCGGCCATTATCCGTGAGACCTCTGGTGCGGCTCCCCGTTAGATCACTCCAATCAGCCGAGCTCGCACCAAAATCCTAGCAGGCCACCCAGATCGACTACGACTTCAGGGAGTGTTGGTGGGGTGCCAATGTAAGTTTCTCTTTGGGTAGATACACTTCTGCATTTGAGTAGTACGTGTTCCACTATCTCGTTACACTCTGAAGATCACTGCATAGGGGACTGTCGGGCCTACCTAGAATGGAGAGGTGTTTGTTTAACGAACAGGGCCCTGTTATCGTGCCTACAACTGTCCTAAGTTTCTTTCGGCCACTATGCAGTTCCTATTTATTAGAACTTACCTTAACTTTAAGGAGCCGCGTTTAATACGCTGCCGTCGCGCATCGGATGTGTCTAGGCCTTTATGGTGGCTGCGTACATAGATGGGGCCAGATAGCCGAGCTAGAAACCTAACGTAATTATTCACACGCACCGCAAAACATAACGAGTCATAAATATTTTTATGAGTAGCTAACTATGTAGGTGGTGGGGTATTGCTCAATTTTTGTGTTTCGAAAGCATGCTCGCGTTACGCATAACAGAATGATAATTATGGGTTGTTTTCCACTTGATACCTACAAAATGCGTGAGCGAGAAATATCACTCCATACCTACTAATTATCTATTTTAATTGATGCCAAAATCTGTCTTTTACTGTTTTACGTCTCAACCGTTGAGAAACATGGCACAAAGATGCTTGCATTTTGGAGACGGTCGTAGGATACTTTTTAGCCCGGAAAACCTAAGATCTAGATCCTAGCGAGATAGCCTAGATCTACGCGAATAAAGTCGTTAGCAACTGCTATTTTTACATAAATTCAATGAACCAGTACTGTTTAGCTTTTCGGTACCATGCCGTGAAGAAACTTATTGGGGTATGGGTTTAGTAAAATTAACATGTCAAGTTGCTTCAATCTTAGACTGCATCGTCACATGAACCAAGTGCAATCTAAGACCAACTTGTCATCAATGAAAAGAAAATTACTTCATGAAGAAAGTCGGCAAACAATTACAAGGCGAAGTCATGCTAGCACACCATAAGGCCGATCGCGTGTGCAACCCACATTCACCTACATGCGCTTTATCCCTCGCCTTGCAGTATTAATCCTTTCAATCTCGTGTTACTCTATGCTTTACCGGCTATTATTGCTAAGTATAACCATATCAACACAGCTACATTAAAGGTTAACCTACATTACTATGCTAGAGGTCAGTTTTATAGAGTTATTATAAATAGCAAACACAATATTTTAAAGCATTTCTTTTATTTCAACCCTCCATGTAAATAAAGTTGTTATAAGTTTGAGGCACTTGTCTATCTGTTTGTGGCATTTGTCTGTCTGTCTGTGGCATCATAGCACTCAAATAAATGCACGCATTTTTTATTCGAAGACAAGTTTAGTAGGGGCAAGGAAATAATTTGTTGTCGTGGTAGGTATATTGAAGATTCGATGCAAGCAAAAGTGATTGAACGACAAGACCATAGATTACGTTCAAACGCACTTTACTTACCAGAACGCATTGGAGATAAAAGGAGTTTTACTTTATTTTCCAGAGATGAAAGAACTCTGGAAAACTGGAAGAAAATATCTAGACAGTAGACACTAAAGTATCAAAGCAAACAAATACGCGGATGTACCTACCTATTGAACTTCCATTAGGTTAGGTTCCATAGGCAACTAAAATGGCAAAATATCTGGAAAGGGCTGAAATAGACTGGTAGATAATTATAATCGAAAACTTTAATGTCGCTAGTTACAACTTACAAGTACGGTGCACGTAACAAGTAAGTAGAGTTAGATAATGTTAACAATTATTTTACCTATGAAAATGTTAACTTAAACATAATTGCTTTTCCCATTGATATCAAAACGGTTACCTACTCATTTATATGTTTCATATAATCTGCCCTATTAAGTAGTTTACATGCGCACACTTTTTGTCCTTATTACGAGAGGAATAAACACTATAATCGTGTAAATGTTTGGGTCGGTCGCACAAAGGAGGCGGAATGTTGCATGCAAAGTGCGTATATCGTTAGTGAACGGATTCGCTGGCGTACTCGTATGACCACGATATTTCTCTGCGTAATTACTATGGTCTTACTTGACAGGGCGTATGCGCTGAAAACAGATTCTAATGATCGTTTGAAATAATTGAGTTTAAAAGTTAGACTATAGACTTAGTTGGTATTTATATTTATATTAGTTATTTAAGTTAGTTAGTAGAGTGCAAGGGATACAGGGTTCGATCCAACCTCCAATTTTTCGGAGTTATGTGCGTTAAAGTTACTAAGCTTTAATGGTGAAGATAAACATCGTAATGAAACCTACAAAACCTGGAAAAAAGAATTCAGAACCTAAAAAACGGAATTGAATGAGTCGCGCTTTATTTAAATCACACATAATATTCCGGTGTTAGTCCAAGAGAATCTTTCGGATGTCTGTCAAGAGTAGAAAAACGAAAGAATGGCAACTGGCAGGCCAAAGACGACTTGGAAGTAGCACAAAATTTTGTGGAAGCGGTTCTAAGCTGATGCCAATGAAAATAATAAGTTTTGCCTGTTCCTCATTTGCTATAAGAACAGTAATTTAAACAAAGTAAGTTAAAGAAATCTAGATGTTCGGGAACTAAAAGAAATGAAAAATCACATCTCAACTGCAAAAAAGATTTTAAAAATCGAACTGCAGTTCGGCGCGTGACTTTCTAATTAAGCATATAATATGGTGCACTGAGCTTTATAACCTTATTGTTACAAGATCGAGCCTTCCTGTACATCGCGTCGTCAGTGGGAACGGCAATGTAATTAACCTGACATAATAGCCAGTTATTAAGCTATTCCGACACAACATGGCCGTCTTGAGACCTAAGCACTAACTGTACGTTATATAGGTACCTATAACGACTTACATTTCAAACCGCTGCATTTAGAGACCTGGGCAAAAAACTTATTCATCATCATATCATCACCATGATCAACCAATGGGAAGGATTTAGTTCGTATAGTCTGCTACGCGGATAACCACAGACGACCGATGAATACTGCAGTAGAACAATCCTTTAATGGAGACTACGTGTAGGGCGGAGTGTACGGCATCCATCGGCCAGCCGAAGCGAAGACATCAGGAAAATGGTTGGCTTTATATGGATATGAACGGCCAAGAATACGCAACATTAGCTCTACCTAAAAGAGGTGCCACCGAACAGTGGATTATTGGCTTACCTATACAGGGTGTTTGGTAATTAGTATTTAAAGACGACACGTACCTATGCTACTTCGATCTGATAAATACAATGCTGAAGTATAATGACGAAATAAAATTATAAAAATTTCCATACAAAATTAAAAAAAAAAATGATGTCAAAGTTTTCATGACCCTCACGTGCCCTAACTCACTGAGATCGTTGGCCATCTTTAGATAGGCCAAGGCCAACGATCTCAGTGAGTTAGGGCACGTTAGGGCTATGAAAACTTGGACATAAAAAAAAATTAAAATTTTGTATGGAAATTTTTATAATTTTATTTCGTCATTTTACTGCAGCATTGTATTTATCAGATCAAAGTAGCATGGGTACGTGTCGTCATTATATACTAATTACCAAACACCCTGTAGACCCACTGAGTTAGGCAGCGCAAGCCCGTGGCGTGTGGATTCCCTACAAGAGACCAAAGCCGCGTCATAGACGTCTATCGGTTGATGATAATGATGATAAAATAAGGTGCTATCGAATATTAGTTTCATACTAGCTAACTTAACCACTAACTGTGCGTAGTACCTAGCTACCTAGGTTGCTAGGTACTGCTATGTTTAGGAGATACGCCTTCCTTTATGAGACTATAACCCTTAAAAGGAACTGATTCGCATGCAAACTGCGTGCTATGATGATTGCGAACTTGGTTGCATTTTCCTGCTTTATGTTATTGTGTGTTTCGTAGAATCTTGTTTTCCTTTTTTACTAAACTGTTATGTATAAATGCTTGTCTAGGTTCGAAATCTGTCTAGATCTAATAGTCCCATTTATATTTGAAAAGTCCCAAAACGGCTCGTTTTCTTCCTTTGTGGAAAAAGTTTTTTTAAATTTTATTATATTTTGCTAGACCTATGCCTAAATTAAATTAATTTGAAATCGAGATCGTAAACCTCTCCTTAGGTATTTATGGACGGACATATTTTTCAGTAGTAACTACCAGAAAACACTTTAAATTTTCACCACTTTTTAAGTTTTACTTTTATGTTTTAATCCGTGCAATCAATTATACAGAAATGTCCTTAATCGATCTTCGATGATCGACAGGTTCACCTGCGTCAAACTAACCGCAGAAATCAGTGACTCCAATGGTCCAAACTAACCAGTCATCGACCCTTGAGATTTCTCAGCTCAGACTTAAAATAATACCAACTTTAATGAAACCAGTCCACTAGATTCTTGCCCCTTTGTAAAGCCTAGAAGAAAAGAATTTTCATAGTGTTCTAAATCTTTGAATTAAATGTATTGAATGACGATTCGCTATTCCGAACAAAAATCTCGTTATATGAAGCTATTACAATTAGTATGATACTGTACACAACTTGTAAGCAAAAACAAGTTGCAGTCCGTCCAGTGCGTAGTATAAAGTTCGTTGGATAAAATCAGATTTTTTGCGTTATGGAAGGTCATTCAAACTGGTAATTGGAGTAAAACGTGCGTGCTAATTCCCAATGTCCCTAATACGATCCTACGAATCGCCCACACATAGCGTCGCATACCGCGACGTCGCCGGCCGCGGCGTGCAATTGAAGCAATATAAAATGCATTAGCGCGCATGCCGGCAGATTTAGCGCACGTAATTAGGTCATTGTGAAGCCTTCGTGCCTGGACACAGTGCAGCGGGGAGACAATGCAAGTGCAACGGGAAGACAATGCATACGCTATTGTCACCTAGATAGAGGTTATACCTATAACAGGTTAGAATCTTGAATTAAATATTTAAAAATAATGAGTTTCTAATGAGATGGGTAAATAATGAGTAAGACCTCTATTACAAGGACTGCATGTATGCAGTTGATATGTTCAACTGTCTGTGGTCACAATTTGGCTTTGGGATTGCCATTCGTATCGGATCTTCTGACAACAGTGGATTTATCCACATTGAACACTGCGATTGCCCCGAAGCAGGGGAATAATTTGTTACTTATGTAAGCTATACTTCCGTCTCCATGTCAACTTTTGCATTGAACTCCTAGGCTTCATGTGTGCAGCAAATGGTACTGTACAGTAACTGGTTCGTCTAGGAATATTGACTGCAAGCGATATAAGTCCGACTGATAGAGTAAAGCCCGAATTAAAGAGACTTCTGAAGTAAACAAAAATCCAAATCTGTTCAGTAATTTAGAAGTTATGGTCTAATAAAGAGACTACATAAAAACATTACTCTTCTTTTTTTGGGCAACCGCATGGCAATCGTGCAAAGATAATAAAATAGTAGTGCCATCAAAGTACTTAGCTAACACCAAAAGCGCAAACAAGATCAGGTCATGCGCTTGAGCGTCCCGGCGGCAGGCGCAATGAAATCGTGCGTTGAGGCCACATGCCGCCGCAAACTTCCACGGAAGGCGATGAATAACTCATTGTCCGTCCGTCCGTCCGTCGTGACGCACGCTTCTTGGAAGTAACGATGCAATGCAGAAAGTGACCGAGATACTTGACCCGCGAAATGCACAAATATGAAAGTGCATTTCGCACGGGAACAATGAAATTGTCCGCTGCTTTCAACGGGACCGCGCTAGAAACCGTCGACACACGAGATGCATGTGAACTCCGGCTTGGCGGAGAGATAGCGTATTTTATGAAAGTGAAGAAGGAACCAAGCATACGTTAGACCAAAGATATTATAAAACTCCAGATATCTAAGCTCATACTTGCTTAAAAAAGTGAAGACAAATTCGTACCTACTCTTGTGTGTATGATACTTAGGTCTGTATAGTCCGCGACAAGTCGACATGGCAGTCGTCTATGTGAGAGGATGATGTTTTGACAGTTTCATACAAGTTTTATATGAAAATGTCAAAACAATATTAAAACATTACTACTTTAAGCGATGGTAGTAGGTCTAAGAGTTATCTGTTCACTAATGTATCAACAATTTGAATTAGAGATCGGAAAAAACTGCTCCAATAATTTATTGGCTCAAAGCACAGATAAATTCAAATAAAACTTGATCATTGCGGTATAAAACAATCATTGAAAAAACTGCTTGTCATGTCATACACTATAATAAAACAATAATAAAACAATTCTCGCCATTTCGGCATTAAAATGCGCGATGACGCAACGCAAGTTTCCCACCAAATGTGAACAAATGTAGTCACAAAGTGCATCGGTGCAGTAATTAGGATGCGTCGTAGGTTCACTTCACGCATGTCGGCTTCGACCACCAAACAGCTAAATATTCGCACACAGCCCATTGTGATACCATTTTATGGTCTCGGCTCGCCTTTATACTTCTTACTTAGCATTCCAAATTAGTTTGCTAACGTTTTTTATACAGCTTTAATGTCATGTCATAGCAATAAAGTGGGAACGCGTTGGCAAAACTGAGTCAGGCCGCTACGATTGTTAACCTCGTGTTAACAGAGCTCGATATTAAAGTTTAAAAGGGCTGTTAATTTTATGATACAAAAGTTAATGATGAAAACTAATGATTTTTTTGGTTTTTAACTCATATCGGACCTATTAAGTAATTTATATATTACCTAGTAGGTATGATTAGTTTCTAAAGATCTTATCTAATTCCTATAATATTAGAATTAGATTAGATCTTTAGAAAGTATATCTATTATGAGATTTTTTTTATTTTTAAGCATGCTTTAAATCTCTTATAAGTGTCTGTTCAATTCTAAGCGAAGGTTCAGTCACTTCTTTAAACTTGTTTTAGAAATCTCACCAATTGCTCTCTAGAAGAAATTGTTGAAACACGAGGAACTCCTGGAATACCTATAAAATCTTCCAAACCCAAAGTCATTCAACTTCTAGCACAAGCCTGACGCTTAGTTGGAGAGGAAAGGGGAATATTAGTCATTTAACATGGCTAATATTCTTTTTTTTTTAATTTGCCTTGATAATTCTGATAAGGCAATAATTAATGAAATGATTTTAACATTTATTTCAATAAACTTGCTTGTAGGCCAACTGCAATTTCGAATCTGTCAGGACTCAAGACTCTACCACCGGTTCTGAAAATAGATTCCTCTGAGACGAGCCGGCAAGAAACTCAGAAACTACTCTTTGTATGGATAAAATCAATACAATTTTTTCTCTTTTGACGCAGGTGAACCGGCCATTAACGATGAAGAAAGAAGGCATCCAGACGCGGAACCGCAAGCTGAGCAGTAAAAGTAAGAAGAAGAAAGGAGGCATGGGCATGGGTGGTGGCGGTGCGTGTGCGCTTGCTTTGGGCGGGGTCATGGGCGACATGATCAAGCCTCTCGGCGATGCTACCAAGGGCTTTGGTGGCTCCGCGTTCCCTTCTGCCATGGACTTTGGTAAGCTTTAGCATGTCTTTCTATCATCTCACTCTCTAGTCTCACCTACATCTTAGCGTTAGATTGTGAGGAGTTCGGATGGTGATAGCTGATAACCTTTAACCAACTAAGATAGGTATTCATCATGATCATGATTAACCCATCGCCAGCCCACTACCGAGCACATGTCTCCTTTCAGAATCAGAAGGGTTAACGCCATAGTTCGCCACGCTAGCTTGCGATTGGCATACTTGACACACTTTTGAAAGCATTATGTAGTAATCTCAGCCATGCAAGTTTCCTCACGACGTTTTCCGTTAAAGTTAAAACGAGTGATATTTAATTGCATAAAATGCACATAACTCTGAAAAGTTTCAGGTGCGTATCGAACCCCAGACTGCCAAGCCGATGGATGGCTGTCTTACATGGGTAAGACATCGGCTTGGCAATGCTCAGAAAGGCTATGGCAATCGTCGCTTTTTAGTTATTAAATGTAGTAATTTTGGTTATAATTTAGATACCTACTTCTTAAAACAACTGCAATAGCATTCGAAAACTAAATAAAAATTAAATTAAAAATTTAAAAAACCCCCGACACATAAACCTCTAAAAAGTAAAAAAATAATAGGTAAGTATGTATGGGCCCTTTAAGAATAGTATAAATAGTAAAGTTTTTATCCAAGCGTTCGTTGCGCCAGGGGACCGCTACCTATCATAAACTATGAAAGTCATCTGTTGTAGAAAGAATAGTTTTTGTTAACTTTAGCGGTCCCCCGACGCAACGAACGCTTGGATAAAAACTTAACTATTTATACTATTCTTAAAGGGCCCATACATACTTACCTATTATTTTTTTACTTTTTAGAGGTTTATGTGTCGGGGGTTTTTTAAATTTTTAATTTAATTTTTATTTCACGCTTTTTAAAGTTTTATTCATAAATTACCGTTTATTTGTGCCATTCTAAAACCCAATTTCTATAATAATATAAATCCAATAAGGCAGCTAATATCTCTTCAAAAGTAACATCAATGTTATGTTAATTATACGGTCCATGAAATATTTTTGACCGAACATCACTAAATCAAGAATTATCTGAATGACTCACATAGTTTAACACGACCAAAACGAAATATCTGTTTCTAACATGTCGTTGCTTTAAAAATGTACCCATTTTACGTAGTCGTATAATAGTTCGCTTTTCAAGATATACCTACGATTAAATTGAAATCGACTTTCACCGGATGAAATAAGGAATAAAGTGGCTTGTATTTCATTTTGTTTGTTATTGCATGTCAAATTTTTATTTGACATAACTTTCAAAAACCGGTCAAGTGCGAGTCTGCCTCACACATGAAGAGTTCCGTACAAGTTTTTTTTTTAAGTAATGACAATTCAGTTGTCGGATTTTTCTGTTTACTTGGGCCACAGGAGTAGAGTGCTTGGCCTATAAGATATTGCTACCTGCCTTTCATGATTCTACGTAAACGGGAAGTACCCAATTTATAAGTTTTGATTCTCTTGAAAGATGACACACAGACAGACAACGAAGTGGTGAAGGAAAACACCGTCAGGAAACCTGCATGCTTAAGAGTTGGCCATAATGCTCCCTCAAAGGTGCGTGAGGTGTGCCAATACGTGCTTGGCCAGTGTGGTAGCTTCTCATTCTGAGAGGAGATTTGTGCTCAGTAGTAAGCCGGCGATGGGTTGATCCTGATGATGATGAATTTTTAACGTATTTTGTCAAAATAAATAGAGTTCAAGCAGATAAAATATAAAGAAGGTGCGCCTAATGCATCATCCAAACCTGCGCGACAAAGCGACTACGATGCGGGAACCTCAGCCGCGCGGAGGGTCATCGCCTCCTACGATATTTAATGGTGCCATGCACACCTACGCGACTAAAACAGTCGAGGCTACATCTTTTTTTTTCTACAGATACCTACTGAACCCTAAAAATAGTTTGACTATGGTTTGGGTTTGGGTTGATTGTTCGTGGCCTTTGGTTGACTGTTGGATATTATAATTGAATTAATGTTTTCTCATTTAACTGTGATTATAATATTTTATAAATTAGAAACTCCGCGCCTACGATCCAAAATATCGGAGTTTTCCAAAACATTATTTTCAAATAAATAATTATGTATCTAAGCAACGTCCATCTTGACAGCTTGACATTTGCCAATTGACATAATATTATGAACCTCTGTTACAATAGTGAAAGATCCCAGGGCCACCAGCCGTCACGTATTTTCTGACGAACGAAATGTGGACGATTGAGTAGTGTTATTATGTACTAAGAACGCATGCCTACAGACCTGCTAGCTTGCTTAGACGGCCAATTTTCAGGTATCAGGTAATCAAGGTACATAAAAACATTACTTACCTGAAAATTGGCCGTCTAAGCAAGCTAGCACGTAGGCTAGGCATGCTTTCTTAGTACTTACTAACACTACTCAATCGTACATATTTCCTGTGTCAGAAAATACGTAACCTCTGGTGGTCCTGGGATAAAAGTAAGAAGAAAACCAGAAAAGAGCTGATAACTTCCAAACGGCTGAACCAATTTTTTTGGATTATAGCTAAGAACACTCTCGATCAAGCCACCTTTCAAACAAAAAAAACTAAATTAAAATCGGTCCATTCGTTTAGGCGCTACGAGGCCACAGACAGATACACAGATACACAGATACACAGATACACAGATACACAGATACACAGATACACAGATACACAGATACACACGTCAAACTTATAACACCCCTCTTTTTGGGTCGGGGGTTAAAAAAGGCCTAAGTTTCCCTTCTTGAACGGTTTTCTTTTTAATATACCAAGTGTTTCTCTTTCTTCCACAGGTCAGCATCAAGTAGGCTTAGTTCATCCGGCGGCAGCACATATGTCGCATTGGTACGG
The DNA here is from genome assembly GCF_905333055.1 of Maniola jurtina. Taxonomy (NCBI): domain Eukaryota; kingdom Metazoa; phylum Arthropoda; class Insecta; order Lepidoptera; family Nymphalidae; genus Maniola; species Maniola jurtina. The sequence goes on along the minus strand of NC_060035.1, from coordinate 4,300,167 downwards.
CGCGCCGCACCAAGGGTTCGCTCCTCCCCCCACGTCACACAACCCCTATCATCACCACCACCTCGCGCAACTAAATTCTATGGTGAGGTTCTAATTTTCTCTAGTTTCAAGAGATTGACGATCATACCTGGGCAAGTATCACCATACTGCCTTCCTTTTGCCAGAAAAGGACTGTTGCAGGGCATTGCATTATTTTTAGAAATGATCACTGTAACTCTGATTAGCAAATGTGTCCAAAATTATTCTAAACTACACTACTCGATGTGTCTTGATACTGGATGTAGTCTTACTAAAAGCAGTTCATAATTAATGAGGTATTGAATCGTCATGATGAAATTGCCTAGATTTACACCGAATTACGCTGTAAATGTTATGGTTTTATGCTACATCTATTCTATAATAAATAACTCTCCATCTGTTATTGTTAATGTTACCTTTTACATTTGTATAATTACATATCTTGTACTTGTCTTTTTGTACTTAGTATCTTTTTAAATTCACTTTTTTGCAACTTTACTTTTATTATCAGATCAGATCGTTGTTAAAGATAAACCCTAAGGTTACTTTACGTAGTCCTTTTATCTCAACGTGCTAGATTTTAAAAGACGTTTTTCTTTCCAGACCGGCTGGAGGAGTGAGTATACGTGATAAGTCAACCAAACAAGAGCATAACCTGGTATGTCGGTGATTATGTAGGCATAAAGTCCCTCGGACGGAGCGACCCTAAACAAAGGCATCACAAAAATAGATACTGTGATTTCACTTGTAGTAATTAAACAGAAATGTAACAATGCTTTTAAAGCGAAACGTTTTATGACATGTTTTTTTGATTAGGCAATAATATTACTGTGATGATTTCAAACGTAAATTGTAACGCATTTGACACGTCAAAATTTCAATCAGTAATATTTTTGTTAAAAGCAAAGTTGCGTAATAAATTTCGTCACAGACGTCACATAACGTTTTGCATTAAAAGCGTTAATTACCTACACGTACTTTGACACGTCACACTAATTTATAAGACTGTTGGACAGAATTGATGTTTGTAACGCTATACAAACGCACATTTCAACATTTGAATTGAAGAACATATCTGATACGTAAATACCTAAATACCAATGTGGTTCCCAGTGAATGGCTTTTATATTCCGTCATATTGTTCCCTACAAGTATTAAAATCTATGCGTCGTGTTACACTGAACTGTCAAATTAATAAAATTCTGGAGTCTGACACTAAAAATTCTGACTGCATCTGCTGTTGCAATTGCAATATATCGAGGTAGCTCATAAAGAGCAAAATATGATTTAATGAAATGCTTAAAATACCGTCAGGACTTAAAGTATCTATATTCGTTTAGTAAGAATATTAAAAATCAGATATTTTTTTTGAATTTACAGTTCAGTGTGATTCGATTTTACAAGATAAAGTAACTAGCGAAATTGTACAGTATTATAATATAGTTAAGGTCAGTTACTATGTCCGCTTAGATGATTTATATAAATATATTAAGTAGGTACTGTTCGTAAACAATTTATATGTATTTTGTAAATAATATCTTATTAAGTTATATTCCGTTCCTGTATAGATTGTTTTTATTATTGTGTTATTGTATTTAATTTGAACTGTTCAGTTCGCTATAGGAATTGTGATGTGTTCAAAAAAATATTCCAGATATTTCTTTTGTAAATTCGATTCGTGTAGTCTTATTAAAATGCAATAGTAATTTATATAAATAGTTGTAATTCATGCGAGTTGTAAATAACTTTACGGTAAAAAATATTATCAGTATGGACTGGTATCCGTGGGGATATCAACCGCAATTTTCTTATTTACTTAATTCAATATAGGTCACAAAATTGGGTTAGTTCAAACTGTTGTAAAATCATGTTGATTTTTTTTTCATTCAAAATAAATTATTACAATAATATTTTGCATTACGGTACCTTCATAAAATTAAGATAATATTGTGTGGCCATAAATTTATCACGAAACATTGTTTTTAAGAGCGATGATTAAATAAGAAAATTAAAAGTGGTTTCTCAAAAACAATGTTTCCGAACCCAAAAGTATGTAAATATAAAAAAAAATGTAAATGACCTTAGAAAATAAAACTGTCAAAATAATAAAATGTAAATTAGCGATCACCGCAGAACAGCCTGTAACGATATCCCGTACCTAAAGTTTTTAGTTTTTAAAACAAAATATTGTGAAGTTGTGTATTTTAAATAAAATTGCGAATAAATTATCAATACTTATTGATATTTCAATACGACTTTTTATTTTAGTAATAATACCATCTCAAGGGAAAACTGTACAATAGGTACTTAGATATATCTTGATATATTGTATTGTACTATTTTTCCTTTCAATGTTACAGTATACTTAGTATTAAAAATATATCACAGTTAAGTGAGAACTCGATATGAGTCCCTTTTATCAAGATAGGAGACGCGGACGAAGCTCTGTCGAATAGATCCCCAAAATCCATCGCATACATTTTCAATGTATACAGAATTAAATTAGAAACCGATTCAATTGACCGTCCGCCGTCTTACGTTGGCCATAAGTCACCGGATCAATTCCGCCATTCCACAGAAAAACGTCCAAAACTGGCACTTATCTCCCGGCAAATTGAAAATGCAACCGGCCGTGTGATTGTCGCGCAACGGGGCTGCCTGCGACATACGGACCTATTCAATTTTAATCGTATTTCAGAAGAAAGGGCACGGATAATGTACCTATAAAACGTTCCCGACGATAGGCTTTACTTAATAAAGTATGTTGGTTTTATTTGCGGTCCGGATTTTAAGGGTGACATTGTTGTACACAATTAATGTTTGCGATTGATCTTTTTAAGTCCGTGGATTTCGCTAGTTTGTAATCGTTTTCGCTTCGGCGGATATGCGGTTGACGTGGCCAGCTGTATGAAAATAGAGGGAGTTAGCTATAAAAAAGAAAGAGGATTAAGGTATCTTTAAAAGTCGCTCTATGAATTTTTCAATCTCTACATTTTTCTCAAGAATTGATTTCAAGTTTGATGCTCGTCTACGACTCTTTCAGACTATTTATAACCGTTGAAGTTGAGTCATATTATACCTAAGTAGGTAAGAGTACTTGATTAAAGATTTTTAAATCTCGCGTAATAATTAAAAATAGCGGCTTCAGACTAAAATTGCAACTGACGGTGGCAAGAAATATTAAGTACGAATAAAAAGCGGACAAAAAAGCAGTATGCCTTTCAAAAATGGCATGGTTTATTTTAAGCGGGGACACAAGACAACCGCATAAGTCACTACGTAGCGGCCGGTGATATATGCGATACTAGCGCGGGAAAAAATGTCCCGCTGCAAAAACCGCGCCATCACTCCACGGGATTTATTGCGTGTGGCAACACCGCGGAATATTTCGAGGCATATGGCAACACAGTTTGATAATTCTACAGTTAGGGAGTCCAGTAACTCTCTTTCTCTGTTGTAATCTTCATTGCTCAGAAACGTGACCCCTTTTCATTTTCACAATGGTAGAGAATTTCTTGGGATAATAACGCGGTGGGCTCCCAGGTACAACCTGCACCTACCTGGTTTCGAAGCGGGCCAGACATATATTATTGGCATCGTATATCGAACGTTACTTTAAAAACTGTACTTCTACGCAGTTTGAGTAACGTGAGTACTTACTTATTTTGTAGGGAAAAGTTGCACAGAGATTTACCGGGGTCAGGTCCCACAATTACCTAGGTATATCAATTTTTTCAGAAAACATGCAAAGTAGACCAGAAATAAATAAAAGGGTCTGACTCGATTCAATGGTGTTAAGTTTGGTAGTAATGGATAGAGAACCAAAGATAGTATCTGGCAAAAACGAATTTCTTTTTAAAAGTCGTGCTGCAAGGTGCACAGCGCAGCTACAACTGACAAGCATAGTGGTCAAGGTATGGTACTAGTGACAGGCGTTCAAAGTCAGGGCCTTACCCAACTATACGGTTGCTAAACTATACCAATACTGGGCGCATATTCTTACACCTAAGCAAGAATGCGCGTACCCCCTGATGTGACGGAACTTCGCACTTGGCTAAATTACGACTGCAAACTGCTGTATTTCCTCCCAACAAAGGTTTTGCACCAGAGGATGTAACACGAGCCTAAATTCAATTGAGATAAAGGCAATGAAAAACGTAAAGATTTAAGAATAACGACTGAAGTGTATAATAACCAAATATTCACTTCATCGGATGACTGAATCGAGAAATATTGAGCATACTTTCAAAACATTTCGTAAAAAAAAACAGTAATCCTTAATGACCATTAATTCTCCTTTGAATCATCTAGTCGGGATATCGAGTTTCTGCAGTTGCAATTCGAAAACTAAACAATAGGTGTTTTGTTGTAATGTTAATCTTTCAATGGTATCTTTTTTGATGACCCACTCAGATTTTCAGACTTTGAATTTGAAAGCTTGAACCCACAAATAATCATAGATAGGCATAGATAGACTATAAGAAATAGATTATATTATAATTGAATCTTTATAAATCAACGGTCAATATCCCTTTAGATTTCCAAGTGCTGGGGATATAGCCTCACAAATCCCTTTAGGAGTCAGTCATAGTGTGCAGTGACTCGTAAACTAAAGAATCGTACACACTCCAGCGCTCGCGACTATCCGTCTGATCCCGGAATCAATCTTGGACTTACCCCGGCCTTATCTCGCTGACCCCGGGTATACAGTGTCAAGACATATTTGACTAGCTCTTCAATTTTATAGCACAATACTTCTGACATAATAAGATTTGGGGAATAAGACGGGTAAGTATCGTCATCATCATCATCATCATCAACAACCGATAGACGTCTACTGCAGTACATAGGTCTCTTATAGGGACTTCCACGCGCCACGGTCTTGCGCCGCCTAAATCCAGCGGCTCCCTAGGCGGGTAAATATAAATTGACTAAAAGCGGTGATAGCCTAGTAGTTAAGACGTCTGCTTTCGCAAGGTCGGGGGTTCCATCCCGGGCTCTCAACTCCAACTTTTCGGAGTTATGTGTGTTTTAAGCAATTAAATATCATTAACGCTTCCCGTTAAGCGTTAAGGAATCCTGCATGCCACAGATTCTCCATAATGTTCTCAAAGATGTATGAAGTCTGCCAATCTGCACTGGACCAGTGTGGCAGACTATGGCCTAAACCCTCCTCCTGTGGGTCGATCATCAGCGGTTGAGATAACTTGGGGGGCCTTTGATTGATCTTCTATAGACCTTAATAAACAGTAGGTAAATACACCTAAGCCAAAAATCCAAGTTTCAAGTCCACCTTTTTTCGCTGTCTACGGAGCTATCAAGACAAGATTTTGGACTACCTCTTCAATTTTATGGCACAATACTTTTGATAGAATCCAGAGAATAAGTCGGTTAAATATAAATTGACTTCACTAAGCTAAATAATCAAGTTTAACGGTTCTTATACTTATTTATTTTCGAACGTTATTAGATTTTGTATGAAGCTGTATTTTTATCGCAGTTTACAATGTTTCCTATATCTATATGTTGTTTATGATCCTAAGAGAAGGAAGGAGGTAGAAGAATTCCTATAGAAACCAATAAGATAGGTATAATTGGCACTGTTTCTATACGTTAACACAATATACCTAAACACACCGATTGGAGTACTTATACTAAAAAATCTAATGACGTTCTTAGGTATAGTCCGCGACAGGTTTAGATGGCAATCGGGGTAAGAGACAGGGGGACGCCCTGCACACCCGCACGTCACCCGCGCTCGCCCACATCATGTTAGAGAGTCGGGGCGTAGCCTCCCAGATTGACATTTCAACCTGTCGCGTACTATATATACTTTTCAATTATTTTTTTAGGGTTCCGTATCTCAAAAGGAAAAACGGAACCCTTATAGGATCACTTTGTTGTCTGTCTGTCTGTCTGTCCGTCCGTCGTGTCTATCAAGAAAACCTATAGGGTACGAGTTTGTGGTTATATCATTAAAAAAAATTAAAATGTGTTTCAATTTTCAAAGTAAGATAACTATACCAAATGGGGTATCATATGAAAGGGCTTTACCTGTACATTCTAAAACAGATTTTTATTTATTTTTGTGTATGATAGTTTTTGATTTATCGTGCAAAATGTTGGAAAAAATACCCGAGTACCCTCAGTGCGTGAGTCTGACTCGCACTTGGCCGGTTTTTGTATTATAGTGGCAATAGAAATATACACTCTGAGACAACTCTATATCTAAATAATATTACGATTCATGAGCTAGGCGATGGCCAGTTTCATAAACTTAAATTTATAAAGACTTTCCGCTCCGCGGTTATTAACTAAGTAATAAATGATGACGAAGGCACTTTCGTCACTAGCTGTAGCCAAAGAAAATGTTCTTGGAAGCACTCTAGTAAGTATCGTAGATAAGGGATCAGAGATTATCGTCTAAATAAAACTACATTAAGCATGCACGACTATCTAGTGGTATCCGATAGGTGCGATAGTGGATGTAAATAAAGTAGGGTCTTTGACTAGGTTAGTATATTAATGTGAGAAGGGTAAACTATAGAGGTAAGTATACAGGTAATAGAGTAGTAGAGTAGGTACTTACAGGTAATAGAGTAGTATAGACTAGAGAGGTAACGAACGATAGAGGTAGAAAGAAAGGTTTTCTGATAGATTGACTTAGCTACCTAATATATCTTCATAATATACCTACCTATTAAGTGATCTATTAGGTATGTATAAGTATACTTAATGTAGACATTTCTTACGTGAAAGACGTTATCAAAAAGTTGCGTCACTATCAGCTAAGTATCTATACGAGCGCACTTTTTGTATAGGTACTTATTTAATCTTTACCATCGATGATCTTTACGTACCTAACTACTCATGTGCTTTAATGTTGAAGGCACTAATTAAGAAAAGAAATGGTAGTCGTAAGCAGCATAACTCAAAATTTAAAAAACCCCCACACAAAAACCTCTGTAAGAAAACTAGAAAAGGGCTGATTTTCAAACGGCTGAACCTATTTTCTTCAATTAGCTAAGAACACTCTCAATCAAACAAATCGGTTCATTCGTTTAGGAGCTACGATGCCACAGACAGATACAGAGATACACACGTCAAACTTATAATACCCCTCTTTTTGGGTCGGGGGTAAAAATAGTAGCTGAAAAAGGTGTAGAATTCAAACCCGCGCGGGTTTGATGTCAACTATTTACTTACGTCGGAGGTAAATACATCCGAATTTATTTATGCTGGCACAAAGTTATTCGTTTTGCTACCTAACTTAACTAGCCGCAGTCATCAGTCATCAGAAAAACTTAACTTATTATGTACATGATTAAAAGTCGCCAAAACTCGCCGACATGATATTCCTGACATGTTTGAACATGCACGGCTCATAACAGTATTGGGTATCCGTAACTTAATAGCTGTAAGCGCCTTACAGCTGCAAAATATCATCGCCGGACCCAATTACTTATAACCAGCCGGATTGAGACGGCACGTGCTAATAAAAAAAATAAGCTTATACTTAATATAATTACTTAGAACGTGCTTGATGATGAATGAAAGTGCATAATTTTTTTTTTCAAAATATTTAATGTAGGTTACCTAAGCTTTGTAGAGTTTGGTCTCAATATGAACAATAAGTTCACTTAATCATTGAAATAAAAAAAAGATTTTTTACCTAGGCTCGGATAGTATCCATCAGGCCCTTTGGGATACCCGACAGAAGTGAAAATACTCTCGCTCACTCATTGGACGTTTAATCGTCGATTCGTTCGTCCGCATTTATCCCAAAAACATATTAAAGGGATAGAATTACAATATCCTATTCTGAGGTTTAAAGGTTTGCCATATTTGGGTACGATAAACAGAATGGTAGGTATGAGATATATGGATAGGATGAAAGATTGAATGTTTTTAGACATCGATGTTTGGCATTTCTAAATGGTGTCTATATGGTGTCCATCAACGTTTCAACGTTGCTGAATAACAGACAGAAGGTTGACTTTTCAAAGGAGCTTTACAAGTCTATTTGAATAAACAAGATTATATTACACAAATACCTACATTTCGGTTTAAACTTACCACATAAGCGTACAATCATTTGAACCTTGCTAGCCAGACTATGAAAATGTGACGTATCAATCGATTATGAATTTGGCTTTTACTTTTAACCCAAAAAGAGGGGTGTTATAAGTTTGTATGTGTGTGTGTGTGTATGTTTGTTACTCCTTCACGCAAAAACTACTGCACGGATTTGGCTGAAATTTGGAATGGAGATATATTAGCACATAGGCTACTATTTATCCCGGAAAATCAAGGAGTTCCCGCGGAATTTCGAAAAACCTAAATCCACGCGGGCGAAGTCGCGGGCATCGGCTAGTATTTAATAAGTATAGATAGGTATTCGTGTAGGTGGAAACAGCTGATTTTATAAATAAAATGGGATATAAAAACCTACTTGGAAAGCAATGCAGGAACCAAGTTAGGAACCTAGTAATTAGCGAACCCGTTGGCCAAAGGTGCGTGTCCAAACTTCCGTTGCTGGAAGCTCAGAGGCTCAATCAGCGGCTATAAAGCCTGCGCAGCTTTAGACAGGTGCTCCTCATTTCTTATAAGCCAAGAGCTAGTCTTATTATACATAAATTTCATAAGTTCAGCAAAAAATAGTCGCTGTTTCAGATTTTGCGCTCACTCTTGAATTCTCCCCTTTTAGTTTTACTTTAATTCTACATGATATGAAAAAAAATCAGGAAGAATTAAGGAGTGAGGTGCAAAATCAAAATTTTACCATTTATTTTTAATATTTACTACAAGCTTACAATTTTTATTTGATATATATTTATTGAATACGTAGAAAAATTTGTGACTGTAAGCACTCCCTTCGCCTCTACTGTGATTAAATGACAATTTATAATTTTATTAATAATAATTTACTAATTCTAGTACCTACCTACACTTTACATTAATCGTAATTAAATTACTTATTAACACAATGTTCATAAAATCCAGAAAGATAAAAGGAAACTTTCATAGTCTTTGGATAATATATTTTTTGTAAAAGTAACAAAAGAGTTATTAAGGTTTCGGTTTATGTAGATTTCATTAACTGGACACTAACTCCTTGACTATTCAAAAGCCTATACATTACTGGCCTTTGTTTCTACGACATGGGTGTAAATAAAATAGAGGGGGAATTTGCAATCATATTTTTTATTAATTTATGATTATTACTTTTATGACACAAGGAATTGGAACATGTCTATTATATTATTATGGAATTTTTAATTGTCTTTATAAATAAATTGGTCTTTGTTTAAGTATACGATACCTACTTGGACGTAATCAATTAAAAATAATAATGAATTACACTGATACTTTTCTAGGGTATAATATTTCAATCAGGTGATTTTAAAAGCAATTTTTTCGACGAATCATTTTATTAAATGTCACGTATAGAATTACAATTTTATCGTCAGTTTTTTTATTAGACCCTTATCTTTTATGTTACAGTTCTAAGTTGAAATGTCTTCATATGAAACCTTGAAGAATTTAGTTCTTCTATATTTTTTCAAATTATTATCAGATGTCAAGTTAGTGCTTGACTGCGATTTTAGCTTTGTCTTATACTCTAGAGGTGTATAGCATACTTTCATCATCTTTATCAATCCATTGCCGGCCCACTACTAAGCACGGGTCTTCCCAGAATGAGAAGGATCCTGCCTATATCTAACAGGCTGGCCAGGTGCGGATTGGCAGACTTCACACACCTTTGAAAACAATATGGATAATTCTCAGGAGTTATCCGCACGAAGTTTTCCTTCACCGTTAAAACATCATCATATTTAATTGCTTAATATGCACTGTGCACAAATACCAAAAGATAGAGGTGCGAACCAGGGAGCGAGCCTCCGACCTCCTGAACAGGAGGCTAATAATACAATAAAGTACAATACCCGGCTGAGTTTGTTGTGGACTCTTCTCAGATCTGGGCGCATTTGGAACCCTCGTAACTTTAGTTAATTAATTATTATCACCACTACCTATAATTATTATCTTACAAATCTAACAACCCTAACCATCAAAAGGAGTACAATAGTATCTACTTTGATTAAATTATTTGAGTTTGAGTTGATAGCCACCAGGCCACACTCAATCCATTTTCACTTTTGTGACATTATTATTGACAATAGGTCTTTGTCTTCATTGTAATAAAGGAAAAAGAGTAATTAAAAATTAAAAACCTCAATGTACGAATAAATTGACATGAGCAAATTTTTTACATACCAATGGCATGTCAACAACATATGTACAGTTATACGAAATTAATAATATTGTCATGTTTATCGGATTTCCGACACTTTTTACCGGGTCACCTGCAACGGAAAGTCCGTTACACTTGTAATTAGCATACTTACAAAGAGATTATTTGCTCCAATACACTGATATAAAGCTTAAAGATAGGTGGTACACTTGTATAGTCAAACCGGCCGGCTCACAGCTAACCATAAAAGTTAACTAATTCGGTGAAATATCATACTCCTTTACTATCGACCATCTAAACTTCTGAGAGCGTTCCCTGTATCTATGACACGCCAAAAACTCTTAGGACCTGTTTCACAATCGCCTGATAAACTTTATTTAACGGATAAAATTGTCATCTTGACAGTATTCCAATACAAAAACTGTCATAACGTCAAATTTATTCGTTAGATAAAGTTTATCTGGAGGTGGTGAAACAGACCCTAAGCCTTGTGCTTAGATTTTTATCTTTAGACCATCAAAAATTTATATAGGTACACATACAAAAGTAGTCAAAGAAAAATAGGAAACGAGCACTGGAACTCTGATCTCAGAACATTGATGTAGTGTTAGCTGTGTAATTATATTATTGAAATTACTGATTGTAATGTTTTTATTATACTATATATAGCTCGATTACCACTCACTGACTCACTGACTCACTCATTGACATAATTGTTCTCCTAGAAGGAGACGGAAAATGATATAATGATGTAGGGGAGTTGTGTTTGGTTTCGGAAACCCTCTGGGGAAAAATTATGACATTTCGGAAAAACAAGATGGCGGCCGACGTGATTTTTGCAGCTCCGTTGTTTTCCAACCGATTTCGTTGAATTTTGCAATCTTTGAAGAAAATAGTAAACGATTAATGGGAAATGTCGAAAAAATTGAAAAAACAAGATGGTGGCCGAACCGTAGCGTTTTCAAAATTTTGATTTTTCGACCCCGAACCGCGGCGCCACAGATCCGAAACGGGAAATCGATAATAATTATTTTTTTCTTGTTTCGCTCACAATGATCCTGAATTTTGACAGAACGGGAGTGGTTTTTAAAAATTCAAGATGGCGGCTGTCATGGCGGCCGTTTTGTGCGAGGTACGAAAAAACGCAATTTTAAAAGTTAAATATCCCAAAGTTGGCAACATTGGAGCGATTCGGCTTCTATGAAGCGATTGTACGTATAGGCTCAAGGTATAGATTGGAGGAAAAAAATTACCCCATTTTTTGGGGAAATTTCAAGATTTTCGGGAAATTGTAAAAAATCAAAATACGGGCTTTTTGAAAAATCTAAGTATGAGCGATTACGTGTTTTGCTCGTACAAATGACATTTGGGTATTTTTGTCGCCGAAGACTGGCAACACTGGAATTTATCAAAGAAAAAGTGATTTTCGACGTGGTGTTTTTTCAGGGGCGATCGTTTCACGTGGGTGCGAGCGAGAGGAGAGATTGCAACGTCATCGGGAGCGGTATATCCTGTAGTTATTGGAAAAGTTGTACAACGATGTAATTTATTTCTGCGAAACGAGTTGGCGGCCATTTTGTAATTTTTTGAATTTTTCGAAATTTTGATCACGTTTTTGAGGCAGTTGGCAACATTTTGGAAAGTCAATATGTATGAATCGATTGTGTATCTCGGTTGGCAGTATGGAAATATGCAACCGGTGTTGCCACTTTTGGGGAGATTTTCGAGAATTTCAACTAAGAAACTCCTGTAAAATTTTGTATGAAAAATTTTTTTTTCACTGATGGTGTCGTATAGAGAACAAAAACTTAGTAAGCCGAAATTATGGAGAGAGCTGATGATTGAGGGTTTCGGAGACGGGTGGAGGGCCCGCTTAAGGTATTGAAGATAGGTGGGGGGTGCTCGAGCAAATGTCATTCATGACGTCATCCAATTGCCAAAAAGCTGAAAAAAAATTCAAAATGGCGAAGAAAAGATGGCCGCCATACAAATTTCGCCGGCGTCCAGCTCGGAGGGTATAAAAGATGGAGGTGCGGTTTCTTGGCAAAAAAGGATCAAGATCCAAAGGTTTACTCGATGAATAGAAAAAAAATTCAAAATGGCGGAATTTAATTTTCCATACATTTTGTATGGCGAATATTGAATGCCTCATTCTCCTAGAAAGAGACAAGAAACGATACGATGATGTTTGAAGATATGTTCGGGTGCGGGATAGGAGTCGGGAAATTTTATGACAATTTAAAAAAACAAGATGGCGGCCTATATGATTTTTGTAACTCTTTTGTTTTCCAACCGATTTCGTTGAAACTCACAATCTTTGAAGAAAGTACCAAACGATTAATAGAAAAAGTGGAAAATTTTGGAAAAACAAGATGGCCGCCGTACAAATTTCGTCGGTGTCTATCTCGGAGGCTATAAAAGATGGAAGAGTGGTTTCTTGGCAAAAGATGATCAGGGTCCGAAGGTCTACTCGATGGAACAAACTCTGCATGCTCGCGGACCACTTTAGTGGTCCGCGCACCCACGCACCCTACTTTATTAACCTCAACTACCCCGTTTTTCCAAAAAAATGATATGGATGTCGTTTTCAGAGTTTTCCAGAGCGCTGATTTTGATAACGACATTTATTTTGAAATTCAAGATGGCGGGCGTGCACTTTTTAAGAAAAAAATTGATATATGTGTCTTTTTATGGGGTTTTCGGGGTAATTTGTGTATCTTAATAAAAAAAATCGGTTTAATACAACTCATAAACCTAACCACGTCACGCGAGCTGCTTTAGCAGCTCGCGCACCGAGCAAAACACTAGTTATACTATATATAGCTCGATTACCACTCACTGACTCATTGACATAATTGTTCTCCTAGAAAGAGACGGAAAATGATATAGTGATGTAGGGGAGATGTGTTCGGATTCGGAAACCCTCTGGGGAAAAATTATGACATTTTAGAAAAACAAGATGGCGGCCGTCGTAATTTTTGCAGCTCCTTTGTTTTTTAAGGGACTCCGTTCAAACTCGCAACTATTATAGAATGTAGTAAACGGTTAACAGAAAATGTGAAAAAAATTGGAAAAACAAGATGGCGGCCGAGCCGCAGCGTTTTGAAAATTTTCATTTTTCGACCCCGAACCGCGGCGCCACAGATCCAAAACGGGGTAGTCGAGGATAATTATTTTTTCGTGATTCGCCTACGATTATCCTGTATTTTGACAGAACGGGAGTGGTTTTTAAAAATTCAAGATGGCGCCTGTCGTGGCGGCCGTTATGTTAGAGGTACGCAAAATCGCAATTTTAAAAGTTAAATATCTCAAAGTTGGCAACATCGGAGCGATTCGGCTTCTATGAAGCGGTTGTACGTATAGACTCGGGGTATAGATTGGTGGGAAAAAATTACCCCATTTTTAGGGAAATTTCAAGATTTTCGGGAAATTGTAAAAAATCGAAATACGCACTTTTAGCAAAATTCGAGTATGAGCGATTACGTGTTTTGCTCGTAAAAATGACATTTGGGTATTTTCGTCGCCGGAGACTGGCAACACTGGAATTCATCAAAGAAAAAGTGATTTTCGACACGGTCTTTTTCACGGTATCCCCTTTCGCGTGGGTGCGAGCGAGAGGCAAGATTGAAACGTCATCGGGAGCGGTATATCCTGTAGTTAATAGGAAAATTATGAAACCGTGTAAAATCTTTCTGTGAAACGAGCTGGCGGCCATTTTGTATTTTTTTTAACTTTTCGAAATTTTGATCAAGTTTTTGAGGCAGTTGGCAACATTTTGGAAAGTCAGAATGTATGAATCGATTGTGTATCTCGGCTGGCAGTATAGAGATATGCAACCGGTGTTGCCAGTTTTGGGGAGATTTTCGAGATTTTCAACTAAGAAACTCCTGTAAAATTTTGTATGAAAATTTTTTTTTTCACTGATGGTGTCGTATAGAAAACAAAAAGTTAGTAAGCCAAAATTATGGAGAGAGCTGATGATTGAGGGTTTCGGAGACGGGTGGAGGGCCCGCTTAAGGTATTGAAGATAGGTGGGGGGTGCTCGAGCAAATGTCATTCATGACGTCATCCAATTGCCAAAAAGCTGAAAAAAAATTCAAAATGGCGAAGAAAAGATGGCCGCCATACAAATTTCGCTGGTGTCCAGCTCGGAGGGTATAAAAGATAGAAGTGAGGTTTCTTGGCAAGAGATGATCAGGATCCCAAGGTCTACTCGATGAATAGAAAAAAAATCCAAAATGGCGGAATTTATTTTTCCATACATTTTGTATGGCGATTATGAATGTCTCATTCTCCTAGAAAGAGACGGAAAACGATACATTGATGTTTGGGAGATATGTTCGGATGCGCGATATGAGTAGGGGAAAATTATGAAATTTCAGAAAAACAAGATGGCGACCGACGTGATTTTTGCAACTCTTTTGTTTTCCAACCGATTTCGTTGAAACTCGCAATCTTTGAAGAATGTACTAAACGATTAATAGAAAAAGTGGAAAATTTTGGAAAAACAAAATGGCCGACGTACAAATTTCGTCGGTGTCTATCTCGGAGGCTATAAAAGATGGAAGAGTGGTTTCTTGGCAAAAGATGATCAGAGTCCGAAGGTCTACTCGGTGGAACAAACGCTGCATGCTCGCGGACCACTTTAGTGGTCCGCGCACCCACGCACCCTACTAACTTATTATCCTAATTTACAAAAAATAATATGGATATCGTTTTCAGGGTTTCCAGGGTGCTGATTTTGATAATGACATTTATTTTCAAATCCAAGATGGCGGACTTACATTTTCTACAAAAAATAGAAATGCCTGTCATTTTATGGGGTTTTTCGGGGTGAATTATCTTAATAAATCAATTTGGTTTTATATAATAAAAGTTAACCTTACCACGTCACGTGAGCTGCTTTAGCAGCTCGCGCACCGAGCAAAACACTAGTATATACTATATATAGCTCAATTACCACTGACTCACTGACTCATTGACATAATTGTTCTCCTTGAAAGAGACGGAAAATGATATAGTGATGAAGGGGAGTTGTGTTCGGATGGGGAATTCGACTGGGGAAAAATTATGACATTTCGGAAAAACAAGATGGCGGCCGTTGTGATTTTTGCAGCTCCGTTGTTTTCCAACCGATTTCATCGAATTTTACAATCTTTAAAGAAAGTAGAAAACGGTTAATAGAAAATGTGAAAAAAATTGGAAAAACAAGATGGCAGCCGAACCGTAGCGTTTTGAAAATTTTGAATTTTCGACCCCGAACCGCGGTGCCACACATCCAAGACGTGGTAGTCAAGGATAACTATTTTTTCGTGTTTCGCCCACGATTATCCTGTATTTTGACAGAACGGGAGTGGTTTTAAAAATTTCAAGATGGCGGCTGTCATGGCGGCCGTTTTGTTCGAGGTACGAAAAAACGCAATTTTAAAAGTTAAATATCTCAAAGTTGGCAACATCGGAGCGATTCGGCTTCTATGAAGCGGTTGTACGTATTAATTCGAGGTATAGATCGGTGGGAAAAAATTACCCCATTTTTAGGGAAATTTCAAGATTTTCGGGAAATTGTAAAAAATAGAAATACGCACTTTTAGCAAAATCCGAGTATGAGTGATTATGTGTTTTGCTCGTACAAATGACATTTGGGTATTTTTGTCACCGGAGACTGGCAACACTGGAATTCATCAAAGTAAAAGTGATTTTCGACACGGTCTTTTTCACGGTATCCCCTTTCGTGTGGGTGCGAGCGAGAGGAAAGATGGAAACGTCATCGGGAGCAGTATATCCTGCAGTTAATAGGAAAATTATGAAACCGTGTAAAATCTTTGTGTGAAATGAGTTGGCGGCCATTTTGTATTTTTTTTAATTTTTCGAAATTTTGATCACGTTTTTGAGGCAGTTGGCAACATTTTGGAAAGTCAATATGTATGAATCGATTGTGTGATTCAGCCGGCAATATCGAAATATAGAAACAGTGTTGCCACTTTTGGGGAGATTTACGAGATTTTCAACTAAGAAACTCCTGTAAAATTTTGTATGAAAAATTTTTTTTTCACTGATGGTGTTATATAGAAAACAAAAACTTAGTAAGCCAAAATTATGGAGAGAGCTGATGATTGAGGATATTGGAGACGGGTGAAGGGTCCGCTCAAGGTATTGAAGATAGGTGGGGGGTGCTCGAGCAAATGTCATTCATGACGTCATCCAATTGCCAAAAAGCTGGAAAAAAATTCAAAATGGCGAAGAAAAGATGGCCGCCATACAAATTTCGCCGGTGTCCAGCTCGGAGGGTATAAAAGATGGAAGTGTGGTTTCTTGGCATGAGATGATCAGGGTCCGAAGGTCTACTTGATGAATAGAAAAAAAATTCAAAATGGCGGAATTTATTTTCCCATAGAAAATGTATGGCGAATATTGAATGTCTCATTCTCCTAGAAAGAGACGGAAAACGATACATTGATGTATGGGAGATATGTTCGGATGCGCGATATGAGTACGGAAAAATTATGACATTTCAGAAAAACAAGATGGCGGCCTATATGATTTTTGCAACTCTTTTGTTTTCCAACCGATTTCGTTGAAACTCGCAATCTTTGAAGAAAGTAGTAAATGATTAATAGAAAAAGTGGAAAATTTTGGAAAAACAAGATGGCCGCCGTACAAATTTCGTCGGTGTCTATCTCGGAGGCTATAAAAGATGGAAGAGTGGTTTCTTGGCAAAATATGATCAGGATCCGGAGGTCTACTCAGTGAAACAAACTCTACATGCTCGCGGACCACTTTAGTGGTCCGCGCACCCACGCACCCTACTTTATCAACCTCAACTACCCCGTTTTTACAAAAAATGATATGGATGTCGTTTTCAGAGTTTTCCAGGGTGCTGATTTTGATAATGACATTCATGTTTAGATCCAAGCTGGTGGACATGCACTTTTTAAGAAAAAATTGATATGGGTGTGGGTTTTATGTGTTTTTGTGGTGAATTGTATATCTTAATAAATAAATTTGGTTAAATATAATAAAGTCAACATAACCACGTCACGCGAGCTGCTTTAGCAGCTCGCGCACCGAGCAAAACACTAGTTATTATACTATATATAGCTCGATTACCACTCACTCACTCATTGACATAATTGTTCTCCTAGAAAGAGAAGGAAAATGATATAGTGATGTAGGGGAGATGTGTTCGGGTGGGGGAGTCAACTGGGGAAAAATTATGACATTTCGGAAAAACAAGATGGCGGCCGTCGTCATTTTTGCAGCTCCTTTGTTTTTTAAGGGACTCCGTTCAAACTCGCAACTATTAAAGAATGTAGTAAACGGTTAACAGAAAATGTAGAAAAAATTGGAAAAACAAGATGGCGGCCGAGTCGTAGCGTTTCAAAATTTTTGATTTTTCGACCCCGAACCGCGGCGCCACAGATCCGAAACGGGGTAATCGAGGATAATTATTTTTTTTGGTTTCGCCCACGATTATCCTGTATTTTGACAGAACGGGAGTAGTTTTTAAAAATTCAAGATGGCGGCTGTCGTGGCGGCCATTATGTTAGAGGTACGAAAAATCGCAATTTTCAAAGTTAAATATCTCAAAGTTGGCAACATCGGAGCGATTCGGCTTTTATCAAGCGATTGTACGTACAGGCTCGAGGTGTAGATTGGAGTAAAAAAAATTACCCCATTTTCAGGGAAATTTCAAGATTTTCGGGAAATTGTAAAAAATCGAAATACGCACTTTTAGCAAAATCCGAGTATGAGTGATAACGTGTTTTGCTCGTACAAATGACATTTGGGTATTTTTGTCACCGGAGACTGGCAACACTGGAATTTATCAAAGTAAAAGTGATTTTCGACACGGTCTTTTTCACGGTATCCCCTTTCGCGTGGGTGCGAGCGAGAGGAAAGATTGAAACGTCATCGGAAGCGGTATATCCTGTAGTTAATAGGAAAAATATGAAACCGTGTAAAATCTTTCTGTGAAACGAGTTGGCGGCCATTTTGTATTTTTTTTAACTTTTCGAAATTTTGATCACGTTTTTGAGGTAGTTGGCAACATTTTGGAAAGTCAATATGTATGAATCGATTGTGTATCTAGGCTGGCAGTATGGAGATATGCAACCGGTGTTGCCACTTTTGGGGAGATTTTCGAGATTTTCAACTAAGAAACTCCTGTAAAATTTTGTATGAAAATTTTTTTTTTCACTGATGGTGTCGTATAGAAAACAAAAACTTAGTAAGCCAAAATTATGGAGAGAGCTGATGATTGAGGGTTTCGGAGACGGGTGGAGGGCCCGCTTGAGGTATTGAAGATAGGCGGGGGGTGCTCGAGCAAATGTCATTTATGACGTCATCCAATTGCCAAAAAACTAAAAAAAAATTCAAAATGGCGAAGAAAAGATGGCCGCCATACAAATTTCGCTGGTGTCCAGCTCGGAAGGTATAAAAGATGGAAGTGAGGTTTCTTGGCAAGAGATGATCAGAATCCGAAGGTCTACTCGATGAATAGAAAAAAAAACCAAAATGGCGGAACTTTTTTTTTCCATACATTTTGTATGGCGAATATTGAATGCCTCATTCTCTTAGAAAGAGACAGAAAACGATACATTGATGTATGGGAGATGTGTTTGGATGGGGGAGGCGAGTAGGGGAAAATTATGACATTTCAGAAAAACAAGATGGCGACCGACGTGATTTTTGCAACTCTTTTGTTTTCCAACCGATTTCGTTGAAACTCGCAATCTTTGAAGAATGTACTAAACGATTAATAGAAAAAGTGGAAAATTTTGGAAAAACAAGATGGCCGCCGTACAAATTTCGTCGGTGTCTATCTCGGAGGCTATAAAAGATGGAAGAGTGGTGTTTTGGCAAAAGATGATCAGGGTCCGAAGGTCTACTCGGTGGAACAAACTGTGCATGCTCGCGGACCACTTTAGTGGTCCGCGCACCCACGCACCCTACTTTATTAACCTGAACTACCCCGTTTTTTACAAAAAATGATATGGATGTCGTTTTCAGAGTTTTCCACGGTGCTGATTTTGATAACGACATTTATTTTTAAATCCAAGATGGCTGACATGCATTTTTTAAGAAAAAAATCGATGTGGGTGTCGTTTTATGGTGTTTTCGGGGTGAATTTTTTTATCTTAATAAATCAATTTGGTTTTATATAATAAAATTAACCTTACCACGTCACGCGAGCTGCTTTAGCAGCTCGCGCACCGAGCAAAAGCTAGTTATACTATATATAGCTCGATTACCACTGACTCACTGACTGACTCATTGACATAATTGTTCTCTTAGAAAGAGACGGAAAATGATATAATGATGTAGGGGAGTTGTGTTCGGTTTCGGGAACCTTCTGAGGAAAAATTATGACATTTCGGAAAAACAAGATGGCGGCCGACGTGATTTTTGCAGCTCCGTTGTTTTCCAACCGATTTCGTCGAATTTTGCAAACTTTGAAGAAAGTAGTAAACGATTAATGGGAAATGTCGAAAAAATTGAAAAAACAAGATGGCGGCTGAACCGTAGCGTTTTCAAAATTTTGATTTTTCGACCCCGAACCGCGGCGCCACAGATCCGAAACGGGGTAATCGAGGAAAATTATTTTTTCCTATTTCGCCCACGATTATCCTGTATTTTGACAGAACGGAAGTGGTTTCTAAAAGTTCAAGATGGCGGCTGTCATGGCGGTCGTTTTGTTCGAGGTACGAAAAAACGCAATTTTAAAATTCGAATATGTCTAAGTTGGCAACATCGGAGCGGTTCGGCTTCTATGAAGCGATTGTACGTATGAACTTGAGGTATAGATTGGTGGGGAAAAAATACCCCATTTTTAGGGAAATTTCAAGATTTTCGGGAAATTGTAAAAAATCGAAATACGCACTTTTAGCAAAATCCGAGTATGAGCGATTATGTGTTTTGCTCGTGCAAATGACATTTAGGTACTTTTGTTACCAGAGACTGGCAACACTGGAATTTATCAAAGTAAAAGTGATTTTCGACACGGTCTTTTTCACGGTATCCCCTTTCGCGTGGGTGCGAGCGAGAGGCAAGATTGAAACGTCATCGGAAGCGGTATATCCTGTAGTTAATAGGAAAATTATGAAACCGTGTAAAATCTTTCTGTGAAACGAGCTGGCGGCCATTTTGTATTTTTTTTAACTTTTCGAAATTTTGATCAAGTTTTTGAGGCAGTTGGCAACATTTTGGAAAGTCAATATGTATGAATCGATTGTGTATCTCGGCTGGCAGTATAGAGATATGCAGTCGGTGTTGCCAGTTTTGGGGAGATTTTCGAGATTTTCAACTAAGAAACTCCTGTAAAATTTTGTATGAAAATTTTTTTTTTCCCTGATGGTGTCGTATAGAAAACAAAAAGTTAGTAAGCCAAAATTATGGAGAGAGCTGATGATTGAGGGTTTCGGAGACGGGTGGAGGGCCCGCTTAAGGCATTGAAGATAGGCGGGGGGTGCTCGAGCAAATGTCATTCAGGACGTCATCCAATTGCCAAAAAGCTGAAAAAAAATTCAAAATGGCGAAGAAAAGATGGCCGCCATACAAATTTCGCTGGTGTCCAGCTCGGAGGGTATAAAAGATGGAAGTGAGGTTTCTTGGCAAGAGATAATTAGGATCCGAAGGTCTACTCGATGAATAGAAAAAAAATCCAAAATGGCGGATTTTTTTTTTCCATACATTTTGTATGGCGAATATTGAATGCCTCATTCTCCTAGAAAGAGACAGAAAACGATATGGGAGATATGGATAACGATATGGGGATAACGATGTATGGGAGATGTGTTCGGTTGGGGGAGGCGAGTAGGGAAAAATTATGACATTTCAGAAAAACAAGATGGCGACCGACGTGATTTTTGCAACTCTTTTGTTTTCAAACCGATTTCGTTGAAACTCGCAACCTGTAAAGAATGTAGTAAACGATTAATAGAAAAAGTGGAAAATTTTGGAAAAACAAGATGGCCGCCGTACAAATTTCGTCGGTGTCTATCTCGGAGGCTATAAAAGATGGAAGAGTGGTTTCTTGGCAAAAGATGATCATGGTCCGAAGGTCTACTCGGTGAAACAAACTCTGCATGCTCGCGGACCACTTTAGTGGTCCGCGCACCCACGCACCCTACTTTATTAACCTCAACTACCCCGTTTTTACAAAAAATGATATGGATGTCGTTTTCAGAGTTTTCCAGGGTGCTGGTTCTGATAACGACATTTATTTTGAAATTCAAGATGGCGGACATGCACTTTTTAAGAAAAAAATCGATATGGGTGTCGTTTTATTGTGTTTTCGCGGTTAATTTTGTATCTTAATAAATACTATCGTTTTAATACTTGTCATCCCAACCACGTCACGCGAGCTGCTTTAGCAGCTCGCGCACCGAGCAAAACACTAGTATATATATATAGCTCGATTACCACTGACTCACTCATTGACATAATTGTTCTCCTAGAAAGAGACGGAAAATGATATAATGATGTAGGGGAATTGTGTTTGGATGCGGGATTCGACTGGGGAAAAATTATGACATTTCACAAAAACAAGATGGCGGCCGTCGTGATTTTTGCAGCTCCTTTGTTTTTAAAGGGACTCCGTTCAAATTCGCAACTATTAAAGAATGTAGTAAACGGTTAACAGAAAATGTGGAAAAATTTGGAAAAACAAAATGGCGGCCGAGCCGTAGCGTTTCAAAATTTTTGTTTTTTCGATCCCGAACCGCGGCGCCACAGATCCAAGACGGGGTAGTCGAGGATAATTATTTTTTCGTGTTTCGCCCACGATTATCCTGTATTTTGACAGAATGGGAGTGGTTTTTAAAAATTCAAGATGGCGGCTGTCATGGCGGCCGTTAAGTTAGACGTACAAAAAATCGCAATTTTAAAATTCAAATATCTCAAAGTTGGCAACATTGACGCGATTCGGCTTCTATGAAGCGATTGTACGTATAGGCTTGAGGTATAGATTGGAGGAAAAAA
The DNA here is from genome assembly GCF_905333055.1 of Maniola jurtina. Classification (NCBI taxonomy): domain Eukaryota; kingdom Metazoa; phylum Arthropoda; class Insecta; order Lepidoptera; family Nymphalidae; genus Maniola; species Maniola jurtina. Next base: position 4,277,915 of record NC_060035.1, on the reverse strand, counting down.
ATTACCCCATTTTTAGGGAAAATTCAAGATTTTCGGGAAATTGTAAAAAATCGAAATACGCACTTTTAGCAAAATCCCAGTATAAGCGATTATGTGTTTTGCTTGTACAAATGACATTTGGGTATTTTTGTCGCCGGAGACTGGCAACACTGGAATTTATTAAAGAAAAAGTGATTTTTCGACATGGTCTTTTTCACGGAATCCCCTTTCGCGTGGGTGCGAGCGAGAGGAGAGATTGAAACGTGGTCGGGAGCAGTATATCCTGTAGTTAATAGGAAAATTATGAAACCGTGTAAAATCTTTCTGTGAAACGAGTTGGCAGCCTTTTTGTATTTTTTTTAATTTTTCGAAAGTTTGATCACGTTTTTGATCCCAGTCGACGACGTCGCACCGTTTCGGTTTCTATGAAGCGATTGTGCGTATAGACTTGAGGTATAAATTGGTGAAAAAAAATACCCCATTTTTTGGGGAAATTTCAAGATTTTCGGGAAATTGTAAAAAAACGAAATACGGTCTTTTCGCAAAATACGAGCATGAGCGATTATGTGTTTTGCTCGTACAAATGACATTTGGGTATTTTTGGCGCTGGAGACTGGCAACACTGGAATTTATCAAAGAAAAAGTGATTTTCGATATGGTCTTTTTCACGGAATCCCCTTTCGCGTGGGTGCGAGCGAGAGGAGAGATTGAAACGACATCGGAAGCGGTATATCCTGTAATTAATAGGAAAATTTTGAAACCGTGTAAAATCTTTCTGTGAAACGAGTTGGCGGCCATTTTGTATTTTTTTTAATTTTCGAAAGTTTGATCACGTTTTTGATCCCAGTCGACGACGTCGCACCGTTTCGGTTTCTATGAATTGATTGTGCGTATAGACTTGAGGTATAGATTGGTAAAAAAAATACCCCATTTTTTGGGGAAATTTCAAGATTTTCGGGAAATTGTAAAAAAAAGAAATACGGACTTTTCACAAAATACGAGTATGAGCGATTATGTGTTTTGCTTGTACAAATGACATTTGGGTATTTTTGGCGCTGGAGACTGGCAACACTGGAATTTATCAAAGAAAAAGTGATTTTCGATATGGTCTTTTTCACGGAATCCCCTTTCGCGTGGGTGCGAGCGAGAGGAGAGATTGAAACGTGGTCGGGAGCAGTATATCCTGTAGTTAATAGGAAAATTATGAAACCGTGTAAAATCTTTCTGTGAAACGAGTTGGCGGCCATTTTGTATTTTTTTTAATTTTTCGAAAGTTTGATCACGTTATTGATCCCAGTCGACGACGTCGCAACGTTTCGGTTTCTATGAATTGATTGTGCGTATAGACTTGAGGTATAGATTGGTAAAAAAAAATACCCCATTTTTGGGGAAATTTCAAGATTTTCGGGAAATTGTAAAAAAACGAAATACGGACTTTTCACAAAATACGAGTATGAGCGATTATGTGTTTTGCTTGTACAAATGACATTTGGGTATTTTTGGCGCTGGAGACTGGCAACACTGGAATTTATCAAAGAAAAAGTGATTTTCGATATGGTCTTTTTCACGGAATCCCCTTTCGCGTGGGTGCGAGCGAGAGGAGAGATTGAAACAACATCGGAAGCGGTATATCCTGTAATTAATAGGAAAATTTTGAAACCGTGTAAAATCTTTCTGTGAAACGAGTTGGCGGCCATTTTGTATTTTTTTTAATTTTTCGAAAGTTTGATCACGTTTTTGATCCCAGTCGACGACGTCGCACCGTTTCGGTTTCTATGAATTGATTGTGCGTATAGACTTGAGGTATAGATTGGTAAAAAAAAATACCCCATTTTTTGGGGAAATTTCAAGATTTTCGGGAAATTGTAAAAAAACGAAATACGGACTTTTCACAAAATACGAGTATGAGCGATTATGTGTTTTGCTTGTACAAATGACATTTGGGTATTTTTGGCGCTGGAGACTGGCAACACTGGAATTTATCAAAGAAAAAGTGATTTTCGATATGGTCTTTTTCACGGAATCCCCTTTCGCGTGGGTGCGAGCGAGAGGAGAGATTGAAACGTGGTCGGGAGCAGTATATCCTGTAGTTAATAGGAAAATTATGAAACCGTGTAAAATCTTTCTGTGAAACGAGTTGGCGGCCATTTTGTATTTTTTTTAATTTTTCGAAAGTTTGATCACGTTATTGATCCCAGTCGACGACGTCGCACCGTTTCGGTTTCTATGAATTGATTGTGCGTATAGACTTGAGGTATAGATTGGTAAAAAAGTACCCCATTTTTGGGGAAATTTCAAGATTTTCGGGAAATTGTAAAAAAACAAAATACGGACTTTTCACAAAATACGAGTATGAGCGATTATGTGTTTTGCTTGTACAAATGACATTTGGGTATTTTTGGCGCTGGAGACTGGCAACACTGGAATTTATCAAAGAAAAAGTGATTTTCGATATGGTCTTTTTCACGGAATCCCCTTTCGCGTGGGTGCGAGCGAGAGGAGAGATTGAAACGACATCGGAAGCGGTATATCCTGTTATTAATAGGAAAATTTTGAAACCGTGTAAAATCTTTCTGTGAAACGAGTTGGCGGCCATTTTGTATTTTTTTTAATTTTTCGAAAGTTTGATCAAGTTTTTGAGGCAGTTGGCAACATTTTGGAAAGTTGACATGTGAGGATCGATTGTGTGACTTGGTTGGCAATATCGAAATATTCAAACGGTGTTGCCACATTTGGGGAGATTTTCGAGATTTTCCCCAAAAACTCCTCCTGTAAAATTTTGTATGAAAATTTTTTTTTTCACTGATGGTTTCGTATAGAGAACAAAAAAAAATCGAGGGAGTATTTGGAAAGAGCTGATAATTGAGGATGTCGGAGACGGGTGAAGGCCCCGCTTAAGGTATTGAAGATAGATAGGGGTGCTCGAGCAAATGTCATTCATGACGTCATCCAATTGCCAAAAAGCTGATAAAAAATTCAAATTGGCGAAGAAAAGATGGCCGCCATACAAATTTCGCCGGTGTCCAGCTCGGAGGGTATAAAAGATGGAAGTGTGGTTTCTTTACAAGAGATGATCAGGGTCCGAAGGTCTACTCGATGAATAGAAAAAAAATTCAAAATGGCGGAATTTATTTTTACATACATTTTGTATGGCGAATATTGAATGTCTCATTCTCCTAGAAGGAGACGGATAACGATACAATAATGTACGGGAGATATGTTTTGGTGCGCGATATGAGTAGGGAAAAATTATGACATTTCAGAAAAACAAGATGGCGGCCTATATGATTTTTGCAACTCTTTTGTTTTCCAACCGATTTCGTTCAAACTCGCAATCTTTAAAGAATGTAGTAAACGATTAATAGAAAAAGTGGAAAATTTTGGAAAAACAAGATGGCCGCCGTACAAATTTCGTCGGTGTCTATCTCGGAGAATATAAAAGATGGAAGAGTGGTTTCTTGGCAAAAGATGATTAGGGTCCGAAGGTCTACTCGGTGGAACAAACTCTGCATGCTCGTGGACCACTTTAATGGTCCGCGCACCCACGCACCCTACTTAATAACCTCAACTACCCCGTTTTTACAAAAAATGATATGGATGTCGTTTTCAGAGTTTTCCAGGTTGCTGATTTTGATAACGACATTTATTTTGAAATCCAAGATGGTGGACATGCATTTTTTAAGAAAAAAATCGATATGGGTGTCGTTTTATTGTGTTTTCGCGGTTAATTTTGTATCTTAATAAATACTATCGTTTTAATACTTGTCAACCCAACCACGTCACGCGAGCTGCTTCAGCAGCTCGCGCACCGAGCAAAACACTAGTTATACTATATATAGCTCGATTACCACTGACTCACTGACTCATTGACATAATTGTTCTCCTAGAAGGAGACGGAAAATGATATAATGATGTAGGGGAGTTGTGTTTGGTTTCGGGAACCCTCTGGGGAAAAATTATGACATTTCAGAAAAACAAGATGGCGGCCGACGTGATTTTTGCAGCTCATTTGTTTTCCAACCGATTTTGTCGAATTTTGTAAAGTTTAAAGAAAGTAGTAAACGATTAATGGGAAATGTCGAAAAAATTGAAAAAACAAGATGGCGGCCGAACCGTAGCGTTTTCAAAAATTTGATTTTTTGACCCCGAACCGCGGCGCCACAGATCCAAAACGGGAAATTGAAACTAATAATTTTTTTCTGGTTTTGTCTACGATTATCCTGAATTTTGACGGAATGGGAGTGGTTTTTAAAAATTCAAGATGGCGGCTGTTGTGGCGGCCATTATGTTAGAGGTACGAAAAAACGCAATTTTAAAAGTTAAATATCTCAAAGTTGGCAACATCGGAGCGATTCGGCTTCTATGAAGCGATTGTACGTATAGTTTCGAGGTATAGATTGAAGGAAAAAAATTACCCCATTTTTTGGGGAAATTTCAAGATTTTCGGGAAATTATAAAAAATCGAAATACGCACTTTTAGCAAAATTCGAGTATGAGCGATTACGTGTTTTGCTCGTGCAAATGACATTTAGGTATTTTCGTCGCCGAGGACTGGCAACACTGGAATTTATCGAAGCAAAAGTGATTTTCGACATTGTCTTTTTTCAGGGACGATCATTTCGCGTGGGTGCGAGCGAGATGAAAGATTGAAACGTCATCGGGAGCGGTATATCCTGTAGTTAATGGGAAAGTTGTACAACGATGTAATTTATTTCTGCAAAACGAGTTGGCGGCCATTTTGTAATTTTTTGAATTTTTCGAAATTTTGATCACGTTTTTGAGGCAGTTGGCAACATTTTGGAAAGTCAATATGTATGAATCGATTGTGTATCTCGGCTGGCAGTATGGAGATATGCAACCGGTGTTGCCACTTTTGGGGAGATTTTCGAGAATTTCAACTAAGAAACTCCTGTAAAATTTTGTATGAAAAATTTTTTTTTCACTGATGGTGTCGTATAGAAAACAAAAAGTTAGTAAGCCAAAATTATGGAGAGAGCTGATGATTGAGGGTTTCGGAGACGGGTGGAGGGCCCGCTTAAGGTATTGAAGATAGGTGGGGTGTGCTCGAGCAAATGTCATTCATGACGTCATCCAATTGCCAAAAAGCTGAAAAAAAATTCAAAATGGCGAAGAAAAGATGGCCGCCATACAAATTTCGCCAGTGTCCAGCTCGGAGGGTATAAAAGATGGAGGTGCGGTTTCGTGGCAAAAGAGGATCAGGATCCAAAGGTCTACTCGATGAATAGAAAAAAAATTCAAAATGGCGGAATTTATTTTCCCATACATTTTGTATGGCGAATATTGAATGTCTCATTCTCCTAGAAAGAGACGGAAAACGATACGAAAATGTAGGGGAGATGTGTTCGGGTGGGGGAGGCGAGTAGGGAAAAATTATGACATTTCAGAAAAACAAGATGGCGGCTTATATGATTTTTGTGACTCTTTTGTTTTCCAACCGATTTCGTTGAAACTCGCAATCTTTGAAGAATGTAGTAAACGATTAATAGAAAAAGTGGAAAATTTTGGAAAAACAAGATGGCCGCCGTACAAATTTCGTCAGTGTCTATCTCGGAGGCTATAAAAGATGGAAGAGTGGTTTCTTGGCAAAAGATGATCAGGGTCCGAAGGTCTACTCGGTGAAACAAACTCTGCATGCTCGCGGACCACTTTAGTGGTCCGCGCACCCACGCACCCTACTAAATTATTATCCTAATTTACAAAAAAATAATATGGATATCGTTTTCAGGGTTTTCCAGGGTGCTGATTTTGATAGTGACATTTATTTTCAAATCCAAGATGGCGGACTTACATTTTCTACAAAAAATAGAAATGCCTGTCATTTTATGGGGTTTTTCGGGGTGAATTATGTATCTTAATAAATCAATTTGGTTTTATATAATTAAATTAACCTTACCACGTCACGCGAGCTGCTTTAGCAGCTCGCACACCGAGCAAAAGCTAGTTATACTATATATAGCTCGATTACCACTCACTGACTCACTCATTGACATAATTGTTCTCCCAGAAAGAGAAGGAAAATGATATAGTGATGTAGGGAAGATGTGTTTGGATTCGGGAACCCTCTGGGGAAAAATTATGACTTTTCGGAAAAACAAGATGGCGGCCGACGTGATTTTTGCAGCTCCGTTGTTTTCCAACCGATTTCGTTGAATTTTGCAATCTTTGAAGAAAATAGTAAACGATTAATAGGAAATGTAGAAAAAATTGGAAAAACAAGATGGCGGCCGAGCCGCAGCGTTTTGAAAATTTTGATTTTTCGACCCCGAACCGCGGCGCCACAGATCCGAGACGGGGTAATCGAGGATAATATTTTTTTTTTGGTTTCGCCGACGATTATCCTGTATTTTGACAGAACGGGAGTGGTTTTTAAAAATTCAAGATGGCGGCTGTCATGGCGGCCGTTAAGTTAGAGGTACCAAAAATCCCAATTTTAAAACTCGAATATCTCAAAGTTGGCAACATCGGAGCGATTCGGCTTCTATCAAGAGATTGTACGTATAGGCTTGTGGTATCGATTGGAGGTAAAAAATTACCCCATTTTTAGGGAAACTTCGAGATTTTCGGGAAATTGTAAAAAATCGAAATACGGGCTTTTTGAAAAATCCGAGTATGAGCGATTACGTGTTTTACTCGTACAAATGACATTTGGGTATTTTTGTTGCCGGAGACTGGCAACACTGGAATTTATCAAAGTAAAAGTGATTTTCGACACGGTCTTTTTCACGGTATCCCCTTTCGCGTGGGTGCGAGCGAGAGGAAAGATTGAAACGTCATCGGGCGCGGTATATCCTGTAGTTAATAGGAAAATTATGAAACCGTGTAAAATCTTTCTGTGAAACGAGTTGGCGGCCATTTTGTATTTTTTTTTATTTTTCGAAATTTTGACCACGTTTTTGAGGCAGTTGGCAACATTTTGGAAAGTCGACATGTATCAATCGATTGTGTGATTCAACCAGCAGTATCGAAATATGTAAACAGTGTTGCCACATTTGGGGAGATTTTCGAGATTTTCCCCAAAAACTCCTCCTGTAAAATTTTGTATGAAATTTTTTTTTTCACTGATGGTTTCGTATAGAAAACAAAAAAAAAATCGAGGAAAAATTTGGAAATAGCTGATGATCGAGGATGTCGGAGACGGGTTAAGGGTCCGCTCAAGGTATTGAAGATAGGTGGGGGGTGCTCGACCAAATGTCATTCATGACATCATCCAATTGCCAAAAAGCTGAAAAAAAATTCAAAATGGCGAAGAAAAGATGGCCGCCATACAAATTTCGCCGGCGTCCAGCTCGGAATAAAAGATGGAGGTGCGGTTTGGTGGCAAAAGAGGATCAGGATCCAAAGGTCTACTCGATGAATAGAAAAAAAATTCAAAATGGCGGAATTTATTTTCCCATACATTTTGTATGGCGAATATTGAATGTCTCATTCTCCTAGAAAGAGACGGAAAACGATACGATAATGTAGGGGAGATGTGTTCGGGTGGGGGAGGCGAGTAGGGAAAAATTATGACATTTCAGAAAAACAAGATGGCTGCCGACGTGATTTTTGCAACTCTTTTGTTTTCCAACCGATTTCGTTAAAACCTTCAATCTTTGAAGAAAATAGTAAACGATTAATAGAAAAAGTGGAAAATTTTGGAAAAACAAGATGGCCGCCGTACAAATTTCGTCGGTGTCTATCTCGGAGGCTATAAAAGATGGAAGAGTGGTTTCTTGGCAAAAGATGATCAGGGTCCGAAGGTCTACTCGGTGGAACAAACTCTGCATGCTCGCGGACCACTTTAGTGGTCCGCGCACCCACGCACCCTACTTTATTAACCTCAACTACCCCATTTTTACAAAAAATGATATGGATGTCGTTTTCAGAGTTTTCCAGGGCGCTGATTTTGATAACGACATTTATTTTGAAATCCAAGATGGCGGACATGCACTTTTTAAGAAAAAAATTGGTATGGGTGTCTATCATGGGGTTTTCGGGGTGAATTGTGTGTCTTAATAAATAAATTTGGTTTAACCCAACCACGTCACGCGAGCTGCTTTAGCAGCTCGCGCACCGAGCAAAACACTAGTTTATAATATTATACAATCATGATAGAAAGATAAGAGTTATTTAGATGTAGGTAACATGAATGTAACCAATGGAATACGTAATCGTACCTATTGAAAATAATGTATAAGTTATGACATATATTGCCTATTCATCGTTAAATAGGTGATTTTAGGAAACAATGTATTTACGCGAAAGAGCTCAAATAATATTAAGTACATACCTTTTTTTTGTATTTTTCGACACTGACCTACATAAGATAGGACAGGAGGTAGAAAGCTATATCTTTGAAGTTTTTATGTCAATGGCAATTTCCCAATAATTTAAAATTCAATACATTTGCACCAAATAATTAAGGCAGTTCGTCAGACTGAATGCATCAGGGGTCGTTTCGACCGCATATATTAAAATATTAATGCTCCACTGAGGAGCCCTCCTCGGGCAGGTGTAAGAAATGTATCACGTTACAGACACCTAATACTGGCACATTCTGATATTATAGCCTCAGAAATAAAGGAAATACCGAGTAAGATGGATAGCTTTATTGAAATTTTGGAGTACCTACCTGCTAGAGGAGTTTGGAATATGGAAAGATAACCTACTTATCTAGACACAAAATTGTTATGGTTTTTGTAATACGACCAATATAAACGTATCATGGAGATTGTAAATTTTTGGATGTCGTATATAATGTAAATGGATTTCTCCATAGTTATTTTAAAACTGAATAACGTAAAACTATTTATTTCATAGAGATAGCTCTCCAAAGTTCCTGTATTTTTTTTTTGTTATCTTCAAGTGACTATAAGTGACGAATTTTTTTTCTTTCTCGTGTATGCGTCAAATCCATACTAAGGTACTAATAATCCATACCTATAAGTAAATACGAAAGCGTGTCCGTCTGTATTTTGTTAGCTTTTCACGACCCATGTTACACTTACTTACTTACACGATTTTGCGGAAAAAACTTATATTCTAGGGACGGACATAGGCTACTTTTATTATGCTTAAATTCCACTGGAGTTTCCACGTGATTTTTAATAACCTAATTCGAATAGGATGAAGTCACCGGCATCATCATCCCGCCACTTTCGCGTACAATTGAAGACGATTAAGAAGAATATAATAATATACACAGTAGGTAAATGCTAGAGCTTCCAATATAATTTTTAATACAATTCTTAAAAAAATAGTAAAACATGAAGTAACCCTTCGCTTAGGATTAACCCTTGCATTAAGGAATTATCATTTATTACCTTTTTTTCGTCATAAATGTCCAGTCCACTCAGCCATTTGATGTAAGCCTATTATGCTTTACGCCGGCAGCATGCACGTGCGTGGATCGCACCTGTTACAAGATAATGCGTAAGGTGTAAGTGGTTTAATGTAATGCAAGTGATTTTTACGATTCTCTATCAATTTCCAACTGACACTTACATTAATTTTATCTAAAAGAAAGAACCAGCTGACCCGCCCCAGCTTCGGTTGAGTTTTTTTTTTAATCTGAGAGGGGGTGGAATTCCCAAGCGTCTTGATCACATACTTAATTCTCTATTTTTACCCGAAAGCCCAAAAACTTAAAAAATATAACTTGAAAAAAATGATGGACTTTCATACAAAATTTCATCACCTATTCCTAAATCTACCTTTAAAAGTTCGAAGGGTAGAGAAGGGGAGTAAGGGTTCGAATTATTATAAAAAAGTCAAAATTCCTACCAGTTTTCACGAATAGGTATACTTAACTTGAAAAATGACGGACTTTCATACAAAATTTCATCACCAATTTGGGGGCGGAATTTCCGAAAATCCTTTCTTAGTGCCTGCGTTCTAAAAGAAGTCCATTCCTAGCGGCAGACTGTGCGTTGATGATCAGTCAATCAATCAATCAGTATATATCAGTCAGGACAACTTTTTTGACAACTTAACCCGCGATGAATTCTTTAATTTTCCGACATGAAAACTTTAATCTGTTAAACGTGAGTTGAAACGTGATTGAAAAAAAAAACAAACATGTTTGCATATTGATAATGTTATCACTAAGATTGTTAAGTTTACGTAACTAATTAATTATTATCATCATTATTTGATGAATTTTACGATCGACAGTCAAAAATACTTACTACTCATTAGTAACTACCCAATTTAAATTATCTTAAACATTGAGTTAAAAAAAAAATACTCTTATGTATCAAGTCTAGATATAGCATGCAAATGTAAATAACAAGAAATGTTAGTAGCTTATAATTATATCATTAAGACAGCAGAGAACGGTTGTAAAATGCGAAATAAAATACATTTGGGAGCTCTGAGGTTCTTAGAAACGAACGGTTGAATCCGTCAGTTCACCTAAGGTTAACTGTCAATGCGCCCCGCACGAGCTGCCTCTGCACCTGACCGCATTTTGAACATACTACACGATAGATGTAATTAATTAATCTCTTTTTTTTTCTTGAGGTATTTTATAGTGAGATGTTTGAAATGTGTACAAGCTCTCCTATATTGGGGGCAATTTCCAATTTGAATTTCGTTTTAATTTCACTTTTATCATTTTCATTTTTTGTTTTTTAAACAATTTTACATTTGTATTTACTTAGATTTATTTTTCAAATGGGTTCAAATTGCCTGAAATAAATGACTATTTATTTATATTAATGTAGCAGAGCTTTGCCCATGACTTCGTCCAATCCTGCCATCAGATAAGATCGATATCAAGCGCAAACTCGTCTAGTTAAAAACCGAGGAGAAAAGAATTTTTTTTATTGGTTCTTATAGTGGCAATAGAAATACGCGCTCTTTAATATTCTCTACCTATTAAGGTTCATGAGATACAGCCCGCTGACAGACAGATGGACAATTATGGTTTGATAATAGAGTCCCGTTAGCACCCCTCGGATACGGAACCCTAAAAACTCTGAATAAGCCAAAGACCGGTACCTACTTAGAAAATATTTTATCGTGTCCCAAGAAGGTCCTAAGATGGTCACAAAGCAATTATAATAACATACTAATTACGTCCAAAAAATAGGTATATGCATTACAAAATAGTCTGCATGTTTTGCAATTACAATTTACGTGCCTTTGATATTTATTGCCTTTTAATTATTCACGTAGAAGTAGACCAAACAAGCCGCACGAGCTGCATTTCAAAGATGAACACCTGTTCGGACGGTCACACTGAGTTCGCAAGAGCGTAGGTAGGTACCTGGCTGTACTTTGACATTGTTCAGACTTTACTTAGAGTTAAAACGAGAGAGACTTATATCTCTGCCATAAATCTGTCTCGTTTTGATCGAGTCTTAAAGTCTGAGCAAACTTAAAGTATGTATAGGTATTACACGTACCTTTATGAAAACCGAAAAAACGCAGAAAGCCGGCCATGCAAGCGGTTATGCACACACACACCAAGTGCATTGGTACGTTAGACCAATATGTAGGGTCAGCCTCAGAATTCGAGTAGCAATCCGCGAAACCATTGCATCAAAAACCTGTCGCTATTACGACCTTTTTCTATAAACACGCTACACACGCCTAACGCATGTGCATGGCCGTGCCACGCGAATATGATCATTAAGGTGCTAAACGACTTACAGTCTTTGACTGTACCTATATAAAAACCCACAAAATGCAGAAAGCCGGCCATGCAAGCCACACACACGCTAAGTGGATTGGTACGTTAGACCAATAATATGTACAAGCCTATTTATAAGAAAATATGTTGGCTAGCACTCGCCAAACGCATGTGTCATCCACATCAACCTATCGTCGGCTCACTGAGGACGAGTCTCCTAGAATAAGAAGTCTTTGGCTATAGTCAACCACGCTAGCCAAGTGCAGATTAGCAGACTTTAGACTTTTTGAGAACATTACATTCTAAGACATGCCGGTTTCTTAAGAGGGCTCTCTCCGTCACTCGTTTTACAATCGTAGTTCCAATTTCATTTGATACTAAGCAACCAAAGTCCATGAAATTTTGCAGACATATTCTAGAAACTAATATCTATGTCTGTGGTTTTCCAGATTTCTGTTTCAAATAATATATAGAATATTCGGTTTCAAAGTTACGCGGTCTTAAAAATTTACATACCGTTAAAGCAAGTGATACTACTTGATAGTTAAATCACATAACTCCGTGAACAACTTAAAGAGTAAGAGGTGCGTGGAGGACCCCCGACAAAGAGACCGACGTCATAACCAAGAGCCTTAAAATTTTGTGCGTGTTACGTCATTACGGACGCTCAGCTGACATGCAAATTAAATGTGGATTGACTACGATCGCATTAAAGTTCAATTACCTAACTAGGTACATAATGATAACATTGGGTTAGCTTTTATAGCCAATTTAAATTGACAATAAATGTTAGTACATTACAATACTATAGAAAAAAGCTAGATTATAATTTCGTTACAAATTAAATCCATAAACTAGCTATAAATGTAGGGTGTCTATAAGTTTTAAAGTCTAAGAGGACAGTTTGTGAATTCTAGCAATGTGCTATAATTTGAACCGATGAGTAAAGATGCAATTGTGAAAAGTATCAACACAAAAATGTATGGACAATGCTGGATATTGAAGTTTTTCTAATTTGCAAAAAGGTCGTATCTTGAGAAGATTTTTCACAGATTATCTGATGCAGCAGTGGGTCTAATTGCTCTTCAACCACCGCGCCGTCCATTGCCTCTGGTAGGCCCCAAGATCTGCCGGAAGTTTCATCTCCACTACTAAGAGTTTTTTCTATTTATTCTCTTTTCTTCATATTGTAATAATTAAAAAATTATAATGCGTCCTGTAATTTATTTTTTATAGCTGGCTACCTTATGATAATGAGGGCAAAAAACGATCATTTCGCAAGAGTACAATGGATTATTATTTTATTATAGTCCTTGAGAAAGCACCTTGTTAAACAAATACACCTGATCGATCCTGCACCTTGCTACAACGTGAGTCAGGCACCTGTCTCTGTCCTCCTTTATTTTATTGACCATCCCTGTCCCTCATTAAATGCGGATAAATGAGCTAGATTTAAAATTGAAGCTTAAGGATTACTAGGAATTACTTAAATAAAAAAACGGTTAAGACAAGCCTTCTTTTCCGGGGGTCGGGGGGGAACAGGCGGGAAAGGATTTTCAGAAGATTTTCAGAAATTCAGGTTTTACTAGTATTTTGCTACTACATCTTCTTCTTCGGAACATTCTGGGCAGGTCGGTCGTGATCATGACCGTGATGACTTTTAGGAGATATGTTATTCTTCTCACGAGCATTTGCCACTTCTCCCTGCTGGCCAACAGTCTGGTAGCTATAGGTACACTCATGCAAGGGACCGCCCACAGCAGACTCAACTTGTTCGGTTCATCGCATGGGCGACCTTTTTCGCTCTTGGTGCCCTCCACTTTGCCCTGCTTGGCAACGCGCTTGATGGAGTGATTCTCACGCCGACAGACCTGTCCAAAGAACTTTAATATGCGACTCAATACTGCCACAGATCATGGTATAGCCACATATTATTTATGACTTAATATAACCTAAAATCTAATACATTTCTTGTAAATGCAATAGGTACTTAGGTAGGTACGTACCTATGTACAAAATTGTTGTAAAAGGATTTCCAGCAAAAGAGCCGCCAGATTCACAGATAGAAAGTACGTTTTCTATATTCGTACCTTGATCTACGCTATTCTGAGCAAATGCTTTTTAAAATCTACCCTCTAAAGTCTAACTAGATAGCGATTACAGATGCCTACTTATTCGCAACAGATAAAAACTACATATTTGAATCCGCTCGCATTTTGAGTTGTTTCACCTCATTACGTGCACGAATAGCTTTAGAACTACAACAGATATATTAATATTTACAATACAAACGAATTTGAACTTTAAGTACATTCAAATAGAGACAAATAAGCATTAAAAGATATCTAACAGTTTGCGTTTCATTGGTCGTTATTTATTTGCAAATTTATACTTAAAGGATATCGTAGGAAAGTTGGGAATTGATTGTTATTTAAATGAGGTGATTTAAATATTTTACTCAAGCGAATTGCTACTCTAGTAGCTTACTTTTAGAGTTAAAGTTCCTTTGTAAGAGTGTATTACAAAGGTGTGAAGACACGCGCGGGCAGGCAGAAGTGAATGCGACAATTTCGCTCATTGAAATACTGGAGCTGGACTAATGCCCACTATCCTTTATGTCTCCAATTAAAATAATTCCCAACATATGCAGAATGCAATAGTCTTGTTGCATTCACTGGCCAATTTTTAAACTTGTCGCGTGAAATAAGTAATTTGTTTGTTTTCAATGTAATTAATTTTCATTAGGTAAAACTGTTGCAATAAGAGCAACCTTGGGTTTAAAAAGAGAATATTAATTTTACTTTTTAAATTCTTACCTGACTTCTATAAAATAAAAGGCATACCTACTTACTTAATACTCGCAATTAAAAAAAAATCTAAATATTTTTATTCAATTAGACTTTTACAAGTGCTTTTGAATCGTCAAAATAATTTACAACTGGTTCGGTGGTAAATGACAATGGTGATGACTGATGTGGTTAATGAGTGACATGTTTTAGATTGTACTTAATTCGTTAAGTAGTTAAAATTTTATGTAGGTAGGTACCTAATTTAATCAGAGAAATATCTATTGCTAATACTTATTACAAGTTTTTATTTTTAAATGATCATTTATGTCACAAAAATTATTATTATTAGGTAGGTACTTATAGTAAATACATAACATGATAAAGTGTAAGTATTGGGCACCATGTCTGTTAATTACCACTTGGACGGTGTATATTGTTTGTATTTTTTTTGTGGGAAGCTATTTATGTAAATGATTAATTTTGTTTATTTTATATAAAACAAAAACGTAATTAAATGTTTTTATAGAAAAAAGTATTATGTAATTACATTTAACGCGAACCGTCTGTCACTATCTTTAATTAATTGAGAAGTTTCAGTAGATGCGTGTAAAATTTGCATAAACAGAGCGTTCGCTATCGCAAAACAAAAACAAGATTTTGAACTCGAGCTCACATGGGATAAATCGAATAAAAAATCGATTTTAAGCGTTCGATCTTCGCAGTGGATGCAATTAAAGAGTTCTGGGAATCGATGCGCCTTCGTCCGCGGCGTATGCACGGTGCTCGCACGAATATAAGGGCTACGTTATTAGGTATGAGCTGAGGAATTTTAATAAAATAAGTCAGAATGTATACTATAGCAGATAACTAAGAATGTGTGTTAGTCTTGTTTAATACCCTTCTTTACTAAAGCTTTCAGATTCTTAGAGCTTCTGTTGAATCGATCGAATTACGATATACTTACTTACCTAAATTCTCAGCTGTACGATAATCCAAGTTGAAGTAGGTACAAAAGAGTATTTACCGTGGATTTACCTATATCCAGTGATCTATAGTACCTAAGTTATTTAATACATCCACACTCCATATTATTATAACAAATGCAATAGTTTGTCTATTCTGCCTGCTACCTTTTCCCATCCGTTTAGCAGATTTTAACTGAATTTGGTAGGTAGGTAAGTGCAGCTCTAATGAAGGCATAGGGTTAGCTTACCTTTTGGGGACGGCGATAGAGTTTTCATCCCGGAAAATCAAAAAAGTCTCCCGGCATTTTTAAAAAACCTAAATCCATGTGGATGAAATTGCAAATATCATCTAAATAAGTATTTGGATAAGTATAGGTAGTTTGTATCCTAGAGATAGACATAAGCTAGGTGGCTAAGTACTTATTTTTTACCTCAATAATCAAACAGTTTCCATGATATTAAAAAAAACAGACAGTTATCTTAGTCACGCAATAAATAAATCTATGCAATCATAGTTTTTTTTTTAATTGTATCTAAAAAATAAACAAAACAGAATGAATTATGAAAATGAGACAACCTACCATAAAAATCAAATTTTTTAATTATTATATAACAATCGTAAATGCAAACACAAATTTTTAACATAGCAACCGACCTGAAATACTGCCGCTTAATAAATAGACGTCGTAAATAAATAAATAAAACTTTACATAAAATGCCTCATACCAGTTTTTGATGAACGACATAAATCAACATAAATAATTGTATCATTATGTGGCATGATTTAAGACAAACTGCGCTTAAGACTGAGCTAGTGATAGTGATGGGCATTGATGCAAAACTTGACCAAGTCGAACTTGGCGGAATATCGATGTAACGTATTTGATTATTGCCTTGTATTGTACGGGGCCATTTTAGGTCTATTCTCGATTTTATCCTATTTCAATTAGGTAACCTCCTAATACTAAGGTAACATGTTATTCGACTAAGGGCCGATTTACACATCAGTATGTGATATGATTTAAGACAAACTGCGCTTGAGACTGGACTAGTGATGGGCAATTGATGCAGAGCAAGTTGTACTTGGCACTTTCAATGGGCGCAAAGTGTCTCATTTTATTGTCTTCCTATTCTGCGGGGGTGGTATGTTTTTGGTCTATTCGTCGATATTATCTTATTTCAATTAATAAAGAGCCATGATAGTGGTTAAGACATCCGCCTCTTATTCGAGAGATCGGAGGCTAAATCCCGGGCCAAACCTCTAACTTTTCGGAATTAAGTGCGTTTAAAGCATGTGAAGAAATTTGCATGCCTGGGAGTTTTCCATAAAGATCTCAAGGTGTGTGAAGTCTGCCTTTGAAAACTTTAAAAAGTCAAACTCCAGTCAAATTCTCCAGTCAGCTAAATTCAAAAATCTGCCCTAAATACTTTTAAAGTTATGACACGAATTATAATAGTAAAAAGGTTTTAAATAAAGTTCTTAGATTACAAAATGTATTGTATAGGTACTATACTTACTTATTTTATAAAAAATATATAAGTAATTAGAAAAGTGCAACTTATATAAATAGAATGAAAGTAGAGAATACTTAGATCATCAGGTCAAAAGGGCTGAAATTATTCTAGTCTTTAGAAATGTCAAAATTTCAGTCGAATAAGGTCGAAGAAAACTTAGTCGAATCGGAGAGAGAGGCCATCACTAAATCTAGACATATAACTGTAGAGCATGTCGACATTTACCCGCTACCGAAACTGGTTTGTTTTATGTGTACTAAATTCTTCTTAGGAGATAAATGTCATAGTTTGCGAGGAATGGACCAATGAGCAACGGCTCAAGATTGTAGTCCACCCAAAGGCAAAAGAGAGACCGTGACTTTGTAGTTTAAAATAAGTAACACGCAAGCTTTTTGGATGCTTTTTAAGCAACGTTTCTTTTAGGAATAGAAATTTCAGCCCTATTAAGTACTTAGGTACCTATTTTTTTAACCCCCGACCCAAAAAGAGGGGTGTTATAAGTTTGACGTGTGTATCTGTGTGTCTGTGTATCTGTGTATCTGTCTGTGGCATCGTAGCGCCTAAACGAATGAACCGATTTTAATTTAGTTTTTTTTTGTTTGAAAGGTGGCTTGATCGAGAGTGTTCTTAGCTATAATCCAAAAAAATTGGTGCAGCCGTTTAAGAGTTATCAGCTCTTTTCTAGTTTTCTTGTAGAAAAGAAGGTTACATAACCGTTAGGTTCATAATATTATGTCAATTGACAAATGTCAAGATGGACGTTGCCTTGATACATAATTATTTATTTGAAAATGATGTTTTGGAAAACTCTGATACTTTGGATCGTCGGGGGTGTTATAAATTTTTAATTTACACTTGTTATTGGTTATTTTCACTTTTAGGAAACGTTTTCTTGAGACTTTACCCGCGTGGTCAGAAATTTTGAAAAATGCAGCAGGAACTCGTGGTTTTTTTAAAATCCTGTAGATACTCGTGCGTTTTTTTAAATCATGTAGGAACTTTTTCATTTTCTGGGGCAAAAAGTAGCCTACGTCCCGGGGATGCAACCTATCTTTTACTTTTGTAATAATCGATTATACAGATGGACCACGAAAAGTTATCAGACAGATAGACAGACAGAAATACTTTCACACTTATAATATTAGTATTGTTAAGATTGGATTTCTAAAGTTCATAATGACAAAAAATTCGTAACCATATCATCAAAAGCGCTAGAGTAGAGACTGAAATACGAAGAAAAGGTCAGGAACATTGAACCTGATGGTTGAACAGTGAACTACATCCATTGCAGTTTGCCGTACTTACCTATTTAACAACTAATTAAGTACATAGCCGATTATCCAACCAACCAATTGGGTACTTAACGCTAGTTAGTAACTGTAACCGACAAGTAACTGGGTGTGTATGAATTTTATACTTGGTTACTTATCGGGCTACCTCTTCGCATAAGTACCACGGCCACCATTTATGGTTTAGCATGGAAGTATGAGTTTACATCGTGTTCCTTACGATGAAATTTTCGATATAATATTGAGAGAAGACTACGACGCGGGGGTCACGCGTTGTTGTTCATATTATGTTGAACCGAAAGTTGGAATTGGAGCGATGCACTTGGTTTGATGACAATTGAGTATGTGTAATGTGCAAAAATCTTTATAGACACAACCATTGACAATGGACATACACGCTCGTAAATATTTACGGTACAATGGAATCCTATCGCCTGCATATCGCACTACGGAAAGTGACTCCAAGAGCACTCCGCAGTGCGGACTCTTTGTTAATTTTCTTTTAACTGACCCGTAGCTGCGTCTGATTTTTCTCCAGTCGTGTCGGATAGCCGTCCTGTTGGACTATTCATCTGTGATTTACCTTCACTATAATATAATATCTTCTTCTTTGTTAGCTAGTCATTGATCACTTATTGAGATTTGCTGCTATGGCCAAAATTCGGTGGAGGACATTATTATTTTTCCTTTACTCGTAGTTTGAACTTCTGTGAGCTCCGTTTAATATGCAATAGTCGCGCGTTTATTCTGACCAAGTCTAGCATGCTTAGGTCGGTAGTATAGTACGTTTTTATTATCTTCATATAATGTCATGTTTTAAATATGTTGGCAAGATCATCTTAGGAATTGTAACTTGTGTTAATGATATAGGCAACAGCTTTTTACTCTCAGCAATGTGGTCTATAAACTTGTACAGTTTAGCTACAGATGCGTTAGGTTCTGTTAATCAACTTTATCTAAAGCATTAACGCGACTGGTAGTTCTAGTTTTTCCTCAAGGGCAGATTATAATATAATTTTATAATTGCCTAAGCCTTGAATAGATGGTAGGTAGATGTGTCTAATATTAACGGTCGTGTATTATAATTATTCTTTGATAAAAAACATTTAAGTAGCACTTTCTGAAATTAAAGAATTAACATAGTTTTATCACTTTATGAATACGTATACAAACGCCAGGAATTTCAAAGTTCCTCGCTATCAGACTGGACTGAAATGGGAATTTACTTAAAAATCATATATAGATTCAATTTAGACTACATATGGATTATTTTGGGACTTTTTTATAGGACAATATTTTCAGGAATAGAACAAAAAGAGAACTTTATATAACCTTTTTCATCAATCCTCCATACTGGTCAAGTTTTTCTTTCTGGAGGGAAATATTCAGATTCCTATTATTTTGTTATCCATCTAAATAATCGAATTGGAATATTGATAATCAAGTATCTTACCGTACGCAGGTTACCATCGTTATCAAGAAACAAAGCTCGCAGACCACTAAACAAGGTGTTTACGAAATCGATTCCGATCAGAAAAATAAAAGTCCACAACCGAAATCCTTAGCGAATAAATTATAAAGAGAGAGTAAGGCGCTGGCCGTGTTGGGCCCTTAATTGGGCCATGTTGCGGGGACAACGGAAAAAACGTAACATTTGTTAGGTATTCCAAGAATTGTACACTTGTTGCTTTCGACCAGTTTTATTTTGCATACTACTTATACACAATGCGAGGTGCGTGTGCTTTTTTAGCCATGACGATTTTGAACTTGATCACCGTCTAACCTGAGGCCCCGTGTATAACGTTTATTACAAAACCTGACATGTGGGTTTCCGTATATCAGTTAATTGCTTACACCCAAAATTAATGCTCAATCTATGTTTAACTTGTCGATAAGTTACTTAGCAACGCTGTCATTTGTCAAAAAGACTTTTGACGAATAACATCATTGCTAAATAACTTATCGACAGATTACAGATAGATTGATTTTAATTTTGGCCGTTACATAGTAGATAAAGACAGGCAAACCTAAGATGTTAAAAATCGGACTAGATCTTGTATACTTCGGCAAAATACAAATAATAAAATTAATTCAAATGTACTACATACAGTAGCTACCTACTTTTTAAAAAAACCTACGTTTTTTTTTTCAAAGAATATTAGCCATGCTAATCATGACTAATACTCCCCTTTCCCCTCCAATTAAGCGTAAAGCTTATGCCAGAAGTGGGTACTACAATAGTGCAACGGGTGGGGTTTGAACCACCAACCTTTCGGAAGCCAGTCCGCTCCTCAACCGTTGAGCTATCGAGGCTCTACGGTTGAGGTACAAACTACAAACGTGGCACATGAATAATTTTAAATTCTAGATTTCAAAGAAAATGTTATCGCTAAACATTGTTGTACGTTTTCTTGGCTACTTTTGAGTAGGTATAGTACTGTACAGGACCTAACCGAAGGTCCGTACATTCTTGAAACCTTTGTAACCTTTTTACGATTTTGACGAAATGTAGCACAGAGCTAGCTAACACTCTGGAAACTGACCTAGGCCTTTTATCCGAGAAAATCAAAGAGGGATTTAAAATATTCTAAACCGCGGGCTATTTATTTCCTAGTTTTATATAAATCTTTGTATTCTGTCTGGCTAATCTACTAAATGTTATTTATTCTGTGCTAAAGCTAACAAGTTTAAGAATGGGGGACCTTTAGTTCCGATTTGCATTGGCCAAGTGTTTAGGGAAGTTAGTAAGTACTTACAGTAGGTAAGGATAGTAGTGTGAACCATCGAAGTGTAAACTGATCGGACAGAGGCATGCCAACTTGGCTGGCAAACAGCATATCCGGTGGATTCGAATTAAAAAAAATTGTTTATTTCAAATAACTAGGTTAATAGTAGCACAACGAAGAGGAGTAGAATCTCTTCCCTCGCGTCTCGCACAGCCCACAGGTAAGTACAATGCATACCTACTCCTACATGAAATATGTTCGGCGGATGGACCCGAATTTACATGCCATATTTTTATAATTTGTTTTGAAATAGGTATAAGTATAGCGAAATGATCTGAGTAAACTACAGTGAATTTTTTAAATGAATATATAAGTCACTAGCTGATACCCGCGACTTCGTTCGCGTGGATGTAGGGTTTTTAAAATTCCCGTGGGAACTCTTTGATTTTCCGGGATAAAAAGTAGCCTATGTGCTAATCCAGGGTATAATCTATCTCCTTTCTAAATTTCAGCCCAACCCGTCCAGTAGTTTTTGCGTGAAGGAGTAACAAACATACACACACACACACATACAAACTTTCTCCTTTATAATATTAGTGTGATGAATGTCAATGGAATAACGAAAATCGGTCTCATAAAATAAAGAAGCCAGCGAGACTAAAAATTAAAACTTCTTGTTACATTTGCTCCATAATAATTTGTGACGTTGCTTGCTCCTTCATCTCGACGAAGAAATGACAGTTGACGGTTGTAGTACAAAATAGGTCACTCGCCTAACTGTACACGTACTCGCCATTTCGCTGATCACTTGACCAATGTACATCGGGCTTAAAGGTTTTCTACAGCAGAGTTATGAAAAATCTCAGATGGCTAATACTGAAGCGTAATGAGGCGGGCGCGTGTCGGGGAACGTAAATTGTTTATTATTTTTTATGTTGTTTTCATGGGAGAGCGGGGGGAAGGAGGCTGTGACTCTAGTTGAATGATCTCTTTCTTTATAGACTTGGTAAGTTAATTTAATCTTCTCTTAAGTATAAAATTAAAATTATCATCAACCGTAGCTGTACTTAATTACCTACCTGCAAAATTTATTTTTTCAATAATATCAGATAGGTAACTCTTTGTAGTATTCCTAATGGTTTTTTAAAATTGTATTTTTTTTGAACGAAATTTCAACCGTACATCCACAAAACAAGAAACGTACTAAGTATTTTGTGGTTCAGCTGTCATCAAAAATAAACTATTTTGAAATGGCTGTGACACAAAGACAGATGGGGATAGTCCGGACTAAAAGAAACTATAAGGGTTTCTTGTTTTACCACGAAACTCTAATAAAAAAGAGTTGTATGCACTGGATTTCCGGGCTTTAAAATGTTCGCTGAAATAACAAATCTTAAATCTAGAGTCTGTGTCACATTAAGCGGTGTACACGGCAAATGTATGCTTTCGTAAAGTCGCTAAGCGTTACCCTGTCAGGCATGAGGAACGACCGGATAGGGGTGGTGGGGCACTACCCCAGAAAGGGGGTATTGTAAACACAATTACCCCACCCTGCACCCACAGGGCAACAAATGGCGGCTAAACGAGCCATTCGCCTGTGATTTGTTAGCAATACACTTGAGCTACGGCTCTACGTCTTAAGGTGTTATAAGATCCGATTTTTTAAATCTAGCTGCCCAACTTTTCGCGATAGAATTGGCTTTACGAAACGGTGGTAGAGTTATGACCTATCTTATGCGCGTATAAATTGGAACTTCATAAAATATTAAAAATATTTTTATTTTTAATTAAACGATGCACACGACTTCATCCTAGTGGATTTAGGTTATTGAAAATCGATCGCAAGGGTGCAGCGTGGGTGCAGCCTACCGTTGTGCTTATCGGTTCAGTGGTTGATTGAGCTATGACAAGGTCATAGATAGACAGACAGACACACATTTACAATATTAGTATAGATAAGTATCGATGTTGATTAGTATGGATATGGATTACACAAACAGTACATCTCCCTCCCGCACAACGCGCCGCACAATTTTCATGTTTTTTAAATATACCTATCAATTTCAACCGTATGCCAAAGGCCACAAAGTTGAGTTTAAGATGTTATTAAAAGAACTTTGCTTGATTTCTAAAGCTCCAATCCGTCTACATGCATTGCATTGGTCCAGACGCCATCGTCACTTACCAGGTGAGATCGCAGTCTAGGACTATAACTTGTCATCTATTAAAAGAAAGTTATAGGTATCTTCTAGAGTTACTGATTTGTGTAGCTTCAGAAACTTAATGGTTATTACTGTGGGTGCAATTATTAAGTTTCTTTACGGCTCACGCTACTGCTTGACTCTTGTCACGGTCTAACAGTACCTACCTATAAAAGGAGGTAAAATTTTATTTACTTATGTGAATAGTTGTAGGTATACCTACTGTCCCTTGAAGATATCGTATAGGTAGGCAGGTAACAATTATGATAAATGATAGTCTTCGGGATACTCTATTTATTTACCTATCATAACTCAAAAAACATTTTAAATATATCAATCAATCAGCCTGTTTGCATCCGCTGAGTCAACCTCCCTAACCTAACCTGATACGCGGTCTCCACACCAGAACACGTCTCACCAAGTGTCAGCACTTCAGCTGGCTAATTCATTGATCTGTGTCGGTCACTCTAATTCTCCTACGGATTTCGTCGTTAAGAATTTGTCCCTCACAGACGTCCCCAAGGTGTGAAGTCTACTGATTCTGTGACTTAAACCTTTCTTATTCTAAGACGAGTCCAGCCCAGTCCAGTCCAGAGGACGATGATGATGAAAATGAGAACGTCACAACAACAATAGGCTTATTAATGTTTGATAATCGAATTCACCCATTACATTCACATTGGATTGACAAAGACTTGTTATAGACTTTCCAATTTGAAAAAACAATGGCTAATACAATGAGGTTCAAACTGTTGACGTCAGTAGGTGTTAGGCACCTCACATTGGAACAATGTTTCATCCACGATTCGTATCAGTTGTTATCCGCTCTGTACGTACTCTGTAGGTGTGCTGAGCGTCTTGGGTTAAGAGCTGCTGGAAAAATTTAGGTGATTGATACGTGCCGAAAATATTTGAACTTTACGAGGAGGTGGCGGAATGATCAATTTTCATATATTTTTTAAATAACTTACCTATTAATTAACCTAAAACTATTCACATTATGAAAAAATGTATAGGGTAAGGCCTTTTATAGATAGGTATGTATTATATAGTAGTTACAGTTTGCAAAAAATTTTTTTTTTAATTTTCTAATTGACTATACAAAGGTTACCCATTCAACTCTTATTTATTTAAGTTACCTACACGTCCGAATTGGGGTCACAGAAACTAATATGTGTATTTACCTAAATCGATCCAGTGAGTTCGGAGCAAATTGGCTGTGACAGACGGACAGACACACGAGTGATCCTATAAGAGTTTCTTTTTTTTATTAAGACGTACGGAATCCTTACGAAATCCTAAGTGTATGCTGAGACGAAACACAGCACATCACAGTACAGATTTTGCAGGGCAGGGCAGTTAAGGTAGAGATAGGTCACGAGCGTATGCCACGATGCAGCTGAGCGACACAGATTCGTTCTAGTTAATACAAAGAATAGACTTTTCAGATTTAACGTGCATGCGTCGTGCAGAAATCTGTGCCGGCACTACAACGCGACGCAGAGCAGCGTAGACACACGTCTGTGTTGCACGTGTCTGCGCCGTAGCTTACGCAGCTCTACGCTCAAGCATTTCAAAATCTGCTTTGTACACTGCTCTGAATCACATGCGTCTCAGCATACGTTTAGCCTTAAAGTCCACTTGTTCGTTACGTACGTCTCCACCATCTCTCGTACTAGCTGGTTTAATAAAGAGCGATAATTAAATGCTGTAGTTGAGTTGTTTATACGTGCGGGACGGCCGGCCCTGCCCGCCCTCGCGCGGCGCCTCGCATACCTACGGATTAACGAGTTACAAGTCTTCCGTGATCAATGCCGATTGGAATAACTGCACTGCACGCGTGGTTGTTGAGTACGCGTGAATTACAAATGTCAAAACTTGAGCTTCGGTGTAATACCGGCAACCATTGAACTGAATTAGTACCTACCTGGAGAAGGCGTATTTAATAGAAAAATTACCATAGTTATACAGAAAACGACCAAAGCCAAATTATGCCAAAATGAGTTAGATACGTCTAGGTGTCCACTACCAATTAAATATACCTACTACAGAAGTTAGCTGTCATGTCAATGTTAGTTTCTGTAGCAACTAACTTGCAGAAATCGACTTATTGCTACGAGTATATTTACAGTTTACACGCAAGTAAGTAAGTAGGTACTTACCGGAGCTGACTTTTGCAAGTTCTATTGCTAGTAGATACGTGGTCTTACATCACGTTTATACTATGAAATTAGTTGCACGAAACTAATTTCATCTAAAACCCGCATTGAGCAAGAAAGTATTTTAGTGTCGTGAAAGTAAGCATGCATTCGAAATTAAACGTTTCCACGTGCAATTGGTTATGAAACTAATGTCGCGAGACAAATGTCAGCCACTAAATCCATAATGGAAATTCGGCTTTATAGTTTTCCTCTCTGAACTGTCTGAAACCAATTCGTATCGTATTCAAGTCACAGAAAAGCTTGCGGTAAGAAACACGTACATTTCGAAACAGCACGCCCCCGCCTGCGGCTCCGCACGACCACCGCCACGCCTACAAGGTGCGGACTGGCCATTGGACTTTTGGAGAAATAAACCTCTGCATTTCATAACAATGCACTTGTTAAGAACAATGGATGGATAGAATGTTAGGATTCATTGCTAACCCAGTTGGTCGTTTTTTTTTCAAAACAAGTTAGCCCTTGACTGCTTTCTGACTTTTTGTGCGATTCAGAACATTCGATTCGGTAAGTTATCGTTCGTTAAGATATATTTTTCATTGAAAAATTCAGAGAACACTCGATTCGGTAAGTTAAAATACATCTTATTGAACGATAACTTACCGAATCGAGTATGGTCTGAATTTTTTTTAGTTAACGTTGATCAACTTTTTTCAAATTAGAAGTAGGTAAGTGCCTACCTTTCTTGAAAAATTTTCCGTAGTTTCCAGTTCAGTGCTCTGAAGTAAATTGACAGTGTCGGAATCTAGTAGTTACCTAAATATCTACATATGCGGTAATGCTCTATCTCTTCTAGGTTAACGCATTTAATCTTAGATTGCATTATCAGTTGAAGGTGAAAATGCAGTGTAGCGGGAAATCTGTTATCAATAATTGCCACTACCTAGTTACTTAGGTAGGTACTTCTTCTTATCACCAATACCACATAATTATGGGAAATAAGTAAGTATAATAGGAATATTGCTTCTTTCTTGCTACTTTCAGAAGAGTGAAACACGATCCTTCACAGAAAATATGTGTGAGTTGTTACCAGAAAAGAAAGACGTTTGCCTTTGGGGGCAAAAGTCCCTAAGTAGCACCCAGTAACTTGTCTTTCGGAGAATCTGATAGTATCTTGAACTGAACAGAACTGAATATCAAACAAAAACGTGATAAAATTTTGCCGATAATACTCGTTATTGTAAGAAGTTATAGACATCCATAAAAATTTCATATTAAACAATAAAGGTGCTTCATGTAACAAAATTTATAGCGATATCATCGAAATGTTTCATATAAGAAATCTATCAGACAGATTGATATGATCTGAACAGATACAAACACGCCTGAGGTGCCTTTGAATTGGTGAAACGTTTTTCTAAGATATTATTATGTCCAAAAACCTGCATACGAAGCATTTAAAATTGCCAATTAAACTTTATTAGGGCCCTCACAGACACACAACTGTTGTAAGGCTGGTATTTAATACAGTCGCTCGGTAGGTAAGTTATCTGTAAAGCTATATTATTATTTTTATCTCCAGATTATTTTGATATTTATCTTCTAATAGGTATGTTTAAAGATACCTACTAATAATATTATAAAGATATAAATACCAGATAGGTATGGAGTAAACTGAAAACCTGCGAAAGAATGCATTGTATGATTGTTACCAATTGTTTACTGTTATATTTTAATAGATAAGTCATTTTATTTGGATATTTGGGACAATAATGTAATAATAAAGCTCTTAATTTTTGTTTGAATGGCTTTCTTGGTCTACCCCTATTACTTATCAAATAACAGCTTAACATCATAAAGTGTATGGACCACTTATTACTAATCAAGTAATTTACCTAACATGAGGTTGGTACCTACTCGACCACAACCCGATTCAACTAAACTATCGACCAACAATCGATTGGTCTGTAGGAGCTCTTAGAGTTCTTATTATAACCATCAAAATTCTATTATAATTATTATCAGAGAATCAAAGCAAAATGGCATCTGTATCAATGTTGAACTTAACGCTTTTTCTACAGCGAGAAGCGCATTCGTGAAATTATACGAATGACAACATGATGCTTCTCAAACATTTGAAGGCATAACTCACCATCATCATAAGCTCGTTCGATAAACGTTTCGATCCGTATTGTATAAGTATTCTATAGATATATAAGAAGTAAGTATTAGTGCTCCTAATAAGCCAGCTGTAATTTCGTAAAAGGTTAGGTACTTACCTACTAACATTAATAAAATTAATACCTTATCATTTAAAAAACCGGCCAAGTGCGAGTTGGACTTGCGCGCCGAGGGTTCCATGCTTGGGTATTTTTTCCGACATTTTGTACGATAAATCAAAAACTATTATGCATAAAAATAAATAAAAATCTATTTTGGAATGTACAGGTAAAGCCCTTTCATATTACGATACCCCACTTGGCATAGTTATCTTACTTTAAAAATTTAAACACATTTTTTACAAACATAATTCACGGTTTCAGATTTATTCCTTTACTTGTGCTATAAGATTTACCTACCTGCCAAATTTCATGATTCTAGATCAACGGGAAGTATCCTATAGGTTTTCTTGACAGACACGACGGACGGACGAACAGACAGACAGACAGACAACAAAGTGATCCTATAAGGGTTCTGTTTTTCCTATTGAGGTAGTTACGGAACCTAGCGGTAAAAAAATAGCGGAGTGCAGTCATATTTTTTTTTTATTGCTTTTGTATAAAAGAATTGCAATTCTGATTACATACATATTTTTTCGATTATTTCGAGATAATTTTTCGGCATGAAAATAAGCCTAACGTTAAAATCGATTGAAAGGATGGGCAGTGAAAGCTCAGACAGACACACTTTCGCATTAAATATAATACGTACTATAACCATCACAATGGATATTAATATGGATGTTTGCTACTGCCATAAATACATTTTAACCAACGAATAACTAAATTTTAACACTGTTTTAGTCGTATTGGCTACGTCCGTCCCTGTATTCGCGCCCAATGCTCGGCCGCTCATATCGAAGGGCGCGTGAAATATTGTAGACACAATCTTAGCCGCGAGCCTCCATTGTAATGAGATGTTATTTATTGAACCAGCCTATACTAATCACTCCAGACACCTTTACAGTTTTAGTACAGAGTAATACAGGAATATGTACTGTGATAGCCTTGTCTTGTCATCGGCCTCTTATTTGGGCCCTGGAGTTCCCACGGAGTTTTTGAAAATCTTAGTTCACGTGGGAAAAGCTATAAGGTGCTATAAGTACATACGTAACGTCAGGTGTGTAAAATCTATTACAATTTAAGGGAAACTTTAGAAGTTCTGAAGGACTTTTTTTGGTGAGGTATAAAAGGTATCACTAATATCACTAATTTAATTAATAGGGCTGTGAGGGTTCTACGACAATATTTCAAAATTCTAGATATATTTTTTTGGTATGCAAAAGTATTATATAATGTATTATAAAATGAGTATAGGTACTAGATGATGCCCGCGATTTCGTCTGCGCGCATTTAGGTTTTGAAAATTCCAAGGAAATACACAAATGGAACGTTAAACACCTGTTTTACCCCTTTAGGAGTTGAATTTTCAGAAATCCTTTCTTAGCGGATGTTTACGTCATAAAAGCTATCTGCATGCCGAATTTCAGCCCAATCCGTCCAGTATTTTGTGCTGTGTGTTGATACTTAGATCAGTCAGTCAGCTTTTCCTTTACTTTTTGATATGGATCTACGGATTAAACTAAAGCTATAATTTTATGCAGACGTGCTAACTTTTCAGCTGCCGACATACTTGTAGCTGATAGAATTCAGCAAATCGCACCAACACTTACCACCAGGTGAGATTGCAGTCAAGGGCTAACTTGTAGCTGAATTTAAAAAATAAAATATGATGATAAAAGTCATACTCTCCCGCGATCTGTCTTTCCTACCAATTACAATCCGGGTATCTTTAAAACAAGAGTGAATAGGCACCTTCTAGGTAAACGCGTCCCATCTTAGACCACATCATCACTTTCCATCAGGTGTGATTGTGGTCAAGCGCTTGCCTATAGTGAATAAAAAAAAAAAAAAAAATTGGCAATTCAAGCTGTCAGTGTTCAGCTACCTACAAGTTGGTATGTCTGTAGCTGTTCTTTTTAAAGGAGTAAAGCTTGGAGCTGAGGCTACGCGATCTGCAACACGTAGTTAGTCCACGCCCACTGCAGATATAACTAACGAGAGTACTTATCTCAGATCGGACGCGTTTTTCATTTCAGAGCCTGATTTTATTCATATTTAGCATTCATGCATATTCCCTATCCAATCGTTTTGGAGGCGTTACCGAGCGATTAAAACGGGTCTATGTATAAACATGCGTGTTTAAAACAAGTTTTCTCTTCATGAATGTATGCATTCTACTTCGATTTATTTCAAAAACTGTTTATAATATTTTCTCCCATTTAAGCAGGTACGCTTTATTATTTAAAATCATTGTTGTGACAGGCATAAAATATATTAGCATTAAATACTTAATGCTTGCAAGAATTATCCAAACACTTTTCTGGGCAAATACCTATATTTTGTCATACTCCACCAAAGTAACACTCTGGTAAGGATAACTCGGCATTAAGCAAGCAGATTTTATAATAAGCAGATTTCTTATAGATATACAACATTGGAAAATAAACTAATTTAATCATAAGAATTTTATAGAGTCTCATGATTAAATTAGTTTGCTCTCCTCTCATATTTTTGAATTTGTTGCGAACTAGAAATAAAAACCTTGCATACACTCGTACATCAGCTGTGTTTGTATATGATTCAGCTTAAATTTTATCAAAAGGAAATCTTTAATCAATTTCCCGCCGGCTTATTAAATAACTTCTGTAGGTAGCACAATGGGTGAATTTTTACGACAAATCACTTCCTTCAGTTTTTTTTTAATATTCGGTAGGTGAGTAGATGGTAAGAAGATATAAAGTAAGTACATATAATATTATTGATTTAAAAGTTTCTTGAAAATCAGAGATTCTTCAAGGCCTTCTCCAAAAGTGTCAACATATTTATCTCATTGCTCTGCCATCTTACCGCGATAAGTATAGGTACTAGGTATAGCATCTAGATTTCCTTTGTCTTTCTTGATCTAGTAGAATCTTTTGTTCCTACCCACGGTTACTGTTCCCAGTGTTACTGAATTTTAATCGAGCTTTAAAAGTTTTTGTATTAGAGTAGGTAAGTAGATAGGTACAATATTGCTTGTTGGTTTATTAGTCGTGATCCAATAATACTGAGTCATTGTTTCTTATAAAAAGCTACGAGGTTGGCAGAAATTAAAGTACGGAAATGTAGTAAGTAATTAAATGTAATGTTAAATAGATAACCTTTAATAATAGATACTAGAAAAAACCGTAAACAAAACTTAACGTCATCAATGCTTAGTGCCAGAATCTTATAAAATCAAATAGCAACTACATACAAATAATAATATTAAACAATCGTACAACTTTGTTAGTCACTGCCCACAATTCAAAAACTAATTGAATAAAAAATTTATAGGACGAATTAATCTCCCCTTTTCAAGTACTTTACCTTTCTAGCACTGAAATAAAGTGAAATATTATAAAATAATTTAATTTGATATAACCTGGATAAACCTACCTAAGTAACAATAAACACCTAATGATGTAGTCCTAGACAAATTCACCTAGATTTAGGCGTGTAAATTATTATATCGTGATATCTACAAAAAAAAAATACTCTGCCGATAGATACCTATGCCTAGCTACTTACCTTATTTTCTTCGAGATTTAATTACAACACAACTTATCTATAGACATAATAGCTTAGGTATAAGAACAAGCAACATTTTTAAAGTTCGTAGACTCTACTAAGTACTTACGATGTTTCTGCTGTAGGTAGGTACATAATACTATTAGGTAGATACATAGATTTCACATCCATTGAATGTGAATGAATCAGCATTTAATTATTCTCATGATCATAGCTTCCTTTTCAATTAACAGACAGTGTTGTATTTTATAATATTCATAAAAAAAATCCACTAAAAAATCCCGCGATTCCGTGCTGCTCGCCACCTCCGTATTTTGCTGCAGTGCGACGATCGCCTTTGATTGGGCAGATAATAATAATTAATCTGTTGGCTAAAATTCAAAAATACCATAAATTCAGCCACAACATGGCCACAACAGTAGGTATAATTACTGCCGTCCTAAGGTCGGGTACAGGAAAGCGTTGTAATTCGACATCATTATAAAACATTTTAAAATTTAATCGTGACATAAAATTGTAACAATCAGAAGAAAAAGATAAAAAGCGGACAGACAGGAAAGCACTCATCTCTTTAAGATATATCTTCCAGAGATAGTGAGAGAGGTTATAAAGGAAGAACAATAGGTAAGCACAATAAAGATAGAATACCTATATTATGAAGAACGTCGTTTAGAAGAGTTGGGACTTTGAAAGATTTAAGCACAGAAACTTTGCACTACACTAGAGAGTACTAGTCTCAAAGCATAGGTTCCTAGCACGAAAGAATCACTTCATATTAAAAAAATGAAAGAAAATATAAAAAAAGTAACATGATACCTAGTACCTAAGTACCTATAGAAAAGTTTAAACGCCTGTTTCATATCTTATCATTATCAAAACGTGGCTAATGGATTTGATTCACTTTGTGAGAAAATCTCTCAGATTGTTGAGTAGCAACACTGGAATAGAAATCTATAAAACAGTAATAAGTATCAGATTTCAATCGCATATTAACTTGGCTGGTATTTAAAGTGACTGTTAAATTTTATAGGTCTAAATTTTTTATTGATGGTGGGTTAGCGTTAAATCTCAAGTGATTATATTTTAAGTTACTTACCTATCATCTAAGATGGAATGCATTGCCAGAAAAGAGATTGATAATTACGGTATAATGAAAAGTTGAGGCTTATCCTCTCAGAGGATTTGATATTTGGCGTACCAATTTTTGGATTTTATCTGCGTCCATAATAGAATACGTCAATCAATTCAATTAATTGAGTGATACAGGGTTCTGGATAAGTACAGCAGAAAATTATCCAGATAATTACATAATATAAATAGAAAAACTGAATCTACCACTGGTTTGGAATGTAAGAAACATGGTGGCTGTTCTGTTTCATTGTCATGAAACCATCGTGCTTATTAGTGTATGTTATCCGTTAGTCACAGTAGCAATTGTGGCAACACTGATAGCCTATTGCCTAATAGGTAGACCCCTTCGAAACTAAGTTAGTCAGTTAAAGGTTTCACTGGATAGGTTATGATTAGATCAAGATATAGGTGAGTTAAAAAAGAAAGTTTAGCTCACCTATATTATCCTGCCTGTAACAAAACAATGCCGTGTTGAAGACGATAAGAGGTGCCTGCCATACGGTCCAAGCCGCTTCCATCGTCAGTCATCTTTTACCACTAGATGAGATCGTTGTCAAGGGCTAACTTGTACAAAAGTTTCAACTTTATGAGGTAGATACTTAGATAGTAGGTACTTTTGTTAGTAGGTACCTATAGGCTATAGGTATTGAGGATTAGCTTAACACCACCGATATTCCCAGGCCATGCCGTCAATAACAACAAACATAGAGGCGATATCCATTCACAAAACCTATTATGTTAATTTAAAACACATCAGAGGCCCGATAACATCGGCTCGTTCACACCACACCTCCCGAAACAATAGTTAATAAGATGATTTATATCGATCCGAGATAGTGACTTCGACACGTCTAACATCGCTTTAGCATAATCTCGATTTCGGATCGAGTGCTATATCGATTTGTACAGATGTTCCGAGCAACGCCCGGTGGAGGCGGTGCCGGTGCCTTAACAGCTAATAAGTTTCGTACAGGTACGCCGTGCGCGCAACACGCAAATCATCCTGATCGAAATATAATGCCAGGGTTCACAAACTCTGTATGCTGCTGAGCGAAGGAGCCTTCACTTTTATACTTGTTAAGATTAAACGATAACTGATTTTATAACTCAAACGTGTTGAAATTATTGTGATACGAGTAATATTTTATTTATTTTTCAGCGTAGAAGGGTTCAATTTCAGGATTTTCTTGTCAATCATCCTGATCGAAGAATAATGCCAGAGTTTACAAACTCTGTATGCTGCTAAGCAAGGGATGAGAGCGTTTACTTTTATACTTGTTAAGATTAAAAGATAGCTGATTTTATAAGTTAAACGCAAGGTTAAACGTGTTCAAATTTTGTAATATTATATTTACATTCCAGGGTGGAAAGTATAGTCAAGCTCAGAATTTTTAGAATCTTACCAGATTGTAGTTACCTAGTTACTAGTGTAGAGAGAGTAGTGTGTATCTATTTTGTTATTGTTCAGCTTCTTTTTTAGCCGACTCAAAAAAGGAGGTTCTTAATTCGGCTAGTTTTTGGGACATGCCAGATTCAATGCTATTCTGGTTAAATCTTGTGCGCCTTTCTAAGTGTTTTATTTCTTTGATTAGGATATATTATTACTCAAATTAAACTTAACGTGAAAGCGTTTAAAACTGAGATGGAACAACGGAGATTTTAGCCCTCCTAGCCTCTAATGAAGGAAATCGAAGTACAATGAGAATAATTCATTAATTACGATTGTATCGGGATTGCAGAATTGGGCAATGAGCTAGCCAGAGTGACGTTACCGCCCAGAATGTGGCAATTAATTCGGTAAGAGTTGGTTATTTGGACGCAGCATGACACGGAGGTTTGGCTCGCCCTGTATCGGAGTTATTATAGAATAATGAAAGGTGCGCCGCCCGCTGGGAGCTACAATTGGTCTGCTTAGTGGCGGGGAAGCCCGTTTAGCTATTTTAATTTTTAGTTTGTCTACTAACGGAGCCGTTTCGTAAGCCATCAGTCAGGGGCGGCCTTAGCCATTGCCAGGCTCTGGGCAGTAGTCTCTGCGAGGCCCTTATCCTTATTGAAAGTATTTTTATTCATGATCATCATTGTCAACCGATAGAAATCTGCTGCTGGACATGGTCTTGCACCACATGAATCCAGCGGCTCCCTGCGACTCGGTTGATGTCGTCTGTAGGTCACGTGTTGCAACGCTGCGCCTGCCGGTGCGGTTATTCATCAGTTTTAAAATTATCCAATACATCAATCACATCGTACAATGCTTGCACGGGTGCGTTGTGGGTTTTGTAATGCACGGTGTATGACACGAGGTTCAAATACACATTAAGTAGTACTTCCTAATAACTTTTCACTTAGGTTGTAGCCGAGGGCCCGAGGCCCCTGCACGAGCGAGGCCCCAGGCGGTTGCCCAGCTTGCCACCCCCTGAGCGCCACTGCTATCAGTATCGTGGCAATCAGAGATGCCCGGTACCCACAGCTGTTTAATTGTTGATTGCCGTTTGCGCTGGATTTGATTCGGGATTAGATGACGAGTCGGGTCGTCAAGACAATCGTGGTGCATAGCGTTGCGATGAACGTGTCAATGATTGGAAATTCTTTGTTAATTAACTGAAATTAGACGCTCTTGACCGCCTGTCATATATAACTGGACGTAAGCTTAGATATTTGAATACAGAGCAACATTGCATACAAAAAAACATAGAAAATGGCTTGTTACAATTAATTAATGTTCAATGCAGTAAATATTCGAAACACAGATACATTTCCAATTAAATTTAAAAAAAAAGGCTAGTCTCAGTTGTAAGAGGTAGGTAATATACCTAAGTGTAAGTTGGCTTGATACAAATGAATGCATTAAATATTAGATGCATTGATATATTTCCAGTTAAATAAAAAAAACTTAATATGTTAAATGGGTAGTCTTTGGCAGACACACCAGTCGTGCTTAAGGGGTAAGTGTAGGTTGGCTTGATACAAATGAATGCAATAAATATTCGTTGCATTGATACATTTCCAATTACTTAAATTAAAAATAAAAACTTAATACGTTATCTGGCTAGTCTTTGCCGGACATTAAGCATACGCACCAGTCGTAAGGGGTAAGTGTAGGTAAGTACAGGCGGCCACGCGTGAAGATCCCGCGATAGCTAACCGCCGGGCCACATGACGCACCCCTGCGATACACTCGCCGATTGTAAATGGATTTTTTTTGCCACATAAGCTGATTAAATAATGATTATTTGTTAGCAATTAGGTTAGTAGTCGGTCTCGTGTGAGAATTACTAAGTTAATAGGCCAGTTTGAATTCTACAAGGCGCAAGGGTGGAATGGCTACTTGAAAATGAAAATGAAAAATATTTACATATTGCTTAGGGAGTTCATGACTAATCAAGAGTCTACCAATGAGTCTACCAATGAGAGCCTCTATAGCTCAACGGTTGAGGAAAGGACTGAATTCCGAAAGGTCGGCGTTGCACTAT
The DNA here is from genome assembly GCF_905333055.1 of Maniola jurtina. Lineage (NCBI taxonomy): Eukaryota > Metazoa > Arthropoda > Insecta > Lepidoptera > Nymphalidae > Maniola > Maniola jurtina. The sequence continues at coordinate 4,242,225 of NC_060035.1, read as the reverse complement.
TGTCGTACCCACTCCTAGTACAAGCTTAACGCTTAACGCTTAAAAAAAATGATTCTGAATGTAGATTCTACTGGGAAAAGCCGGCAATATACTTACTATTTCATTTCCTCATCACTCCTTCGTCGACACACTACTGAGGATGGATCTTCTCTCAGGATGAAGACGGCTCAGGTCATAATCCACAAGGCTGGACAAATACGGATTGGCTTTATACATCTTTGACAACATTATGGAGAACTCTCAGTCTTGCAGGCTTCCTCGCGATGTTTTCCTTCACTTCGCTTTTCACTGTAGTTCACTCACACGTACGTAAGGTAAGTAGGTCCTTCATGTAGATCGATTTAGCATTCCGGTACAATGCCGTGTAGAAACCAAAGGAAAATTGCCATACCCCTTTCAGGCTAGCCCGCTTCCATCTTAAACTGCATCATCACTTTGCACCAGGTGAGATTGCAGTCAAGGGCTAACTTTTATCTGAATATTTAAAAAAAACTCACGTCTGTTGTAGGTTAGACGAAGAATGAAGAGATAAAAGCAAGGCATCGAGCGAGGCCCGCCGGGTAAGTTATAGGAAAGTACTATGCATACTTAATATTATTAGGTACGATAGCTGGAACAGACAGCTTATCATTTTTCATTCAATTTACGCGGACATCCACGAAATCGGCCCGCTTCTCAAACCAAATTGTTTGAATTAAACACTAATAAACCATGTAACCGAGCGTAAAACGCGTTACGTCACACAGTCGACAACACACTTAAGCAATTTCACGAATAGGAAACGTAAACGGGCATCGATCAAGGTGAACTGTAATCAATGAAGTTATGTCGGTCTCTTTGCGGCTTAACTAACCGAAGCGGTCGCAGAGCTGCAAAGGAGCAGAGGCGACACCAGGCACTGATATTATAAAATTTCAGATAGACAAAGCTCGTAAATTCTCGTACTTATTTGAAAAGTGAAGACTATTACTAAACTCCAGGTAAGCAAAGCTAGTACATTCTTATTTAAAAAACCGGCCAAGTGCGTGTCAGATTCGCGCACCGAGGGTTCCGTACTCAGGTATTTTGTCCGACATTGTGCACAATAAACCAAAAACTGCTAAGACCTATATGCATAAAAATAAATAAAAATCTGTTTAAGAATGGACAGTTAAACCCCTTACATATGATATGATACCTACCCCACTTGGTATAGTTATGTTACTTTGAAAATTGAAACAAATTCACGGTTTTCGGATTTTTGCCTTTACCTACTTGTGCTATAAGAGCTACCTACTACGTGCCAAACATGATTCTAGGTCAACGGGAAGTACCCTATAGGTTTTCTTGACACACACGACAGACGGACAGACAGACAGACAACAAAGTGATCCTATAAGGGTTCCGTTTTTCCTTTTTGAGGTACGGAAACCTAAAAATGAAGACTTTATACGCTTGTGTACAATGTGACACGAAAGCGCGTAGCGGCATAGGCTACGTTGCGGCTGCGGTTTTGCACATTTTGGAAAAACGACACCTATATCATATATGTTTCAAAATATGCAGTTTATAGAAGTGGTTGGTACTGATTTATGAAATTTCATTAGGTAGATGTTAAAAAAGTCATGTTGGTTTTGGTATTGTATTTGTTGGTTGGTAAGCCAACTAAAATGTTGGTAAGTAAAATATGTAACTGCAAAAACCTAAAACCTACCTACGAGTACAGCCAGTGACAGACGGTACTGAGTTTTGTATATTAAAGTATAGAGACCTAGACTACTCTACAATGTAAGACAAAATCCATAAATTTTTCAGAGATTTTCAAATTTTTCTGTTCTTTTCTAGGAAGAGGAAAATCGTATATATTTTTGTATTCAAATGGCAGCAGACTGCATTGTTAATTGACTGCTAATTTAACTCACAGGTCATAACTTACCTATATACGTACTTGGATGATAGCAGCTTCGTCCGCGTGGATTTAGGTTTTTAAAATATTCTTTACTTTCCCAGAATAAAGAGTAGTCCATGTCCGTTCCCGGGATTTAAGCTATCTTTGAACCTTTCATCAAAATCGAATATTCAATTAAAAACTAGCAGACAGACAGAAAACACTTTCGCATTTATAATATTAAGTATGGATCAGTATGAATTGTTACCACTGATCATTATCATTACATTTGTAAGTGAAGTTATTAGACATCGCCTACCTAAATTAGCATTTGAATCAATCAATTTAGCACATATTATGTTTTAAACAGAACTTAAAATCTCTTGATGGTGATATTCCATTTGTGCGTTATTATAGTATTAATTTCAGTATGATGTCATAGTCAGCTGTTTCATTTGCATAATATTAAAATTAGGTAAGCCTTTGTGTACCAGGCAGGTGACCACGCGTAGACTAATTACTAATTTCGTTGTTATAAAAAATACATAGGATCATAACCGCGTAACAATTACATGCCGATTATAATGACCTATACTCGTAAAATAGCCATTAAAACCTGGCTTTAGAATTGTAAAATATATCATGAATAATATTTTAAAAATTAACTTTTTCTTTGTTTGAGGAATTAATGACTTCTTTACGGTGTTGTTTCACAAATAGAGCATATTTTTACTTACTAAATATTTCATTAAGACTTTAGAACCTTACTACGCAGTAAGTAATATTCCTCTGAGCAATTAATTTTAAGCAATTAAAATATGGAAACCCGAATGCCTGAAAATTCTCCATAATGTTGTCAAGGTACTTAGTAGCGTTGTGGACCATGTTAACCCTTCTCATTCTTAGAGGAGACTAATTGAGAATTGAGTAATGAGTTGAGATGAAGATTTTGTGTGTGTAGAGATCCAAGCATAGCAAATCTGTAACATAGTAGGTATTAGGGCCAATTTTATAACCGAATCCTATCATGAGAATTTATTTTGGTTCGACTCCTGTCAGTGAGTATTTTACCTTTCAATTTGACGTATAGAATTCAACAGCGAACAAAAGCGTGAGCGCAGTGAGTGATTTTTTTTGTTTAGTCCTACAGAAAAAGGCTTTGTAAGTGAAACAAAGACGAAGCTATCATAGAATTTCATGTGTTGAAAGCACTTTTAAATGAGCTAAGCGAGTGCGAGATATTTTGATGTTTTTGCAAAAAAAAATGAAAATTCAAGAATACAGCTACACTAAAGATTATAGTGTATGCTTATACATTAAGTGCACGCATGTGTAAAGGTAACTCTGAATTGAGAAATATTGTCTATATTAAGCAGTCGGGGTTTTAAAATTTAAGTTTTCCAAGAGGGTCCTTGTAATAGTTTCCTAGCTCTGAGTCGCGCCGCTACAAGCCGTGTCCCGCAAGTTTCTTGCTGAGTCAGCATCTCCTCTTTAACTCTTTCCAGCGATTGTTCTGTCCGGCTTTGTCATGTCATACCTCCCCTCTCCCCACTTCCCTGCAGGTTAATTACTTTTCATTAGACAATCAACGTATGTTGTTCGGAATTGCTCATTGTGAAATGTATCTAGGTTCGCATGTGTTAGATAAGACGAGTGTAAATGGTAATCGTTTATTAAGATTGAGTATATTACGTATATCGATACGTGACATTTTAATTAAATTAGCGTTTTTAAATGTGAATTCTATAAGTTCAATTTGTAACAGTTGACATTATTATCTTGTTCTAGTAGCACTGATTTCCAGGCAAGAGCCGACGGTAACATAAGGACTGTTCAGAATTGATTTTATTAGATAAACTGCGATATTATTCGCAGTGCCAATAATTCGAGTAGAGGCAATTCTTCTCCATACATGAATTGCAATAGTTCATTGCTCTACGGAACATTTGTCATAAGTTCACAGCGCAAATACATTACCCAACTAATGTGTAGGCGCTGTAATTACTCAATCCGACACAGCGGTGTATGTAGCTAATATTTTAGCCTGTGACAGCCAAATATAAATGGCGGTGCGGATTTATAGCTGATATCATGAGCTATTGCATCTCGGCGTTATCGACGAAGGGTCAAATATAAATAAATCACTTTTATTTCAAGTAGACCTACTTTAAAGTCCTACTTGAATCTTTTTGAACGCCAAGTTTTTGTATCACCATCATCAGCCGATGGACGTCCACTGTTGGACATGGACTTTCCCCAATGAACACTACGGCACAAAAACTCGATCCTCAGCCTTCCTCATCCAGTTACTTCCAGACAGCCTCATTATATCGTTGGTCCATCGTGCACGATCCCCACTCTAGAACTTTTTGTATCTATTATAACTTTTTACATTTTGAGTATACGTGAAGCAAATTCTACCGAGTCAAAGCTTTTAGGAAGGAATCCCATAGATGGGTTATTATTTTCAGATGGTGCCAATGTAGGTAACAATATAATTTCTATCTTGTCGGCAGCTGAATGCAAAAGGTCCGTCAAGGATTTTCTCCTATTTTCAACTCATCATCATGAGAGAGTAAGAATGAAATTCATGAAAAAAGAAAGTCAAGAACCAAGAAGGGCCTGAGGGTCAATTTTGGTCTACTCTTAATATTAGGTATAAACTACTTACCTTTAAAGTCTTCCAATTTATCCAGCCATAGTGGCAAGGTGATTTTTTTTTAAATTATAGTTTCTCCTTTAATAGATATGAATAACTATGTTAGACTTCCCCTATTATTGTACCCTTTAATTAACAAGAGTAAGATTAAAACAACCAGACCCTAGACGCACCAATATAGAACGGCGATCGCACGATTGGTGGCAACTTTATGACAACAAGCATTTCATGCCTACCCGCAGTTTGTGGCCTTCTTGACCCCGGCCATAACAATTAATTAAAATACAATGTAGCTAGCTGCAAGCACTGCCACTACGAGGCAACCATTGAGTTATAGACATTCATATGTATAGAGACGCAAACTTCAAACTTCAGGCGTTTAAAACGTCCTTACATAATATTTTGAGGTGGCGGAACTTACAAATTAATTAATAAGTATAATATTTTATTTGTTTTATTCTGCTACATGCCAGATTAGTTTTATTTTATTATTATACTAGAGAAACAAAGTAAAAGTAGGTAGAGCACCATCCCATTGCATGACAAAAAGAACCACTCCATGACAAAACTTTTTTTATTTCATAGTTTAAGATGGAATCGAGCTTAATTGGAAGTTACGACAGTTTAAATAAACCCATACGCTTATGGATTTTTACATGACATCACATTAGAATACTAACTCGCTTGGTGGCAAGGCTTTGCCAATTGGGTAGAACTAACTACCTTCCATATAACTCGATTTTTATTATAAGAGCAGAGCGCTCACCGTTGTCAGGGCGTTTTTTAACATGCCTTAAGAAAAGCAATGATGGTTTAAGTTGGAGCGAGCTTGCTTAGAAGATGTCTATTCACTCTTGCCTTGAAGGTACTTTAGTTATAAGTAGCAGCATAATGAGAAAACGCGGACGGAGTTGTCATAATCCATGCAACAATGCTTTCTTGGTAGCAGCAGTGGCTTTTTCATCGACAAAGCGTTGAAAGAGATGTTTCACACTGATTGTACTCGAGCTAGTCCTCCTCGCCATTGGTCAATTTGAAGTTATTTTGGGGCATTAGTTCCTCTAGTACATGACACCTCTCTAGCACCGCCACTACGAACCCGACCGTCAAAATGTCAAGACGGCGAAAAATATAGACCCCTAAATGGGGTAAAACCACACGGGGCCGGAAAATGCAAATCGCTTACCATATTTTGTCAGCGTAAAACTTAATTTAAATGAACCTTATTTGGTGTAACTTGAATGACTTTTGAGCTTCGTTACAAATTGCAATTAAATAATTAGAAAATTATTTGTATAAAAGCTAAAAATAATATACCTAGGTACCGAATGATATGAAAATACCTATTTTACTTTTAAATGTGTAGATAGTCCGACAGTGTTTAACTGGTGACGTAAAAAAAAACTGTGTTTGGATTTTTGTTAGAGTTCAAAAAGTAGTAGGTATCGATTTTTGTTTTTTTTTTTAAGTATGTAGGTATACCTAATTCGAAAAATGAATTGATATTCAAATAAGTAATAAGTAGATATGTATCTACCTATTGCATATTTTTCTAAATAAAATTCTGTGTAACGTCAAATATTGCTTGCTACAAATTTTATTTATAATATTTCTGTTGTGCGAAAATGTATGGAATTGTTTGTAGTCCACTTTTAATAGTAAAAGTGCAGTGTAGTGTGAACCAGTGATAACTCAACATGTTAAAAATGCATCCATACTGCTATCATGGCGATATGCAACAATGCTCTTGATTTCTGCATTTTACATGTGCTTATACCAACGTATGTACCTATTATACGACGTAGGTATTAATTGGAGTAACCATCCTTAAGTTAAAAAAGAAAAAAATCTATAGGTAGGTTATGTTAAATGTTAATGTTCAGATGTTAATTAATGTCTATGTTAAAAAGATCTATAGTACCTAGTACCTACTTTAAGTAGGTATGTATTTTTACTTACGTAATTTAAATGTACTCAGAGAGCTTTTTATCTGTTGAAACGTAAAAAATCTCGAGAGAAAACTCTCTCATCAACCAACTGAAAAGTCTGGTGGGACACTTGAAAATGCCATAAGCCTTCGTTGTCGTATTAGTTTAAAAAATGCAAAAAATCAAATTAAATTTGAATTTCGCGGGCAGGTCCGTCTCATATCCCTTAAGGCTAGTTCCCATTATATACCGGCAAAGCTTTCCCACTAAACAGTGTAATGTTCTAGTTCGATCCCGTATAGAAACTGATGAGTGGTATGAATATTATAGAACTGCAGTTCACACACAGTAGACACAGCAGTAGAACTGCAGTAGACACAGTTATACACAGACACTATTCATTATTTCCAGCTATACTCATCTATTAAAAAATTTTAAATATTTGTATGGGACGACAGCATGAAAGCCTTTATTAATTCCCCACTTCTCCGCGTCCATAATAATTTCACGAGCAATGGCGTTCGGAGCGAGTCCGCGTTATCAGCAACAACAATGACTTTCTGACTGGCTGGCCATCTTCAAACGTAATTCGCATTTTTCACGGCGGCGGCAGAGGGTGGCGCCCCTACGCGGTCGACATTGGCTTTACGCTATGTAAAATTGAAAATGGGATAGGTAGATAGTACCTATCTATATTTACCTAGTAATGATTAAAATGATAAACGTGAAAATGTGTCAGCCTATCTGTTACTTACGTTTCAGAGGTCTACTGCTGAACTGCCGAAGTCCCCATCCCGATTGCCCTCTCCACCTCCTGCATACTATACCTAACATAATATGTCTGCCATTTGCAAAAAATATTATACATAATATATAAATAACATAAAAAACTTGCATGGGTGTTACCCTGTGCTTTATTGAAATCAATTGTAGTAAACTGGCACAAGATTTACAATAGGCACAACAAATTAGATAATACAAGTTAAAAATAAAGATAAAACTATCGTGTGGACAGAATCCTATGAAACCATCGATGTATATGGATGGGCCCTTCGAAGATAAAAAACGCGCTCAAAAAGTCATAGTCTTTTGACTTTGTCAATGACGATGACGTAAGATTCAAGCGTATTTTTGCGGACGGAATTGTATGGGAAAGGCTAATCCATATAATACATCGATGTATGAAACGGTTCGATCGATGACAATTTGTACAAGTGTAAATTAAAAATTTATAACACCCCCGAACGATCCAAAGTATCTGAGTTTTCCAAAACATCATTTTCAAATAAATAATTATGTATCTAGGCAACGTCCATCTTGACAGCTTGACATTTGTCAATTGACATAATATTATGAACCTAACAGTTAGTTAATCTTCTTTTCTACAAGAAAACTAGAAAAGAGCTGATAACTTTTAAACGGCTGAACCAATTTTTTTAGATTATAGCTAAGAACACTCTCGATCAAGCTACATTTCAAACAAAAAAAACTAAATTAAAATCGGTTCATTCGTTTAGGCGCTACGATGCCACAGACAGATACACAGATACACACGTCAAACTTATAACACCCCTCTTTTTGGGTCGGGGGTTAAAAATCAATGGTTGTAACGGTCGGTTAGGTACCTAAGTAGATACAATAACAGTCATGGTCATATTTTTTTTACCGTCGCTTACGCGTTTTACCGAGTGATTTTCGGTTCTGCATTTTTTTAATCTTTTAAGTCAGCGAAAGAAAACTAAAGAATATTAGGTAGGTGCCTATTGTGCAAAGAGCTTTTGGAGCGAACTAGATTAAAACGCAAGCTGTTCGAATAGGGATTTACGCTGTGGTTTTCCACATACTATGCGATTGGTAGGCTGGTTCCACGTGCCCGGCCGGTCGTTAATTGACTTTCGGTCGAGTGTTTCGGCCAGTCATCGTTCTAGTTTTATATTTTTGGCGCCTATTTCCAACCTAACAGCCCTCTATATTTTTTACATGGCAGATCAATTATGATTTCGAATTGGTTTGATGAATCTGAATAAAATTCCATTGCTGTTGTTTAATTGCCTTGTTGGCTGTTTGAAAAATAGTTTAATCAATACAATGGGCGAAGGTTTTGTTGTTAACTCAGTTACAATCGAGAGTTGTTATGTTTCGTGTCAAATTAGAAGGCTGTGGAAATTATTGTTGTGATATTACCATAATTATCTTAATAAAGTTTTAATAATAGAGTAACTGACGTAGCTAAACTGGTTGCGAAGCTGAAGTGGCAATGGGCAGGGCACAGTTTGAAAATACCATACCCAGCACCGGAAAGCGCAGCGTTGGCATAGCTTATTAGGTAGGTGGATAAACGACATCAAACGAGTCGCAAGGAACCGCTGGACACCATGGCGTCTGGAAGCCCACCCCTACAAGAAAACAAACCTATTTTTTTAACCCCCGACACAAAAAGAGCGGTGTTATAAGTTTGACGTGTGTATCTGTGAATCTGTGTATCTGTCTGTGGAATCGTAACGCCTTAACTAATGAACTGATTTCAATTTAGTTTTTTTTTTTTTGTTTGAAAGGTGGCTTGATCGAGAGTGTTCTTAGCTATAATCCAAGAAAATCGGTTCAGCCGTTTGAAAGTTATCAGCTCTTTTCTAGTTACTGTGACCTTCACTTGTCGGGGGTGTTATAAATTTTTAATTCACACTTGTCAGAGTCAAACTCTAACAAACTGAATCGAACAATGGTTTACACACCCCTAAGAGTCTCTGACCTAAGTCGCAGACGGACAGATGGACAGTCGAACGTTATAACGTTTCCTTGTTGACTAAATAAATTGTAAAAAGAACAATAACGATAGTTATTATATATTTAATAAGTATATTCATTATTCACACTAATAGGCCTGCATCAGGCATACCTTATATCACTGTAGATAGTACCTGTGAGGTAATTAAGTATTTCGTAAGGCTTTTATAGAAGGTGCAATGTTATATCGCATGGTTGTAAAACACTAATTAGACATGCGTTACGGGTAGGTATGCGTGCACGCATTCTCGTTATAAAAATAGTAATTTTGATGCAAATAACTTGAAATTACGCAAATTTTCGCTTTCAATTTCGCGATGGGAATCATTTAATTGTCCTGTATTTGCAATAGGTTAATATAAAACTGTGGGTAAGTCTGTTTGAATGTTTTCGAATCATTGATTGATTTCGCTTAAGACTGACTTTCATCATATTTTTTATTTTATTAATAAGGAACTAGAAAGGCTCATTGGGGAGTTGTTCTAAACTTAATTACTTAAGTATAATCTTTTTATTTTAGAATCTAGATGGGTTCTACAAAGTACCTACCTACTTATACTAAATTATGGCTATAGAAAAATGTTAATGAAAATTTTTGTGTACCTAAGTAGGTGCCAAAACTGAACTTGAAGGAATGTAACTGATTGACCGAGTGAAATAAATCTTTCTATTAAATAACATTAAAATATCTTAATAAGTAGGTAAGTATGGTTAAGTAAATCCCACGCAAACACGCAGCCAAAACCGCAGACGACAGCTAGTTTGCAATATCGCAATAAAAATATGAATTTATGTAAATAAGAAATTGATAAAGTGCAAAAAAGCTAGCGTTGCGTCCTGCGTGGGCCAAGATATTGGTGGAAGTTGGATAGGGGGCGATAGTCGATGCGATGCGATTCCGATAAGGCAACGGCCACGGTTCGCGAGAAACGGCGAGAAACTTACAAGGCTCTGCGACTGAATGAGGCCTGGTCACGCGATTCGCGTCACTGGCACCGTGATGAACGCAGGCTTAGGTTCTAGGTAAGTAGAGATCGCCTTGATGGCTATTTGAAAAAATCGTTTCATTGGGTTTTTGTTTCAGTATAGTGATTTCACTAATGATTTTTCACGGAAAGTGATCACTTGCAATTTTTACGAGTAGACACCTACTTAACTTGAAATTATTATCAAGAACAAGAAATAGGTAGCGTAGCGCTTAATATTTCACGAAAAGAAAATTATCACATTCATTTGCTATTCAAGAATTTAACTAGATGTTTTTCTTTCTAACAAAAAGGAATGCGAGTGTTCTCGCGTTTACACTCTTTAGCATTAATGAACATAAGCGCAATGAAAAAAAAAACAAAATGAGAGTAAAGTTTTTAAAGTTCGTGAGATTTTGCAACGTGATTTTTCACAGGCGGAGTAAAATGCTAGCAGCTAGTGTTACATATTATTAGTATGAAAACGGCTTTTCACGTGATTTTTCACATTCTACCTGTGAAATGGTGCATCTCTAATTCTAAGTTAAGTTACCTCGTTCTAAGATACATTGGTCTTATAGAAAAATAGACTATTATACATAGGCTACCTAGCGTCAAATGTAAGAACATTTGACGCCTGCCAATGACGTCAAAGCCTCGGCGTTTTGTTACACTGTCGTGAATTGTGGCGTGGCCGTGGGGGAGAGGAATTACTGTAATGGTGTGAAATGAACATACCTAATCTCAGACTTGATTCTGATAAAATTGACATTTGATAAGAACTTGATAAAATATAACTTCATATTTAATTAGATATATTAAAGATTATCAAACAATTTTTTTTATATTTGCATGTTGTAGTCACACTATCACACTAATATTATAAAGGCAAAAGTTTGTGTGTATGTGTGTGTGTGTGTGTGTATGTCTGTTACTCCTTCACGCAAAAACCACTGGAGGGTTTGGGGTTAAATTCAGAATGGCGATAGATTATACCCTGGATTAGCACATAAGCTACTTTTTATGTCGGAAAATCAAAGAGTTCCCACTGGATTTTTAAAAAACATACATCCACGCGAATGAAGTCATGGGCATCAGCTAGTTAGTTATAAAGTCTACGAAGATTAAAATCTAACAAGACTTGAGTATGAAATAAAAGTATTTACATGCCATCATATAGTAGCTACTTAGTATTTTATGAGTATGAAGACAAAATTGCGAATACGTGTACATGCTTAATAAAGAGAACATTAAAAAACAATATTAACATTCTCGTGTTTTTCTATAGCCGGCACGCTTTCATTGAAGTTCAGCGCGTTTTTTCCGCGATTTTCGTATCGAGTGAGCCGTCAAAGGTTATCTATTTACGATATCACACCTCCAGTGTGTATGGTGGAAGCATTATTTCATTTTCCCATAATTAGGCTGCGAGTATGAAGCAACACGCGAATTCATTAGCGTACGAGTGTACGGAGGAACGTCGCAGGGGCGCGAGGCAGACGATGCAATCGCTCAATTGTAGCGACAGCAGCCAAATTTATGTCACAAAAAAATAAACAGAAAAATAATTAATTTATACTAGTACATTACTGTCCAGGCCGGAAATAAACCAATTGCTGGCCGAGTAACGTTGAAAGGAATTCCTAAGTGAATTTTAAATTAAATGAGGTCGTAGGTCGTGAGCAGGTACTTGACTACGTACAGAAAAGAGACGATTGCCATTTTGTCTTTTTAATATTGAAGCGGTTTCCGAGCAAGTGGGAAAAAAAATCTATTGACTTATTAGCAAAACTACAAGGTGCACATGATAGATGGCCATACGGCCATATATGAACGGCGTCATAATCAGATTGAAAAAGTGACTCGTAGCACTATCACTTTTCCGCTTGACGGGGGTTGTTGGGAAATCACTGAAAATCATCAACATTAATAATTTGGCTTCTATCTCCTAAAAAGTGAAAACATGTTATGGGGTTTATTCCTTTCAATGATGCTTGTTCGCCATTAAAATTGGGTTAGAGATGTATTTTAGAAAGCTGAGTTGATTTTTGTGAATGCAGGTACTTATTGTCTTTATTAAACATTTTCTGACATATTTTGAAAACGAGGTTAACCAAGGTGGAACGGAACACGCGTTGAAAAAGCGTTGAATACTCGTAGAACAGTGTCAAAGACACGTTGAACAGAGTTTGAACTGACATTTCCTCAGAAAATTAATAAGGAAAGGTTTTTGCTAACCATACAAATATATAGCAAAAACGTTGGCAAGTTCCGATGTTATCAAGCGCACACGTAACTATGTTTCATGATTAATTAAAAAATATAATAAAATATAATTAGCTGTCAACGTATCGGAATCCTGCCATGGCTCCAATCATTTCTTAATAAATACCAATATCTGAATGCATTTTATATTCACGGGCTTATAGAAATGCCTTGTATTATGCCAACTTTATTTTACGGTTACAAAAATGACTTATAATCCTAAAGTTAATAGTCCTAAAGACTAAAATGCAATGGCCTGAGCTGTAAATAGACGTTGTGAATCCTATTAAGTTAAAGATAGAGCATGCAGGTGTCACTAGCCCTTATACAAAGGATGTTATCAAATTAATTGATACTTAATTATTCACATCGAGTAATTTTAGAGTAATTGATATTTCTAAAGCTTAATTGAGACGCGTGAGGTAAAATGTAAGTGCCTATTTATTAACAATTCAATATTAACTATTATTAATTGTGACAGAAGATGTGTGCAATAAACTGTGGGTCATGTGTTTCATTTTTCTTCGTTGGTAAATTTTTCAGACAATTTCAATTTAAACTAGACAACCAAATAAGAATACTTATATTAAATTGCATTGATTTAAAAATAGAAAATAATTTAAGGTGATCTTCTGAGGCATTCAAATGCCTACTATACCTATACTTACTCAACTATGAGTAAATAGATGAAGTAGAATGTTGCTTAAGTAGCACTTCGACTGATATTACCCACGTAGATACCCTATCGCAATAAGAACAAGCAACCTTCAACACCTACAAAAATGGTTCAAGGAAAAATAATGGTCTAATCACCGTTCTCAAACACCCGGGAGTGGAAATGACAGGTGCCAGGATGGCACAATATAATATTTTCTGTTTGGCGAGTGGCAGGGCATTATATGACGAGATATTGTATCTCCATTATGGAAGGTTTGCTACCTTCAATAATGGAGATACATGAGAAGAAGATTGTTCTTAAAATGACGAGAAAAGAATCTTAATTAGGTAATCTTGATATTGATTAATGATTATATTATCTTAAATTAGTAAATACATTTTTTGAGAAACGAGACCAGCATTTAATTACCTATCAAAGTGGCAAACACAGATCACAAATAGATTATTTCCTAATTAGTAGGAAAAATATTAACGCAGTAAAAGACTGTAAAGTCATACCGGGTGAACCATTGGCATCCCAACACAGACTTTTGCTAGTGGAAATAAATGTAAAGTTTAAAACCGCTAAGCCCAAGCCTAAAACCCTCCCTAAAATAAAATGGTACATGATAGAAAAAGAGGAATGTGCGAAAGAGTTTCAGAGACAAGTGGTAGATAAAATGATCGAGATGGATGGTGATTTTCAAAAGAAATCAGTGAATGAGTGCTGGAATGAAATGGCTTCATGTATAAGGAGAGTTGCAAGGGATGTTTTTGGTGAGACGAAAAATAAAAGACAGATAGATAAAGACACGTGGTGGTGGAGTGAGGACGTACAAAAAGTTCTGAAAGAAAAAAAGGATGCCTTTAAAAAGTGGAAAGGTGTGAGTGATAGTGACGTGATTGTGAAACAGAATAAAAAGGAACTATATATGGAGTGTAAAAAGAAAGCTAAAAGAGCTGTCGCTATCGCAAGGGGAAAGACACAAGAAAAATTGTATAGGTCTCTTGAAAGCCCCCAAGGCCAAAAAGACCTATACCGACTAGCAAAAGCAAGAGAAAAGAATGAAAGGGATATTTCCCACATTAAATGCATAAAAGATAACGAAAAGAAAGTTTTAACGAATGACGATGACATAAAAGACCGTTGGAGAGAATATTTCAGGAAGTTAATGAACGAAGAGAATGAGTGGAGTGGAGAGCTAGCTAATGTACCAACTAACTTGGGTGTGGTGAAACAGGTGAGTATAGATGAAGTAAGAATGGCAGTATTAAGTATGAAAAATGGTAGAGCGACAGGGCCAGATAGTATACCAGCTGAGGTATGGAAGTGTCTAAAAGGAGATGGATGGAGCTGGCTGGCTTTGTTCTTCAATAAGATGTTACACGAGGAGGAGATCCCAGAAGAGTGGTGCAACAGTTTGCTGGTGCCCATTTACAAAAACAAGGGTGATGTACAAGACTGTAACAGCTACCGAGGAATAAAGCTCATGTCACATAGTATGAAGATTTGGGAAAAAGTGATAGAAAGAAGAATGAGAGAGGAGACTGAGGTTACCCAAAACCAGTTCGGGTTTATGCCAGGTCGAGGTACGACAGATGCAATATTCGCACTCCGTCAACTCTGCGAGAAATACAAGAATGCACATAGAAACCTGCACATGGTATTTATCGACCTTGAAAAGGCATATGACAGAGTTCCTCGCGAAGTTTTGTGATGGGCTATGAAAGTGAAGAGATTGCCTGAGAAGTATGTGAGGCTTGTGAAAGCGATGTATAGACGAGCGAGTACAAGGGTCAGATCAGAAGCTGGCGTTACGGACAAGTTCAATGTGGAAGTAGGCTTGCATCAGGGATCGGCTTTAAGTCCTTATTTGTTTGTCCTGGTAATGGATGCTCTGACGTCAAACATACAGGAACAAGCGCCCTGGTGCATGCTGTTTGCCGACGACATTGTGCTTGTCGGAGAAGATGCGGCCGACGTCCAGAGCAGATTGCGTAGATGGCAAGAGAAATTGGAGAGTGTTGGCCTGAGGATCAGCCGAACGAAGACAGAACATCTGTTCTGTGACTTCGGTGGCCCCTCCAGTTTCTCTGATATCTGTTTGGATGGCGTAACTCTACCTGTCTGCTCCAATTTCCGGTACCTCGGTTCGCTCTTCCAAAGTGACGGTAGCATTGATCGAGACGTGAACAATAGAATGAATGCGGGATGGATGAAATGGCGACAGGTCTCAGGTGTTATATGCGACCCGAAAATGCCCCTTAAACTTAAGGGGAAAATTTACAAAACTGTCGTTAGACCTGTCACATTGTATGGTTCAGAATGTTGGGCGGTAAAAGGGAAGGATGAAAGACGAGTACATGCGACCGAAATGCGAATGTTGAGATGGATGTGTGGTGTGACAAGAATGGATATGATAAGGAATGAATATATAAGGGGAAGTTTAAAAGTAGCACCAGTGGTAGAAAAAATGAGGAGTAATAGGCTGGCATGGTATGGGCATGTAATGCGGAGGGAAGAGAGTCATATCACTAGAAGAATGTTAAATATGCATGTGGATGGAGAAAAGAGAAGAGGACGACCAAAGAAAAGGTGGATGGATGGCGTGAAAGAGGATATGCGTATTAAAGGGGTAGATGATAAGTTGATGGATGACAGAAGAGAGTGGAAGAGGAAGACATGTTGTGCCGACCCCACGTAGCATGGGATAAGGGCTGGAAGAAGAAGAAGATTATATTATCTTAATGCTTTTTGTACAGTAGTTCGATAAAGCTAGCCTTCAATTTTTTTGTTACAACTAAATACATAAAGGGAAAAGATGCTGACTAACTGATCTATTAACGCACAGCTCATAATATACTGTCCAGCACACTACTGGACGGATCGGGCTGTTTGCCATGTAAATAGCTAAGTACCTATTAAGTAAAACGTAGACATTCGCTATGAAAGTATTTTTTGAAATTCAACCCCTAGGGGGGGTAAAACAGGGGTTCGAAATTTGTGTAGTCTATAGGCATTAGCTAGATATCATTAAAAAATTATTAATAAATAATTTTGACATTAATCCTTAGATTTAAACGTTTTAACCCCCGACCCAAAAAGAGGGGTGTTACAAGTTTGATGTGTGTACTGTGTATCTGTCTGTGGCATCGTAGCTCCTAAACGAATGAACCGATTTTAATTTAGTTTTTTTTGTTTAAAAGGTGGCTTGGTCGAGAGGTTCCTAGCCATAATCTAAGAAAATCGGTTCAGCCGTTTGAAAGTTATCAGCTCTTTTCTAGTTTTCTTATAGAGGTTTTTGTGTCGGGGTTTTTTAAATTTTGAGTTATAGCTTTTTTGTTCCGTGTTGTGAAACAGGTGTACAAACGAGGCGCCAGTCGAAAGACTATCAGTAGTATTTTTTGTAAAGCCACACGTTTTATCAACTCACCAATGTGGTTACCAAATAAAATAGGCTACCAAAATTAAATAAAGAGCCAATTTGAAACAGCACGTGGTAAATTAACGAGCAGCTTGTGCCGACAACTTGATAAGTTGATAGCTCCTCAAATTGTCTCCGACCACAGCCTTGCGTGTTCAACGCTTACGCGGTTTTCCGTTTACTTTTACCTGATAATATTTTAATATAAGGAATGCTTAGTTGTTTAGCAAAATGAAATGATCTAGAATCCAGATGTTGCAGTGTCTTGTTTGTTGTCATCTGTGGTTCTTCTGTCAATCTCCACCACTTTGATATGATTACGTAGTAGCCTTTTACTGCTTCCTGGGTCTAGATGCTAGGCTTCTTCGACTGCAGATCACAAGGTCTCTGCTTCCGATCTCAAGTCGAGCAAAAAAAAAGTTAGGTAAGCACCCGGTTTTTATAAAAAGAAATTCTCAGTTTATAGCAGCGGGAAGTTAGGATGTCGGAAGTGTTAAATTGAACATGTAAAACCTGTAACAACTCGTCTTGTGCCATGATCTTTCTCTGGTCGTGTCGGATTGACGACCCATAGGACTATGTATGTGAAGGAATACAGAGTAGGTAGACCTATGTTACCGATAAGTACCAATCTCCTGCGTAGTTGGCTAACTTCTGTTGAGAAGAGCCTTCTACTGTGATCGAAATACAATCGGAAGGAACATTATATTTTAGGTTTTTAGAGATAAATTATTACCTAATACCTGAATAGGTAGTACTTAGGTAGATAGGTACGTTACGAATAAGTACATCGCGATAGTGGTTCCATGATCCATCCAACCCTTTATTAAATACCTACCCTTTCAGTGCACGTAATTCATTCGTTAACATTTCTCAACGGTCGTAAATAAAATTCTGCAAGAGTAACTATGTATTTTGATAAGCGCAAATTCAAATTTATGCCCTCAGTGTGCATTTTAAGCGTGTAAAGGCGGGTTTCAAACAAAAACATGGCGTATGCGCTAATCTCACGTGATCTCTGTACCTTGTTCAGTTTTTAAGAATCTGGCGATACAATATTATATGGTACAATATTGTAACTTACACCTTGGTGTTTGTCGCTGTGCTTGAAAAAAAAACAACTAAGTAGGTTTACAAGTGTAAATTAAAAATTTATAACACCCCCGATAAGTGAAGGTTACAGTAACTAGAAAAGAGCTGATAACTTTCAAACGGCTGAACCGATTTTCTTGGATTATAGCTAAGAACACTCTCGATCAAGCAACCTTTCAAACAAAAAAACTAAATTAAAATAGGTTCATTAGTTTAGGAGCTACGATGCCATAGACAGATACACAGATACACACGTCAAACTTATAACACCCCTCTTTTTGGGTCGGGGGTTAAAAATGAAGGGTTGCTGGATAAATAAACTATACCTATCCAAAACCAAGTGCGAAAGTGTCAAGGATCGAGATCATTTTCTCTATCATTTTATAGGGAGCAAAAATTATGATTTATAGCTGAGTGCCGTGTTTAATAAATTAAAAATTCAGCTTCTGTTTAAGACAGGTGAGCTGTATGTAGTCCAAGAGATGACCGTGAGATTTTGTGACTATTTCATAATACCTTATATTAATATAATTGTGTAATCAACCCAATGATATTAATTTTTGTAATTTTTAGTTCAAGTAAAACAAAGATGTTTGTGTAGATCCTATTTTTAGGACTTCAGTAGGTATGCGTATTCAGTATTTAATGTATATACCCAAACCTATATTACCTATAATTACTTAAGTAATTTTGTGTCACAATGGTGATCAGCCTTACCATTAGCCTTAGGTATCTGGTAGTTTTAGTTGATTTAGTATTTTGCAAACGCGCAGTGCAAAACTGGGGTCAATACCCTACTTACGACGCGGCATTGACTCCGAGTGTCCTATTTACGTAACGTTCGTTGACCTTTAGCGTCAGTCAGATATTTTATTTGCAATATATGTATTTTGAACTTTTAAAAAATACAGGATTTTTATATTTTTGTTTCGCATTGTTTTTATGGTACCTTATCAGTAATCATCAGTAGGTACTATCACTATCTGTCTATCACATATCTACTATCTATCTGTCTTCGTTTTTGCTAGCGTTCTGGTTACACTTTGTATAGGTAAATATCTATTTAACAGCTCGTTCACACAGGCTGTGTGAGCGTTACGTAAGCGTAGACGTAGCGCGTACCATTACGTTGTTATGTATAGAACTGTATGAGGCACATACCGCTTGCGTGGCGTGAACGTTCGCGTAGACGTAATGCGTGCAGTTATGTCTACGGATTCACGTGTCACATGTACGTGCTCGATGTGAATCGGCCTTTAGTCTTAGTTTTGTGCACAACTGAAGCAGCACTTGTAGCTGTACCTACCTATATTATGTCCATTTCTTGTAGCCGTCTCTCACACTCTCAGTAGTAGGTACTTTTAATGCGCACCATTCATTATCACCACGATCCCGATCTCTGTGTGTTCTGATGACGAAACGCGCGACAAATATGATGCATTGGGACGATGGGCGATATCATGCCTCTATAGGGAAAAGTAATTCATATTACACCCCTCTACGACCTTCCAAGCAATTGTAAACTTAATGATGCACGAAATAACGATGTAGAGTGAAACAATTTGGTGAATCTGTAAGCAAAATAAAGTTGCTCGTTGTTATCGCAATTATTAGTGCAGGAGAATCAATGAGGCCTCATTTGGTGGATTACCTGTCTACTCTCGTGAAATGAGTGATCGGACACTCATTGAGATATATCTCGTGGAAATTCTACTTAAATAATGGAAATGGGGTGCTATTGTGATTGTAAACGAAACCAATCAGTAAAATGTGAAATACCTGGTTATTCGTTGAACTACCTACTGCTAGTTAGTACTTACTTCTGATTTATCGTTTGAATGATTAGAGCTTGGAACTATTTCTAATTACCAAATGAACCACTTAGGTAGGTATCGAATAAATGACTGGGCAGAGATTTAAGAGATTAATTGCTCAATTAATTATTTTAACTAAGTTCTGAAAGGCCAAAGTATATTACTCTTATGTCAGTAGTTATCTATGTATTTAACTGCAGCTTTATTTGAAGATTCATCATTTTGGCACTGGGGAAAGTGCTGGGGATACCTCGTGGCCCAGCGGTAAAGGCGCTGCGGGCGCGATACGTAGAGAGACGCAAGAAGGATCCAAGATTTGAATCCTGCCGGTTACGTTTATACTTAGATACTTACATATCTAGAAAGATTTATTTTGAAAGTATACCTAGTAAATTAAACTTAAAATGATACCTATAAAGGTATCATTGTAAGTTTAATTTACTTGGTATATCTACTCAGGTAGGTAGATAGGTAACTACTTATCTACCTACGGCTTGAAAAACCTTTGCAGGCTCTAACACCAGAGATGAGAGAAGTCATTGAATCTTCAAAGGAAATGAGCTCCTGGGTAATTAGATAGATGCCCAAAATGGGTGATGAAGTATTCTAATCGGTCAGTCGCATTGTGGCCGCGATGCGCGATAAGCCGCGTCACACGGAACACAAACGAGCGATTGTGGCCCGCACACGGCGCTTGCGCGCTTTGCATAACAAAGGGCGCAATTTGGAGGAAAAATAGGCACAATCTCGAATCATCTCGGGAGCTCTCGGCGGCGCTCGGGCGTTATCGGGTGCGCTCGCGCTTACTAATCAGTTCTTGTCGTGCTTTATGTTGATGCTAAATAGCTATACCTACGTAAATGACATTTTTAATTTGAGGAAGTCGACCTGAGAATGGAAGTCGAGATTTTATCCAAATACCTACATGTATATTATAACTAAATGAAGCCCGCGACTTTGTCCTCGTGAATATACCTACCTACGTAGATTTTTAAAAAACCCACGCGAACTTTTTGATTTTTCGGGACCAAACTACATGCCCTTCCTTAAAATATACTACCTACTTACTTACTATTATTGTTGGTATACCTATCGCTATCATAAATCTGTCCGTATAAGCTCTACAGATCTCAGCCATAGACTGATTTAGACGCTAGAGCTCAACGAACGTTACGTAAATAGGCCACTCGGGGTCAATGCCGCGTCGTAGGTTGACCCTATACATTGCAGGTTTGAAAAATACTAAATCACTAAAACTACAAATAAGGCAAATGTTTATTGGCTAGGATTGAGTAGGTAGGTACAGGTAGTATAGGTAGTATAATAATAACCCTAAGTTTTTGCCAGCGTTTTGGTTACACTTTGTAGGTAGGTAGGTAGGTAGGTAGGTATATGGTTGTAGCAGGTAACCTTTATAAAAATTAATTACCTAAGTAGGTATATCTAGGTATATGTTCTTTGTTTAAAATCATTACAGTTTAAACTATTGTAACTGCCCTGCCCAGGTACTTATCAGGCAAGTACCTATAGGTATATTTATTTTGATATAATATTTGTCATTCCCTTATCCCATTCTAAGCATGTCCGCAGTGCTACAGATTCGGAGCGTGATATAGATCTAGGTATTTATTATTCTCGTCGACCCGAGCGCAGGACTTGCATTTCACTTAATGAATATTTTAAGAGATTTATGTCGAAGCATGAAATGCCATATCTACAACTTGAATTTATTTAAACTAGACAAATGCAAACTGTAGCAGTATTTAAAGCATTTAGCCTTTAGGTAATGAATCTACCACCAGACTCTACCAAATGAATTAGGTAGGCACCTACCTAAGTAGGTAGGTAAGTAGGTAAGTAGGTAGGTAGGTACTTAGGTATTAATTACCTACCTAACGGTTTTTGCACTAAGTAAGTAGGTAAGTAGGTAATTTAGGTACTTATGTAGGGATGTCCTGCGGAAAAAAGCGGTCATATCCATGTGCAGATTGGCAGACTTGACACACCTATGAGAATATTATGGAGAATTTTCAGGCATGCTGGTTTCGTAACGTTTCCCTTCACCGTTAAAACAAGTGATATTTTTATTACTTATTTAAAACGCACATAGGTACTTACCTACCTAAGTAGGTAGGTAGATACTTACCTAACTTCGAAAAGTTAGAGGTCTATTGTACCTCCGACCACCGAATAGTAGCAGACGTCTTAGAAGTTAGAAGTCAAGGTGATGATGACCAGGTAGATCCCTAACTAGGTAAGTAAGTAAGTAGGTACCTATTTGTCTACATGGGCGCAGAATACACAATAGAGGTAGGTATAATCAATGGATATCTTTACATCAAATGATAAAAAAGTGTAAAATGCCTGAAAGTATAAGCTCTAAAGAGCTTAGGTACAATTATGCACAATGGGCTTCAGTCAGTGATATCGCGTTAAATATCTAATGTTAATTAGCAATAACTAACAGCCAACCGGCTTCCTACAGAGCGGTGCGTGTTCGCTGGAACAATTGCTAGTTTTTAGTGAATTTACATGTTACATGCGACCTCCGGAACAATGCGCGGAGGAGTTGCTACTCGTAATATCACTGGGAATTAACCGGGAGCGGATTGTCGCACTCGACAATAAACAATACAAAACGGAGCCGAGCAAAAACAAACTATAGAAACGTCGCCAAACAAGAAGAATAGGAAAATTGCTTGTTTTAAAAAAATCTATTTGTTCGTGTCTCGAGATGAACGCGCCTATAGTGCGTCTTTGTGGAGCCAATCGCGCGCAGGCAGCGCCCGCCCCCGCCGCGCCGACCAATCGCGGCGCGCTCGCAGCCGCAAGAGCAGTTTCCTTTTTTAAAAGTTTCGCCCTCGACTTCCATCCGATTTCCCGCCTTAACTTATGGACGCTGAAAAAATCCGTTGATTTATTTATTAAGACACCAGTTTTTTACGAGGCCTTAAATTATGATGTCGCCTGAAGTGGACTGAACTTCGCGCTGAACAAGTTTTTTTTGGACTTTATAATTTTCCACAACCTTAAAGCACAGACCAGTAGGTATTAAGTATCCTACTTATAAATTTCTTATTGTACCTTTAAATGTAAAATCGTACCTACCTACCTTTTTCGAAATTCCAAAATTAATCTAATAAATTAAAAAAAAAGGAATCGAGTAGGTAAGTAGGTAGGAAGGGAGGTAGATTTTTTGAGCGAGATTCAGACTTCACACACCTTTGAGAAAATTATGGAAAACTCTCAGGCATGCAAGTTTCCTGACGATGCTTTCCTTCATCGTTAAAGCAAGTGATAATATTTAGGTATTTGCTTAAAATGCCCGTCAATCCCGTCTGGGATCGAACCCACTATCGCCCCTAATAGAAGGCCCACGTCTTACCTACCTAACCACTAGGCTCACCGCAAAAATCATAATTAACCAAATTCTTCTAAAACTGACAAATATTGAAACACTAGCTGATGCCCGCGACTTCGTTCGCGTGGATGTAGGTTTTTAAAATTCCCGTGGGAACTCTTTGATTTTCCGGGATAAAAAGTAGCCTATGTGCTAATCCAGGGTATAATCTATCTCCATTCTAAATTTCAGCCCAATCCGTCCAGTAGTTTTTGCGTGAAGGAGTAACAAACATACACACACACACACACACACACACATACAAACTTTCGCCTTTATAATATTAGTGTGATTTCCGCTACAAAATACCTACTTATTTACACGTAGAGTAAGTAGGTGCCTACTTATACCTAGCTAAGCATTTGCAAAACTCATAGTGGCCCTTCAGTACGAGAACGTGCTGGTATCGAGCGATAAAGGATGTAAGATGCATCAGTGCGATTTGGCACTTTCTTCGCCACGTTCCCACGTCGCGAGTCATCGGCAGTCGAGGCACACGTCCACGCTGACGCCTTCCACTGCCGGTCAATGATTCGCGGCCTTCAACTGCGCCATGCGTGCAATTGACACGCTCACTTGCACATTCAAATTATGCCATTAATTGACTGGTTTATTTCAATAAGTACCTACCAACTTAATAATACCTAAGTACTCAGAAAACATTTGCACATAGACACACTGTGGTGCTTTGTTGATGATGATGAAAAGTAGGTAGCACAAGTCATTCTTCAGATCTAACTAGTAACTAAACTACTTTACTACTACTACTTTAGTAGTACTAAAGTAGTAGTAGTAGTAGTAGTAGTAGTAGTAGGAAAGTAACTAGTGATCGTGGCGGACGGGCACGGGGGAAAGGGATTGAGCAGATATCTGCTAGTCCGTATTTACCCCGTGTCCGCAATTCCCCCATCGTCCCCTACCTACTTTCCTATATCCATGCAAAAATTCACCTCGATCCGTTGCTTTGTTACTTCCAGCGCGACTGAAGGATACCTAAAGCAATATTTGACACAACAGTTTTACAAACAGACAATTGTAACGAACTTTATTAATATACTTACCTATATTTACCTACTTATACCTACCTATCAACCTTGTAAAAATCGGTCCAGGGATATGAAATAAGTAAAGCATGAGCCTAATTTCACTCCAGCAAAGCCGAAGAACGCAAGTAAGTAGGTACTCAAATACCTACTTACTTATTAAACAAATATAAGAAACTAGAGGATGCCCGCGGCTTCGCCCGCGTGGATTTCGGTTTTTTAAAATCCCGTGGGAACTCTTTGATTTTCCGGGATAAAAAGTAGCCTATGTCCTTCCCCGGGATGTATCCCATGTCTGTACCAAATTTCATTCAAATCGGTTCAGCGGTTGGGCCGTGAAAACGTAGCAGACAGACAGACAGACAGACAGACAGACAGATAGACAGACAGACAGACACACTTTTGCATTTATAATATTAGTATGGATGAAAGTACCTACTATCTACTAAGGCAGATAAGTAGGTAGGTAGTTACCTACTAAATGACGACATTGGAATTCAATTTCCAAGGATCCACTAATCATTCATCGCTACACCCAAGACACCTGTAGGATGTGCATAGATAAATATTCGTCACGAAAGGAAAACAATTTCCCACATACCTTCACGTCTTAATGAATTATTTAAATAGAAACAAATAAAATTACATGTAAAGGACTGGGTAAAACTAAGTTCCTCTTTCAACATCAATGTAACAGTTGAAACTCTTATCCAGTTAAAACTACTTTTAACTGGATAAAAACAGTCCAAAATGTGTTGATCAAAAGTATAGTTTTGACTGAATACCCCGTCAAAACTCTACCTATACCCACTGGAACTGCTCATCATTAAAATTATAGGTAAATATCTAACGCACAAGTAGGTATAACTTAACTCTAATGTGCCCCAGAACAAAATTAGAGCACCCAACATCTCGTAATCTTGTCTGGCCTTCCTAGAGTGTTTTTGTAAAGCGCGAAGACAGATGGGAGTCTAGGACAGATAATTAGGTGGGCTCAGGTTCAAAACTACTTTTAACTGATACTTAAAGGTCATTTTTTAGTCAAAAGTAAGTAAACTGTTTTTTTTTTCAGTCTAAAGTAGTTTTGGTTAATAGTTTTGACTGTAACATCATTGACAACAGAAATAATTTTATGGTAACTCAGTAAGGAGGGATATCTTTTCAAACTCATTAATTTGATACTGCCACTGCGTTCTTTTCATTAGCATTTATTGATTGCGTCTTTATTGAATCTGCCACGCTAGTTTGCCATGCCATGTTAGATTTTCATGGCATTATGACATGGACGGACACATCCATGACGACTCTTTAATCAAAACCTCTCTTATTTGGGAAGGATGGATCAGATGAATATTATAAACAAATACTTATTAGACATAACTAAGTTGGTACTCCAGTTATCACCCTGTGTAGTTGGGCGACATTCTCTGGCTTATTTCTGGTAAGTAAGTATATCAGCAATCTAGCAATTTGCAGTAAGGCTGGTTCACCCTTGTTATCTTTATCAGCAATCCTGACAAAGAGTTATCCCAATACTTTTAAATGAAATCGAAACTATGATCACTTCAAAATAATTATATCTTCATTTGGCCCAAGCTATAAGGTACCTACTTACCTAATTAATAAAAAAAAATGAGGTTAAAAACCTTAAAGAGGTGAACATTAGATAAGGTTCTACTGAAAACTTCATAAGCGATGAATTGCAACTTTACGATTACATATTGTAGATACAACTGTATTTAGAATTCCAAACCTTTAGCCAAATCTGCATCTCTAGCAAAGCTAATATACTTATCAAAACTTGATAAGACATTAGATAGTTTGATTAAGAAAGAACCGCCCGTAACACAACCCAATTTAGAAATCAATCAACAAAAACCCTATGCAGTAAATCGATCTTTGCCTAAAACACATATCATTTGCCTAATTAGATTGGGCGTTAAATCGCCAAACAAGCATTTATAAGCTGTGCATTTAAAAATAATGCGGCATAAAAAACTCGTCAAAGATATTGTCATGAGATACGGCCAGACTGTTCGCAGGCATCGTTCGAAAAAACTTGAAAAAAAAAAACCAACACTCGAGGCGATCCGTGACTCCTATTTTTTTGTTTTATTATTTTTAATTCATATTATCGTACGGCTATCCCCTTTAATTTTGTTTTTAAGTATGGCCCTCGGTATGCTGGCAGCTACGTTTATGGATATTCAGAATTCCGTGGCGTATCGTCCACGGGGCTTTAGTTTATGTAAATGTGCAGCCCCGTGCACTGTGCAGGTGCGTTATAATGATTGTGACAGATGTACTGCTTAGAACTTACAACTCACTGTTTGTTAGTATGATGCATGCTATCATTTGGAGTTTCGTCAAGTACTTAGGTAAGCTTTTGGCTTTTCGCGGTCATATAATTGTATCCAGTTTCTACTTTGCAAGCGATAGGTTCCGCATTCTGTTTAAACTAGTTCCTTCATCACTAGGTATGAACAAATAACTACTTATACCTACTCACAATCACATCTCTTGGATGTTTCGGATAAGTATGGTGATCAGACTGAAGATATTATAGCTAACTATCAAATGCAGAAGCTATTGTAAATACTTACTTATTAGAATCTAGGTTAGCCGGCTTTCATGACTTTAACCCTTCATTCAAGGGTCAATTACTACTTACCTGGCTTCGAGTGGATATACCTATTAACTTGAAACAAGTTAGCTTTTAAAGTACAAGCATTTAAGTGCAAACTTTTATAAAGCAATAGCCACAATCGAATCAAAGCGAGAAAATAATTTACGAAACAATATAGAAATCGATTTTCGCAAGACAAATAGATGTTTTGAAATACGAGGGAAGATTTGATTCATCGTGAAGGCGCAATCCGGGGAATCTCCGGTTTTATCGACCCCGCCTACAAACTGCAAGGGCGGTAAAGAATCTTGCAAGCTTATTGCACGTTGAGTTATGAAGTGGGAACATTAAATTGAGAACTAGCTGCGTGATCTCATCAACGTGCACAGAATTTAAAATACGCCAAACAGACAGAATAGGCTTTCTAACTTCGTAGGATAAACTTAATGTTGAGGAAAGACAATTAATTACCTATTAGATAAATAAGTAGGTACTGTATCTACGTCGTTGTCAAACTCAAAATCAAAGTCATTTATTCAAATTGGGTGCTATTGCACATTTTCCGAATGTCAAACAATGATGTTAGTGGTAATAATTAATGTTCCAAACGCGACCAAGTCTAAGAAGAGTCCACAATAAACTCAGCCGGGTAAGTATTCTTTTTTTACTATCACCACCTTACAAAATCACTTATACTTATTAGACCTTACAAAGCTGTTTGGTAACTAATAATTCTCAAGCTTTCTACTTAGTTAGACTAGATTCGATAAAATAAGGCAAAGCTACTTAAGGCAAGTTTCCAGGATGTTATATTACAAAACAATAGATATTAAATGCATGACTAATCCAGCAGCCTCTTTGATGAAAGCTTAAGTTTCATCAATGTTAGATGAAACTCTGGACTATATTTAAGGCATTATGTACTTAGATCCTAATAGACAACCTGAGAGAATTAAAAAAGGATTTCACGATATCACTTTCAACATAAATGCATAATATATAAGTCAATGCATAAAATATGTGGATTAATTAATTTAAAATACCTAATTAAGTAGATTCACACTGAATTAAGTAGAGTCATACTGCTATATGCCTATAGGTACTTAGGTCAATCTACTACCAGAATCTCTCGAGTCTTGATATCAACGCTGTTGCCTTCGTATCAATAGCAATGTAGGTAAGTACAACATTAAGTAGGTATCAAATGTAGGTACATGTATTTCAACACAAACCATTTAAATATTATGAAACAAATTCGTACAGAGTTACAATTTAGCATTTAATAAGGGTACACATAGAAAGCGCTCGGCCGTCGGCTAAAGATGAATTCCACGATACGACGACTTCTCGATCGGGACTCGCTGAGTATGAAATTATTGGGAAACTCTCTTCGTGCTCGATGCATCTGCCTTCGCTAATGTTGCCTGCAAACGATCCGAGAAAGGTAGGTTTTGAGAGATAAATCTGGGCGATAGCGGAAAAGACTTGAGGTCGACGCGTATACCTACACCAGCGTACAGTAACAATTTGCGAACTTTTGCAGTTTTGCGATCTCGTTTACTATAGTATTTTATGTTTTAACCCTACTTAACAGGGCTCTCTTCGAAACTTACTCCATACAATCGTAGTTCCAATTTCATTTGAATATTAAGAAACCAAAGTCCATAAAACTTTGCAGACATATTCTAGAAACTAATATCTGTGCCTGTGGTGTTTTAGATTTTTCTAAAAATATGTAGTTTTAAAATTATAGGAGCTCAAAGATTTGTATGTGAATTTTTAAGACCGCATTCTTTTGAAACCGAATATTTTAACAGAAATTTGAAAAACCACAGGCATAGATATTAGTTTCTAGAATATGTCTGCAAAATTTTATGGACTTTGGTTGCTTAATATTCAAATGAAATTGGAACTACGTTTGTATGGAGCGAGTGACGGAGAGACTCCTCTTACTACCCTACCCTACTGAGTTGCTAAGTGTTTTGGTGGTAATGCAAGCTTATGCTACCAATATGTCATTAAACCTAGATAAGTTTCTTTCATACTTATATCGTATTGTGATCAGTAACCAGTGATATATGTGTATATGTGTGTATAATAGGTGGGTATTCTGGTTTCAAAAATAATTACAGGGTAATTACAGGGTGTAACCAAAACGCTAGCAAAAACGAAGACAGGTGATACGACCTATTATAATATTATGACCTACTGATGATTAATAATAAGACACCAAAAAAAAACCTGTAGGTACTTTTAAAAGTTCACAATATATTACAAATGAAAGATATAACTGACGCTAGAGGTCAATGAACGTTGCATTGATAAGCCACTCGAAGTCAATGCCGCGTCGTATGTGGGGCATTGACTCCGAGTTTTGCACGCTATACATTGCAGGCTTGAAAAATATAAAACTACAAGATAAGGTAAAACTGTTATTGGCATTGGATTGTGTTTAAGTTTACGTAAGTAGGTAGATACATATTATAATAATAGCGCTTAACTGCCTATCATAATAAGTTTTGCTAGCGTTCTGTTTACACTCAATAGGTAGGTATATCTTGAACTTCTCTTGACAGATGTCTATAGCGTACTCGAAAGTAGAATTTTAATATCACGCAAACTATTTTTGTCTGGTAGTAGTCGCGTCAAAACAAATCTTTCGGGGTTGTTAACCCGCGAGTGACTTAACATACACTGACCATAAATTAATAACACTTTTAAAAGTTTTCTCTCTATATGAGTGTTCGGGCCTGAGGCCGGGGCGGGCCAGCCACCTGTACGATTTGAATATACTTCCAAATCGATATTTTATGTGATCGCCCCTGTAATTAACTCGGAATTAATCATCGATTCTCGAGGATCGAATGTTCACGCCTAGGCGTTATGCTCGACACTGAGACCTTTTTTTGTTCACTTTATGATTTTTATTTATTTTTATTTTTGAGACTTAATAAACATACCCAGGTTACTTAATTATTGCAGTAATATTATAGTCGCTAGTTAAGCCAACGCTACATATTTTGTGTCTGCGAAATCAATATTTTATGTAATTAATGACCCCTGTTATTAACTTCAATAATAATTTATCGAGTATCAATAATCGAATGTTCACGCCTAGACTTTATGAAAATCTGCACTGATACCCGTTTTGTTATCTATGTAAGAAGCTCATTTTTTAGTTTTATAATAATACAATGTAATTCCTACACCTACGTCGATTTTCGAGGATCGAATATTCACATAGAAATGAAATAAAGGCATCTTTTTTCGCTGAATAAAGCGAAAAAAGATGCCTCTTTTAGCTGAATTAATATTTCATTTGATGGCATCGTACATAAATTTAAAAATAATCATGAACAATCGTAGGTTTTTTAATGATTTATTCTAGAATATTAGGTATAAGTATAGATAGCTAAGTAGATATAGAGTTATTTAGCTCTATTCGCATTTGACATAGGTAAGATAGGTACTTTAATTTTTTACAATAAAAAAAAAATTCCTAGAGATAATGCACATTGTAGTACTACTAAGTAAGTACGTAAACAAAGACAGACTGATACGGAAATCTAAAGAAATAGTAGATTCCTATAAAATCAAGCCTTGAAAATATACCTAAGTAAGTACCTACTTACCTACGTTACGATAGAGTATGGACCGCAATGGAGGAAATTCATGCTACAAAATCCATAAAAAGCACTTTTATGTGTTTTATGGAGGTTTAATAAACCATTTAATTGCATACAGGAACAACTGTGAAACATATATAGGTATACCTAAGTATAAAAAAATGCTTATCTTACCTATCGTTAATAGGATAACACTATTTTTATTAATCATCAAGTTACATTACCTATGTCTGTAATGAATGTATATCAAGCCTACAATTTTTCACTGCCTATTCGCTTTACTGATTGTGACGAAAGTTTAGAGACAGCTTGCATGCCAAATTCAAAGAGTTCTTACGACATTAAAACAAATCGGTCAAGTGCGACCCTTGCCTCGATCTTTTAGGATTCCGTACATAGTTATAAGCACAATATTTTGGGTGTAAGAAACAGAACATCGCAATAAACCGTGAAAGAAAACCCCAAAAAAAGTATAAACAAACTATTTTTATAAACTGTTATTTTTAGTATTTGTTGTTTAAATACAGTATATGGTTCTTAATAAGTACTAGCTGTTGCCCGCGACTTCGTCCACGTGGATTTAAGTTTTCCAAAATCCCGTGGGAACTCTGATTTTCCGGGATAAAAAGTAGATGTGTAGAAAAGATGTGCTAATCCAGGATAATATCTACCTCCATTCCAAATCCGTCCAGTAGTTTTTGCGTGAAGGAGTAACAAACATACACACACACATACACACAAACTTTCGCCTTTATAATATTATTAGTGTGATATATATAGTGTGAAGTGTGATACCGAAATATAGCTATGGGTGCCCACTGCCTCCTTAAAAATTAATTTAGATACTTAATTGAATTTCTAATTCAATATTTGATTTTGGGTCAACGTTCTACACCAAATACTAAAATTTGAAGTTTCTTACTCCTTCTAGCTAGACCACCATTTTTTATAACTGTGCTGTGCTACATTTCCACTTTGATAAGTAGGTACTTAGTATTTTTAAAATGGCTGTTACTTATGGACGAAACGGAACTTCTTTCCTTTGATTCCTTGGTTTTCTACGGAATCCTAAAAGCTCTTACGAATGCACTCATAATGTGAGCTCATAAATAAATAAATAAGGCCGAATTTAATAACAAGCCTGCACCTAAGTAATGGGTGCCAGAAGGCAGCGTTACATATATTATGAGCCCCATCGATTTTATAATTTTACGTACATTTTTTAGCGTTATATTAAAAGTCTTAAACACTATAATTTGGTGGTTCGAGGTTGTCGACTTTGTTTTAGAGGCAACTCGAATGACTTGATAAAAAGAAGCGCGGGCCGCACATTATACCGCATTTTCTTCTTATAATCTTGTTTAAATACTAGGTAGTATTTTGGGCTT
Organism: Maniola jurtina; assembly: GCF_905333055.1. Classification (NCBI taxonomy): domain Eukaryota; kingdom Metazoa; phylum Arthropoda; class Insecta; order Lepidoptera; family Nymphalidae; genus Maniola; species Maniola jurtina. The sequence continues at coordinate 4,210,686 of NC_060035.1, read as the reverse complement.
CGTCTGGAATAAAGTAAAACAGAATACCAACGTAGAACGTTTGATAAAACATGTCTTCGTTTTGTGAAATGCTTTTTTTTTTCATTAGAAATCATTAGATTTCCCGTAGGATTTTCTTCCAGCACAGTGATTGAAACAGACAGGAAAGTTTTTCTCTCCATTACAAATTACAATCACTTTGCCAAGTTTCATAATAATCCAACCGATTCAGCGGTAAGTATAACCATCAAAAGGGTTCTTATTTTGCTCTAAAATATTTTTTTATTGCTACAAAAAAAATCATTCATCTTCACTTCATCTTCAAGAAGAATATTTTCCTGACATGCACCTATTTGTTTTTGAAGATAGGTGCCTACTACTTTCATACTTTCTATTTTCTTCCGTCTCATGTAAAACTTTTTTTTCAGTATTTATATTTTAGATTTCCAATCTGAATATAACAAACTCTAAAAAAGTTTTTGGTATAAAATGAATAAAACAGAATGATTGCAAGTGCAGTTCAAAAAAAATTATATTTCTCTGGCGTTGAGAGGTTGTTGACTATAAAAGTCAAAGTAATTACATGACGAAATATCTGTTTCAATTTATCTTTTTAACCATAAAAATGCGAAGATCAGTAAATACTTAATGCAGTTCATCTCATTTACGGCTATCGGGGATTTTTATAGTAGGCATTTCTTAAAATTCGTTTAAAAAATCTTTTATTAAAGATAACCTACAGATATTTAAGTTGATAATGTTAAAAACTGAGCAGAATATTACTTATCTGCCTATAGCTTTTCTTGCTGGTAAGTCAGTTGTTACACTTATTGTTTATGTTAGCCACATGCAACTATGTTATTATCACTGTCAATAATAAATTAATGTAATCGATTAACCGGTTTCATACATCATTATAATTGATCACGTGACACGACAGAGCCAGTGCCAGGTTAATTTCATATTTATTGATATTGGACGCAAAAAACCTGAGAATTCGTACAATCATGCGTGCCCATACGCACTTGCAAGTTACAAGTGGCGAACGCAACACTGCTGGTGTTGAAATTTACACCTAAAAAGTATAATGGAATTCCAATAAAGCAAATTGGATTTATTTATTTTCTTGTGGGCCTTTGTTACAGATTTTGGTCATCGGGCACATCCGTTCGCGAGCCCAGTAGTCAGTTTTTATGAGCGAGCGAATTTGAGATTCTCAATGAGAAAATATCAGTTATGAAATTACAATGGCCGTGTCAAAGGCTCAAAACATGAAAGGCTGAATCTTGGCTGAATCCCTAAATTAAATGGGAGGATCTTCATTGAATGTTACATTTAATAAAGTATTTCTTACCTTTTATAATCCGGCTATCTTTAAAACAGAGTGGATAGGCACGTTTTAGACAAACGTGTCCCATCTTAGGCTACATTACTACTTTCCATCAGGTGTGATAGTGGTCAAGCGTGTGCCTACAATTAGTGAATAAAAAAAGCATGCTGTGAAAACATCTTAGTCATAGAATTACACAACGTAAATGCGGTCTCCTGTAAAATTACGTAAGTAGGTACCTATGAAAGTTATTTCCTAAGACTCATTCTAAATGACCTCAGTCCAGGGTTATTCGGACAGCGGAAAACTGGCATATACTTACCTACTTACTATAAGTCAAGATTTAGCTTGTAAACAGATCGGATAAATTCAGTTAAAACAGTCATACCTGTAAGTTTTATTGTAAAGTTAAGTTTTAAAATAGTTTGAATAAATCAATCGCGTAAAAAAGATCGACTGAGCGTTGAATGGCAATGCTATGCTTCGAAAAACGGGCCAAGTGCGAGTCGAGCCTTGCTCTTTTAGGGTTCCGTACAACTTATACAGTGTATTTTGTATGTATGAAATATTTCCGAGCTAGATATCGCAACAAACCGTGAAAGAAAAATCCAAAAAAAATCGTTTGTTTTGGTAACAGCTTAAAAACTACTTTGACGGCCCCTCATTTCTTTATTTTTTAAGTACCTACCACACATGCCAGGGTAAAAATTTTTTTCCGGCTCCTTTTTCATAGGGGAAGTACCCCTCTGAAAAAAATTGAATCTATAGTTCAATATTCAGTTTGGCCAACGTTCTACACCAATTATACCTACCAAAATTTCGTCAAACCGTGACACGCGGACAGGCAAAAAAAGCAGACAGCAGAGTGACATTAAGAGGGCTCTGTTTTACCCTTTGGGTACGGAACCCTAAAAAGGTGCATGCAAAAATGGTTCTCATCGGCTCTAGGATGCCATCACGATCGGTCGGTGCGGCGCTGAGGTGTTCAAAGGGATTGCGCGGGTGCTTGCCGCCTCGCTGCGACGCTGAGGACTTTATAAGTTTATCCTCAGTCATGTCTTTGGAGTGTCCGCGATCTAGATCGGCGCCGGCCACGCCGACGGTCGGCACGATGCTATCGGTAAGCAATGTCCGCGACAATTGCTTACCACGGCGCCGTACAACACCGCGAATTATTCAAACATATCGTCTACCTTTTATATTGCAATCGGTGACATTCCAATTTCGCATGATTATTTCGCACGCGTAATAAATACGCCAATGTCATTAAAGATGTCACTGCAAATGGCGGACACAGGAAAGCTTTCGTGTTTGTTTTTCTGTTCTAGGTTCAGGATTTCTTTTAGCGAGTTGATTCATTCTTTAGAGCTTTCATCAACATTCTTGGTAATTGGTAGGGTAGTAGGTATACTTAAGCTATCTATCTCTACACTATAACTAGATACCTATCTATCTATAGTCAATATCATCATGATCAACTCATCACCGGCCCACTACTGAGCACGGGTCTCCTCTCAGAATAAGAAGAGCTTTAGGCATAGTCTGCCACACTGGGCAAATGCGAATAGGCAGACTTCACACACCTTCGAGAACATTATGGAGAACTCTCAGGCAACCGGGTTTCCACACGATGTTTTCCTTCACCGTTTAAGCAAGTAAGCAAGTGATATTTTATTGTTTAAAACTTCAAAAAGTTAGAGATGCGCGCCCGGGATCGACCCCGACCCTCCGAATAGGAGGCAGATGTTTTAACCACTAAGCTATCACTGCTCTTCTTAAATACTACTAGATATTTATTTACCTGTATTTGCTGTTAACATCTGAAACCAGAACAGAACAAGTCTGAAAGAGAAGAACAATATGGAAAATCGTTAAGTCAAAAAATATTATTTTCCTAAATTTTACCCCACTGCTCTACGAATAACAATATTAAGTTTATTAGAAATAGGTATTTCCATTATCATTCAATGCGGACTATTCAGGAATCCTGAGACGTTTTGCTTGCGTAGAAGCGAAAGAAAATATCGATTCACACGGGCCAAAAGCCAAATTTTTTCAGTCGTCAAATAAACTTTGACGAATAACGGCGTTTCGATACATAGTCCATATTCCCATCAAAAAAATTGACAAAAACTAAATCTTTATTTAAATAAACTAGCAAGCAACTATGGCTCAATTTGTACTTACCTATACTTAGTATATATTACTAAGTAAATTTCTAATAATAATTACAGTGCTAAGACTTATGAGACTGAGGACATGACGAATTTATGCACTTAAGGCATAAATTCGTCATGTCCTCAGTCCTAGGAAGCTAGAACAAAACTCCGATAGCGTCAACCACTCTCTCGATGTCCCGTTTCTGGGAAGGTTCTGGTTTTAAATGCCATCACGTGGGATCTGATACGCCGACGCTGGAATGCTGCTCGTCTCTGGCTTTGCGCCTGCGTCCACGGCCTACGATGCCCAGTTGAAAAGGATCTAGGGCTATTGTAATCCTAGTTGCAATAGAAATGATAACAGATCACGTTTGGAACAACGATATGATACTTATTTAAAAAGTCGTACCTTCTTCGGAAAGTTATGCAAAATTTCTACTCAATACGAGTAGATGATAGGTTCTGTCTATTTACATGAAAAGAGTTCATGTCATCATCACTCTTCCATTTTCAACTTCCGAGTTTCAATAGGTACCTATCTATTCAAGTTTATTTTTAACCCCCGACCCAAAAAGAGGGGTGTTATAAGTTTGACGTGTGTATCTGTGTATCTGTGTGTCTGTGTATCTGTGTGTCTGTGTATCTGTGTATCTGTGTATCTGTGTATCTGTGTATCTGTGTATCTGTCTGTGGCATCGTAGCGCCTAAACGAATGAACCGATTTTAATTTAGTTTTTTTTGTTTGAAAGGTGGCTTGATCGAGAGTGTTCTTAGCTATAATCCAAGAAAATCGGTTCAGCCGTTTAAAAGTTATCAGCTATTTTCTAGTTTTCTTGTAGAAATAAGGTTAGATAACCCTTAGGTTCATAATATTCAAGTGTCAATTGACAAATGTCAAGCTGTCAAGATGGACGTTGATTAGATATGCATAATTATTTATTTGAAAATGATTTGTCGGGGGTGTTGAAAATTTTTAATTTACACTTGTACAAATAAAATTTCGGTAAAAACTCATATTTATTTATTTAAACATTTTATTGTTGACCAAAATCCTTATCATAAAAGTTGTCATAGTCCTAGGTTAGTATATACTTCCCTACCCATATTATAAAATGCAAAAGTGTGTTTTTAGTTAGTTTATTGGTTTATTGCTCTGTCCTTCAACAGAGCAACGGATTGACTGATTTTTGCGTGGGCATAGTTGAAGACCTGGAGAGTGACATAGGCTACATTTTATCCCGGAAAATAATAGAGTCCCCACAGGATTTTTAAAAATAATTCCACGTGAACGTAGTCGCGGGTATCAGGCTCTATTATCTATAAGGTAAGATTTTTAAGGTAAGAAAATGATAAGAAAATAATAAAATTTCAGACTGTTAAGAAATCAAACATATTTATTGCATCTTTGCTTTAGATCTACTTAACTATATTTTATAAGCTATTACCCCTGTACTATTCTGTGCAGTAATAGGTACTGTGTATGTATTCTGAGCTATAGGTAGGTATGAATCGCGCTCCAGGTTTGTAATACAAACACAACACGGTCTGTATTATGGAATCCGCTAAATATAATTATAGATTCTGAACATAGCAAAAACTTATTGCCTACATCAGACATCTATCAAAATATCATTATGAAAATTTTGAGCACCAAAAAGCGCCGGGGCATAACGCTTGCGCGGCGACGACCGCCGGGCGCGCTGCGTGGCGAGCATTCCCGCCTTTTTGCCCACCACCAGACACGAATTCTTCAAGACAACAATCTTTAGACGGGATTTGATTCTATGAAAACTATCGAAATTTTTGGACGTCTACACCACAAGCGCCGGAGCCTCACACCTGCGCTGTCTCACTTTACTTTCCACAAGAGAACCTAATCAAATTCATTGGCGACTTGTGTCCCGAATCCTAACATCACTCGTAGTAGGTAATCCTTTAATTTGTAACTTCTTACGTTCGTCGCTAGACATGAATTCTTCAAGACAACAATCTTTAGTCGGTATTTGATTCTATGAAAACTATCAAAATTTTCGGCTGTCTACCATAAGGATCGTTATAATATAGGGTTTGATTCTGTGAAAACTATCCTAAGGAAACGGTCATACATAAAAATGTTAAGTAGGTATAGTATATAAATTATAAATGATATGTTATATCTAATGCTCTTAGTTTATGAGTTAAACAGTATTTTTCTAATGGTAAATCTTGTAAGTGACCTTGTCGAAGACAAGATTGTTTTGGCAGAAATAGGTGAATGCATGATGAATATTATTGATGAAGGTACAAAGATTTACTTGCACTAAATTTTAGTGTGTATAAACGAGATTACGAGTACAGTTATATATGGAGGTTCACTATTATAAAAGCAGTGCCTGGAACTAACAAAATTGGTTGGTTTTAGATGTTATTATAACAGCTATGAATAAACAGTTATTCTTATGAAATCTGTGGAGATACAGGATAATATATCCTACACAGCGCAGGCGCGGGAACCATCAGAAGGAATAAATTGTATAAATATTTATCAGCACGCATTATGCCACCGCAGCATCGCGGCCGCAGCTCCGCCCGGCGTCTAGAGGCAAAACGACAACGACACAAATACAACATTCTGGACCGACATAATTGTTTTTGCAGATGCCCCGAAATCTTATCGAACGAGCTGCACACCGCGAGTGCCAGTTTTGAGAGCGATTGATTTATTCAGCCGATTCGATGTTCCACTTTTTCGATGATTCCCTGTCAATAAAGAATGGTTTATATTCCCCAGAACAAAGTAAAGTAGGTGAGAGTTCCCACTACCTTATTCTTATTCCACTCCAGTACACTGCGTTGATTAGTGAGGACGGTTAAGAGAGTACACTGGTCAGTCGACGAGTAACTAATAAAATGCATCGTCGTTTTTGTTCCGGCCCATTTACTAACGTGATTGAACGAATGAATGTGCCGAAAATGGTGTCTCCCAGCCTCAGCCCGCGGTCACACGGCCGAATTGTTGAGGTATCCACAGAATCCAGAACGCCATTTGTAAACTTGAACCAATTAGACTATATTCGGGCTTTTGAAAAAGAGCAAGCTCACTGAATCAGTGTGTGAACTGAATTCGTATATCACAAGTATATAATGTCAATCGATCTCGTTAAGATGATAAGTCATTTATGGTGCAGTGTATTTGCTCATTTTAATTTAAGTGTAATTAGGTTTCAATTATTGTACTTGCCTACTGGTTTTTGTCATTACAAACTCAAAAGGAAAATGTACGGCGATTTTATTTTTAACCCCCGACCCAAAAAGAGGGGTGTTATAAGTTTGACGTGTGTATCTGTGTATCTGTGTATCTGTGTATCTGTCTGTGGCATCGTAGCGCCTAAACGAATGAACCGATTTTAATTTAGTTTTTTTTGTTTGAAAGGTGGCTTGATCGAGAGTGTTCTTAGCTATAATCTAAAAAAAATGGTTCAGCCGTTTGATAGTTATCAGCTCTTTTCTAGTTTTCTTGTAGAAAAGAAGGTTAGATAACCGTTAGGTTCATAATATTATGTCAGTAGACAAATGTCAAGCTGTCAAGATGGACGTTGCCTAAATACATAATTATTTATTTGAAAATGATGTTTTGGAAAACTCAAATACTTTGGATCGTCGGGGGTGTTATAAATTTTTAATTTACACTTGTTATACTTAAAAGTTGCTGCAGAATGGGTTGCCCAAGCCTTAAACTACAGGAAGGAAATTATTGGTTTTAATGATCAAGTAGTTACACTTAGTTGTAAGCTGCTACTTAGGCAACAGGCATGTCAGTGAAACTCTTATTTTATTATCAGTCCAGTTATAAAAAGAAAGCCGCGAATATTTTCGTTATTGCAAAACATCTTTCTTCATCTGGATGTTTTATTCTTTCAAGATAACCTAAGATATATTGTGATGATGCAATCTAAACTGGAAGTAAGATGACTTGGAAGGGGTATGATAGTTTTACTAAGCCCATACCACTTCTCAGACTCTACACGGCATCGTATCGAAACGCTTTCGCTTAGCGGCATGGCTTTGGCGGTAGGATAGTAACTAGTCACGGCAGAAACCTGGCACCAGAACAGACCAGGAATAATTTAGAAATTATGAATTGGCTCACTCAACCTTGAACCTAGGACCTCTCACTTAGATATAGGACCACAGCGCAAAGCCGGATTTTGAGTCTGGAATTATTTCCATAACTTCAACACAATTTCAATAACCGCAGATTTTCTGAACATGATCTTTGCTGTAGCAATTCTCCAACAATCCGCGAATCGAACGAACATGAGGCATTGTCAGCGAAGTCGCAATAAATCAACGCGTTGCTCTATCCGTCCGTCGTGTCGCTTCGGTCGCAGGCGCCCTGCTGTTTAACCGCACAAATTTACGAGCCCCTCCGAACATTACCCCGGCCCTGCACCGCGAGATGCCGATCAATTCCTCCGCGTTATTTCAACAAAATATCGTGATTTATACAAAACTGCACGGCTGACATCGACATTCGAACTTATGCTTTGCTTATCAGTTGCAGGCACATCCTTAAACTCAAAATATGCTTTATTCAAGTAGGCATTTACAAGCCCCTTTGAATCGTCAAATGTCTCTCGTGGACATAGTATGTTCCCGTGATTATAATTCAGCAGGCCCTGCCTATTATTATAACGCATATTTGTGACAGGCTTCCAGTTTTTGCATGTTGCGCTTATGTTGCGATTGCCATCTGACTTCCGTAACCCGTTAATGATGAACCAGTCGGACAGGCTTAGAATAATTTTCATGTAGCGTAATACGATGATAATCGGATAATAACCGAGACTAACAGTAGGTATGACGTGTTGTACAAGGCTCAGAGAAAAGTAAGCGGCTAATTTTTTATAGCTGTAATATTTGATTATCCAGTTACTAGCAAGCCAGGATAAAAGCAATACGAGTCTGTAAAACCTATGTTGGATTGTTGGAAACTAGAAAAGCTTAAATTTGACAATCTTTCGACTGTAGGGAAGATGGGACCTTCCATTAAAAAAAAAAAACAGAATGTCATACGATATCTTCAATTTTGTGAGATGTAGATTGAACTTTACGATCTGGCGATACACAAAGCCGTTCAGATACAGCTAAAGCAAGAATGTGAGAATGTTCACAATAAGCATCCAAAACCGAAGATTTCACGACGGCCAACACGAATAAATATTTCTTTTATTCCAATTTGTCAGCTAAGCCACTCTCAGCGGCGACTTATCTCCGTATTCCACGGTAAGCTCCCTCCAAAACAATACAGCAGTATCGTTATAAAACCGGTCAAGTGCGAGTCCGACTCCCATACGAAGGGTTCCACACCATCGTAGGTACAGGACATCGCAAAACGTAGGATAAAAATATGCAAGTTGATGACGGATAAGTAGCACCATTTTGACGTGATTTAATTTCAGGAACACAAATTTTAAATATTTTTGGTGGTGTAACCACAATTTCATGGTTTTCGGATTTTTCCCTTTACTTGTACTATAAGACCTGCCAATTTCATGATTCTAGATCAATGGGATGTACATACTCTATATTTACTTAGTTTTGATTCCCACGAATTGACAGACACGACAAACAGACAGACAATGAAGTGATTTTATAAGGGTTCCTTTTTTCGTTTTGAGATACAGAACCCTAAAAATGTGCTCGAATACAGCATTTATCATCGTTGATTAAATACCATTGTTTTGTATCAGACGGAGTCGGGGACTCCGCATCTCTTCGTCCTTTTGCGTCTTCCAGCGTCTCGCATTATGGCTGCCCGGAGACAATAAGTCTGTTAAATTGGCCTCCTCTATATAATGCACAGATATAATGCTTGTCTGTGTATTTATTCCTGTGCAGGACGCGTGTTCGCTTGGTCGCCTTCGTCTTGTAAATTCTTTTGTCGATGGAAATTTGCTTAGCGATGAAGGAGTTTTGATTATTCATAAGTCTTTCATTCTAAATCATGAACAACTTACGACTATCAAAATTCATTAACTTCATTGTATTTAGGAGGTATACTATTTTTCACTGTTGTAATTATGTTTTTTCGTGGTTTAAAGAAGCTTTTGCTTCAGAAAAGCGTGCCTTAAAAACCATGGTCATGTTGTGCGACCATATAGGATTGCAATAAGGTCAAAATGTAGCAATTTAAGAATTAGGTTAAAATTATTATTGTAATCTGTTTTGGTTGTCAATAAATAAATAAATAAATAAAATAGAAACAATTTTTTTTTACATACCTAGTCAAAAATAAGGCAAGAGTGAATAATCATTGGTTAGGTTTCTCTCATTACTCTTTGTTAAGCATGATTGGTGATTGATGATTGTCGTCACTCGTCAAGCGTACTTTAGTATCTACTTGCCACCTAAAAAGGAGAGACAGACCATTTGCCCGTTAATATGACCTTGCTTGTTCGTGCGAAACATCTATCTAGGGCTCAATTTAGTAAAATACCTTCTAGTTCATCTGATTGTAACTAAGTCTAAGTACGGTGCAGTGAAATAAAACGCAACAACACGTACAGCAATATCTAGATTGAAAAATGAATGGGCAGTGTTCCTAAAACTGAGCATTATTTCGAGAATAAACCGTACGGGGCGAGTACGTGACGACTCGGTGGTTGTCGGCGTACTTCAAACGCACGTGGGTTTAGTGTTTTTGACGATTGCATCTTTGTACAACGTGTGCTGTCCTTACTGATTAGGGGTAGAGAACGAAGAGCTACTTGTAGTTTTTTTTTTATTGGTGACAGATTTGCGCTTGCTGGTCCTAACCTGATGGTAAGAGAGTCTGAGCGATGCTCCTGCGTGCGATGCTACGAACCGACGATTAGGAGACCGGAGATTTGAAAAGTTTCACTGATGGTAGGTAGTTACATAACTAACTCGAAAGTTAGTCATGTTAGAATGACAAGTATTTATATATTTTTATTAGATAGGTTGGTGGCCTACTTGGCTCTGTGAGGTAGGTATAAATCAAAATGAAATGACATAATTAGGTATATATTCGATTTAAATCTCTTCACTAATAATATAACTATAAGCAGAAGTAAGTACTTCTTATCCATAGTAGTATCTGTTTATTTTATCTGTTACTTTTTCACGGCCCATTCGACACAAAGATATCTTGATTCCGGAGATGGAAATAGGCTACTTTTTATCATGAAAATCAAAAAGTTCCCACGGAATTTTTGAAAACCCAAAATCTAAGTCCACGCGGTCGAGTCATGTCGATAAATCAAAAGTTTTTTTACTGGTTACAGATTTGTACTTGACGGACTAACCTGAAGAGCAAAACTGGGTGATGCATTCTAGGACGAACTTCAAAAGAGATCTGACTCTTAAATGATATATAATATAGGTATAAGAACTCGAGTGAATTTATGAATGAGAGTATTACCTACCTATGTACCTACTTACTTAAATAAACATTAAAATGTAAGCCACAGGCGAGATAGGTATCCGGATTAGAGGTTAATTGCAAATAATATCCATAACATTGCTTTAATTAGTCGTTATATGAATCGTCGAAGTCCAAGGCAAGAACCGATTGTCGAAATTCATTCAGGTATGCTGACGGCAAAGTTTCAGACGCTCCCGGCAAAACCTTCCTCTCGATGCCTTACATTAATAAAGCAGCGACATACAAATAATGAAATATGACATAAATTATGACGAAATTCGGCACCGGTTTAGTTATTAAAATATTAATGTCCATCATAATATGGTCCCAATTAGCAGTTCATCGCGATTCTCATTATAATTTTAATAAATTAATTACAAAATATATGAACGAAGGCAGCGACGCCGTCCCTGCGTCGTTCGCAGACCACCAGCTCGCAAAAAGGCAGAATGTTGTTGCAGTAAAAATGTACTGCAGAAATAAAAACATATGTGGCAGTAGAAAAACCGGAACGCGCTCATGCGTTGTATGAACATGGTTAATTAATTTATTAATTAGCATCAATTAATCGTAATACGGCGGCGCAAAGGGCCCCTTAGTCGCGCTTCAATAGGCTTTCCGGGGAAAGCTTTTTTGACGAGCATAAGTCTGACGTTTAGGTATTATTAGAAAGAGATAATTCCGCAGTTGCGGGCATAAACGTTTGAGCGAAATTTATTACACACGATCGGTTATTGCAGAAAAAGCAGCTGCGACCGATACGGCAAATAGCGCGCGGGCATTCGTTTGATTTCTTATTGCGCAATTCTGGAAACAATCATACGGGCATGCGATGCGGGAACGGACCGGGCCGTACAACTTTCTTATGTAAATTCGAATATTTGCCGATGATGCTTCGACTCTGGACGCGCAGTGGACATTGATAAATAAACAGCTGTCAGTGGCTGTCCGTGCGGCGGCGAAATTCGAAAATGGTTCGTATTCATTAATAACCGGAATGGATAGTGTGTCGCGAGCGAGATGCTGCGATACGCTACCTGTGTTCGTGATTAGCCCGCGGTCCGCCGACCGGCTCGCGACTCCGGATAAAATAATAGAGTAGATACCTATGCACCTATTTATTATAATTATTTAGGTTCGATCCCGGGCGCGCACCTTTAACTTTTCGAAGTTATGTGCCTTAGAATCTGCTTATCGGTGAATGAAAACATCAATTCAATTCAATTTTATTTATTTGCTGATACAGATCATCTTATGTTAATACATAGTAATACCACGCCAAGCTGGCATGCAAATACATAAACATATTACCTAATTCTAAATACAAAAATTAAAGTTACAAAAGTTATACAATAAAAGGGATTTACAATTTTGAATACTTATTAAAATCCTAAAAATATTACAAGATGACATAAAAAAATAAAAAATAAAATAAAAAATCGTGAAGAAACTTGCATGTTCAGAGATCTCCATAATATTCTCAAGATGTGTGAAGTTGTAGTGAAGTCTAGCTATCCGCACTTGGCCAGCATGGTAACTGTAGCCAAAAACCCTTCTCAATCCGAGAAAAGACCCGTGCTCAGTAGTATGCCAGCGATGGGTTGTTGTTGATGTTGATGATGATGATTCTATTTATTAATTAAAGACGACAAGAGACGCTGGTTATTTTTGTTGAGCATTTTCATTTGGACGCAAATGTTTTCCTTTTGACTGTAACTCAAAAACTCCTTTGAGCGAAAGTCCGGTTTGTGACGCTGCGATCAACAAATTAGTACGTGCAGGTACCTACCTGCATAATAATTGTTTGTATAAAAACTTAAACGTATTATGTTTCTTGCTAGTTGCTACTAGTAACTAGTTGTATCTGAGCCGATGAAAAATCCAGAGAAGAGAACTGATTATCATAATGTTATTAAAATACACTCGAGCGACAAATTAGCGTAATTATTGTTCCATGTTTAACTCTATCGCATAAAATTAAGCTACTTATATTCAACGAGAAAACTATATTTAAACTCTTCAACATCAGCATAAATAAATGTATCTAAGTATATTTCTCAGCAGGTCCTTACAAAGTATGCGAACTTTAAAAATAGCCCCAATAGTGCACTTTAAAGGTGGATTCATTCTACATCCTGCACGCACTGGGCCTTGCTCCGTTCGGAGAGTTTTGTATCCGGACGCCGAAGGGTGAACTTATGTTTATATGCCCATCCGGGCAAAACATTATTGCCAGTTTCCCGGGTCATAGCACAAGCTAAGCCAAGCACTGCAACGTAGGTACGACGATCAGAAAAATATCACTCAGTTCGCACAAAACTTGTCGATATCTCAGTTTCAGTACAAACAAGTCAGAAATTCAGTGAGTTTGAGAAAGTATGTACCTATTTGTAATCATATTTCAAAAATACTTTAAGAATTGCATATTTAAAATTTCAATACTTAAAAAGTTCAATCAAAGCTTTTCCTAGAATGAAAAACTAGAAAATCTTCTGAGATATCTTCTAAAAACCAGTTTCTGAATTAATTGTTACAGTGTCAACTGTGGTCTCGAATTGATTAATTAACGAACTTGTCTGTTAAGTGAAGTTTGAGTTAAATTATTTGAGAAACTTCTACATAACTGTACCGTAAACTGACCGTGTCAAGTCCGGAGCTTACACCCGGCCCGTGCATGGTGTATCGTCAGTCCAGCTTTAAAGGTATACCTAGAAGCAAAACGCAGCACTCGCGAAACTTTACCGTGTGATGACTGGCCGCAGCGGGACGTCAAACAAGGTCACAGGTTTATTATATTTTTATAGACGATTAGCATAAACTTTTGCCAGACGTACGTACCATTAAGTTTTATTGTGGTATTTTATGTTAAGCGTTGTTAATATTGGCAGTTTCTTCCTCTTTAATATCTGAGACTACTAAAGGTCGGGTACACATAAACGGCGCGACACGCATTAGGTACATTCCAATGAAAATGCTCTCGTAGAATACCTTTTAGAGGACAAGTATTGCACAGGATATTAAGAACTACTTATATTAGAATTTTCTGTCTGGTTCTAGAAAATGTAAGAAATTATTGTTGGCACTCATTTTGTTGGTTGATCCACTTTACCTGAGTATTCCATCAGAGTTATCTTAGATATTCTAAGTGTAGGGTATCATCAATTTTTTTTATAGTACAGAGATACAAATGTTTTAGAAACAAAAAAAATATTTGAGGACGGAAGCAATTTTAATTTGGAATAACTGGCACAAGGAATATCTGAAGCATTTTCGGGAAAATAGCGATGCGTTTTCTCGCGCCGCGACGGTTTTACGGATGTGTTCTAGCCATTAGGGCTTCAGCGGCGTTTTGTCGACTCATTTATGGGCCATATACTTGGTTTACTGGGGTCGTTCTAGATAACGGTATTGACGGCTTTTAGATTAGGCTACCGATCAACGTTACGCGTCCGCTCTTTCATAAAATTAGCACGCGCGTTTTCAGTGGAGTTTAAGTTACAGTTAGGTACTTATTTAGAGACAGGTAGGTTATGTAAGCTTGGCCCATATTAATTATCTATAAACGTGTAGAATTTACTGATTAAATAGTTGGCGCCGCTCAAATCATAACAAATCATAACATCATATTAGAAGGCGTCATTGATTGGCTGAAGTTGTTCAACATCTGATCGATAAACGTACTGTATATAAAATTCTTATAGTTTTTAGTTGATGAATTGTAGCATAATAAAGGATAATATTTGTAATCAATATATAAGATGAAAACATCTTTATTACTTAGATGATTTGTTAAACGAGCTTGATGATTTGTATATTAGTCACTAAGTTTATTCATTGTACAATTTGGATTGGCCGATAACGATAAGATAAAAAGGGGAGTGGCTAATAAACGTGGAGAGGTTACCTGTAAGAGTGGTTTTAAAACGACGAGATTCGAAAATATACTAACGTAAGAGGAACAACATTTATTTGACACAAATGTAAAAGTTAATAAATTTAAATATGAAATAAAAGTGTAATAATTTATCATAAAGATTGTGTTTGTGATTTCGTCAGACCTTACCCAAAAGGTCAGAAGAGGGACATCAAGAAAATATAATATTTTCTTGTCACGCTCACGACTCAGAGAAACAAGTGGAAATATACAGAGGAACGAGAAAGAAGTGGAGGTCTAGTAGACCACAGACATTTTGGAGCACAAGGCCAATATTTGGGCCTCAATATATCAAAGTACCTAGTCATGGCATCAAAGGATTTCTGGATAAACGGGTAGGATCTTTCCATGATTTTATTTTTATTGATACCTATTAATGGTAATTTTTTTTTATTTGTGTGGGTTTTCGTTTTGTTTGTTCTACATTTAGTTATCATTTTGTTAAAAAGCTTTGCTCCGAGTTGGAATGGAAATTATATAACGTTATGATACCTAGAATTACCCACATGTTTATAATTCATCTTGTATATTGGTTATACAAATGCGATCGACCTTCAAATTGTGGTTTAAATAACATTGAGGTATTTAGAAGGCTTATTTTACAATGAAAAATGAAAAATGTTTATTTACAAAATACAGTCTTGTACAATTTTCCTGTGTCTGGTGGTACCCGCACTAGGTTATCCTGTATCGTGGGTACAATGGAATAGATAGTGAACATAGTGTTAAACAATATAAAAAGTGTGGTTTACTTAATGATGGGCGTTATTGTTACTTTTAAATAGTTTTCAGGATGTATCTACTATGTCCTGCCGGGGTTTTATTTCTCATTAAATGATTTCACAGGTGAATATCTCACGGAACGTGGTATTTCAATCTTCACACTTGTAATCGTGTGCCGAATTAGTTTGGTTAAGAGTTACGATAGGGATTTATTTTCACATGGTTTTGTTTTACGGAAGGTGAATTTTTGGATTTAGGTTCAATCGTTTGCTGCATTCATTGTATAGATAGATGTTTTCCTTTTTCTAGCACACAGTGACGCGATATTATCACACAGCACTCATTGGGCATCTTGAATGTTGTTTTGTGAAATTATTATTTTTTGTAAAGCGCTTTGGGATAAGGTAGAAAAAGTTACATGAAATAGCTTTTCGTTTTACGCCTGCCAGTGAAATAATCCGTCTCTACTTGTAATGGTTACTAAGTGATTGGGGATATAAAATGTTAATTGATAAAAATGAAGGTGATCCGTTGTAATAAAGTGATAGTGACCAGATAGTGAATCCTAAAATGGGTGTAAAAGTAGGTTTATCTTATCTGGTTATTCTTTAACTAAATTTAAAATTATGGTAGGTAGGTAGTCAGATAGTTTTAAATACGGGGTGCATAAATAAGTGTTTTTTTTACAAAAGTGAGGAGAAATGTTTTTATTTATCTATTTTTACCACTTGAAACGCGTAATGTTTGAGTTTCAAACATAACTTTGCTGATAACAGCTCACCATGAACAACCCATGGCCGGCCCACTACTGAGCAACAAGTGTCTCCTCACAGAATGAGAAGGGTTTAGGCCGTAGTCTACCACGCTAGATAACAGCTAATTTACTTTTAATACTGGCACAATAATTTGAGTACTACGAGTAGTAGGTAGGTATAGTATATGGGCAGCGGGGTTTTTTTTTTTTTTACCTGTATTCACGCAATTAACTGTGTACTGCCGCATTTAAATGCAATATGACTTTGTTTTTATTGGATTAACATCGCTTGGCGGGTTAAATTCCTGGCAAATGTTCTATTAAAATTAGAGTAAGTTTTTTTTAATGGTAATATACCTACAGTACTGCCCTTAGGGCAGGGCGCGATAATAAGTACCTACTACCAAAATACTATTTCCTTTGTTGTACGAAAGAAATTTTAGGCAAATATCTTTGCACTACGCTCGCGTTTGTGGCATGACATTATCCCAGAGATATATTTAAAAAAAAAATTCACGCTCGCTTGACTCGCTTCGCGATAGTTCAGCTTCGATATGCATTTAGTTGACAAAACTCTCAGGAAACCACGTTTGTTGTGCTCTCGAAATTGATCAGTCTGTTTGATAAAATCGAAATGCGGTGCCTTATAAATTTCGCTTAGGAGCGCCGGTAGTATCTCATGATAATAATATGAATATTGATCATAATTTTTTTTTAGGCTGATTAAGCATTGAAGGTTTTTCGGCTGGTCTGGCATTTCGCCTGATTTTATGTTTTTGCTTATTTAGCGCGTTCAGGAAAGCTTTGACAACGTTTTATAACATGAGTATATATTTTTTTTTGTTTTAGTTACCCAAACAAAAAAAAAAGCATTAAAGATGTGGGACCGAGGGATAAATCTAGTGTGATTTTTGGTTGGATTATGAAGTTGTAGTTAGGGTATTTAAAATAGAAAGATTTCAATTGTAGGAAATGATGTAAAACATGTTGAGGATAAGTTGTGTAATAAAGTCGATAATTCACTTGTTGGATGTCACGCGATCTATTGCGAGGAGGAATCTTTTTCTTGTCTCCTTTTTTTTTAAATACGGTGTTCTGACGGGTTTTTATTTACGTCTCGGATTATTGAATACTTTCGGTGTTTGATTGGACGGTTAGAGGTTGCAAAAGCAATCGCCCTCTAATTAAATCATTTATTTAGGCATTAGTTCAATTTGGATTAAATCTCGCGAAAAGCCACGGTGGCTGTCTCTCGCGCGTCTTGGAAAGACATTCCTAATGCCTGTTTTTCTGAGGGAGGGATGCATTATCAAGTGAGATGAGCTGCAATGTTTGCGGCTGATTATTTTGGAAAATTTGCAATCGTGGCAAGTGGAGTAAAGTTTGACTAAACTATTTAATGAACTAAGTATATGATGGATTTGGTGAATGGTTATATTATATAACATTTTGATAAATGGATGAATTTGAAGAGTGTATGTATGTGGTTGATGCACATTTGTTTCATATTTTTACTTAAGTTATAAAGTATTACATTTGGTGAGTAGGTATTTATATTTGGTAGGGTAGGTTTGATAAACAGGTAGTTATCTTGATTAATAAGTGAGTTATCATTTTATAAATGCGTACTTTAATGTTTGATGAACTGGTATACTTGATAAATGTGCATATTTTCATACTTCAAAGACAAGTTGTACCTATTAGTTTCTTCAAGCTTTTAGTTGCTGATAATTATATCAACATTCTTTAGAGCGCATGTCCTATGGACGAAATCGTTTATACATACTTTCACTGTTTGAAATGTTACAATCATAAAGATATAGTTATGACTAGAGGGGGTCATAGCTTGTTGCCGCTCTTGTACATCCATGTGTCAACTAGGTATTGTTATCAGTATATTTCAGGGAACCTCCGTTCGGGTGAAAGCGATAGCTGTTGGATAAATGCTTGTTGGGTTATCAGAAGACCGTGTAGTCTTCGATGAGGTTACTTGTAAATATTATAGCGAAATAGTAAGTTTAAAAATAGAATGAGGCTAAACTAAAAAAATGAGACAAAGATAAAAATAATAACTTAAAGCATTGAAACAGCATAAAGTGAAATAGTAACTTACAAACTATACATACATATTTACGAATTATGTAGATAGATATAGTATTACTGGATTACGTATATCAAATAAGAATACTGTCAGCTCATGTTTTGTTTTCGGCGTGGTAATTTTACGCTTAGAACTCATAAGAGATATCATGAGGTTCGCTTTCTGTAAAAGTTATTAGCTTTAACAGTTAATTGATTTATTACATTATTTATTTATTATACACTCAACAAGTAAAAGTATTTTGTTTTGACAAAATCCAAAGAAGTACCTATTGGATTAATAAGGCAAGGTACGAAGCATTGGCTGGATTTTACAACATTTAAAGTTTCCTGTTCATTTTTATCATTGAGTTAATTTGAGGCGGAAGGATCCTCTTGAAAATTTTTAAGATTAAGTTATTAGTAAGGAAGTATATTTTGCTTAGGTTAGTTTAAAATGTACAGCCGGTAATTTAAAAAAAAAATATATATATTTAATTTTACATAATAGGTGAAGCTGGTTGATGCACCAAAAATCGAATTATCATAGGAATTTAATTAAGCTAACATTTTTATTTATTATCAACTTCAAATATACAGTAGCAAACTGATTAGTTGGAATACATGCAGTGATTGGAATATTTAAGTTCCGATAGAAGAATCTATATCGTGGCTTGTTCCTTTATGGACAAGAATATTTTTTTTGACTCGTGGGACCACTTACACAAAATATCAACGTTCGGTTTGGAAGTCTTCCATGGCTATTCCTACAGTTCCATGACGTATTGAAGAGGTTAACACTTTGTCGCTCACCACATCAACCAGCACGGCATTTGGGTATGATGGATGGATGTAGATAGGTACACATTTGATGGGGGGGGGGGGTTTAGTGGTTTGTATCAATAGGAACCAGGGGTTGAATGAGGAAGGCTGAGGACAGTACGTGTGGTGCTTACTAGGGAAGGTTTATGTTCAACAGTGACCTTATGATGATGACGATGTAGATGACGATGATGATGATGATGGACGTACGAGGATGAATCTTTTACGAAACGAATAAAGGAAAATCGAACAGATGCGGGTCATTACGGTTAACATATAAAATAATGTATAAGGTACCTACTTTCTTCTAATCTTTATGATCGATCAGCTTGTGATAAAGATCTTGATGTCATAGAGAATAGAGATGTATCGAACGGAATATTTATTTCATTTTTTTTCCTGCTATTATGTTGATATCGCTTTTCTCTATGAAAAGGAATTAATGATAAACTAATAGGTATCATTCGGCGGCGAGTCGCGACTGTGTCGTTCCCAGGGTCGAATTTGGTAGTTCTGCTTATGTTACTCGAAACGACAAAGTACGCCATATGGTGCATATTATGGCTAAAATAAAAAAATATGAGTATCATGTGAAATTATAAATCAAAGATTCTTTTTGCATGTAGATATTATATGGTTAAGAGGCACAAGTGACGCAACTACTGTACCCTGGCGTTTGTTTAACATTGTCCATTAGTACTTCAGAATGTGGATTTTGCTAAAAAAAAAAAAAAAAAAAACAATAGGTAATTGTAAGAAATATGGGAAGCGTAATCTGCATTAAAAGAAAAAGTTTGAATTGGAAGCAACCAGGCATAGGATTTTCATACATCCGTAATCACGTTCCTTTCAACTCTCTATCTATCACGGTTCACGATACGCCGTTCACGGTTCAGGCCGTGACGCACGTGCAGACGGACAGACGGACGGAGAGCAGAGGTTTAGAAAATAGGGTCTCGTAGGCACCCTTCGAGGGGTACGGAACTGGAGAAAACTAAATTATAATAATGATAATAGGTTTTCTAGGTTACCAAGTAAAATTACTTCTCTTAGGTCGGATTGTATTATGATGGATGCTTATGAAACAAAATTAAATGAACGGTCTACTCAAAGTGTTTTATGTTTGCAGGATCCAAGGATGTTGGAAATGAACAAATGAGGAAAAGGAAGACCCAAAACTAGGTATGGGTCAGGGACACAAAGTCCCAAGGAAGGAAAGCCCCGAGGTTACGGGCTATGGACAAAAAGTCCTATAGGAGGAAGGAGGTGGACCCTAGGATAAGGGTCATTAAAAATTTGGATCTGGAGGGAAAGGACCCTAGGATAAGGGTCATTAAAAATTTGGATCTGGAGGGAAATAAGGACAATCATATATGTATCCCGGTAGAAGAGAGACGCGCCAAGGCTCGGAATCCGCGATTTTCCAATAAGAAGGGAAGAAGAAAATATGTGCGTAAAACTATTGCGTTGAAAGTGTATGAAAATGTTTTGTGATTTAAATCGAGAACTGGCGGCGATTAACTTTAAGTTTAGAGAGTTTATTTTATCAAAAGGACAAGAAGTTCACTTACACATATTCATATTAAGAATCGCTCCCGATTCTAAATATAAATATAGAAGAAAACATAATCTTTAAAGGTATGGTGACTATACAATAATATAAAAAGTCAAAACACGTTATATTCGTTAACAAACTATACCTACATCTAGCTAAGATATCTATGGTGTTTGACACTGTTTGATTAGACTTTAAACTTTGTAAAAGATTTTTCCTCCAGTATGTGTTTCGGCAAGTACATTATGTAGTAGAGCTAGGTAGTTTACATACCATAATTAGTCCTAGCTTTATGTAATTGTAGCATAATAGGTATGTTCGTTTTGTGTACCATATTTATGAGATTTAGCTTTAAAGTGATGCGTGTATGTACGGACTTTAATAGTATTTTCCTAACAAATAGACATATTTTGAATTTGTATAATTGACTTATATAATATAGTTCATCAGTTTTCTTATATAATTCTTTAGTGGGAAGGAGAGTCTAGTTGGAACAGAACTTTTAACAATTTATTTTGAGATACTTGAAACCCTTTAAAGTAGTTTTTAGTAATTAGTTTTACATGCTCATCCCCAAATCTCTATTGAGTGTTCCTGTAAAATATTGGCTTGTGAGTTATAATTGATACTTCGGACTTTATGCATATACCTACCTTCTTTGATTAAATTGAGGCCTCCTTTAGTTGCTACTGGTCTCGCAATTTTTGATATCTTTATGATTTTTGAAAAATTATTTATAAATTTAGAGTGTCTGCATCTTTTTATTTTAATATTAGCGGAAGAGAACAGAAAAATGAATTTTAGATTAAAGGCTAAATTTGAGTGCTACTGTAGACTGGCAGGTAAAGTTGCGAGGGTAAATAGTTTGGAATTGAATTGAGTTTATCTGCTATTTTCTAATTATATCGGATGGAAAGGGTTGCTGCGAGTGCTCTAAAATTAAGTTGCAATCATAATCAATACCAATGTATCAATAAAACTGTATATTCCTTCTAGTTAAGGTTAGCAAGAATATTAATTTAATTAATTACTATCTTAATTTTTTTTTTTGTTTTGTTGAACTAAGTCTTTGTCATTTTGGTTGTGAAGTTTACATGTTACTTAAGTTTAATTTTTTTTTTTAAAAAGCGATGAGACTCGCTTAAAACAGGATGGCCGAGCTGTAAGCTTGGCCCATATTAATTATCTATAAACGTGTAGAATTTACTGATTAAATAGTTGGCGCCGCTCAAATCATAACAAATCATAACATCATATTAGAAGGCGTCATTGATTGGCTGAAGTTGTTCAACATCTGATCGATAAACGTACTGTATATAAAATTCTTATAGTTTTTAGTTGATGAATTGTAGCATAATAAAGGATAATATTTGTAATCAATATATAAGATGAAAACATCTTTATTACTTAGATGATTTGTTAAACGAGCTTGATGATTTGTATATTAGTCACTAAGTTTATTCATTGTACAATTTGGATTGGCCGATAACGATAAGATAAAAAGGGGAGTGGCTAATAAACGTGGAGAGGTTACCTGTAAGAGTGGTTTTAAAACGACGAGATTCGAAAATATACTAACGTAAGAGGAACAACATTTATTTGACACAAATGTAAAAGTTAATAAATTTAAATATGAAATAAAAGTGTAATAATTTATCATAAAGATTGTGTTTGTGATTTCGTCAGACCTTACCCAAAAGTTAAATAATGCTTCCGAAATGGTCAATAATGTTTTTAATTAATTAAGTAAACTAAGTGTTTCGTCGTAGAGATTTAATATTGTTAAATGTGCCTACCTTTTACTAAACCTGCTGTAAGCAGTCAAAAAACTTTAAAGACTTTCTTTCAAAGAAAGAAACTTTGAAAATCTAGTAGTTTGAGCCTCAATGAAGAGTAGAGGCATCATGGCACGATATAGTAGGTAAGTAACAGCTTCTCATCTGTAAAAAACCTAGTATTATATAAGTCACCTACTATAAATGATATGGAGGATATATATAATAAATATATTAAGTATAATATTAGAATTTTCCAGATGAAAAGCTGTTACCATCTCGATAAGTGGTTAAACGCTTGTACAGACAAGACCATGTAGGTAAGTAGTTACTAGATAGGTAATGAGTAATGCAAAAAAATCACATACCTACCAACCAAGTACCAATCTACTCTATTCATCAATTCATATGAGCAGCAAGTGGTATACAAAAACAATTTTTTAATGTACAGATTTCGCCTCAGGTCAAGTTTTTACGTCTAGCTAAGTACATTTTTCAAACTTTTCAAACCCACTCGAGCATTTATCTTGTATTTTAATGGCAGATATAAAAAGTTTTGACGCGAAATATTTCTAAATGTCATCTTAATGGTTATCAGTCGGTACCTATTCAATAAATATACCGGATATAAAGGCTTGGTTAGACACAACGTGCGACGACACCAACGCGGCTCCTTGAAGTTGACAGACTGAAGTTAGGTATCCTACGATGATGTTGGCTTGACCTATTATTCAGCTACCTGAAAAACAGTAGGTATAATTATTCATCATCATCGTCATCAATTCACCGCTGGTCCACTACTAAGCACGAGTCTCCTCTAAGAATGAGTAGAGTTTTTGCTACACCACGATGGACCACGTGCGAATTGGCAGACATTGATTACTTAGTTATATTGATTTAACTATATAACATTATTTTTACTTTTCGCCTTTTGAATAAAGAAACTTCTAGTTCCTTGCTCTTCCCAGTTCAATTGTATTTCCGAACCAGTACTTGGTAGATTCTTAAAAAGCTTTTAAAAGATAACCATAATAAGTATTCTATGGCGAGTTGGTAACGAAATAATCTTTTAAATAAAATTTTTAGCTATTGTAAAATTAATATACTTTTTTATTCATACTACAACATTGTCATATTATAGGTGACCGATGACGGCGGTGGAGTAGGAGGAATTCAAGCTGAATACCTTTTCAAGGGACTGAAGGAAGGCCTCCACCTCGCGTAGAAGCCACTCCTACGCGACGCCAACAGATAGATGTGACGCGCTTCATGCAGTTTCTTGTACTACAAATCGTATACGCACTCAGTGTGACGCTTTGCTTACTGTTGCTCTCGTCGTCTTTGTCGTCTCGCTTTTTATATGCCCAGGCCTTAATTTTGCTACCGTGTCTTATGAGAAACCAGTAGCTGGTTTCTTATCTAACCCATTATTTTATCTTAATCTAACCAAAACGAAGCTCTCATCATTTTGTCGATGGTTAATATCAGTAACTACTGGTTGGGTTTTTTATGTGGGTAGTCAAAAAAGATCCTTACCTATCCTATCTATAGTTTTAATCTATGGTCGTTACCAGAGGTTAAAATTCGAAGATTCCATAAATACATGTGGATGCCGCGGATACTTTCAATGGTATTATGAGCACTCTGATTGTAAATGATTGATTGTATAGATAGAGTATGCGTATTTACCTATTCATTCCTTGGGAATGCCTATGTTCATCTTGAGTTACAGAAAATAAATCATTTTTAACTGAACTTAGGTACATTTATTATTTAGAGATTCTTAGGTAATCTTATAAACAGCACTGACTCAAATTTTAATATTATAGAAAAATATCACATAAAATACAACTACTGGATTTTCTCTTGTGCTGTTCATTTGCTGAACCATAATATAAAAGTGAGGTTTCCTTGAAATAACAATGTGAGGGTTTTCCAGACCCTTCGGGTAGGTACACATAATTTTTACATTAGGTAGGTACATTAAAATTACGTACTTGAAGAAATTATCTTTCCTATTACGTAAATATATGTTCCTTGAAAGGTTACTAGCCAGTTGCTCATTTGTTTGCTAGAAAGCCATTTTAGTAAACATCATAAAGTCATAAGTGTAGTCATTTGTATCGATGAACATAATATTCCCATTTAGTTGGTAGCTAAGGCTCAAGAATTTTTAATTCCTCGACATTTACCTACCTAGAAAAAATATGTCACCAAGGGAAAACAGTAGGTAGGTATACAGGCTACGGTTATGATATTTTCAAACAAGTCGGTGTAGATGTTTAGAAATAAAATAAAGGATATTAATGGGCAAATGACAGGGGAGCAGCAGGGGACACACTACCGGCAGTGCAGGACCCCCTGGCAGGACTTACTGGGATTTGTTTTATTACGACTGACAGGGTAAACAAACTATTGTAGACTAGCCGATGCCCGCGGCTTCGCCCGCGTGGATTTAGGTTTTTTGAAATCCCGTGGAAACTCTTTGCTTTTCCGGCATAAAAAGTAGCCTATGTGCTAATCCAGGATATTATCTATCTCCATTCTGAATTTCAGTCAAATCCGTCCAGTGGTTTTTGCGTGAAGGAGTAACAAACATACACACACACACACACACACACACATACAAACTTTCGCCTTTATAATATTAGTGTGATACCTGTCTGCTTATTTTTTTATTGAAAACTTTCAAGTAGCATAATAACTGTATTTAATAATTGATAGATATTATAGGTAATTTCACTAGCGACCCGCCCGGCTTCGCACGGGTGCATTTTTAACCGACTTCGAAAAAAGGAGGAGGTTCTCAATTCGTCGGAATCTTTTTTTTTAGAAAAACGTTTTCCCTGTTCCTCCAGGTGAAGTAATCGGGCTAATCTCAGAAATTACTGTACGGATTTTCATTCGGTTTCCACTAACACAAAGAGGAATTGAGTTTTATCATATTTTGGATGGATAATATGTATAAAGGTACTTTAGATAATTAGATAGGTACATCTATTTAGTCATTACATTCTAAATTCAAAAATCGAAACATCGAAAACCGCTTTACAAAATACCTGCCCATACCTACTGTATAATATGAAAGAGCAAAATCCGTATGTGATTTATTGTCTTACACGGTGGCAAGAAACAAGAACACCTCCCAGGATCGCTCGCCAACCCAAGTAGTCCACATAATTACAATTGTTCATTTAAATACAAAGGCTAATTTAATAAGTCCGACTCCAAAATGTCAAAGTCGTTCAAATAAAAAATCACAAAAGACATAAAGAAGGATGGCGCTCGGACGAGGGCGAACGCCCAGCCCGTGGACGCCGTTTAGCCAGCATACAGTAGAGTAGGCTGCTTTGAATGCTAGGGACTACCACCACCACGCCACTCCCAAATTGGTTTTAAACATTTCTGCACGTTTTAGTTGGCGACTTGCCAAAAATTAAGCGAACATGTGAGAAGCGTTTTGCGGTAACAGTTGCTCTTACATAAATAGAGTTATTTCTCAACTGTATGATTATCAAACAGCGTCGGTGTCATGGGAAATGGGACTGTTTATACTTCAAATAAATTGGAAGTCATTTTTTAAAGAGACATTTTTTTATATTGTTTGGGTAGGTATTGAGAAGTACAATGGGTGGACAAGAACGGCTGTTAGGTAACATTTTTAACATCATTATAAGTGAAAAGCAGTGACTGATGATGTCTCGGCCACGCTCGTTACTTCGGAAGGCTTATGGTTACTTCCAAGAACGTTCACGTAGGTGTAGTACTGGCTAGTTCTTTTTGTAATAGTGCAATATTTATAATGGATCCTCGGCTCGGAATATTAAGTAGGAGTCATTCGTTTTATGGCATTTTAAAACACGAAGCCTGAACTACCAGTTTGAACCCCCTAAGTTTATTAGTAATTTTTATTTTGCTACCCATTATTTGTACCCATTGTTGTCATTCAGATTTTAAAAAGTTATTATCCTGTATCCCGAAGGACTCATATAGGTAATGTTTTCCGGATAAATATTACATCCTAGCAGATTTGCTATAAATATACCAAAAATTAAAATTGAACAGAAATTATAGGCAAGGGATATCTAAAATCGAATGAGTAGAAAAAACAAAATCGTAAGAAACTTTTGTGTGTCACTAGATTGTTTCCCACGGAGCGAAAACCACCAATGATTTCTATCATGAACAATAAACGTTTTATTGACAACAGACACACTCGTATATTTTTATTTTTACTTGGCAGGTAGAAATGGTTTAAATATGGTCGTCGTGATAGATTTAAGTAGCTATTTTAAACTAAGTAGCCTACTCAATGTGGGTAGGTATATGGGTAACAGTAGTAAAATAATTATTGAAAATGATGATTTGAATCAGTATTAGGTAGCAGTCTTACCACCGACGAGGAAGTGGATAGCTATTTAGCTACCGACTATTTTATCGCTCAAAAAACGCACAATCGATTTATGATTCCGTGTCAATAAAAGAGAAAAAGAAAATGAGTAGGTAAAGTGTAACAATAAAACTTTAAGCTAACCTTATCTAATTACTGAACAAATCATGTTCGCGTGGAATAGTTAGGAATACTGGCTGCATTTCCACGCTGAACAGCTGAGCTGATCCTTCGCGCAAAAAAAGAGCCAGCATATCCGTCACCAGATGGTTTAATTAGCTACGGTAAAATGTCCCGTAAGAATTTTTAGTATGCCTACCTATTGATTTATCTAATAGGTATCTTTAAGCGTGTAAAATCCGAAGAGAAGGAAAACAAAAAAGAACCCAGAGAAAATAAACAAAAGATGATAAGAAAACAAGGTGCTTAGGTTGAAATGTTTAAAACCTAAAATAACAAACATCCAAGAAAAGTGTGACTAAGTAGGTATTTATTGATTATTTATTTATTAACTGATTCGAGATTTTTTTTACATCGCACACAGATAGACACTATAAATGAAACTATTCTGAAACACACATCAATTACGGGTTCAAACCTTCTTAAAAAGTAGGCGTTGTTAGCGTAACCAGTAGCATCTGATACGTTTTTGAAGCATCACTTGCTTCATAATCATTAGCAATATAACCTTTACAAGCTACCTACTAGAAAAATAATAAAGGTCTGTTCCAGTACTCCGATAAGACAAATAACGATTTTATGAAATAATTCTAGGTCATCGGGAAGTACCCTATAATTTTGGTCCCCTTGGCGGGGCTTGACAGACAGACAACGAAGTGATCCTATGAGGGTTCCTTTTTTGGATTCCGTAACCGAAGAGTGTCAACGGAACCCTAATAGTAAGCCTCCACTGTCCGTGCGTCCGTCTGTCTGTCAGCGGGCTGTATCTCATGAACCGTAATAGGTACTTTGAGAGATGAAATTTTCACAGAATTTGTATTTCTATTGCTGCTATAACGACAAATAATATTTTTTTAAATGGCTGCCATGAAAGTTGTGTCGTTGTTTCGTGTACGATGGTACGGAATCCTACGTGTGCGAGTCCGACTCGCACTTGGACGGTTTTTTCCTTTTGAGGTACGGTCTACGGAACCCTAAAAATATTATCTACAGCTTTTCTCAGTAGCGGGCTTCCGAAACACACCTTAACTTTCATATTTTGGGTTGTCGTAAGTTGGTATATTCAATCACGTCACGCATCGAAGTTCGATACGAATCAATCGATCTTGGCCACCGAATCGAGCGATTGTGTCGGTCTTCGATAATATTCGGTAATGAGCGGTATGATGAATGATGTTACTACATAGCAAAGATTTTTATAAGTATCTATTATTATTTATATTTACCTAAGTACCAATTATTTGGGTGCATGCAGGAAATTTCCAGATTCGGTCTGGTTCACGTTGAATCAAAGAATGCACAATTGCCAAGAGTCACTTTGCAATTGTGGATTGTAAAGGTTCTCGGTAGGTAAAAAGGTTGTGCTTCTCCTGAGGTTGCTCCGGTGTCGGAGCGAAACGTGTGTCGAGTGTGTTCTGATAGATTTGTGTGGTGTTGCGTGGTGGTACTTGGGGCTTGCTTGGTAACTGGCTTTTCCTGCATGTTTAGCAGGAGGGGGGAGGGGGCAGGTGGTGCATGTCGCATGCTGCATGTTGTCCAATATAGATGTGCCTTTTTAGTGGATTATGTGTACAGCATGTTGAATCAGTGCCCAGAAATACAATTTTGCATTTTTTTATACGGTTTAGTTCCGCCATTGATGGTTAGCAACCTTTTTACCTAAGTATGTTTTAAAACTCCTATTAGTGCATTACATTAAGAATCAAGAATCAAGGCATACCTATTACCTACCTATTGGAGTAGAGTTGTAGCTATAGAGTCTAAAGGATTAGGCCTACCGATCTTGCATTTTTTCAGTTACGACTCTAGTGAAATCAATATTGTCTGTCATGCTGTCTCTGGATATTCTACCTCACCCTAACTAGATACCATATTCGTAGGTAGATAAGTACTTTAAGTCTATGTTATTTAAATACTTAGCTGCTTACTTCCAACCTGTGACACACATGTTCTAGTAAGCATACCTGGTACACCTAGTTGGCAGGGCAGGTTTTAGCATTCTTCGCCGAGAAAATACACACGCCCACCTCTAGTAGTAGTAGTTTATATATAGAAGCACTTCGTTAAATACCATAACTTCCAGGATAATGCGCTCCGTTTAGGACCTACAAGCATGCGCTATCTTTGATCTGATGAAACTGAAAACCTCTACTTTCACGGGACGAGTCAAAATCACACGGCCATTACTTATACAATCTCTTAGAACCTGGGATACCTATTCTATTAAGTTAAACCGCTGACAAAGCCTTATCTAATAACTCAACGGCCAGGCGGACTGAAAACCAAAAGGTTGAAGGTTCGACTGAGTGGTGCTTGAACCCACCTCTCCTCTTGTACATTCTCCTGGCACAATGTTATTCAAAATTCAAAAGAAAATTCAAATTATTTTTATTCAATTAAACTTTTACAAGTGCTTTTGAATCGTCAAAATAATCTACCACTGGTTCGGAATGCTGTTCCTACCGAGAAGAACCAGCAAGAAACTCGGCGGTTGCTCTTTTCAAATGTACAATTTACAATAATATGCCATTTAGTTATACATTTAGTTGGAGAGGAATGTTGAAAACAAATTTAGCCCATGTCTTAAAAAAACTTGCCAGTATCTGGCACCTTTGGAATGAATCTGTGTAAGCTACTGAGTAGCATTGTATCAGAGGCTTTAAACAATGTAGCTGTATGTAGGAGACACACGGATAACTGATGTCCGACATTAATCCTAATGTACCGATCTACTGGCTAAACGACGCTTAATCTAAACAAAAATATTTCAATGCACCCAATAAAACTATGGCGCAGAGAAAAAAAGGTGGAATGGTGGTCGGTGCTCGTAAGGTATTCGATGAGTATGACTTCTGGGAAGCAATGCCGTCCAATGTCATATCACGACGGGTAGTGATGGCCGCGGCTCGCGGGGATAAAATACTTTGTCGATGTTTATTTATATTTAAGTAATGTTAGGAATCGTGACTTGTAATACGTATGATACTAAGCAAAGATATTATAGAGACAGACAGGCAAAGTTCGTACAATTGTATTTTAAAAAGTGAAGAGAAATAAGTACTCTTGCGGCTTGTGCGTGACACATAGATAATTGCGTGGGGTTAAACGCACCTTTTGACACCTTCGAGAGTGGTTCAAAAAATGGCGGTCCGTTACCAGGATTAGTAAGTAGGTACTAGGTAGGTAGATATGTATTATCTTGTATCAAGGTAAGTCATTCTTTTTTATAACATTAGTAGCTACGATCCTATCGTATTCCATAATTAAATACCTATTGCTTCTTTTTAATGTGTTATAGTAAATAATATAATATCTAATGTTCAAAATTGAGTTGTGGATAAATTAATTCTTCTTTCACCTCAGCTTCTACGGTGTGCTATTTCGGTCTCTTCTAGATCGATTTTAATCATATTTAAAGCCGCTATAATGTAACTAGTGGAATTGCAAAATTTTTATTACTATCAATCAAAACAAACAAACGTGCATTTTTATAACAGAAGAGAAAATTATCGACATCGATACATACTCAGGAATATCCCCTTCCCGTCACTATTCCTGCAGTCGCAGGCGCACGACAGATGATCAGTCATGGCCCAGATGTTGCGATAAGCCAGCGGTAGCTGCTCATTAATCTACCCACTCCCCCCCTTTCCTTCCACCAAACACTTCAATAATTAACTGGACATACCGATTCTACGAATCTCAACCAGTGCTATCCGAATTTCTATGTAGTAACAGATACCTACTTGTCTACCATTCGATCAGATGAAAGTTAAAGTCGTGTATAGGTACCTACTTACTAATAACAAGCCACACGTCCATAAACCATACTGAAAAATCGCGAGTGAATTTCCTCGCGGGAATACTTTTTTCTATAGCGTTTGTCCGCGTATAGCTCGCCCGCCACTTCTTCCGCATGGATATGCCTACCTAAGTTTTTCAAAAATCCCGCAGAAACTATGATTTTCTGGGATCAAAAGAACCCTATACCTATGTCCCTTTTCCAGGATGAAGGCCCAAGGAAGGATTGAACCAAATAGGTGACGTCCACGACAGCGTCCACGTGTAATTAGCTGTTTTAAATGTTGCGTTGGAATTCATTGATTTTGTGGACCTGGAAAAGTAGCCTATGTCCGTCCCCGGGATGTACCTAAGCAAATTTCATCAAAATCGGTCAAACGGATGGGCCGTGAAAACGTAGACTTTGGAATTTATATTTACCTAATACATTAGGTATTATGGATTATGTTACATTGTTGCAAATTCTGTGGTTTGATGCATGAGCACGATCTTGTGCTAGGTTTATTACTGGCTTGAGAGTAGTAAAAAGCTGGATTCAACATGGCGTCTGATATTATATTTGCTTTAATTCAAAACGTGGCGCGTGGCGGGTATTAAATATGTTTCCAGCCCAGTCGGCAACAAAATCGTTCACGGTGGCTTATGTCAACGAATAGCCGGGTTATGTAATAGAACTCTTCATCGATAATATTAAAATAATTTATTTTAAGTATCAAACTGACTTGGCAAAGCGAAACTGGTTCCCGATCCGTAAGGACGCGTGTTAGGGTTGAAACTTGTCATTTTTTAAGGAAATGTAAATACGTAGATATACTCGTACCTATAGGTGAAAAGGTAGGAAGGAATTCTTTTAGGTGTAAATTGCTAAGAAATAGATACACTTACAAAAAGCTTGTACAAACAAATTAACAACTAGGAAATCGATATAAGTTTACGTAATTTACAATTTCTTGTCTCGCTCTGATCTGGTGTGGTCGGTGACTTCGGTTGTGGCTTCTTACCAGCTCTGGTTACTAAGTACGATGCCCGTTTATTTATACTTATAAGTTTAGTAAAACTGCCAAACCCTTTCCTGGTTAACCTATTTTATGTAAAGTCTCCAACCACTCGGTGATATTTTAAATACAGAAAAAATACTTTGCTGTGGCAACCCTATTTTAAAGCCCCAGTGATATTGCAGAGCTTAGCAGCCTACATTGTAACGCGTTTTAAATGCCAAAAGCTGCAATTTCAGAAGAATCATAATAACTGATAGCTTCAGAGCTTACCAGCAAAGTGTTACTTACGGTTACGTGTCTCGAAATAAAAGTTGAAAATTAGCATCATGCTAATTTTCAACCTTCTATTTTAGCGTATTACGATATTTTACGATATTGTACGGCAGAAAGGTTGACTTAGAGTTTAGACTTATCGCCGCCTCCATAGAGCACTTTGCACTTATGCCCTTTTGCCTCAGTCGCGTCCATATCTAAGTATATGCCGACCGCGGCGTCGCAAAGTATTGCCACGCTTAATTAGTTACACCCAGTAACTAAGGTTTATGTCTACATAAACTCTATGAAATTATTGTGAGGCTTAGCTGTAGTTATACCTAATTTGTAAAGTTAATGTATGTAGGTGGCTAAACAAACCTCCAAACAAATTTTTACCACAAGCTCTTATCCTATAAAGAGTCGTAGCATTTCGATGGACAAGTTTACGAGCATAGCCGGGGTAATGTCTATGTCATAAGGTTGTATTAAAGGGACTTGATCGAGCGCTAATTAAAGGAGTTAACGCACGACGGGCGGCCGCTGCCGTATTCACCCTTAACTGTTATTTGATTTTTATTTCGAAGCTGACGTTTACGATAATTTATCAGTGGGTAGTGGGTGCCTAAGCTTTGTTTTGTTTCGTAATAAAAATAAATGCCTATGATTCTTTCAATCGGATTCACAAGACCGGACAGTGCGCAGGAAAATTAGGAAAGCGGACCCCACCTACAGTACAGTAGGTTAAGAATACCTATGTATAATACTTAGTCATTATGATCCTCGTCGACCCACAGCTGAGCAGCGATTTTCTCTCAGAATGAGTAGGGTTTAAAGCCATAGTCCGCCAAGCTGGTAAAGTGTGGATTAGCAGACTTTACACGACTTTGAGAACATTATGGACACTCACTGGCATGCAGGTTTCCTCACGATGTTTTCCTTCACCTATTATCTACTCGTAACTCCGAAACTTGAAAGTGCCTGAGATCGAACTCCCGACCACCCGAATAGGAGTGGACGTTTTAGCCACTCGGTTATCACGGCCCTTAAAAAAGCGAATACCTAATGAATTTCGCCGGCTTTGGTTTGTAGGAAAAGGAAGATTCTTCTTAATCTTCAACAAGTAGGTATAATTTTCTTTTCTCTTTGTTACTAGATAAAATCATAATTATTCGTACAGCTCCCCCAGATTAGCAAGTTCCATTTTAAGACTGCATTATCACTTACCGATCGCAGGCAGCGATAAAAAATTACCAAAATAAGTAGGCGTCATTACGTAGAAAGCAGAATGCTATCTACAAGATCCTTGCGACCTGCGTCCACGGAGCCTTTACGATTTCCAAGAAGAGTAACGTCTTAAATGTTATAAGTTGAGGATCAGACTAGAGACGTTTTGTCTTAGAACATTTTGTACCGACGTCAAACAGTTTATTTGTAATTCATAGATTAAACTCCATCTATCCAGATAGGCACGTGTAGCACCTATCTGTTTAGATAGAGCAGGAACCTAACCGGGATGTATACGTTCCACGAAACGATTAACGAATCACATTTTTACAAAGAATACATTAATAGGCTTACCTGATCCTTGATTCAGCATGGCTGTGTTAAGATAGGCTAGATTTCCACGCACAGAACAGAAACTGAAACAGGTAAGTATAGGTAGGAATAATTGTTAAGTACAGTATATTACATTAGCTCTACACTAGCGGAAATCCTGTTAAGTTTCTATTCCAAAACAGATATAATACGATTGAATTTTTATTCAACCAGACGAAACTTAAAGTAGAACTATCCGTAAGTATACTTACGAGAGGCTTAAAGGCTCATCTCATAACCCGATTCCCGATCGTCATCTCGATCTGTCGCGAACTATAAGTACATCTTAAATTATTTCCACAGAAAATGGGTAAGCAACTTTTAGTCGCGCGACACGTTGCTTCTCGTTTGGCCCTCAACTAAGAAAATGGGTACCTAAGCAACTTTTTGTCGCGCGACACGTTGCCTCTCGTATGGCCCTAAACTAAGGCTGAGATCTATGTATAGAGTGCACTTTAACTTTGCCCAGACTAAAGACATTGAAACGAGACAGCGTTATACCGCTGGCATAAATCTGTCTCGTTTTAACTGAAACTTAAGTCTAAGCAAAGTCAAAGTGCGTTCTATAGATTTCAACCTCAGACACGACACACTGAAAACGGTAAATTGTCTAAATTAAATTAGGTGGATGCTGGATACCACTCGAGTGCCACTCGTGACCTGCCTCGAGAATTGATGTTGTCTGAAACAAATATTTCTTGCCGTAGGAAGTCGTAAAACATGCTAGATGGACATTCCTGTCGCTTAATCACTAAGTCGTGATTCGTGAAGATACTCTTGTCATTTTTGTATATTTACGAATAGGTACACATTTTAATACATATCTATTAAGATAATTTAAATTTAAATTATCAGTAGTCAGTACGTAAAAGATTTCAAAAAGACAATTTCCTCCAGGACCGTCTCTGCAGTTATTTAAGCGGCTACGCTCAACGTCAATGCCCTACAACGCCATAATTATCGCGATAATCAATGCGTTAAACTAAGTGGCCACACTTGAACAATTAACGTCTCATGCCAATTGAATTGGGGTTAAAATCGTCTAACGCCAAATACCAAACGGCATTGTGAATGTCGTTGTACGTTGAACGTGGCTACATCTACGTTTAACGGGAAACGCCGTTGAACATCGCGTTATTGGCCGTTAATGTGGCCGGGACATTAGATACTTACAACTTACAAGACTTATCAGCGTCCCCACGGCTTCGCATGCTTGAGGGCATAGACCAATAAAAGAACTATTCTACTAAACACTGTTTTCGTGTGACTTTTATTTAGGTAACTCAGAGCGGCGGGGGACTTTTCCTATTTCCTCTAGGTAGATTTTCCTATTTTCATATAGGAAGATTTGCTCTATGACGTGATTTTCTCAAAAAAACCACAGACTACAAGGTGGGTATCCTATCCGAAGATATAAATCAACAAAGTCTAAGCTAAAGACTACGGCTAAACGCCACTCTATTTCCATCTCATTAAATAAGTCCCTTCTAATTGGGCCCGCTTCTATTTTCTGACAAATAAACAAGCATACACGGAGTTTATTTGTAGCATTAAATAGCCGATAGCTAGGTACATTGTGTATTCAAACTAGAAACTTAGATACTTACTAACTATCTTCTTCAATTATTATTTAAAAGTTCAAATCGTTAAAATAAATCTTAGTTTAAAGAATGACTATGAGTTGGTAGATACTAGGTAGGTATAGGTACCTACTTAGTTAAGTTATACAAGTCAAAGACGACGACATAGACAAATCGTTTCGTACAAGTATAGGTAATATAATTGTATGAAAGTTGTTGGTGTAAAAAAAAATTTGCACCGTGGTCCACAACCAATGCTGCTTATTACAGAGAGATTTATCAAAATCGAATAAGTATCTACTTTTTTTTTTTCGTCGAAATAGGGTAAGAATATTATAAATGCGGTAAGTCTGTCTGTGCGCGCATCACGCCGAAATTAAAGAATGGATCTGAATTTTGAACGCAACTCTCTTTAGCTAATACCTATTTCGGAATTAAAGGATACTTTCTATAATTATTTTAGTAATTTGTCCGGAAAAGGGAATGAAATTTTATAGAAAAATAGAGATATTAAGGAGATACTAAGTATGTAGTTGGTAAAAAGTGATGGAAACTTAGTAGGACTCAAATGGAACACTTTAAGCATGAATGCAGTGCAATGCAGTGTTGAATAGACAGCTTATTAATATCGTTCGCCGGTCAAAAGTTAATCGGGTTTAAGTCGATCACATCGCCCACGAAGATCCATCACACTCGTCATTATTCACACACAAATTATGTAATTTCAATAAATGGAACTTATTGAATAGTGATGAGCGTCGGTAGGCCGCCGTGGCACCCCCGCCGAGATCCCCACGACCACTCA
Source organism: Maniola jurtina (assembly GCF_905333055.1). Taxonomy (NCBI): domain Eukaryota; kingdom Metazoa; phylum Arthropoda; class Insecta; order Lepidoptera; family Nymphalidae; genus Maniola; species Maniola jurtina. The sequence continues at coordinate 4,174,545 of NC_060035.1, read as the reverse complement.
TCATTTACACACTCAAACATCTTCCATCTTACAGACTGAAAACCGTACATTACTTTTTCTCTTACAACTGTTTAGAATAGAATATAGTCAACGAGCAATGTAAGCGTACTTTTGGTTTAAATTAATTTACTGTTAGTAGTAAGAGGCAATCTCCAATAAGCACTTAGATCCTCATTGTCTAAAATAAATGTATTTTGTTTGAATAAATCGAGCTGTTGGATGGAGGTCGCGACGGGTGTTAATGAATGTTATCGTAATGGTACTGTGCAAGTAGGTATGTAGTTTTTAAGAAAATTGACTTTGAAATTGTTTAACGACAAGCGTTTTGCAAAAAAAACACTAATGCAACTTTCAATTTCTGAGTGTATATTTTTGTATCTAATTGTATTGCACACTTGAAACCAATTGTTTTCCATTGTAGCAGTATTTTAATGTCTTAATGTAAGATTTATACGATTTCAAATGTTCATACAACAATTGCAAGGTGAAACCTTGGCTGTGGCAACAGTCTAAGAATTGTAAGTGAATGTAAGCACGTATTGCACATAGATAGGTCCTCGGTACCTACGGAGTACCTGTTCGTACCTTTGTAGATAATTTATCATTACCTTAAAGAAAGGTACAATAATAGAGCGCTAAGCGGACTCGCCACGTCTGTAATTGATTTATAGGCAAATATTAATTCTGTTCTCACCAGCCCCGCTGTAAGTAATGACCGTGCCCGATGCTGTTTGAGGTTTTGTTGGACACTCGGCTCAATGTTGTGATTGACAGTGTATTTCGTATTTGAGTAATGAGCATGGAAAAATTAAAAAAAATACAATTTAAAAGGATTCTTCAAATTAATTTACCCCCGAATCGATCATCTGTGTAGGGTGAATGTAAATGTCAACAAAACGTCTCAACGGAACAGCATCACACTTATCAAAACAATACAAAATGCGGGATGTTATCGAGAATGATCACGGGCACGACAAGGCTCTAAGTCCATTTTTTGTGGGTTGACATCGCGCTAATAATACTCATGAGAAAAATGCGCGCCGGACCCCCGTCATTCTCCTTTTGTTTTTAATTTCTACCTCAGTGGCACCGATTTAATTGGGCTCAACTCGAGCGAGCGCACCTTCGTATTTCACCTCGGCTCGCTTCATTTGAATATTTAAAGCATTTCGGGTTCCCGTCGCATTATTTTGTTTATTTACACAAATACAATATTATATATTTATTTCTGGGCCGTCGTCATTTATTAGGTGACGTGACTTACCGATGTCGCGTCCTTCCCAGTATCGGCATAGTTAACGCGGTGGACTCACTCGCGTTCCATTTAAAAGTTTGAGGTTGTTTGTTTGAGTTGTCTTTTTGTCCGGTCGCGTCGCGGACGCGTGTGGCGAGTTGTGCTCTTCGTTGTTTTCTCGCCAGCCCTTATCTCGGACAAGATTGCTCGTTTATAAATGAAGTTATATCGTCCCAATTGAACACAAGGCTACGGAGGCGAGGCGAATTTTTAATTAGTTTCCGAAGATAGAGAATTTTAAGAAGGCATGCGGGAGCTGTGTAGCAAGTGTGCGCCGATATCTTAATTGAGACGTGGACGCTGCGAATCCGCCGAAGAAAGAGGATTTGTTTATTGTGAACCAATTCGATCGATCACCTAAAATTAAAAGCTATTTTTTTAATCTTAACGATGCCAGATAGGTACTTAAGTACAAACCTACCTTATGTTAAAATTAAACAAGTATTTACAAAAAAGTTTTATTACAGATCAACCACCAACTTTATCGAGATAAACAGAAAAACAGAGTTTATTGATTAGAAACAAGCGCTACTACATTAAAACCAATGTTATCTGGTTCCCGCGCAATGAACTCGCGGCATATCTTCGCAGCGTCTTCCAGGAGACTTTCAGCGGTCGTTGGTCCGTGGTTTATCGGCGAAGACTTACATCCATCCAACTCGTAAAGATTTCCATCTTTATGGATGAACGTTACGAAGTGATTGTTCATAGTTTCGCTTTCTTCTCCTGTTGCTTGGTCAGCTGATTCTACAGTATCCTTATAAGCTTGCAAAATATGGACAGAATTCTCTAAAAGAGCTCCTTTGCCTGCAGCGTCAAGTCCTTTTGCATCATTTATGTAATTCTTCAAGAGTCCGTCTTCAAGCTCGATTTTATTGGTGTTATTTGCAATGCTGTGTACCAACGCAATGGTTCCACAAACGGTGCTTAGAACTTGCTTCAAATAAAAGACATCTTTGGGAGCTTGTTGCCCTTTTTTTAGCAGTTCACTCTCTTGCTGAGCTCGATGTTGTTCGTAGGTTTCGGAGAGTGGAAACAGGAGTATAACGGCTAATACGGGTCGCGGTACCCATTTCAAGGCATCCGCTTCCAAACTTACAACGTCTACCATACGCCATTTATTTGGAACTCCTAGTTTTTCAAGGTATCTGTTCATAGTCTCAGGGTTAGACTCCATTGGTAATGCGACAGCCATTTTGTATTTCGTTTGCTTCTCTTAGAAAATATCTCGGTAATAGGGACGGAATATCGTATCTTGCAAACAGATCGAGAAAAACGGAAGAAATTTCAATAAACTCAGCGATTTATCAAAGCCTTAGACATATCTTTGACACTGGCAAGCAAGTGGCAAATTTTAACTTCTTCGTCGTTTCCACATCGTTTTGGCGATTTAGTGGCCAATTATGCTTATCCCAAAGAAGATAAAAACTTTCTATAGGTTTCCCTTTCCCAGCAAGCCCTTTTTGTTTACCTTCTAAAGATAATAATATAGGTACGTCATTAATCTAAGCATAAGACTTTAAGATATAATACCATCTAAATACCATAATCTTCACATGCGCAATGCCGTCGGCGCGTTGTCATACGATGTGGTTATTGTACCTACCTCCTACCTATACATTTAATTAACGAATCCATTGAGAAATAATATCCAAGCGTTTTTGATCTACAAATACCTATCTTACTGAAAATAAGCATCGATCGGAAACGCCAGTTTTATTTCTAAGAAATCAGCAGTTGAAACAACTCTTAAAGATATCTCTAAAAGTTTCTTGCCGGATTTTCTCAGCTTTTCTAATGGTAGATAATCAAGCCGTAGCATCCCTACACAAGCCGTCTTTAAGTGATGTTCGACCTTCCCTCCCATAATCTGAGTAGGTTTAGGTATAGCGCATAACTTAGGAGGCTATGCGGTAGCGGAGTGCTGAGAGAGGGTGACAGTTGTCACAAGTTACTAATCACTGAGCTTTCGCGTCACGTTATCATGCCTTCCCTTACCGCAGGAACCTTCACAGTTATGCGTTATGCCTTTAGGTATGACTTAAAATAAAACAATTGAGAATTTCCATCTAAATATTTATTTCGCCCATTTGCATTAACATTTTCGATTAAAATTGCATACGGTTACATTTTATCTATTCAGCGATTCACTTTCTACAGCTAACCGCTTTGCTTTGTACTTAACGATTTCTTTTGGTGGTCATCACTCATCATACATTCCTGTATTGTCAGTGACAATATAAAAAGAAAGAACTTAAGAATTATGGACCTTCAATCATCCTCTTCCTATAAAGGTTTATTAGAAAACGTTAGGGAGCATCACAAGTAAAAGAAGGTAACAGATAAAATAAATAAATATTGGGCGATTGAAAAATCAGCCTAATTGGTAGATATGATACAGTCAAAACGCTTATCCGGTCAAACTGAAACAACAGCCAGTTGTTTTGACTGAAAAATAATGATTGATAGTACTTGTGACTAAAAAAAATCCGAGCTACCCGGCTCTATGCAGTCTTATCTATTTTTAAATGGGCTACGCCAGAAAATTCTTTACAAAAACAATGGTAGAAAAGATAATACTGCATGGAGTCAACTCGATGTAAGATGCTCCAATTCCTTTCTGGGGTCACATTTGACCTATCTTATATGCATTATTAATAAATTATGAACTTAATGATGATTTATTCCAGCGAAGAGCTTTGACTAAAAATTAATTTTGTCCATCATCTGTATAGTCAAAAATACTTTTGTCTTTTTTTCCAGTTAAAAGCAGTTTTGGCTGTATAGTTACATATACGCCTAGGATTGGCTTATTTGCAAAAATGACACAGATGATCGAAGGGTCCATATTCTGTGTAGTCTAAGCAGAACAGGAGATCAAACGCTTTAATTCACTGACAATACATCACAAAAATAAACGAACTGCAGAGTACAAATTGAGCCATGCATTTTTCTTTTTTTTTTAATAATATAATGACGAAATAAATAAACAATTATACAATTTCATTTGAATTAATACATTATAAAAATAGTCGAAAACATTTTTGGTAGCATTAAAATAGATACCGCGCGAGGTGGGTGCCAATCTGAGAAATGCGCTAAATACTTAGTGCTTGTGACCCTATAGTTATTAGATAAGAAGACATGTAGTCAATACATTCATTATTCTCACTGAGATAATATAAGTGTTGCTAGTTACGAGCCTGCCGCTCATAAACTAGATAGTTTGACCATGTGAGGGAGTTTGAACACACGCTTTTAGAGCATTGTAAATAACAAGTGTAAATTATAAATTTAGATCACCCCCGACAAGTGAAGTTACAGTAACGTAACTAGAGCTGATAACTTTCAAACGACTGAACCGATTTTCTTGGATTTTATAGCTAAGAACACTCTCGATCAAAGCCACCTTTCAAACAAAAAAAACTAAATTATAATCGGTTCATTAGTTTAGGAGCTACGATCCCACAGACAGATAGACAGATACACAGATACACACATCAAACTTATAACACCCCTCTTTTTGGGTCGGGGGTTAAAAAGACCACCAACAGAAGCTGATGGAAACAATCTGGTCGAGGATATTAGGATCGCGCCAGGACCACGTTCTTCAGCAATGGAGGAACGACTGAAGAGAGAGAGAGGTTGAGATCTATAGAGTGCACAGTAGTGTTGAATTGGGGATTCTGTATCAAAATTGGTGGGGATTTTGGATCACTCTCGCTACGCTCGCTCGCTTCGCTCGCCGTGATCCAAAATCGCCACCAATTTTGATACAGAATTCCCCAATTCTAAACTACTGTCCTCAACAACACATTAAATAAATGGAGTGTAGCTAAATCCAAGCAAAAATTAATCAACTATCCGTATTTTGAACAAACTATTCACATGGTTTAAGAACGAAATATTCATTCTATTTGCACGAGCAAATAACTAGATAGGTACTAAGAAACCTTGAATTTTAAAATTACTCTTCAAATGTAATATTTTTACAACATGAAAAACAACTATTTGGCTATAACAACCTACACCAAATATTGTGTTTTCAATACGAGTATAATCAGTAAATTAAATAAAAGAAGCAGGTATATGGAAGTTAAACAAGCATATTTAATCATCTAAAACTTTATTATTCATACACCACTTTTTTAAACAAGTTACATTTTTCAGCGCACAGATGGTCGGATGATAAACACAACTATATATGTCAGAATGTGAATTATACAACTCATACAATGTTAATAAACGAGGACATCCTTTATCTTCTAAATTATGTACGTTAGGATTACTTAATATATCTTTTAACCATAACTGCTTTTCAAGGCCTTTACAATAAATATCATTATTTTTTAAAATATCTATTAGATGGTATTTATAGGTCTCGTAAGGCACGATTCCCTCGCTCCATAATATTTTTCTATTCTTTTCAATCCATTTAACTTGTTTCTTTTCTGTGTCTGTTAGCCATTCATAGGGATATGGCGGTTTTATTAACAAAACTTGAACTCGATCACTATACACTATAGCAATCTCTTTAGGCAGAAAGTAATTTTGATCATTTTTAAAACCTTGAACGTCCACAATAATTTTCATGATAGTTTTCGAACAATGTTACTCAGCGGCCTATACTCCACAAGACGATCGTTTATGATTAAACAGTAAGCGCTGGTATTGCTTGGAATTTCCTGAGACGTTTCTATTTCCAGACGAACATCAACTGGACCAGTTTTTAAATTTTCATTTTGTCTGGAACAATCTATGACAAATAAAGGCGCTATTTCTTTAAATGTATGAAGATCAAGCAGTGGATCAATAGGAAGGTTGTAAAACGACTGACGAAACTTGGTGTACATGTCGTATAATATACTGTATTTATTTTCCTCAAACTTGAGATTTAAAGCATCATACGGATAATAGTGGGAATTCAGGAATAATGTGACATTGGTTAATGTACAATGATCGAATATTGTGCTGTCTCTGTTTTTAACGTTTTTTCTATTAGTTTGCAAACCAAATATAACATATCGAGGTTTTTCTAATTGAGAAGCAGTCTTTAACGCCCATGAATGTTTGGTAGTTTTTGGCAATAATGGATATTCATACAAATCCCAATTTCTAAATGCTATTTGTACGGGATTATCTTTTTCTAATTTCCTTAAAAGTATTAATCTTTGCTGATCTGATACTTTAATATGTGGTACTCGCCATTGGATTCTCTGTATATCAATGTCTACAATATCATCGCTACCCATGACAACACTATTTATGTTAGTACTACCTCTGTTAAGTATGAGTTCATGTTTACAGTTTATTATTATTTTATTGTAGTCTTCAGCAAAACCTAAAATCTTATTTAAGGGTATCAAAGCATTAAAATTTCCATTTTGATTTTTAAATCCGTCTATATTCCAACCCCAAGCAGCAGCCGCTTTACTGTCACCGCTATTCATTGAAATGAAAGATTTTATGGTTGTAGTTATTCCAGCATTTCTAATACGATCGATTTCAACACCATTCATTTCGTATCGGATATCTTGAAAAAGAAATGCAATTGCATTATTACTGAAGTCAACACTTTTCTTTTGAACTTTGCCAGCTTGATCTTTATGAGTCACCGAAACTTTTCCTTCAATGTAAATGGAACTGGCTGATGGTAACACGTAAATATCTTGCTGGTGAATAGGTATCCGAATTTCATCATTTTCATTGAAACTGTTATTGTATGGATTATATGTATGAACCTCATAACTCTCGATAGAGTTATCGAATTCAGGTAATTCGTTGATCTGAAGGAGGCTCATACTTTGAAGCCGAGGGCTTTAAGAAATTGTTTATTACTCTGATGAATTTTTTTATATACTCTAACACGTCTTCTTTGTTTTACACTTTCCTTGGTAATAACTTTCTTAATAGTTGGGTTATACTCTTTATAATAATTACTTTTGTTAAATACGATCATTTTGACTTTTTCAAATGAAGACACAAAACAATAGTTTCGCCCTTAAAATTTATATTATTGCCTTCCAAATCCAAAATTTTTATTGTTATTGATGAAATTATCTTTCTTTTGACCGGAAAATATATCACATTACTTGGAGATTCTATAAATCTATGACCTGGAGGAATGTTTGGCACAAACTCATAAATAATATGTGAAGGAGAACCGTTAGTGTACGAACTCTGTACAAGATCACATTCGATCCTTATGACAGACAGTGGTAGAATGTTAACGGATTCTGTAGATTCATGCCATTTATTTGCTTTTAGTTTTTCGTTAGAAAAACCTAGCATAGGTCCAATACTATTTTCTGAATTAAAGTTTATAGTTTCAGTACAGTACAAAGAGCATGTCATTGTATTGATGTTAGATTTTATTTGTAATTCACAATTTTCAACTCTTTCTTTTAGGTATTCATACAAATCTTGTAAATCGTAAGCACCTGGTTGAATAAGAATTCTTTTTTTCTCTTCTCCATATTCAAACACATTATTATTATAGTCTACATTTGGAATTGAATTAAATGCAGAAAAATATACTAAGCCACACTCATATTCGTCTTCCAAAATAAGAGGAGGGGCGTAAAATGATTCTAGAATAGATTTTTCACCCACGATCGTGAGTGTAATAGACATGATGGTTAAATGAGCTTACATATTTTTGTATCATCTATTTATTTTCAATTTTTATTCCAAAAATTAATAAGAAATTTGATACATAGATGGCCACAGTTATAAGAATTAGATCCTTGATAATTGTCATAATTATAATTAATATTCGCTCCCACATATTTTACAAATTCTTTAGGCGGTTTCAAATTACCATAACTATCAAAGTATTCAATGTAATTATTTATTTTTGCATAGGCTACCCAATGAGTTCCAGGATTTTCAGAGCTATCTAAGTTGATGATACCACACTCTTTTTTAAAAGGATATTTTGGAAGTTCATTTCTCATAAATACACCTCTGAAATAAGGAATATTTTTTGAAATTTTTAGAATATCCAAGTTACTTAGAGCACGATTAGGTAGCCGCCGAATCAGTTTTTTTCCTTTGCTGTGTATATTCCCAAACCATTACCATAGGGCTTTATAAATAATCCTTTTCCGATACACAATGTTTCCATCTTCTCGTTATGTCTCTTTAGTTCTTGAAATTTTTTTTTCATTAAATTAATAGCATTGACTGCTTTCACTATACTAGCAGTACCACCCGCTAAGCTGCCCGCGGCAGACAATCCTGCAAATATGGGGACTAGTGGCAAAACCCCACCTGTCTTTGGTATGGGTATTATACGCGGTACATTAACTGAAGATGTCGCTGCTAATTCCTTAGCAGCAGCAAGAGCTAATTCGATTGCAGCTTTTTTGCATTTAGGTTTCAATTTATGGATATGTTTTTTCGCGCGAGATACAATATCCTTAAAGCTTTTCTTAAAACCAGCACCAGAATTACTTGTTTTCAAATTGTTAGATTTTCTTCTCAAAGTCATTTTACGCTTGGATGGTTGTTTCTCCATTTTTAATAAAAGAGAACTCTGCTCAGTATCGTAGATAATAAGAGACTGAAAGTTGTTAACATAAAATGTGTTTATAAAAGATTTAGTTTATCTATCCAACTGTTTTCACTAGGCGGCAGACCTAACCATTTGACATATAATTTATTTCCTTTTGTTTTTAAAACCTTTTCAATAAGATATATATCAGGATGTTTTGTTTTTTGTAATTCTTCAGTATAGAATGATCCTAAAATAGGTCGCTGTCTTGCATCTTTTAGAAGGTAAGTAATTGGATGAGTGTTTTGAACTTGAGCTATATTAAAAATTTCAGTTGACCAGTTGGGAGTATATCCTTTGTCAAAAGTTCCTTTGTATTTGCTTATTCTTACATAATCTCCAATTTTGAATTTTGAACGTTTCTGCGATGGTGCTGATAATTGTAGTAGTCTGTATCTTTTTAGTATATTTTGTTTATTCTTTTCATTAACTTTATCTGGAGCTGTACCAATTGTTCTGTGAAATGTGGAGTTATATTTTTTCATGATGTGCTCGAGGGTTCCATCATTCCATTTGTAATTCCCTTGCAAGCTAAATTGCTTGTACATTTTAGTTTTCAACGTTCTTATAAATCTTTCTACTATTGACGCCTTTTTAGTGGAATAAGTGGAATAATGATTTATACCGTATTTTTGTAATAATTTTTTGAAACAACTATTATAAAATTCTGTTCCTAAATCAGTTTGTAGATTTTTGGGAACACGACCTTTTTCTAGTAACTTACTAAATGCTTCAGTCACAGTTTCTTTATTTTTAAGTTTAAGCGGATATGCCCATGCATACTTTGAAAAAGCATCGATGACTGTTAAAATATATTTATATTGTGAATTATCTTTTGAGAATGATTGCATATCAACTAAATCGGCCTGCCATACATCATCAATGTCTTTAAGTATAACATGTCTTCGAGGAAAATTTTTCCTAACATTTTTATGTATTTCATTTACTACACTATCTTTGCTCATTTTTTGAATTTACGACTTACACCTTCTATATTCCTTTTTAGACTATTTATTTCTGATTTTAACTGCAACAATGTTTCCTCTACTGTTTTTAATCGTATATAGAGCCCATCTAAGAATTTGTCAACATATAGTTTAGTAGCACAGTCGTTTGGGTCAATGGGTGTACCAACATGTTTGATGATTTTATGTTGAGCATCAAAGATATTTTCTAAGGCAGAGCTATCCATTTTCAGTTTCTTGTGTACATGATGACCAAACTTGTTGACATTCATGTTCAACAGTGTTTATAGAACTAAGCAAAAATGTAACCAGGTTTTATTTTTATATACTTATTTTATTATACCAGCTTCTTTAAGTTCTTCAATTATTGATATAATCTCATTGTCATGACTAGTGTTGCCAGCATCTTTTGAAGCAATTAAAATTTTCAATCTATCTACTAACTCATTCGGATCATCCCAGTATATGAAATCTGTATTTTTTTTCAAAGTTTTAAGAGTTGGCATAAAACCACCTTGTTTTTTTTCTTTTAATTCACTATCAGTAAAGAGAGGTTTCACAATTTTAGTATATTTTGTCCCTTTATCGCCTTTAATCTGATTCGTAGGGTTATAATCTCTCCTATGTGCACTAGTATTGCATAAAATATCTTTATATACTAATTTATCTTGATCAGATACAATCTTTACATCTGGTTTACTCTGAAATAATAATTCTGCCAAACCTGGGGTTACTTCATAGGATCTATTTCCTATTTTAGCCATCATATTTTTGCTATGAGCATCACCATCTGAAAATGTTACTTTTGTATTTCCAATCATTAAATTACTATTTTCATTACGTACACCAAAAGGTACATTCAAATTATAGATTTCATTGCTTTTTTCAGGCGTTGGAGATGGAGTATAGAATTCTTCGATTTCTTCAAAATTTTGGGTAGAAGTTATTGGTTTTGGTGTTACATAATTTTTATCATCATTTTCTATGTTTTTAATTTTATCAGAAGTTGAAGGTGAACATGTATCTGGTAAATCATGGTGACTATTGTTTTTATTTTCTTTTTTTTGCAATACTATGGATTCTAATGGATCCGTTATGGATTTAAAAAGTTTGCGCCTTTTTAGTTCTAAATCATCTTCTTCTTCACGCATTTGTTTTGCTTTCTTTTTGATGGTTTCAATTGATTTAATTAATTGTTTCTTTACAACGGCTTCCATTTTTAAATTAAATATGGGTAGGTATTCTTACCAGTGCTCTCATTTGACTGACTAAATTTGTGTCTCGTATGTGGTATATAATTGTAAAATTGTTAGTCGAATTTCACGAATATGTCAAATGTTTTTCTGTACCGACCGTTATTTAGTTCGCAATCTTTGTTGATTGATAAAAACATAAACGGATCTTTCCAAATACTTGCACACAATTGTTTAAAGACATGCCAGCTCATATCAGAATTAACATGTTCCTTATATATATGTTTTAAGTTTATATCATCTTGCTTGAAAATAATTAAAAAGTTAACATTGTCACGTATTAATTGCTTAGGAATTTTTGAATATGTTTGGGTCAAGTAAAAGCAATCAATTTGTTTGTGTCTGCCCATCGAAAAATAATTTCGAATATTAACTTGATTTTCACAAGTCACGTCGTCAAAAATGAAAATAGAATTTCTTAAGGCTTCAGTTGGCGAAATAACTTCTTCACTATTTTTGAACATAATAAATTTAACATCTGGAGTATTTTGAAAAACTTTTTGTAGGAAACAATATTTAGATTGAAAAGTGGACTTTGAGTAAATATAAACATTTTGGAATTTAAGTCCATTTTCGTGCAATAATAAGTTTATCATAATATTTGTTTTCCCACAGTTGGAGGGTCCGCAAATTATGCATCGAATTGTGTTTGGTAGAAGTTTACTATGTCGGCTAAAGCATGGTGGTGGTGTTTCAACATCTATATAATTTATTTTTAATGATTCAGCCTGTTTTATCAACTTCATATTACTGATTGATGATAATTTTAAAAATGCAACTTATTAAATAACTTCATATTATTGCTAGTTGATTTAAATTTTAAGGTATTGCTTGTAGGTATCACATTCGTGTTTCACTTCGCACTTGTCTAGCGCACTATTATTTGTCGATGATTATATTAAAATGTAGGTATACATTTTAATTTAAACCTTGTGATAATAGTATGAAATTGAAATTCGTAAGAACTTAATATTAAACAGGTTCTAACATGTCGCTAGAGATTGCATAATGCGGACGAATGTCATACAAGTATATACAATTGTTTTGAAAACTTGACTCCATAGATTTGTTACTAAACAATTTTCATTCCCAGATCTTCTCACGCAAGGAACTCACTCGCTTCTGGTTAGTGAAAAAAATTACTTATATAATATTTTGACTGTATTCTTTTCTATTTTAGAATTTGTTTATTGATATTTTTATAAATGTTGTTTTATTGTTATATTTATAAAATTTTGTATTTTGTTACAGCATCATGTCGGACTTTTATTTCACGGATGACGAAAGAAACACAAGTATGAATAATCCATTTTATGGAGCTCAAGACTTGGATGCTATTTTAGAAAGAGAAGAAGAGAATAGATTGAAAGCTTTACGTGAGCAAAAAAATAATGAAACACTTGAAAATAACACCAGTTTGAAAACCATAAAAAAGAAAAATAAATTGTCTTTAAAAAAGAAGCTTCCAAAAATAGATCATGTGATTTCACCAGCTCCAGATTCATCTTTTGTTATACGGAAAAATAAAGCAAAGGGAAGCCACATTATAAAAATTGAAATACTTGAAATTGATAGTAAAGAACAGGAGAACAGTGCAAAGACTAATTTGAGTGTACAGTACATAGTGAGTGATAATTATGACAATATGATGGATGCTACAGAAGATTTAATTAATAGGATTATACAAAAGCTAAGTGTGCCTGAATAGTTAAATTTAATATTATTTTATTGTTATTTTGCGATTGTAAAAATAAAAAGCATAAATGAGTTCTAATTAAAGTATAAAGTATATTTTATATTTTCATATCATGCAAGTAAGTTGTAGTCCGAATATTTTCCATTAAGTAGTAAGTTTTTATAATACGTTAATCTTATGTTAAGTACTAAGTTTATGAAGTAATGTAAATAATTGGTTGAATTAATAAAGGGAATATAAAATATGTTGTGATTTTATTTGAAATAAAACACTGTGGTAAACTTAATCAAATTTATTAAATGCTAAATTACCATTAAAACTAATATTAAAATTAGACACATAAAAATTTGTAAAATACATAGGTACTTAGCATAATATTTTTACTAAAGAATCGTGCTGTAATGCCCCCAAGGCAAAGTTTTAAAATCATTTTCCATTATTTGCCTTTTATTATCATCACTATTTAATACTAATTTATTAATTTTCTGAGTAAAAACCTGATGATTTTTTGATCGTATGACAAACATATCATCTCTTATATTTTCATTGCAAAATAAGGCTTTCTTATATTTCTCAAAGTTTAATTTTTTTGTCACAGGCTTCGTGATACCCTTTGCTTTACTGATAGTTTTTTTCTCAGAAAGTAAACAATATAATTTTGCGCGTAAACCAACAAATTTAGAAATGATTTCTCCTCCCATTTCGTCTTTAAAATATCCAGGTATTTTCATATTAGCTTTCGGCATATTAAAAATATTATCATCTTCAAAATTGCTAGTATCAAAATAATGAATGTTATCTTTCATATCTTCATAAAAATCATCAGTTTTTACAAGATATAGTAAACTATCAGTATCCGTATAACATAACTGAACATTATTTCCATAGATTCTTTTTATGACCGAATAATGAAAATGATACAAATGCGTTTTCGACAGTTCAAGAATCGTGAATCCAATATATATTGGTCGATCTAAGACAATTTTTGTTTTTTTCAATTGAATAGCTACTAAGTTTTCAGAAAAAATTGATAAACTGTGAAAATGTGGTGCACTAATATATTTTTCCGCTCCATTCAATTTATTAGTATTATTTGTAGTATCTCTCCAAACGTTTACTAGTTTTACGTCAACCTGCTTCCTTTTGTTTTCTATCGTTTTTCCAAAAATAGAATTATTCTGCTTTTTAAAAAAGTCTTTCTCAAAATCAGACTTGGCATTTTGTCTGAGACTTGTGTTTAAAAAAATATAAGGCTCTAAAAAGTTGTCCTGATAAAAAGATAGCACTCTGTATATTTTTAAAAGCAATAAACCATTCTTTAAGCATTCTTGCAAGTGCATATAATGAATAACAAAACGATGTTTATTATATAAATTTGCCACCAATTTTTTGCTTTGATTTTGAGCAGGAGAATATTTTTCCGCAGCAAATGGTAGGTCTGAATGAGCATCATGAATATTATCCGGATAACATAAATCTACCTCGAGAATATATCCACACTGACTTTTTTTAGAAATGTTCCTTACATCAAAATTTTTAATTTCATTTTCATTTAAAAATTTAAAGTCACGCATTGGCATTTTTTGCATCATAGCAAAACCGTAAAGGTTGACACAGTCTAAATAAATTAAGTACGTACTTGACTCATTTTTATTGTAGGATGGTAAATATTTATTGTTTGCTTCAGCATATCTCAATGAACACTGGGCTAAACCACCTCGAATACCTTTTTCTAACATCTGATACATATCCACATCAGAAATCAAATCAAGCTCAACTTTAGTATATAACAACATTGCGTCCCAACTTAAAGATGGAGATGATACATAATAGCAGGGGTCTAAATTATAATAGTCTAAACTCATATTTCTGAACTTTTCAAAAACGTCGCATAGTAATAAGACATCGCATTGTAAGTATAAATCTGTATACTCTCCTAAGTTTTTTATACCAAAAGTTTTCCATATTTTTAAAGCGTGTTCGTAATCCTCAATGGAAATATTTTCACCTGTGAGTTTATTAAAAAAAATCGAATGTTTTGGTAACTTTGTTTCATTATATTTCTCCCATGCATCCATATAATCATAACAATAGACACCCTTTTTACAGGCCAAATTTAATAAGTGTTCATCCTTAATAAATACACGCATATGCTGAAAATCATTCGGATGAAGACTCTTTGCCAGTTTATCCAAACCCGAACTCAAAAAATTAAATGAATCGATAAACTTCAGTTGAGCAGCATTTGTTTTATCAATAGGTAAAAATTTTGTGAATGATATATATTTTTCTTTAGATTTTGGTATCAAGCTCGTTTTTCCGGTAATTTCTGATAATTCTTTAATAAATAAGTGGCAATCATAACCACTCAAGTTATGAAAAATGATCGGTATAAACGTACATTTTTTTGCATTTATGTTACAAGTGTTGTGAGCAGGGCCTCGGTATTTACCTGTAAAATGGTCATGATCCTTTACTATTATATCATATTTTTTAAACATTGTTTTACAGATGCAGCAAATTTTTGCTTCATTATATGAAGTCAACTCTTCGGTAGTAAGAGGAAACATTGGATTATTTGTGTAGAGGCACTAGTAAATAGGCATTTTCGAGCTACGCCGTGAGCCGTAGCGAGTTTGGTTAGTTGCCTCTAGCCCGTTGTATCATGTTGACGTTTACAAATTGTAACTTAAAATTGTGAATTATAATATATATTTTTTTTAGTGTTCATTTCTTTTGTTTTTATTACTACCCTGGTAGAGAACACGGCGCTATATATACATCAAATATCTGTACAAATATACCTGTACATTGGTGACTCGGACTTTGAACTACCAGGGTAGCGCGTGTTAATTTTCTTAATTAAAATAAAGTAAAGTAACGTAAGCTAGGGCAACTCAAATTAACACGTAGGAAGTGAAAAACTAAAAAACTTTAAAAATGGCGCAACCTACGACAGTAGTGAAGGATGAAGACACGTATCTAGCGTCGATATCTATCACGTCGAAGATCCCGGAGTTTTGGACCGACCAACCTAGGGTCTGGTTTATCCAGCTGGAGGCAATACTGGCACCACAAAAACAAGGAGACGCATCCAAGTATAATATAGTGGTATCCAAGCTGGGTAAGGATGTCATTCAACAGGTGACGGACATCCTGATCAATCCTCCGGAGGTGCGTAAGTACGAGGTACTTAAAGAAAGGTTGCTCAACATAGATGAAGAGTCGGAGAACCGCCAGATACAGAAGCTCATCGGGGAGATGGAACTGGGTGATCAGAAACCCAGCCACCTCCTCCGGAAAATGCAGGATCTGGCCAGGGGTAAAATTAATAATGAGACCCTAAGTGTTTTATGGCAGAATCTGCTACCAGCAGCAGCACGAGGCGTTCTGGCTGCGACAGAAGCTAAAGATCTAGACAGACTAGCCGTGATTGCTGACAAAGTAATGGAAACTATGAAGTCCCAACCAGTAGCAGAAGTGGCAGCAAAGGAGGCGGTACCCGGAAATTCGTCGATGGCAGCTGAAATAGCCAGGATACATGCAAGGTTGGACCAGCTGGACAGGTCCAGACACAGTTGGCGAGGCAGGCGAGGTCGCGGAGGTTTCCGTGGTCGTTCGCGTTCCCGAGGACGAGAGGAAAACAGATCCAGACGTACCCCGGATAGCCCGGACTGGCTCTGCGTGCATCATTTTAGATACAGGCAGAGAGCTAATCGCTGTGAACAGCCGTGCACCTGGAATACGAAGCAGGAAAACTAGTGAAGATGCAGGTGGAACCGGTGGGTACCTGCGTCGAATTTGGGAACCACCGTTTATGTATTACGGATAAAGACAATGGCATACGTTATTTAATAGACACAGGTGCGAACATTTCAGTGTTGCCTAAAAGTTATAAATCAGTGTGTGATAGTACAGTAAATAATAAATACAAACTTTATGCCGCGAATGGTAGTGAAATACAGACTTTCGGAACAAAGACTCTAGTGTTAAATTTAAGATTGCGTCGTGCGTTTAAGTGGACTTTTGTAATAGCCGACGTTAAACAACCCATTTTAGGAGCGGATTTTTTAGCTAAGTATAATTTGTTAGTAGACTTAAGAAACAGACGATTGTTAGATCAGGAGACTAACATGTATGTAATTTCCACTATAGTAAACTCGGAGCATTCATCTATTTTATAAAATACCGTGCAATCTTTTTACATCTCGCGTAATGCTTTCAACAAATTTTTTACCACAGTTTGGTCCGCGATAGCTTACAAAGTCATTAAGCTCAGGTTTAGAATGGCAACATATGTAATAAGCGAAACAAGATGGTTCATGTGTTTGTATATCTTCAGTATAAAGAGATTTATTTTCGTTTGAATATTTACAAAGCAAGCTCTCAAAATCGCCATATATCACGATAGGAATTCTTTGAGTTCTCTCATAGTTTGAAAAATGCAACTTACTACCATCTTCTGGAAGTACAGTTTGTCTTTTAGCACAATCGTGATTGTGTAGTTTTTGTTCATTTGCGAAATATAAAAAACATTCATCACATAAAAATATTTTAGACTTGTGTTTTGTTAATTGCCTTCGCACAAGTCGGCCAAAGTCTTTAATCAAACAGTAATGGGCTTTGTCATTTTTAGTAATATATAATAAATTAACATGGGTAAGTTTTCGAGCTAAAGTCACATACAAAGGACCTGTAACTGTATTATTGGCTTCTAACCCATAAACATTTACACTAATAGTTGGATTGTTCTTCTCAAAGGTTTTAATATCTTCAATTCCCGGAGGAAATGTCATATTTCTTATGTCAAAAAGCAATGAATAATGAGGATATGATGAAACTCTATTGGAATTAAGTTTTGTAGGATACATTTTAGCAGCAATGCACCATAAAAAGCAACAATCATCGAAATTATGAATATTTAGACATGATTTTGTATTTCTTATATGTGATGGTAATGCCAAATATGATCCACCTTTCAGAGGATTATATTTATTAATATTTATCTCCAAATGACTGATAGAATCAATTGTCCAACCAGATTCTGACTGTTCGAATTCTGCGCATTTGCAAGTTAACTTTTGAGCACATTGTAATAAAAAATTATCAATATCAGTACTTTGGACTATAATACCATATTTAGTACTGAAAGATTTAATAGACTTTTCAAAATTTTTTGGTAAAATATACGAAACAAATAACTCAAAATTTACTTTAATGGCAGTGTGTTTCTTTAGAGATATATTTATGATCTCGCGTGTGGTTTTAAATATTTGTGAAAAAAAACTCTCTGGAACTAAAGTTGTAGAGGTCGGATTTACTTTGTAACTGACTATTCTGTTTCTAAAAGCCGTTTTTATAATTTGCACATTCTCATATCTAGATTGAAATAAACTATTAGATTTATGAGTATTTGTTCTGTTATGTGACGATATAGATGTTTTAACATAAAGGTTACACTCTTTGCAGAAAAACATTTTCAATTTCATAGAATTGCTTATCTTGTTTATCTATTTAGTATCTAGTTTCTCAGTTCTGGTTTTAATATTCTGCGTATAAAAAATCGGTAAGGAAATACAGCTAAATAATAAATCAAGCTATTGGCTAATAAACAGTAAACAGTTATTAATAGAATGGAAGTAATGCGATGTTTCGATATCAACATTCAAACATGTCAAGTATCTAGTTTGTATGGTTCTAGTTTCTCAGTTCTAGATTTTAAATTTTGGATAGTTATGAGATGACTGTATTAAAATAAAGTAATCTAGTTATTTTCAGACAATGTGCAGACTTAGTAAGAGTATAAGGGCTGTAAGTATCACGTTATTAATATCCCAACTTCAAATCTTTCGATATGAACATTTAGACATTTTTATTTAATTTTATATGGTTCTAGTTTCATATGGTTCTAGTTTTTATGTTTCTAGTTTCATATGGTCTAGGCTTTGTATGGTCTAGGTTTTGTATGGTCTAGGCTTTGTATGATCTAGGCTTTGTATGGTCTAGGCTTTGTATGGTTTAGGCTTTGTAATTTCTGTAAAAAAAACACGTTAATTTAATTTTATATGGTTCTAGTTTCATATGGTTCTAGTTTTTATATTTCTAGTTTCATATGGTCTAGGCTTTGTATGGTCTAGGTTTTGTATGGTCTAGGCTTTGTATGATCTAGGCTTTGTATGGTCTAGGCTTTGTATGGTTTAGGCTTTGTAATTTCTGTAAAAAAAACACGTTAAAAAATATTTACAGGCACAAACATAAAGATAGTAATTTAATTGTCATACTTATTATATACAATATGTTGCAGATGAAATATTTTTTGAATTTATTTATGAAAATAATTTCTAAGATTTACAAAATTTAATTTACAAAATTTATCTTAGAAATTATTTTCATTTGCAGGGTATAAAATGGGCTGAATATTTTTTAGTTCAGCCTTACTATCATCAATTAATTTGGTGAGGGACTTCCATACCACCGAATTTAAATCAGTTGCAAGTTTTAGTGTGCAGATGGCATGCTTCCAACGCTCATTGTTCGCGAGTTTCTCCACTTCTTCAGAGTTGTAGACGCGCAGCTCGAAGTAGTAGCTGCCTTTCTTCGATGGGTCTGATTGGGATGTATACCCCGACGCAACGCGCCGACTGAGAAAACTTCTCAATTTCGCAGCGCGCACTGGCTTGCTAGTAGATTCATCCTGAAATTGAAAAATATTCAATTTAGTATCATCTGCGATAATTTCAACTCTCTACCTATTATGGTTCATGAGATAAAGCCCGCTGACAGACAGACGTCCGGGCGGACAGCGGTAGCTTAGTAATAGGATCCCACTGGTACCCTTCGGATATGATCCCTAACAAAATAATAACTTTAACAAACTATATTCATAAATTTATATACAGACCAATTGCCTAACAACATTCTTATTGGGAAGTCTTTTAAAAGCTTTAATCCAATAAAATATAAATAAGACAACTCACCTCAGATTCGGTAATAAACCTCCTCCGCTTAACAGATGGACTCGTAGGTGTATTTGGAGACGTTTCGGGTTCAGATTCCGATCCGCTCGATTCGAACGGATTCTTCGGAGCAGAAGAAGTCACCTCCTTTTTCTTGATCGTCTTCTTCCGCTTCACCTCACGTTTCTTCTTAAGAGACTTCGATGTTGATGGGGGCTGCACCAAAGCGATGGGGTCTTCGTCTTCGTCAAATGGATTGATGAAAGATGAAGAGGCCCTGAAAAACAATTTAAGTAACTATCAACATGAAAACTCCAAATAAAAATTCAATAGGTACCTAGTTGCTTAATTCAAAAATAAACATATAAAATAAAAATACTTACATACTTTATTTCGACTGTTGTTGTCGTCGTATCCAAAACTCGGAAAGAAAGGAATGGTGACGCTTAGGATCGACCTATTTATACGCTCGAATTCTAAAACCTCTTTCATAATAAACGAAATGGATTGAAATAAATTAGATTTAAACATTTGCGCATGTAACTTTAAACACTAAATCATCACAACATAAAACTTATATTTGCGAAAGTAATCAGACTAGATTTATACATTCGTATGAACACTGTCTTACGTATAAATTATTGCCGCATCAGCTATAGGTGTTCGATTTTGAAGCATGGAAGACGCTGTTGTTTATAGTTACGCAGTGAATTGAGATCTAACCGTAAAAGGAATGGTATGCGTCGGACTCGCGATAGTTAAAATGTTAAAAGGTTATACATTTTACTACTTTCCATAGGTAGGTATAAAATTTGTGAAAGGTCTAATAATATTTGCTCCTATTTGATGCTTCAATCTTCTTCCTTGCGAATTTGATTTAAAACTTGAGTGGAAATCCTTTAATTTTCGACGTCAAAAAATATCCTGGATCCGTCTCCAAGATGTGAATTGTCTGTGTATCAAATTTCGGCAAGATTCAGCCGTTAGTCTTTAGTTTAGACAGACGCCTTTTTGCATCACTAATCATACTTATTATAAATGCTAAAGTGTGTCTGTTTGTTTGTTTATTGGTTCGTCCTTCAATCACGTCGCAACGGAGCAACGAATCGACATGATTTTTCGTGGGTATAGTAAAAGAACTGGAGAGATATAGACAACTTTTTATCTCGGAAAATCATAGAGTTCCCGCAGGATTTAAAAACCTAAATCCATGCAGATGAAGTCGTGGGGGCATCAGTGAATTTATTATATTAGTACGCATTGTACGTATTTTTTTCGTCCATTAATCTCTATTTATCAAAGTATTTATAACAATCGAAATATATTTAAATAGCGGGAAATGTGTCTAAATTCATCATTAAAGAATTAATTTTCGATAAATAATAATGTATGATAAGCTTGCACACCTTACTAGAAATCTGCTATAATATATTTTTACTAATAAATCTTTATCCAAAATTCATTGTTTGTAGATCAGAATGGAGTTAATATATCCTAAATATCCTCGCTATGCAACTCAAATCGCAAGATTGCGAAGTTTTGATACCTGGCCTCAAGATTTAAATCAAAAACCTCAAGAAATGGCTGATGCTGGTTTTTTTTATACAGGAGATAGTGATCGCGTGATTTGTTACTTTTGTGATGGCAGGCTCAAAGACTGGGGCATCGAAGATCATCCATGGTCGGAGCACGCACGCTGGTTTCCGTCCTGTCCCTATGTTTTACTTGTGAAGGGTGAAACATACCTACAAAGTGATAGCAAAGATGTTTGTGGTGCATCAAAAGTATCTGAACAATTTGTAAATAACAATATAATAAGTTCTTTTGCAGACAGAAACATATTATGTGTTGAAAATATTAAAGAAACACTTTGCTGCAAAATTTGTCTTGTAGAAGAAGTAGCTGCGTGTTATATACCATGTGGTCATGCTATAACGTGTACTAAATGTGCTTTATCGTTGGATAAAATGTTATGTCCGATATGTGGAAAAGCAATCGTTAATGTAATACGAATATATTTCTGATGAGCTATAAACATTTAAAGAGTCTACCTTTATCCAACCTATTATAAGTATGCGCAAGCCTCGAATCAATCGATCGAAATTCATACTAATGAATACAGCAATGCCGGATCAAGCAGAAACACGATCAATATACAAAAATAATTTGAGCGCAACAAATCAAATGGTTAACTATGCGAGAGCAAACTTTTAGACGTAAAATTATCATGCATATGGGCTCGTTCGCATTTCTTATGAATGCCGCAGTCTCGTCGAACTCATCGTATTATATCATCCACTGTGCGGTGCGGGCGTATGATATAGGATCCGCAATAACTAGTCATTGAGGATTTTGTCTCACTGTTGATAGTGATTAATTGTTGCTTGGATTTAGGAATACTCCATTTATTTAATGTGTTGTTGTGGACAGTAGCCTACATTGGGGATCCTGTATCAAAATTCATGGGGATTTTGTATCACGGTGAGCGTAGCGAACGAGCGTTAGCGAGAGTGATCCAAAATCCCCATGGATTTTGATACAGGATCCCCAATTCAACACTACTGTGCACTTTGACTTTGCTTAGACTTAAGACACTGTTAAAACGAGACAGCTTTACATCGCATGCATAGTGTTGTCTCGTTCAAACTGAAATTGAAGTCTGAGTAAAGTCAAAGTACGGTTTGTAGATCTGAGTCTGGCTAATGAAAGCTGGACCGGATGATTTTTTTAAGTTGCAACACTTTAATAAAATACACTTTAACTGATGTACCAGATAAATCTGCGCGTTTTAACTCTGAGTAACGTCAGAGTGTTCTCTATAGATCTCAGCCTAAAAGTGAGAGAATAGAGAATGCACCAGTTGTGTTGGCTGAAAAAAAGGCTGTTCCGGCTGTAGTGGTCGAAACTCCATCAGGAGAACATTATATTACTTGGTTGATAATTGTCTATATCTTGGCTGAAATAATATAATGAAACCCATGGCATTCACCTCGCGCGTCAATAGTACATTAAATGGTATAATTTTATTATCGACTAAAACTAGTGAGACATATTCACGGAACGTATATGTACGATGTTACAATGAAAACTATATGTAAATTCAATAATAGTTAACTATAGTATAATATTATCAGTCGAAATTATAGATGCTTAGGTAACTCAACACTATTGTTTAGCGAGACACCATTTGGAAACATAGATTCACCCAATTATATTCTCATAAGTGAAATATCCAATATTATATTGTCGCAGCGACAAGAGCTTTCAAATAAAACTCGCTCAGCGACGCTGTCTTGGCGGTCAAAAGTCAAAAGTCAAAACACTCGCCCAGTTTGCGCAGGGAATGACGGGCGATTGCTATGCTTACATACTTCAGTTACGTCTCTTTCAAAGCTCCCTTTTGAAAAAAAAAATCTAAAATACAACATAACTATTCCAAAATTTCTATTACTATCAGTAAATAATTTTTAAATCGGTTCTGATCATCTCGAGATTACCTCTTTAACTTTACTTCTTTATATGATAAATAAAGTAGATGTACGACTCGAATCGGCGTCTGTCGAATACACGATACGACACTAGTTGTTTGCACTATAAATAGGTACCTTTTATGTTTCCAAACAATGTCCTAGCTTACAATCTCCATTAACACGTAACTACACGATTAAAATACAAAGGTAAACAAGCCCTAACGATAATTACTAGTAGGTTAATATGATTAAACATTAAATATAATAGCTAAAAACATTTCAGAAATTGTTCGTTGGAAATGTGACTTTATCACCTACGATTTAAGATCTATTTAATAATACATAATTTTAAAAAGTTTTGTGTAAAATTGGAAAATATCACCTGGTTATTGGAAAGACTTGTATGAAAGACAACATCCGGAATAAACGGTCCCTAAAGCTATTTTATTTTAGTAGTTAATGAACAACGTCTCAAATATAGACAAAAAATAGTTATTAAATGTAATATTTTGCATGGAATTTAAAAATTTATAGTTTCAATTAATTATTAGCGTGTTTAAATATATCCAAAGATTACATTAAAGTTTTTAACCCCGAGATCATGGAGTTAAAGCCATATTTCGAAAAAATTAAACTACTGCATCAATAGCTGCAAACACTTGTATAACTACAATGTAAAAACGGTACGGTTAATGAACGATATTATAAGAATCTTAATTAAAATTGCACTGTTAGAATTAAACCTACTATAGTGAAAATGAAAAATTTCAGCAAAAAAGTATGCCGCGTATGTTCTATACATTATCTTCAAACTGTCTACCAGAACAGTTTTGTTACCCGATTATTTGTTGTCATTTATGAACTTAGAATAAGTAAAGAAAAATCGCTTTAGCAAATAGGAAAAAAAATTGGATAGTGTTATAAAGACTAAATACATAGTTTTCTTTTCAATGGCGTAAAACTCATCCATATTTTATTGTTTAAGTTTTTTTTTTAATTTCTTACGCAAATATTAAGTTATTCGGATACATAAAAGTTAAAATTTACTTAAGCTCAGTTGTGCATTTTAAAACAAACTGTGCGTGACATAATATTATCAAGTAGGTATTCCAAAAACATTTTGAGCAATAAGGTAAGAAGCAAATTGTTATCAAAAATTAACACTCGCCAAAAAAGCTTGTGTTTGTAAAAATACTTTAAAAAAATAAAGATTAAAAATTTGAAATATCGCGACTTGTAAAATTACATTTATGTAAAGTCCCTGGTCGACGAGCGAGCCATGAGCTTGCAGTAAAGATGACCGCGGTTTTACTCAAGGCTTTGTTTGGCATTACGCCAAATATCAACTCTCAACAACAATAAATGAAGAGTCGCGAGCATGGCTTTTCGGCTCATAAAACCGTGGTCTTGCGAAAGTCTACCAGCAAGCTTTGTCGGCAAGCCACAGTAAACCACAGTAACGAAACTACAGTAAAGTTCGCACGTGTACAGGACTTTTAGACTTAATATACATTATACATAATATCCAAAATAAATAATTCAAATGACGAAAAATATTAAAAAAATGAAGTATACAAAAAATACTCATAATAATTGTAAAAAAATAATTAATTTCACGAAAATAAAACTTTTTTAATAATTTGACACATAAATATCACTGATTTCAAGTAGTTTATTTGAAACATATTAAAATACTATACATTATTTAAATACTATAAAAAATAAAACTTTTGTTTCATACAAAAAAAAAAAAAACATAGGAAATAATTGTACTTATCGAGTTTCATTGATGCTGACTATAAAACGCTAAAGAGCATTATTTTTGAAAATTATATGTAAGTATGCTTTTAGTTGTCAGTACGCTTTTATACTTATAAAACATTTATCACCTGTTATAATATGGCCCCGATGTAAAACTAAATGCATAAAGAAATTATATAATAAGTAAAAATAAACTCATTAATTTGTCAATCTTAATCCTAATAAACTAGTACCTATATAAATGAAATGATATGCAATTTTACGCGCAAATTAATATAATAATAGTTGTCTTATAAATTGCCTTAACTATTTTTATAGCAATTTTCCTTAGTAACTTTCTTGCTACTAGGTTTTTGTAAGCGTTCGTACCAATTCGAAGTCCACAGAACGATTTGTACGCAAACTTGCGTACTTTTCCTACGAATACATGGATCTATTAAAAATATTAGAGCGTAAATCGATTTGTGTGTTTGTGTCTTAGGAAAAGAGTAATTCGCTTTCAACTAACAAGTACAAGAAAAACGATTCTAATACTTGTACGTCATTTAAACTTAGTCTAACTTTAATTTCATAGAAGTCAAA
This sequence comes from Maniola jurtina, assembly GCF_905333055.1. Classification (NCBI taxonomy): domain Eukaryota; kingdom Metazoa; phylum Arthropoda; class Insecta; order Lepidoptera; family Nymphalidae; genus Maniola; species Maniola jurtina. The sequence continues at coordinate 4,149,013 of NC_060035.1, read as the reverse complement.
AAAGAATTATAATAATATGTCAAATACTTTACGCGTTTATTTAAATAAAATTTGTCTACCACTATAAAAATATAGATGCTATTATTCATGTACTTTCTTGTACTTACTAAAATTATAAACAATTGGAATAATTCAACTAATTAAATACATATTATATCATGTTGGTTATGGGGGGGTTGTTATACTATCGATCGCGATTTTGGGATCGCAGGATTTCCAAAACATCTGGATTTTATTACGATCCTGTCAAAACCATCAATAATTCCTCGATACAGGACGCATGTATCGAGTGATAAAACTGATAGTGTAACAGGCCTCAATAAAAAATTAAAATGCATTTGGTCAAATACACATTGACACAATATTAACAATATTTAAAACTCAATTAAAAAAACTGTATTAGATGTAATACGGTTAAAATATCATGGTATAAAAAAGCAATGTACCTAGACTAATAAGACGTCATATTGTAAAGACGGTTGCGAACTAATATCTGTTCTTATTAGTTTCTAGAGGACCTGTACAAAATTTTAGAGAGTTGCTTAGCTTTTCTGCACAACTATCCACTGCTCCACTCGCCATAGTCGCCCATGGTGTCCCATTAATAAATAATGAGCGAGTTTGGTTGCAGTATCTATATGATGATGCGAGTGGATGGGGGGAAACTTTTTTTGATAACCGTTACAAATGTACCAGAAAACCATCATCTAGTATTCAGGTAAAAAACAAACTTCACGTCACTGCGCATGATAATTCCGCTATATGGAAAATCACAAGTTTTCAGGACTCCATTAAACTTCATTTTTTTTTTTGGAAATTTTAATGGATCTCTTAAAGCACGCACGCTAAAGAACAGGGTTCTGTATGCACACGCGCTTTTTAAAACTGAACACAATAACACGAAAAAAGAAAACCTAAAAAAATGCGTAGCGCATTTTGCATGACCAGCGACGCTTCGTTTGTATTAAGCATGCTACGAATACATTCTTTTAAAAGTCCATTACAAAATATTGCGTCAGTGTACCTTTGACCAAGTCGTCATGAAAGAAATCCCGGGTGGGGAATCGTTAGTAATGTGACTCGCTGTTCTCGAAGCTGCTGAGGTGGCCGAGCCCTTTGGAAGGGATGGGGGTTGAGTCTCCCCTTCATCTATGTATAGTGGCTCAGACATTGAGATTATCTCCTCATAGTGGAGCGATTCTACCAGCAGCGGCGTCATGCCAGAAAATCCTATTTAACGCGTACGAAGTCGCCAGCTAGTATTCAAATAAGAACTAAACTTCGATTGTATTGAGCATGCTACGAATACACTTCTCTTAAAAGTCCAATACAAAATATTGCGTCAGTGTGCCTTTGACCCAGTCGTCATGAAAGAAATCCCGGGTGGGTAATTGTTAGCAATGTGACTCGCCGTTCTCGTGGTGGCCGGAGTCGAAGCTGCTGAGGTGGCCGAGCCCTTTGGGAGGGATGGGGGGCGGAGTCTCCCCTTCATCCACGTGCAAGGGCTCGGACATCATTGAGATTATCTCCTCATAGCGGAGCGATTCTACCAGCTCGAAATCTAAAACAAATTCATAATGTGAGATTGATAAGTTCTCTCTCTCTCCCTGGCGAAGTTTTACACTGGTATTCAAAGTCAAGATAGGGGCTTTTTTAGGGGACCATCCAGACATTTGTCAAGTGCAAGCCGGACTAGCTTGTATGATATCATACAAGATAATATTATAACACTGCGTTTTTTAATTTGCATGGTGATCATTTTGAAATTCGCCATCTTGATTTTTATTCTTTGTTGTTAAAGGCGGCATTAGAAATACACTCTGAAAATTTCAACTCTCTACCTACGTTCATGAGTGACAGCCCGCTTACAGACTGACGGACGGATAGCGGAGGCTTATAAATAGAGTCCCATTGGCACGCTTCAGGTTCTCTAATGATGATGACAAAAGCTTGAATAACATACCATGGTTGTGTCGATGGTCGTCCGCATTGGTGTAATGGTGTGCGTCCACACTCACGCCCGAGTCGCGCTCCTCGCACGCACCTCGCCCCGCGCGTCGCGGCACTGCGGGCGCCTCGCCCCACGTCCTTTTATCCCCTGGAAATAAATTATTAAATATTATTATGTAAATCTTACTATATACAGGGTGGAATTTTGTAATGCCACCTGAAGGGAAAGTACTCTTTTAATATTGTAGATAGAAAATTTTACTCGATGAAAACATTCCTTTATTTTTGAATAGAAAGAAAACTGCATTCAAAGATTTTCGAAAATTCGCTTGCCACACCCGGGAATCGAACCGACAAAAATCTGTAAAAATTACAACCTGTACTTTTATTGCATAGATCGTTAGGATCAATTATAAGGATCAAATCTCTCAAAGAGACTTGATTAATTAAATGAAAGGAAAACCATGAAATCTGGGCTTATTAATTCAATGAGTCAAGTTAAAGCTTTTTAACTCAAAGATCCCACACACACAGATTATACAGGATAATACATATCAATTTTTTTACAGTTTTATAAAATTACTTAGAAATTTCCTTGCAGTGAAGAAAAAAAACACTATCATAAAACTATAGCCTTTAGTTCTGCGCCGTTTTAGCCTCGAGTCATCTGTAGTTATTTATTAGAAAAGGCACCGAGCCGTGGAAAAGTTTAGATTAGATTAGATGACGTACCAGAGACACGTGGAGGCAAAGGCGGCGCGTCACCGGGTTCACTCCAAGAGGCGCGGCTGTGACGACGGGTCTCCACTTCTTCGTCCACGACGTCGCTGCAATAGAACAGATTAATGATTGTTAGGTCTTCCTGATTGATGACCAGTTTAGAACAGAGACGTGGACACTTTAACGCTTAAACTACTGTTGATGATTTCTCAGGCATCCTTACAGCGTTCCGTACGAGCCGCGGCGCGTGCGGCTTGCAGTCTCAACCGCGGCGCTTAGCGAGATGAGGCCCTATATGAAAATGGACCCCGGATGGGTTCGAAACTAGTCGGGCTCACATCGACTAAATACGTGAGTATAGCCGTAACAATCTATACTTATGATGTGGACACTGTTGGTCGATTTTGGAAAAGCTGCATATCAGGTAATTATAGCAAACTAAATGGTTATGATTTGCTATGGTATTCTTGTTGAACAATGCATTGGAGCCAATAGTGAGCGAGTGTTGGGAATAGACCGATTGCGATCGTCACACTTTAGCTGTCAAACTATCGCGGTGGGGTGGAACCTCTGACTGTACAAGCCCAAGCTGTATTTAGAGCCCATACCTATGTTTCTGTCTGGTTAAAGACGAATGCTTTACACTTTACACATGAAATTTGGACTTTGCACCTGTTTTATAGTTTTACCTACGTAGAAAGGTTGCTGGATGATGGTAAAGGCGCTGTGTCTGTACATGTCCGCAAAAATAAGTCGACTGTACGAACCAATGCACCGCCGAATACATGCCCCCGATGTCGACATTCACTTCGTACCACCAAATAGATCGATAAATCGCCTACCGCGCAAGTATAAAGAGCAATTTTTTACAAGGGACGAACTGAATCGCCTTGTCTTACCGGTATTTTTCCAAAGGCGGTCTTGTCGGACTTCTCGGGTCGCCAGATTTGGGTCTGCAAGGCAAAGGCGGCGCCGATTTGATCATTGAGTTGTCATCAGGACAATCCCTATTGTCGGTCACGGGCAGACTGCTGGACATTATGCTCTGCTGGTCTAGGGTGTCCTCTAATGAATACTGGAAGAAAATTGATTTTTGAGAAACGTTTTTGTTTTCTACACGGCATCGTACCGAAACGCTAAGTCGCTTGGCAGCACGGCTTTGTCGGTAGGATAGTAACTTGCCACGGCCGAAGCCTCCTACCAGACAAATATATAGTTAAAAAACTTGTTTTATTTCTTGTAGTAAGACGATAAGGGCTAGGAATAAAATAGCAAGATCAATTTTTATTTCCTGCTATTATGAGAGTTGTACTTACAATCGGCTTGTTGTATAGATGTCCTTCTTCATAATACCCATCACTTTGCTGGACACTAAGCGATCGTTTATCCAACGCTGGGACTGGAGGCAATGGTGTACTAAAAAAGACGTATCGCATTGATTAACTCCTTTATGGAAGTCGGTTAGATAAAAAAGTACTTAATAACTTTTTACTGAATATATACTGATATTTTTATGAGAAGTTATCTAATAAAAATATCGGTCAATTGCGAGTCGGACTCGCACACGAAGAGTTCCGTACCATCGTACAAGAAATAACACTTTTTAATTATTTTTTTCATTTTCTTAGCAGCCATTTTGAAATTTTTATTATTTTCTGTTAGGGGCAAATGGCAATAGAAACACTCGTTCTGGGAAAATTCCATCTCTCTACCAAATAAGGTTCACGAGATACAGCCCACTGACCGACAAACAGACGGACTGACGGACGAGGATAGCGGATGCTTATGCTACGGGTGCGGAACCCAAGAATGTTAAAATTTTATCCAATATTCCTTCCACTAATGGGGCCAGCGATGGGTTAAAATGTTATCATTATGAGTGACGACTTATCTAGCTAAGTTTTCATATAACACTCAAAACTTAACCTAAAAATTAGACTCAAGTAAATCAACAGTTTATATACTAGATATTATGGGGGGACGGCGCGTACGCAGTCCCCACTACCAAAAATTACGCGTCCGAGTTATCCACATTAGGGATAATCGCAGAGGTCAACCCAGCCGCAGTGCAATGGAAGGGCCTCGCTCTGGGGGAACCGCCTTCATGATCACGGTGTCCCCTACGCCAGGTAAGTATGCCTTCACTGCCAACGCCCGGGGTGGTCATTGTCCGCGCGAGAATCTACAGCTCGCGATGCGTTTATACGCTGGTACTGAGGGGTGACATCTAGCGGCTGACTATAATACTCTAACCACTAAATAGGCGTGCGCACGATTATACGGACGAACCCGCAGGCCCGCATAGTAGTTTTTTCAAGCTCGGTAGATGGCAGTGTATACTTACAAAATATTTTTTCAGTACTAATAAAATCTTACTTTTTGAAATATTTACTATTTGTTGTTATAGCGTCAGTAAAAATACACGTATTCTGTGAAAATGTTATGGTAGATGCATTTGAAGATTTAAAAGTATTTGAAAAGTTTAATTGAATAACGTTTCACAGACGACAGACGGACTGACAGATGGACAGCGGAGTGGAGGCGGGGAATAGAGACCTGTTGGCACTTTTCGGTTGCGGAACCCTAAAAAGGTGTGCAAATGTTTAACTTTTTTTCTATGTAGGTACCTATTGTTAAGTTTGTGTATATGTTATTGGTTTCAATATTAAAGCCTAAAAACTGACTGACTGTTTATTGATATTTGTTTTATGGACAAAATGTCAGAAAACTTGTGACCATTTGCAGTACCAAATGTGCGAACGACTTTATACTTACTTGACAATACTTTCGGATAACTGCCGTCTGGCGCGCGCTAGACCGGGTCCAAGATTCTGCCTCAGTTGGGTGAAGCGTTCCACTAGTCGCCTGCAATACAAGTAATAAGTTAATAAGTACAAGTAATAAGTTAAATATAGCACGCAATCAAACCAAGTTTATCGTTGAAGTTACATGGTATGTCTTTGAAATTCATTTTGGTATCCCCTTCCATTTGGTAGTAGCGGCCGCTCTATAACTGTAGCCTTTCTATTAAACTTGGTTGGTCATTTCAGTAATACCTGCCAGTTCTTTATAGCCGTATAAATTAATGGTACACCGTACAACTTACCTATGCAACGGTTTGACTTCCTCCGGCGCTAACCGACCATGTAAAGCTAGCCCCGCTTCAACTACAGCTAACTGCGAAGATATCAGCCTCCTCAATTTGGCCGCGGCGGCCGCTTCCCTGGGCGTGGCGTTTCTACTGAACTCCGCAGTTAGGAAGGCTTGTTCGTATTTAGTTATGCCTCCTTGTACGTTGGCGTCTATCGTGCCTTGTAGTCGCATTGAGAAGGGATTGATGTTTTGCGTTGGGTCGGCAGTGTATTGGGATATGAGACTACGTAATTCGCGTTCTGTTGCTTCCATGGTTTCACAGGCAAACTAAAAAATATATCAGGAAAAATACTTGGAATAAGAACAAATGAGAGTTTTATTATTAATTAAGTTAATCTTAGACAAAATACTAGCGGCCTGCCAAAAAAGCGCTGAGTAGACATCAAGAACTCCGTTCTAAAGGAAGGAATAAACTTAGAACCCGTAAATTTAAGGAATTGTAGCTCAATCATCTAGTGAAACAAAGCAAGTCGAAGAAGAAGGGAAGGCAATTATTATTATTTGTCGCAAACGTAAAATTGACTTATACGTACTTCAACTGGAGGAATTTCTTCCATAGATCTGGACATGACTTCGGACCATCTCAATATGCCTGGTAAAGTATTCTCCGTCACTAAGGTTGTCCTTTCTATCCATAAGCTCTGTAGAAAATTCCAAGTGTAAATCAGAAACATCAGAGACCATTGCGTTGATTGCATCGAAGTAAGTACGGTAATAAGTAAAGATCTCCACATACAGACTCTATAGAGATTACGCTAACCGAATTCTCATATGAGGAATTCTACAGCTGTCATGCTGCGGCGAAGTTACTCACAACAAACAAACCAGATGTCACCATGGGAATTTCAATCTCTCGCCATAGACACTAACTCGCGCTAACGTAGTTTTCCAAGATACAACGATTGGACCAGTTGGATTTCTGGGAATAATGCCAGCCCGGAGGAATACCTTTCTACTGTTACGGTTGAGCGATATCAGCTGCTTCCCGTTTAGGTCTTATAACTAATGTGGCAGATGGGTAGACTCGTCTTCTCCACTCCTGTTTGTTTAAGTACTTAAATGTGTAAACTACCTTAAACTCGTTGTCCTTATCGATAGGCGGTTTCTGCAAGGGCCGGTCGCAGAGGAAAGTATCGACGTCATTGCATGCGTAGAAGCGTTTAACTTGTTCTGGCGCTCCTGAGGGCCATGTGCGCCGTGACGTCACCGGCTTTACATTGCAGATTTGGATATCTATAAGCACATTAATTGTTTCTGTGTTTAGATAGATAGATAGTGCCGTTTAGATCTAGTTTTAAGTATTACAATAATATAGTCTAGGCTTAAGAGAGCCACGTGGTCGCATTAGTGACCCAACTCTCTAAATGAGAATTAAAAAATAATACTTGGTCACGTGGCCCGAGAAATATACCTTCGACGGCTTTCGCGTGTGTCTTATCTCGTCAGAAAGAGAGAGAGATGTGAGAGATAAGTTTATACGATAGAAAAAGAGGCGATTGGTATGGCTACCTGTACATAATATAGCTATAACTAGTCGCCTACGTTTAAGTGCGGAAACCAGCCCAGAGAGAAGAAAGAAAGAAGAAAGAAATACGTCGTAAATAATGTCGCCGCAACCGCAGCCGCGATTTTATTACGTGGAAATAGTCTTTGTGGAGTGAGTTCTGTAACAATACTCACACTGGCCATCCGCAGCGATGATGGAGTCGTCAGGCGGAGTGTTGCGCATCAGGATGTGCGCAGACACATACTCCGCCTGCAGGCGCTGAGTGAACGCGCCTATACGCTCGTAGTCCTGACCGCGGTACACAAACAGCTTGTTCTATGTAGAGAAACAAAAACGAGTCGTAATTAAAAAATTAAAAAAAAATATTTTTCACATTTGAAAATGGAATCACATAGGCACCACATCGAATTATTTTGCAAAATATTTTTAGCCAGTGTCACTCAGAATGACTTAAGGATTCTATAACGATAGCCCATACATCCAATTCAGTTCAAGCATTAAAGAAACTCACATACAGTACTAGCACTTTCATAAGCCGCATCGTCAAAATTCGTTTGCGCAAAGAAGCGCAACCTAACGTCGAGTAAAACCAAATGTACACCAATGAAATATAGACCTTATTGCTTGGCGTTAAGATTTTAAACAAAGAATAATAAATACTCGTGCTTTCTCGCTTATAATTCACGCGTACAAAACATGGCGCGTAGGCAACAACCAATAGCGGATCGGCACGCACTATGATTGGCTGAGATATTTTCGCGCCATTCAAAAATAAGATTTCTGCCCCGGCACATTGGGTAACTTATAAAAGTTGTAGTAATGCACACACATTACAACACACAACCTGGAAAACATAACACTTCTTTTTTGGACAATCGTGTAAAATTAATGCTGTTTAAATATTTTCAATCTTCTATCTATATTATACTAACTGACTGACATAACAACGTACAACTTTAAGGTCTAGAAACTTGACACTTGTAAAGCTATACTTACTCTCACAAATAGAGGGCAGCCTTTCCCGTAGAATCCAACTCTGAAGTACTCCGGTTCAGGTCTCAACTGGTTCAATACTGAGTCGAGGAAAGTCGCATGCATCCGCAGGCAATGCGCCAAACGCGCGTAATCGCACAGTTTCACTTCGTACAGTGTTGCCAATTCACGAAGCAGAGGCAATCCTTTTTCCCAGCACTGAAAAATAATTTAATTTATAACTAACTAATCCGTCTGACATGGCTTGGATGAAATTTGATATATCTATAATATATACATAATATATTATAGCCTCTGTAAGCGAAATCCAGTCTTGACGGTGAGGGTGTATGGGTATATTATGGTGTGTGTATGACGTCATAGACGTATGATTGGACGTATGTCCATTGGCTAGCGTAAGGTCCGGTTGCATGACAGGCAGTTTAAGTTATGTTACAGTTACCGTTAAACTTTGACCAATAATAAAAAGCAAAGTGGGTTACATGTTTTTAAAATAATAAAATAGCGAGTAAGTGATTACCCCCCCCCCCCCTGAACATTTTCAGCACTAGATGTACAGCTGATGCGTTGCCGGTCTTTCAGGAATTTGTTGGTCCACCCTTTGAATAATCCCAAGTTTTAATCAAGTGGTTTTGACTTGTCTAGATTCATTTTTTACCTTTCCACGGTCAAAATACTGGAGCACTTGGTTGTAAAGAGCCTCTTTACGCTTCCATTCTACAGCTTCAGGATGTTCTGGGTCAACTCCGATTTGATCGCTATCCCAACTTAAACTTTCTGCATACAGCTGAAAATTTCATTCTCAAAAAAATCAAAAAGCATCTTGTATTAGGGGCGTCAGAAAATGTTTAAACTACCAAAATTGAAATTGCGATAGTGAAAGATTATTATTTACGCAAACAAACATAACACGAAAAATGCAAAATGCCAAAATTTAAATGATGGAATACCTAATACAAATTTACGTATTTAAACAAAGTGTCCTTAAATATTATAGGACTTCATAAATTCTAAGGGCCTTTTTAATTTAAATTTTAAGAGACCCTTAAAACAGACCATTAAAATTTAAGAGAACTTTATTATATTATTTTATAGTTTATATATAAAGTATCCATATAGAACTAGTTAGAAATAATGCAATCAAGAGTACTTACCAGAAGTGTGCACCCGGCTTCTACCCAGTTGTCAGACGCTATGTGAAGGTCATGTAGTTTGTAAACGTATCGCAAATACATCTCTTTGCGGTCGATTTCATTTTTGTAGAAATTCTGAAAATTATGTACACTTTGAAATAAATCTAGAATTATTTTAAGAACATTCAACTTATTTAACGGGTATATTTAAAACAAGAGTGAATAGGCATCTTTTAGGTAAACGCGTCCCATCTTAGGCCACCGCTTTCCATCGCTTTCCATCAGGTGTGATTGTGATCAAGCGCTTGCCTATAGGCTATAATGAATAAAAAAAACTATAATTCCTGCAAAGTTAGTTTTTCTATTACTATTTTTCTGCCGTTACAACTCATGATAACAGGAAATGATTGACGCAGAATCTATCATCTACTAAAGCGCGTTTGGACCAAATGAGCAAATACATATCCTATCAATGCAATCGTACTCTCCGATAGGAGATGGAACTCAAAAGAAATTTGCACTTACTAAGTATTCTATGACACGGATTTTAAGTGAGAAACATTTTTTTTTAACAACTCTTTTTATCATTTTTAGGGCTGCAGGAATCAATAAAACACCTCACCAGCAGGTTGACAGTGGCAGCCATGCGCTTGTCCCTGTGTTCGGCGCCCTGCATGACGGCGCGGTAGTCCAACAGTCGCTCCAACAACCTCGTCACACAGCCAACAAACGCCGCACCTGCTTCTCGCCAACCCTCCGTTGATACACGCTCCATTAGCCTAAAAGTGTATATAACTGTAAGTGTTTAATGCATATATTTATTTAGGTATAGTATTGCTGTGTACATCTATTAGGGGTTGTCACTTAGATTCAGATCTTTTGTTTTTATGTTTAGACTATTTAGAGTTACAATCTGTTTTGTGTGCCTTATTTTCAATAAAATAAAAAATAATATAAAAGTTAATAATTATGTTGTTCTGCTATTTCTTGTATTTTATTGTTTAACTCTCTTATGCCCGCGACTGTATCCACGTGGACTTCACTTCCAAACCCGTATTTTACTCCCTTAGGAGTTAAATTTTCAAAAATCCGTTCTTAGCGGATGTCTACGTCATAATAGCCCGATCTGTCCAGTAGTTTGAGCTGTGCGTTGATAGATCAATCAGTCAGTTTTCCTTTTATCTAAATAGATTCATGAGTTCATAATTCATATAATAAAATAGTTCATGAGTTCATAATTAATGAGTGGGTTTCAAGGAAATTAACTAGAAATAATTGGGTATACTCAGTCTAGGTACGCAATTTATTATTAGAAGAATATATAGACAATACTTACACAGAACTTAAATGTTCCCTGATGATGTGTTTGCAATAACATTAATAAAAATAATTAAATACAACTTCCAAAATAATAACCTTTTTTCGAAATAGTTTTTATTAAACTGATAATTTTTTTTAAACGATTGCTCTGTCTAGACGTCTTCATCGAACCTCAACACTGTAATACTATTCTTCTTCTATGGTTCAAATCTATAGAGCGCACTTTGACTTTGCTTAGACTTAAGTTTCAGTTAAAACGAGACAGATTTATGCCAGCGGTATAACGCTGTCTCGTTTTAACAGTGTCTTATGTCTGAGCAAAGTCAAAGTATGCTCTATAGATCTCAGCCTATGAGTTCTGCGCATTCAACGCCATGGATTTGGATCCGTGCCAAGTACGATACAAGACTATAAAACAAAATATCACTTACACAGTATCAAAGAGTCTTCGGTAATGGTCATCAGCCTTGTTATCAGCGACCAACGAGTCCAACTTATCAACCAAGGCCGCTTCAGTTCGTCTAGCGGACCCAGTCGCGGCTCTTTCGGCTGCCATCAAAGCCACTAAAGCCCCTAAAGCCGCCCTTCGCAGCTCTGGTACGAGAGTCACTTCGAGGAGGGCCCCTACAGCTGGTCCAATCAGTTGGAGCTGTGCCGGTCCTGATAAAGTACCTAATTTGTAAGTATTCAGAAACAATTTACTTTATTGATACTTGAAATAAAATTAACGCGCAAGGCGTTCCAATTTTTGAAGATTAGTCGGTAAGTCTTGTTGTAAGTAAACATTATGGCTTTTTACTACATTTAATACAACGCGATAAAAGATGGCGGCCTCAAGAAAGCTGTTTGGCAGTCGTTTTAAATACAGATCTGAGTTACGCTCAAATCGCGCCTAAAACATTTTACTTCAAAATTACATAATTTATCTGTTGTATTTAGTTTATGCCTAACGCAATGTGGTGTTTACAAAAATTTTCAAAGCAGTAAAAAGCGTAAAAGATTACCTTATGATGTGAAATTATAGAATTCCATCTACACGTAGAAACGTTTTGCGTCATCATTCCTTATACGCATGGCTAAGGTTTGGAATATTCTTTCGCGATCGGTAAACGCGTTCCATCTTAGGCCACATCATCACTTTCCATAAGGTGTGATCGTGGTCAAGCGCTTGCCTATAATGAATTTGTTGAAAAAAAAAAATTGTTATTATAGAATAAAGTTACCTAATCTAGTCCATACAGCAAGTAGATGCAAGGCAGCCGCAGCCCGCATACTGGCCCGTTCGGGGCCGCGCGCCCATCGCTCGGCCTGAAGCGCGCTCGCTGTCACTAACGCCACACCCAACTCCAGGTAACCCGACCATAACTAAAAATAGCATAGAATTAAAATATTTACACGCTAAAACTAGTGCTGCACATCGAGATGTATCTGTCGTAGAAACAAATCCAACAAGTACAAACTCGGTAGACCTATGTTTAGTAGGACTGAATTTTTCTGCTATATCATAAGGCACTATCTTTGGTACACCACTCATCGAGATCAAATGAATGAATGAGCCCAAACACGACATCTGCTATAAGTGTTCAAACGGTTAAGTTATCCAGATTGCCGCACACAGACAAAGCGGTCAAACTAATAACACTCTTCTTTGTAGATCTGAGGTTAAAAATATCTATTAAATTATACTGTAGTTAGGATTCAACTTATTTTTCATCGTAAGAGTTTGATATTGCATTTTTTTATATGAAAATATGATATTCAGACTTACCTGAGAATCGAACTGTGGAGGCTCATCACCCAAAAACCTTTCTAATAAAGGTTTAGCCAAGTCTTGTAATGCCGATAACAACACTTTGCAACTCTGAACTCTTAGTACCATCCAGTCAGAAGGGAATACCTGACAAAAATATGAAGTATTTGTTTTAAGGATATGAATGAAATAAATGCTGTTTTTACTGTATTAAAGTCTTATGGAAACTACAAGGCTATAATAGCCAAAGGTAGATTAGTAACAATTTAAATTAGTGCTATCAAAACTGGTTCAAGTTAAATTACCATAATGTCTTTCAATATAAATTATATAAAAAGTTTATGTTTGTCTGTCTGTCCGTCCGTTACCTATGCGTTTTCGTAACGTTCATCAGATTAAGTTGAAACTTTAAGCAGTTGTTGTTAGCATTTGCGTGAAGGTTTTTGACATAACACTTTCAATAGGAAATCGCATGCCGAGCCGCATGCATTAGGTAGTATAAAAAATAAAATAATTATTGTACTTTAAACTGTAGTTTAAAGACGACCACAAAATTATGCAAACGGTGATTAATGTGTTATTCCGTGTTTTTTTAAAATATACTTTTAGTTTTATTCATTGTAATAAAATTACATAATAATCAGTCATGAGGCTTCAGCTGCGAATGGTTGCACTTAAACCACGTCGGTATATTATACCAGTACGTCTTTTATTGGTTTGTCCTTCAATTACGCCGCAATCGACGTAATTTTTTTAGTCACAAACTGAATAAACTACTTTTTACAAGAAGGGATGGACTGTGTGTTTAATCCGTCTACGAATAAAAAGAAATACTTACGTCCTGCTCAATCAAATGTCTGAAGACAAGAAATGCTCGCATGAGGAAATCTTTCAAAGGCTTTCGATCGTGAGGGTGCGGCGCAAGGTGACTCCACAGACGCTGGTAGTGCGCAGGTTTTAGCAATTCCATAACTCCTAGAAGACCCGCTACCATTGGACCCTAGAAATGGATTATTTTATTTACTGGGCATATTTATAAAGCTCAAGTACCTAAGGTAAAACCAATTCTTGAATGCTGTGGCAGATTAGCGTAGCAATAAGCATTAAACAAGTATTGGCGGGTAGTAGAGCATACAAACGCGCGTATCCCTTACGGGGCAGGGTAAAAGGTACGCTAAAGTGTACCGCACAAACATAAAAGATTCGAAGAAACGAGTATTCAAGAAGATTGGTCCCACCGCTACAAATCACGGCAAAACTTTTAATACATTATATTATTGCAAAGAGAGCAGCATCAACTATAATAAATTATATTGGTCTAGCAATATTTATTCCCATGTCTTGATTAACTCAGAATGTGATGTGCTATGTATCGTTGAGTTAGTAAAACTGTATAGTGTGTCTAAATCTTGATTGGACTTGATTATCTTATAATAAATTACTATTGAAAACACCCAATTATATTTAAATCCAAAACATATAATTATCACAACTCACCAGCACAGGCGAATTCCCACCAATCAGATGCAGTACAATCTCAACCAATACATCCAAGGTGTTCAAACACAACACATCGACGTCGGGATCCAGCTCATCATCATCCACCGGCTGGTCCGGGTCTTCCTTCTTCCACAACAACGTCACTAGCTCTCCGAGCATGTCCGCACATAGGGACAGCTCGTCTCGACGCGAGAGGTGGACACGCAAGTGGTGGCAAGCAGTTGTTAGGACGATGTTTCTCGCCTCTATAAGACAATGTATATAGATAACCACAATATTCAAATGTGGAAATATTGTGTAGTTGTATTTTTATTATATAGGTATTGAAGAAAGCTTTGAAAGGTATTTTTTTCATAATATGAACTCCAACAGGGCGAAAAAGGTCACCCATGCGATTGACCAACCAGATTAAGTCTGCAGTGAGTGGTCCTTTACACGGATGTACCAGTCATTACCAAGGAGAAATGGCGAATGCTCGTGAGGCGAATCATACTTCGTGATGACCGCAACCGCTCTGCCAAGAGTGTTACGAAGTCCCTTGACATTTCTATGATTAGTGGAATTTTACAAGCAAGCCGTCGAAAATGTATGTTATGAACTTAACAGTAGTTTTCCCCAACTTGGATATAAGGAGGTTAACTAAGTAGAGACGGATTAGTTTGCGTATTCATATGAGCAGCCTTTGCCTTAAAGCGGCTTTGCTTTCTCAAACAAATGTGAATATAAATAAAGCCAACTTTATCGACTTGCCATTAGGACATTTTAATGGTGCAGACTTACCAGGGTCTTGTCCAAGAGGTCCCTTCAATATATCCTGGGCAGCTTGTAATCGCGCTTTAGCCAGCGCTGGAGGGGCGTTAGCCGCGGGAGCATCCAGCATGGCCGCTGTGATACGCCCCGCTTCCACCGGCCCTAGCGCCGATGCCACTTCCTTGGCCACACTAGCCCATGAAGTCATTAAGGCCACCTAAAATATTAAAATGGCTTTGAAAAAGCTGCTGTGATGCTGCAAGCATTGTAATGTGGACATTTAGGTACATGACATGACATGATCAACCCATTGCCGGCCCACTACTGAGCACGGGTCTCTTCTCAGAGTGAGAAGGGTTTAGGCCATAGTCTGCCACGCTGGCCCAATGCGGATTGGCAGACTTCACACATCTTTGAGTACATGGAGAACTCTCAGGCATGCAGGTTTCCTCACGATGTTTTCCTTCACCGTTAAAGCAAGTGATATTTAATTGCTTTAAACGCACATAACTGAAAAGCTAGAGATGCGTGTCCGAGATCGAACTTCCGACTTCTGATTAAGGAGTCGGACGTTCTGACCACTAGGCTATCACAGCTCCCATTCCCATCTAAATACAAGCTGCACAAATTCAAAGTTTTCTTATTCTGGACCGTCAAAGGTGTCAAGTTTTATGAATGGATCTTACACTTACTTGGGCAGGCGCAAGATGTTCCCTATGAGGATGTTGGGCCAAAGCTTTCAGCGCATGCAACGCTGCTCGAACGTCCCTTCGGAAGCTGTCTTCATACTGGCCGCCTGTAGCGCGCGCGAATAGGCATCGAGAGCGAACCGCTAGACGGAACACTGCGCCTAGAGAGCGCAGACATTTGCGTATTGGCTCCTGGCCTTCTGCGCCCGCAGCCCATTCTGCGCAGTGCTGGACTGACGATAACAAACCTCTGCGAATGCAATTCAAGTATGGATTAACTTTTCCGACAATCTCGAAATGTGAAGGGCATAAGGTCCTTGAACCCTGGAAACATTAACCTCTTTATTGGGTATATGAGCGAGGCTCGTGATGGATAAGATTAATGATGTGGCTCCATTGGCGAACGTTCGGCTCGGTATTTGGCAAATGTTTCGAGTTCGGGTGAATTTTGCGAAAGTTCGACATTCGGCAAACCTTCTATCCAGTGTAGCCTCCACATAATTTTTTTTTGCCTGTTTGTCGCCTTTCCGTCGCTGAGTGTAAGTTTTCACGTAAACAAAACTTACTGAATAAAGGTCTGTCTTTGTATAGGGTCATCATTTACACATAATTTGTCACAAGCTCTGCATTATTTTTGCACGATGAGATGGCGGGGTCATATAGTCATATTTTTATCAATGAATAAAGGGGGCCGAACAAATATTTTACGGATTGATTTGATTCAATTTCGGATCGACATCCGCTGAAAACGAAATTTTAAATTCAGTAAATGTCATACGTACTTATAAACAAGAGCAGCGGAGAAATGTTCTTCAATATAAACATCCAGAACAGGTCGAAAGTGTTGAAACCTCGTTTCATCCAGCAAACTGCAGATTGACACTAGAACTAGGAACACTGTGCCGGAATGTGGAGTACTGTAAAAATCAGAAAAATTTCACTTGCAAATAATCACCAGAAATCATATAAGTATGCCTGAATGCACACTTATTCAAATATATTTATTTTGACAGCCAAACAAAGTGAGCGCATCTCTTCAGGTGTATTTTCAAAGCAGATTTTTTAATCTCAAATCATACAATAAAAAGAAAAGTCCGTTTGTCCTATTAACGCCTAGCCCAAGAAAGTTGAAATTTTACACAGATTTCCTTTAAAATGTACACAAGAAAATAAGGCCGGATTTTCCAAAGCTCCCACGGGAGCAACGCTGCGGGCGGTAATCCAAGAAATTTTGATGATCATTGATTTTGATGATTAAAAAATCTTTAAAAACCAATATTATACGATACCTGTTTCCATCTTCTGTAGAAAACAAAGCGAACAGAGCATCGAGCACGTCACGCAAAAACTTAATCAGTTCTTCGCAGCTCAGCCCGTCTCCTAACCGCAGTACACGTAATAACGTCTCTTGCACTTTTTCGGGGCGAGCGCGCCATTGCAAAAGTGCTAACAGATCCTCTGTAAAAAAAAAACAAAATTATATTTTTAATCCATACTAATATAATACCGAGACATGGTCGCTAACTATGGACTTAATAAGAAAGCTCAGTCACACAACGCGCGATGGAATATGCTTGGAATTTCTTTAAGTAATCAAATGAGGAGATTCGTAGGAGAACCAGAGTAACCAACACAGCTCAACTGGTAGTGAAGCTGAAGTGGCATGGACAGAGAACATAGTTAGAAAAACCGATAGAGGTTGGGGTCCCAAGGTGCTGAACTGGCAACCACGCACCAGAAGGCGATGTGTTGGTAGACCACCCACTAGGTGGCCAGACATCAAACAAGTCGCGGAAGCCATTAGATTCAGGCGACGTAAAACCGTGGCGTGTGGAGATCCCTACAAGAGACCTATACCCAGGACGTATATCGGTTAACAATGGTGATGACTAATATTATGTAGGCAAAAAATATTTAGTGTCATAATAAAAATTTGTCTCACCATTTTGAGTAAGCTTAGTGGAACACAGCAAAGTACTAATAATACAATTTTCTTTGGTGCTTCTTTGGAATGTCGCCAGGAGGCCGTTAGCGGCGGGAGACCGAACAGAGTCGTTGGCGCAAGAAGGGAGAGATAGATAACTGGCTGTTAATAACCTAAAACAAGAGGTGTGTGCAATATAAAATCATTTATTACTAGTTGATGCCCGCAACTTCGTCCGCGTGGATTTAGGTTTTTAAAAATCCCGTGGGAAACTCTTTGATTTGCTTTGATATAGAGTCTACGCAATATCAGTTTAACAAACAGGCCGCAGCGCTGTCCGAGCTGAATTGAACTTTATTGCGTCGAACCAACAGTCACTATTTCTTTAAATGTCTTTGCCGAGTGGTTACTTTGTACCTTGAAGATATTATCAAGTATTATAATAGACTGCTAAGGATTGGAACTTACTTAGAGGGGTCATCACACTTGTAAACGTATAAATCGTGTGCACCATCCCTCAGCGTGGCGCCACTTGCTTCCATGAGCCGTGCGAACGAAAAACCAAAAAGTTTTCGCTCGTTCTTATCTCGTGCTGAAACAAAATAAAATCTTTTAGAGGCTCGTTGAAACTGTAATAATAATAAATATGCTTCTGATTCAGATTATTGGCTAATTTACAGAGATAAATCGTCTACAAAATTGCTGTCATATTTAGTCAAGACACCTTTGATGATCCTTAAAGGGACCTTAAGACGGTTAGAACATTACTAGTATAGTGCCCGGCAAACGACTTGAGCATTGACGCGAATGGCGGGTGCGCGTGATTGGTTGATCAGTCGGCGCGAGTGCACGCGATTGGTTAATACGTCGACTTCCAATTCCAGGATTCGCCAACTTTCTCCCACTTCGCTGCTTCAGATCCAAGTTGTTTGCCGGGCACTATACCTAAGGACGCTAATAAAGTCTAGTAAACTTACTGGAGCAATGCCTGAACTCGATTCGGACGTGAGCGTGGGTAAATGTTTCCAAGGGCACGGTGAGGCGTAGTTGTTCGCCCCACGCGGGACTGTTGTTGTGGTACAGCACTAGTGACTCGTAGGACGTGGAGCCGACGCCGCTGGCTCCCCATACGCATTCCTAAAGTATTTTCATTCATTAATTCAAAAGGGGTATGGGTTTAATAAAAAACTGCCATACCCCTTCCAGGTTAGTCCGCTTTCATCTTAGGTTGAAATCTACAGAGCGCACATTGACTTGGACTTAATTTCCAGTTAAAATGAGACAGATTTATGCCAGCGGAATAGCGCTGTCTCGCTTTAACAGTGTCTTAAGTCTGAGCAAACCAAAGTGCGCTCTATAGATCTCAACCTTAGACTACATCATCAATTACCACCAGGTAAGATTGCAGTCAAGGGCTAACCTGTATTTGAATAAAAAAATACTCACATTAATAACTTGCCCAGTACTATCATGAACGCTGACAGTAGCCAATACGTTCTTCGCCGTACTTTTCCCACCCCTTTCGAACTCTGCCCTTTCCAACGTGAGGTAGAGGTCATTGCGCACATCGCCCGGCATTATGACGTCGGGGAAACCGCGTTTTGCTGTCACAGTCGCCCCTGAGGCAACCGCTTCTGAGATACTGCCGGTGTTTGTTAGAAGTCTTAGCGCTACTACTATTCCTGTAAAATCAAAATTAGTTCGCATTGATAACTAGTTTAGTGTTTAAAGGCTATAAGAACGGAGAATTTGGCATTTTTAAAGTATAAGAAAATAAATGATTACGAAACTGAATTCTCTTTAACACACTAAAGGTTAAAGACATATAAGGGCCAATTTCTCATTGGTCAAATAACTTTTATCTGAGGAATGAGGGTTTGAGAGTTTTTGTAGGTATATGAAATCTGTCAATACGTGAAATTTATTCCTCAGATAAAAGTTATTTGACGATTGAAAAATCAGCCCTAAATTGACTATTTCTGTACAAAAAATCTGTCAATTTATCCGTCAAAACATCATTTCTCAGATAAAATAGATTCTTACCATAATTTGGCTGTCCAGGTAAAATATTGCACTTGTTCGTTTGTTTTCTTATTAACATGTCATGTAACTGGTGAAAATCCTTTTCTTCACATTGGTATACCTGAAAAAGTATCACAGTACTTTAATTATTTTTCTAGGACAAGCTACTAACTACCGCACTATAGATTCATTCACATATTACGGCATAATAAATTTAATGGCTTAAAAGGTATTTCAGTTGCTGCAGTAAAAAGGGAAAAACTCAAATTCCACATTTATAGTAGAAATTCAGCTTCAAAAGTAGCTATGATTTCAACTTCGGAACACTATGGATCTTCAAAAAGATAGCTTTTTGGGTCTCCTGAAGAGTGTCGAATTTGTGTTGTTCCGTTTATTACTGGAGTCACTGAATTATTTGCTGGTAGAGTCACGTTTGTATCTGTAAGAGACTGCAATGTGTCATTATTGAAATGCATATCTATCAATCTATGCTTGACCAGCGTCATTAACAGTTCTACATGCGACCAAAACAGGTCTTCGTCCATCAGCAGACCCAATATCGAATCGACGTATATTAAAGAATTAGCAAGCTGAAGTAGCAGTGGCCAGGTGTAGTAGACAGCAGAACCGACGCGACGGTTGGATTTGGTTTAAAGACCTAGTATGACCATCGTAAGAGCGCATTTAAAATGATTTTGCTACTTTACCTTGAATGTATACTCCTTTTCAATGGTCTGCGGTTCAGGTTGTCTTAGGAACTCAGCAAGAGGTAACACTCCGGCGCCAAGAGGCCTCCTCGCAACAGGCCCTCGCCTCTCCCCCGTGCCGCTGCCGCCCGCACCCGCCCAGCGCCCCACTCGTATCACCCACGCGACTAGCCATAGCTCACGAGATAGATCTGTACTTGAAAGGTCCTGTACGAACGATCAAATTAAAATTAAATAAATCCTCGTGTAAGCAAAGATTCATTTAGTTTTAATTTAAGACATATTACATTTAAATCTTTGAATGTCGTATACAACTTATCCAAGCAACGCTCGTGCCAAATATTAGGGTTGGAAGCATTCATTTATGTTGGAAGGGAGCAATCAGTCTAGATCTAGAAATCTAGAAGATGACACATGATGTTACTGGTAGATACGAGTAGCGATGGTATAGCTATAGAGATAGTAAGGATCAACGAATAAAAATGTATCTATCTATATCGTAAAAGAGAAAGGGACGTGTAACAAGTTAGTTAACTTCAATTAATTTCATTTCCCCATAACCTTACTCATTTTATCAGACCTACTTTACTTAGCAATCTTCAAGGAATCTAAAACGTAAATATCCACTCTACATAACTGCAACGTTGCAACCTATTGTACCTAACCAATTATTACGATGCAAGAAAATTCCAATGATCACCACAACAAATTACTTCATGTAGTTACTACATTTGCCTTCAGAAAATACAACTATGACTGACTGAAATATACCATATTACCACTGAATAAACTGAAAATATACCATTTTTAAGCGACTCCTTTATTTTGATTATCTTGCGAATATTTTTACTTTATTACCGAAGTTAGAAAACCCATCCCATGCTATCCACCTCTGAATCTTCCGGATAATGGCTGAGCTCTTCTAGCATCGTGTAGCCATAACAGTTCTGCTTCATCTCCACCCACGGTATGACAGAAGTATCTAATACCTACAGCTGTACTGTATTACTAAACCAGTGTTAAGATGTTGTAACAGCCTGTATATTGATACTCGTATCGTAATTTATACTCACCGCAAATAACGTGCTATTAGCGTGCAATCTATCCACGTAGTTCGAAAACCCATCTCTCGCTATCCGCACTCTAAATCTCTCGGATAATGGCTGCGCTCTTCTAGCATCGTGTAGCCATAACAGCAGTTCTGCTTCGTCACCCCCCGCGGTATGACCAAAGTCTCTCATACTGCACATGAGGTAATGTGACTGGACTGGAGGTGTGGTGATATTGGAACTGTTTGTGAGGGTGCCGGAGTTGAAACTGCTTCCTGAGCCGCATGCTCGACGTAATGTACCACGCCACTGAAAATGAAGGACATCCTCATAAGAAAAATCTTGTTTGCTGTTTCTGTTAACCTAATATTATATGAATAATGTTAATCTCAGCCAAACAAGTTTTTAAGCCACACGAATACGATGCCATAAGTCAGACCGCGGCTCTATTTTTTGTCCAAAGAATCAGCTCAAAGATTATGAACGTATGAACGTAGTTGAACGGAAATGTAGTCAGATCCAAAAAATGTAGCCTCAAAAAAAAGATTGTCTCCTCCTTTTTTTAAGTCGGTTAAAAATGGATTTTATTAAGAAGCTGGGTCTAATATGGTATTGAGAACAAGCCATGTCATTTTAACTTTTTTTGGTAATTTTAGGTAGGTAAACCACTCAACTTTTATTTTGCTATCCAATAATTCAGTAATTATTTTAAGATTGATTGAGCAAATACTTATTTTGCCACACATAAAAACTCTAGTTACAACAAAAAAGATCTCATTTAAAACGCAGAAAGCTAAACGGTTGTTTTATCAAAATAACTCACACAGTTGCAAAAAGTAAAAGCAAATAATAAACATTTTATAGCCACGCTGATTGCAGTTGACACAGATCTGGGTGGCATTAAGAAATCTGACCTCTTGTATCGTGACTTATATAAAAGGTCTACAAAAGGCATGATGCTGTAGCTAAGTGAGATTTGCCACGTCAATGTAAAAGGATATTGCCAATCATATCAGTGCTCGGATAAAAAGAGCAAAGTCGACTCGAGTGGAAGAAACCTTTTTACCTTATTAGGCGCTTTCAAGATATTAGCTGTGTGGTAATAAAGTCTGAACTAGCCTTTCGTGGCAACTATTCTTTGTCTTTTTAGATGGCCTCTTGTATAGATGGATCTTTACATGTAGTTAGCTAGAAGATACTCGCGAGTTCGACTTTATCGTGCGTCGTCGTCATTTAAAATTAAATTGAATTAGGTTCTTTTATATTTCCTTTCGTTGTTTTGGACTACACACATCTGCCGGATATCAAATTACCATAGAGGGTTTGAAGACAATACACGTAAAGGCATAGGATCTAAAAATGGACGTGAGCTTGGTTTTTGCATTTTGTTGAATTGACCTCGGTACTTTATATAAATTCTAGATTTTTACGGCTTGGGCAAGGTAGACAGTGTCTCATCCATTAGATAATTGCCCATAGTAATTAACTAAAAGCTTAGTATGATTGAAAGTGTCTATCACTCTGTCTCGTTTGTTACCTATTCAGGGACCATTCATTTTGACGAAATCAAAGTTTAGAGCGGTTACGCACTCATCGGAATACGAGTCCGTAAAATACGGATATAAAAAACTCGTACCGAACTCGAATATTGCTTACGCGCTAATCCGATCTCTGATCCAAATCCAAGCTATTCAGTCAACATCTTTGACATATCTACATCATAACGTCAAATGTCCGATTTGATTCCAAGGCACATCCGGGATATTCTCACGAATGATAGAGACGGATGATGGAGGTCGGATCTAGTGCGTAAGCTACCATACAAATAGCAAATAGGAATACATCTACTGCGGAACATCTTTTCACGGATTCGGATCGGATGAGTGCGTAACCGCCCTTAGTTGTTACCAGATCGAGTAATATTTTTTTAATTAACTGAATGACCAGTTTGGAGTTACAGTTAGTAACCACACGACCGTGTACCGGAAAACCGCCAATCTTTAGCATTCCAGTACGATGTGTAGATGATCGGGGCACCAGTTCTAAGCTTTTCATTCCTGTCTTCAAACAAGTTTCTTGACGACATCCTTGCGCTGTGGTATTTTAGGTAAGACATCCCGGGTACGACTTTGCGAAATTGGGAAACATATTTTTAACCCCCAACCCAAAAAGAGGGGTGTTATAAGTTTGACGTGTGTATCTGTGTATCTGTCTGTGCCATCGTAGCTCCTAAACGAATGAACCGATTTTACGCTTGACAATACAAAATGCGCGTTAAAAAAGCGTTGACGTGTGAACAGATACTTGGGAATGCATTTGTTCTATTTTGAACGTTTTTTTTAACGGACGTTAAAAAAGCTCTCGTGCGAATGAGGCCTAAGAGCGACGTCTCATGTAACTCTCTCTCATACTCTGCTAATACAGCCAAGGATAAACTTGGGATGGAATTAAAAAAGTTTATCCATACTAATATTACAAATGCGAAAGTGTGTGTCTGTCTGCTAGCTTTTCACGGCCCAAAAATTTAACCGATTTTGATGAACTTTAGTACAGAGTTAGCTTACATCCCGGGGAAGGATATAGGCTACTTTTTATCCCACGGGATTTTAAAAATCTAAATCCACGCGGACGAAGTCGCGGGCATCATCTAGTAGGTAATAAAATAAAGTTCGTACTGCTGCAGCACGCTCGGCGCTCTCCGCGTGCACCCTGTACAGCTCGACGAGGCTCGTGTCCTCCGGGTCAACGGCTTCCGCGCCGCGCCGGGGCACCAGTTCTAGCCCGAGCTTTCTGCAACAAGGAAAATAAAACATTCGTAATATCGCCCGAGACTAAGGTCAACTTGCACCAACCTTTAAAATGTGTTGAAGTTAAACCTATCCCTATCCTTTTCTTGTCAAACCTGGATTAAACTCGATAAGAAAGATAACCAGAATAAGGAGTTTGTAGCAAATGAGCTTTTAGCCTGAGAGGTATGTGAGAGAAGCTATAGAGCGTGTGTAGGTTTGACTTTGCTCAGACTTTACTTAAAGTTAAAACGAGACTATTTCGTGACATGAATCTGTTCTATAAAGTCAAATAGAGAATGCTCTCATTTTAGTAACTTATGAGTCTTGTGAAGAATTGAGGCGAAGCATAATTATTCCAGACTAGCCGATGCCCGCGACTTCGCCCTCGTGGATTTAGATTTTTTGAAATCCCGTGGGAACTCTTTGATTTTCCAGTTAGTGTCTAAACTAATGAACCGATTTTAATTTAGTTTTTTTTGTTTGAAAGGTGGCTTGATCGAGAGTGTTCTTAGCTATAATCCAAGAAAATCGGTTCCGCCGTTTGAAAGTTATCAGCTCTTTTCTAGTTACTGTAACCTTCACTTGTCGGGGGTGTTATTAATTTTTAATTTACACTTGTATCATATCTTGTTATATTTTGCGTGATTTTTTACACGATGACTATGCAAATATTCGCAAGATGACGAAATAATCATCGAATGGTCTGGCAATCGTGTCAAAACACACGTAGTTACTCACAGCACAGGTCAATGAAGTGAATACCCATTTCCAAGTTTCAAAAAGGAAAACCGCAAGCCTACAAAAGTTTAGACACTTCAAAATGAAAGATACCTATAATTATTTATATTATATTTTAAAGATCATTAGGTATGAATATCGCAATCAATGAAATAATTATTTCGAAATAGACGCTAAAAAAAGAAGATAAGTACTGAGAAAATGTTTTATTCAATGACAGATTTGGGGGAATTTTAATTTTATTAGACTTTGCATTCGTTATTAGGGAAATCAGTTCGAAGCAAACGCCTGAGAACTACTACTACTACTACTAAGGCCCAAAAGTATACACAGTGAAAGGAGAATTTGGCCTAAGTAAATTTTCACATGACAAAATATATCCATTTTTAACCCCCGACCCAAGAAGAGGGGTGTTATAAGTTTGACGTGTGTATCTGTGTATCTGTCTGTGGCATCGTAGCTCCTAAACTAATGAACCGATTTTAATTAAGTTTTTTTTTTGTTTGAAAGGTGGCTTGATCGAGTGTTCTTAGCTATAATCCAAGAAAATCGGTTCAGCCGTTTGAAAGTTATCAGCTCTTTTCCAGTTACTGTAACCTTCACTTGTCGGGGGTGTTATAAATTTTTAATTAACACTTGTATTCGCAAGTGGTCAAAATAACTTCAATGTCAACCTAGTCAACGTTAAAAACGTATACATGTTTGATTCCAAGTAAAAAAAAAACGAAACCTGCATGCAAATGGGTACCAACACGATGTGAATATTTTATTATGAATCAGAGGAATTCTGAGAATTTAATGTTGCACCTAAAAACGTTGAGCCAATTTTTTTTATTACAAAGCTGAGCTATCGCGTCTTTTAAGAAGCTGAGTATCAAAGAGCAACTTAAGGCTTCCACTGAAAGCTTCGGGTTTGGCTTGGGTATCTGAGCATTAGAGCATTTCATTACTACTGTAGAGACGCTTCAGCTTTTCCGCTAAGGGCGCTAAGGCTATTGAGGAGGTTAGGTGCTCATACGGCACACCTAGTAGAGAAGATAATACACCTAGCCAATAACGATATTGTATCTACTGGAACGGTAAGCCCGAATATTGGAAGTAAGGATTGCCTATTCCTTAGCAGAAGCTAACATCACAGAAATTATATGAAATCCTAAACCCTTTGTTAGATTTAAATACGCATCGCAAATAAGATTGCAATTACAGCAATTTCCATGGTTTCATCCTAACCTAAGCTTTTTAGCATTTGTATGTAATTTTCTTGTCGATATTCACTCTGTGACTCGAGGCGCCGAATTCAAGTAATGATATGTTAGAGATACACCATTTTAGAAGTCAAATTAAACGATAAGATGATAATCGATCACGTAGCCGCCATTGTAGAATGAGCTTTCAATCGAGTCACGTAGAAACAGACAAATATCTGCATAACTGATGTGTAGAGAATGAAATACGATCTTTATAATAAAAGACGGATCGTTGCAATTCTCTTGGCAGCGTTTAGCCCTCAAAGACATGTTTCCATTAAACGGGACAAGCCTTTTAAAACGTAACTTATATAAAGAAAGGTATATAATGTGAAACCTGAATTCTTTGGCAACGTTTCGCAACGCTAAAGTTCTTTTTGCACGGCAAGTACTACCTAGTTTTGCCAATTGCAACGTTTTGACAAGATACGTACCTACTTGGTCTTTGTAGATAAAATGCATGCAATGCAACTGTATGCCAATGAATTTATGAAATGAATAATATGCTGCTTGATTGTTCGAATAAAGAAATCATGATCTAAAATTCGTTTGTGACGAATATAAAAAACCCATGGCCTGAATATGGTTCAGGATGATTTCGAACCTTTCAAATAAACTGAAATAAATACTTGAATCGTGGTGATTTCTCTTTGCGTTTTGCTCAGTACCTACTGACTGACTTATTCTATTAATCACATACCTAATGATAGGAGTTTTTTCGTGATAATAATGGAATAGGCTCCCAGGCTTTTAGGCAATTCCGCCTTGTGTTAATACTTAATAACTCTATGTTAATGAGCTATTAAATAAAATTATGTAGCAACCACCTAATAGGATTTATTGCATTCGGCTTGCAACTGAAAGAAGTTACCAAACCACTTTCGGACGACACTGCCATGGTTCGCGTAAGTAGTGCAGCGATCCCAAATCCTGCTTGTAGTAAATTTTAGGATGTAATTAAAATATTTTTCTTTTACGAGACACAATAATAGTATCAATCAATCAAATAAACGATGGATACTTATTTGCCACAAGAAACG
Organism: Maniola jurtina; assembly: GCF_905333055.1. Taxonomy (NCBI): domain Eukaryota; kingdom Metazoa; phylum Arthropoda; class Insecta; order Lepidoptera; family Nymphalidae; genus Maniola; species Maniola jurtina. Next base: position 4,122,032 of record NC_060035.1, on the reverse strand, counting down.
GACATGTTATGTTCATAAAGGTGACTAAACCAGTTTGGACAGAGCAACAGTGGTTGATGTCGCGTTAAATACCCTTAATGCCGGAACACGATGTATTCGATATACTCGTAATATGATCTTAGAATACTTAATGGTACTTTACTGGTACAGAAGGATCACTCCGCAAAAACGTTTCAATAACTAGCGACTCTTTTCATGATGCATTGAAGTGCAATTCAGCTCGCACAGCGCTGCGGCCCAAAATTTAACTAACGCCTCTTTATCGCGTAAACTCGGCATCATAAGAATTACGCGAGTGCCCTCGAAGGCAGGCTGCCGTACGTACTCGTATATTTCTCGGATCACGTTACCAAGTGAGCCCGGTCTAATTTATGATGTTACATTGATAAATTATAAGCCACGCTTTTTAATTATTTTTTTTTTGTAAAAAACATTTAATTAAAACGAATAAATGGAAACAATTCGGTCAGTGCAGCAAAAAGGTGACCGAACCAGTTTCGAGAGACACTGGTTGATGTCGCATAACTGCCCATGCCGACGCGGACGGCGCACATGACGTAGATGTATCAAAATATGATGCAACGCAATCGTAACACAATGTCTGTCTGTCTGCTAGCTTTTCACGGCCCATCGTCTCAACCAATTTTTAGGATATAAGCTACTTTTGGTCCCGGAAAATCCAAGAGTTCCCACGGGATTCGCGGTACAGATACAAGCATCCTGGAGACGGGAATATACCAGTTTTTATCGTGGCAAATCAAGGAGTTCCCAGTTCCCCATTAAAAAGAATTAAATCCACGTGGACGAAGTCGCGGACATGACCTAGGAACCTACAGGGACAGGACAGGGCCTAGGATAAATGACCCAGGCGTGCAGAAAGGTGACCGAATCATTTTTGAGCGATAAAGCTCCGCACAGTTGCAATTCGATTACGGAAAATGCATCAATCATTATTACAATCTCAGTTACTGTGATTGGCTTTTATGCTATGCTTGCTGCAACAATGCATTTCAGCCAATAGTGAAAGGGTGTCGGCAATGTAGGTGATTACGATCATTACACTGTAGCTGTCAGACTACGGTGGTGAAACAACAATGACAGGACAGGGTTGTGCTTTACAAGATGGTGCGTATTGCTTGCTTGGTCGGTTGCTTGCTTTTCCTTGCATGTCTAGTAGCGGGAGGGCGAACGGTGCATATCGAATGTGTCACGCTGACTTTGATTTTGACTGGGGTATGAGGCGGGACGACGCCCCGCCCCGTGCGGGTGGCACGTCAACCGCGTTCACACGCAGCGGGTTAGTGTGGGGGTTGTGCGGGTGTACGGGGCGTCCCCATCCCGGTTGCCATCTCAACCTGTCGCACGCTATATAGCTATCTATCAGTGAAAAAATTATTTAAATCGGATGAATTATCACATGCATCCGAACTTACTTTATCTCCTTATGTTAGTGTAAACATATTTTTGCGAGAGTAATAATACTTAATATTTTGATAGGCTATGGAAGTTAGCAGTCTCGTTAGCCATAATGAAACTTCCAGCTTCAGTAAGGTAGTTTAAGTTTAAATGTTTGTTCTGACATCACATGGTGATTTCAAATCTGAGATAATGCTAGTCAGACGTCTAGATAGCACGACAGTGGAAACTGGTAAATCAAGTTTTGGTAGCGTTTCAGCACGTTGAACTTTAGGTGATTACGGCCATTAGTTAATATTTGTTTAAGATTTATTGCAAGCTTTCAAGTCATGCTATTGATATTGTTATATTCGTACCTATAATTATTATATTAATGTGATATTTTTAGTAATCAAGTTATTTATAATCTTCAGTTTTTATTATTACTTATTATATTATTCCTAACATAATTTAATATAATGCAGCATTCTGACTGCATCTTGAAAAAGAGACAATATTTAAAATTGTAAGGCTATATAATATGTTTTAAACATGAATCATTCTTATCCATCTAAGGTAAATCTTGATAAGGAATATTATGGAATAGGACTTATGTACTGTCTTTCTTCTTTTTTGAATTTCAGTAAGAACCGGCAAGTGAGAGTCGGACTCGCAAACGAAGGGTTTCCGTACCATCGACATATCACACTATAATATTATAAAGGCGAAAGTTTGTATGTGTGTGTGTGTGTGTGTGTGTGTGTATGTTTGTTACTCCTTCACGCAAAAACTACTAGACGGATTTGGCTGAAATTTGGAATGAAGATAGATAATATCCTGGATTAGCACATAGGCTACTTTTTATCCCGGAAAATCAAAGAGTTCTTTGATTTTCCGGTATTTCGAAAAACCTAAATCCACGCGGGCGAAGTCGCGGGCATCGGCTAGTAAATAATATATTATGTCGATGTCGATAACAAAAAAATACACAATTTTGTAAATTGTGTACCTATTTAATTTTTTTGCCGTAAACGTTAGAGATCTAGTTGCGTTGATATGTCAATTAATCAGTCCTTTTATAAAACATCATACCTAGTTAGATTACATAGTCCTATTAAAAAAATAGGTGGTACTATTAGAATCCAATTCTTTCAACTTTATTCCTATAAGTGTCCAGTGTCCTAGTCAGTGTATAAAGTATAGGTAAGTACCTACCAAGCATCTATAATTCTAGGTGTTTGATTTATTCTATATCAAAATAATAGTGTGAGAAGCTATGCGGGACCGAGCCGTGAATAGTATGAGCCATGTGATTTACTTTTTTTTACAAAAAGTAACATTCTTAGCACAGGTAGAGCGGTCGAAATGCCTAGCCAATGACAGTGCAGCTGACCTCAGGTCCAGACAAGACCTCTCTGGACAGAAGATTATTATTAATTATTGAGATAGCTTGTTCGCATCGTCGGAGAGCGAGAATGCACACTTGTATTCATAAAGTTTAATTGATATCGCATTTATGATCAAGAGCTAAGATGTGTGTGGTAATAAACGGCACAGCAATTATTATTAGAATGAGAAAAATGCTTACAATCAATCTACAATTAAATTACATAAAAGGTCCTACCTACTAGTTATTTACAGTGAATAGTAGTGAAGTAGTGATTAAATTAAACTATTGTCATCCAAGATCAGGTTTCTTGACAATAAAACATTGATTAATAACTTAGAAGATTACAGGCAACTTAGATGGGTACGATTTAATAAAAAAAACCGCTTAAAAGCGAGTCATACTCACACAAAAAGGGTTCCGTAGTAGGTATCGTACAAGAAATAACACTTGTTTTTTGTGACGTCACCATAAATCCGAAACCGTGTAGGTTTTCGGATTTTCCCTTTAACTTGTGCTATTAGACATTGCTACCTGGCCATGAGTCTAGGTCAACGGGAAATAGGTAGGTAGGTACCCCTTGACAGACACGACAGACAAACAGACAACGAAGTGATTCTTTATAAGGCTTCCTTTTTACACTAGAGATACGGAACCCTGAAAATAGATCACTAATTAAAATAATCAATAAAATAAAATAATAATTTAAAGATTGAGCACGTGAGTGGTTATTGAACTCGCTTAGTTTATGAATTTAATTTTATCTAGTATATTAATAGGTAAGTAGGTACAATTTACCGTTTAAGTAATCCTCCAGATCAATAGGCATAACAAACAAGTGTAAATTAAAAATTTATAACACCTCCGACGATCCAAAGTATTTGAGTTTTCCAAAACATCATTTTCAAATAAATAATTATGTATTTAGGCAACGTCCATCTTGACAGCTTGACATTTGTCTATTGACATAATATTATGAACTTAACGGTTATCTAACCTTCTTTTCTACAAGAAAACTAGAAAAGAGCTGATAACTTTTAAACGGCTGAACCAATTTTTTTAGATTATAGCTAAGAACACTCTCGATCAAGCCACCTTTCAAACAAAAAAAACTAAATGAAAATCGGTTCATTCGTTTAGGCGCTACGATGCCACAGACAGATACACAGATACACAGATACACACGTCAAACTTATAACACCCCTCTTTTTGGGTCGGGGGTTAAAAAGACTGGTCAATTACGGGTTTGATAAAATATCACATGTGTCAAAAACTAACCATATTCACGAGAGGCGATTTTTTAAAGATGAAGTAGGTGAGAACAAACAAAGAAGAAGAATAGAATTAATATTTCACAGTCTGACATAATAATAGGAGTGACCAATGTATTAATTAAAAGCCGCGAGCATTTTTCACCCGTTGCAATCAGTAATCATATTCATAACCGCTTTAAATTGGCGTACAAAACTTCGAAGCATCCGACACGGAGAAAACGCAAGAAGTCGAGATGGACAGAACTCGTTCCCCGATGGATTCTCGAGACCGACTACTGTGCATTTACTCAGGTTTGGGGGAAGAGAGACGGCCGACATGGGTACCGTTTCAGGCGTCGGAGCGAAAGAGACGGCGATCGGTGCGCACACGCTGCCGTTCAGTAGTGAATAGTGATACAGGCGCGAGTCGACGCTCGAGCCGACCGAGTGCGCTTTCCAGTTCGCGTTCCCGAGCCACGAGCAGCTGGTGTGCAGCGTGGCGGCCGCTTTTGCCACTCGTTTTACTCCAATAATTTGGCTTCACTAACCTAACGTATCCCGAATAATATGACGTAAAGCTGACGTGACTACGTGTAATCGCCCGCACCGCTGTGTTTGTTGTGTTGTGATACGAAGAAGTGCGCGGTTTAGGAAATCTCGGCTGGTTAAAATAACAGTTACTTTTTAAAAAGGTAAGCTATCTTACAAAAGCTCAGAATGTATTGAGACACGCTTAGCGGCTATCGACGACGGTGGAATGCAGTTTGACGGCATACATATGAGCATGTGCAGGAACAAAAGCTTCGTGCACAGTCATCGAGGCTTTTTATTTGCCCCGCTTTCTTGTGAGGGCGGCTGGTTAGAACATGACAGATGAAGATGACGTATAGTATACAGGTTATGAATCAAACAAGTTACGAGGTGTGAAGTCTCCCACAGGTAGCGGTTGCACTCATTTACCTGTAGAACGGGGATGACACGCTGCGCCCCTTTACCGAGAACTTCGTCAATAAACTAGCCACTAGACAACGAAACGTAATTTTAATAAATATTCCTAGACTAATATGAATTTCTAAAATATTACCACGTATATTACGAACAGTAATTATCTATATTATATGAATTAATCATAATTCATAACAATAGTCTTAATTGGTAAGTACCTACCTAATTGAACATCATTTGAAATTATAAATTACTTTGTTAATTTGTTATACACAACTAAGTAAAGAAACTTGTTTAATTATTTATTCAGAAGAAGGACAATAACTACGAATGGCATTAAAGCAGTTTAGAATTCTTGCTGATTTCACCATCAAGTGTAATTTTACTCTTGTGTGTTAGGGAGTCTCCGCAATATCCTGTTTCTGACCTTATAGTATCCTCTATTCTTGCAGGTTTAGGAGTAGGTCGGTACTAAGTGCTCACATCCCTGAGACCTTTGTTACAAGTTATCCTTGGCCTTCCCCTTCTTCGCTTTTCCTTTTCTTTCTTATGCACTAATTATAATAAAATTATCGCGTCCTGCTAAGCACAGTCATTTTTCATAAAGTACCGAGGTAGGTTTTTTTGATATTTTATTTGAGTTTTCTAATAATAAATTGACCATTCGTTTTCGTGCCGATTTTCCTTTAATAAATAAATGAAATTTCTGAATTTTTTGTAGTCTATACGAAATCAGTTAAAATTCTTCAGGTATTCTAACGATGGATAAAATCATTCTTAAGTTAATTGGATAAGATTAATTTACAGAATATTCATTTGAAGACAAAGGCCAAATTAAAAGAACGATATACCTATGTAGTTTAGTACCTACCGATTAACTAACCCGGATATGCCTACCTACATAACTTGAAGTTAAAATAACGCATTCGGAATGATAAAAAAACTATTGTAGCGCGTAAGTACAAAAATCCTTGCCTTGTTAATAGTTTTTCTACTGATTTCTTCAATGTCGGTAGGTACACATGGGTATTGAGTAGGACTGGACTAATATAGACATTAAACAATTACGATCAGTATCAGTCGTGACTTTGAACAAAATCTGAAGAAATCTTCTAGTATCCTTGAGAATAAGACTAAGAGCGAATTATGTAGGTTAGTTATTATGTATTGGTTATTTCGATATCACATCGATGTAGTATAGCTACCATAAATTCATCTTTTATTCAACTTTTATTGATGATTTTGTAAAAATAGCTGGTGATCATTCGTTATTCTTTACTAACAATAATTCATATTTCAAGCTCCGAAATTCTTGTTGGTAAAAAGGGCATCCCAATTTCCAAATCAGCAGTAGATTTACTTGACGATTCGAAACCAAGTTTAAAAAATCTTTCTATTTCTATTACATCGTAAGATTTGAAAGAGGGTTGTGTGATGAGATTGGGTGCTTCGCTCGTGTTACAATATCACTACCACTCAATAACATAATATAAAAACCATATGTTTCTGTTCCCACGTTCAAGTTCACTGTATGTTTTCCATAAAGAACCCACTTTGGGCCTTTGTTTCTAAACATTATCTTTTCAAATTCACTCCGAGTGAAAAGTACGAATACCCGAAACTTATTTAAATAACAAATTACAATACGCAAGACGCGACCAGAAAACAATGTGATGTTTTTAGACAGCCGTTCCCATACTAAATACTAAATTGTAGGCTGAGTGACTTTCATGACTTTTTTATTAAGTATTTAAAGAGCTTAGCTATGAATTTATTATCGGTAAGCCTAGATTTATTAGTTTGTATTAGAAATTCAGCTATTACAGACATCTCATCAAAACCATCAATTAGTGTGGATTAAGAAAAGAAAATAAACTACTGAAGCTTTTTACAATTTTGACCTATTTAGACTGCAACATAATATTCTTGCCTTTGCAAAAATTGCAAATAATTTTTTTGGAGATGGTAATATTGGTAATAATATACGAAAAACTTGAAAAGTTATAATATGGTAACTACCTAACTACTCAATAAACTTAAAGTTCGTACATATTGAACATTGAATAATTAGAAATATTTATAATCCAATTTAAAAATTAGAATACTGACTAGCTTCCGTTTTAAGTGTACATGAAAATGCAACGCAAAAGTTTTTAGTTTTTTTAAATATTAAAGCTTTTGAACGTCGTAAAACGTGAACATGGTAAAGAAGTCTGTAAGAAAACTCTTATCTGAATAAATATGAATAAATGATACATTCAGAATGTAGTTCATCGCACGGGCAATGAGCATATCTTAAACAGGTCACAAACAAGGGATTCTTGTCACGGATCGTGCGCGCCACCTGCATAGCGATCCCGAAAGCACGATAACCCGTACACTAGGTACATGAACATCTATTTACACATGACGATCCTCATGAATTATTGGCAGAAAAGCTGCTTCACCAGCCGACGAAGAAAATATAAGCCTCAATAGCTTAACGCGAATAGGAGCGGACTGAAATCCGAAAGGTTGGCGGTTCAAACCCCATCCGTTGCACTATTGTCGTACCCAGTCCTAGCACAAGCTTAGTTAGAGGGGAAAAGGGAATGTTAGTCATGATTATAAATGACTAATATTCTTTAAAAAAAAAAAACCTAAAATGACGTTGTATAAATTCGCACAGATAGAAAAGGGGTTTGTGATGATATGCTTTATGTACGTTAAATCCACCAAAGGCATCACTTCAGTTTCGGAGCTTATGAAGACCCATGCTACATAGTTATTACATTGTCAAGTATCAATCAGAAGAGCTTGTAAAAGAATATTCTGCATCTGAACAAATTAGAAATTTCGCGTAGGTAGGTACTTACATAATATTATGTATTGATTACTAAAGAACAAGCCCTTATGAGTGTTATACGTCCATGGCCCTTCTATAAAAAAAAATCATTAAGACATACTCGTATGTCTACTATATTTTCTATACTATTACTATGGATGCTACATACTTTGCTTTGTTGTAACGTTATTAATTTTAAATTAAAAGCAATAATTTAAAGACCGTTTTGCTTATTTGTTTTTACAATATAACCTGTTAGGTAATAGTTCAAATTTTAGCGATTCTCAATATCGATTACCTATTTCAAAACCGGTTATTATTGATATTTATAGATGATCAACAAACTCGACCATTTCGTTTAACAACGATTACGTAAAATCGAAAGGTTGCTGATTCTTCCAAGAAATAAAATGCAACGATATGGTTGATATTAATTAATGCATGTTTTACGTCACATCTAATTATAGATAGTTTTGACACGATTGTTTTTCAAACATATGTAATTTTAGTAGGCTGCACGTGTGAAGAATACGGAGCCATGGCCGAAAGTCAATCCTACGTTTATTAGCATGGCTTTACTGTTATGTTTACTTATTAGTTTACTCATTATCTAGAAGTTTCTCCTGATTTCGTCAGCAAAAACCTACAATACTCCAATCTTATCTGATGGTATTCATGTCATAACTTCAAGTTTATGGTAGAATTCTATTTAAAAACTAAGAGGTGCAGAGTTGCGCTTTCTGTTAAATTCCTTTAAAATCTTTGATTTTCCGGGGCAAAAAGTACCCTGTATCCGTCTTCGGGATGCAAGCTGTCTCTGTACAAAATAGATGTATAAATCCCATGGGACCTCTTTGTACCTATTAAGGGACAACAGACGACAATAAGTATGTAGTCCGTCCTGCACCGAGATGCAAGCTATGTCTGTAAGTACTTTTCCTGAAAAATTGGTTAAATAGATGGGCCGTCAAAACCTAGCAGACAGACAGACACACTTTCGCATTCATACTATTAATATGAATTTACCTAATTTTCATCGTCTGATTACTTATTTCGGAACAAAATACAATCACGATCATTTACAAATCGTGTCATGTATTACGTTTTATAGAAAACGTCGAGTCAGCTCTTTGTTCACAAAATGAATCACATAGTTAGTTCGAAAACTGATATGTATGGTAAGTATCGCGTACTCACTATTCAGTACTCGTCAAAGTAATTACAATTAGTCGTACAAGTTTTTCAATATGCGACCGATGTTTTGATCAACTCATGCGCAACTATGACCTTTGGCTTTTGATATAACGGGACATCTGACAGATAATAATTATACCATTGACATTAAGCTAGCTAGCATCAGCTACTGACTAGTAGACAAGTGTAGGAAAAGTCATCCTAATCATTCGATAGATCCGAAAAGGTCGTGACTACATTTAAATACTTATCCGTAAGTTTCGCTATTGCTATTTCGCTACCTCATGAAACAAAGGCGCTCCGCATTATTTGATATTTTTACTAAGAGCCGAAACTCGAACTTCGTCCACGTGGATTTAAGTTTTCGACGTAAGAATCCCGTGTGTACGTACGTACGTATATACGTATAGTAAGTACAAAGTTGCCTACTATGCCACTATCCAGGTTTTTTTTAAGTCAGTATATCGTGACTATACTATAATTTATCCATGCAATAAATCACATCGATCCGTTGCTCCAACCACATGATAAACCAACAAACTAACACATTTTCGCAAGGGTTCGCATAATATGGGCAGTGATAATAATATAATGTAATATCTAATTTTTTTCACTGTTTGGACTATTATCGTCTTCATTCCTAATACTAAGCTCTAGCTTCGCGCTTGGTTACGGATAAGAAAGATATTTATATATGAACGAACTTAAGTCTTCCCTACTATTATGAAACTACTGTAAAGTTTGTCGGATTATTTCTTTGTTGGTTGAGATGCGCAGTTCATCACAATATTCCTCCTCCAACTTTGATCCTAATTATCTAATCAGTCCACAATAATCCTTCAAACAGCTTGACCTAATTTCTAAAAACTCGTCAAGTCTGACTCGGACTCGCACACTAAGGGTTCTGTACCATCGTATAAGATAATGTAAGTACTTTTAATTTTTTTAATTAACATGGCGGCCATTTAGAAATTTTTATTATTTGTTCTTATAGCAGCAATAGAAATACATACTGAAAATTTCAACTCTACACATTGTAACGGTTCATGGATACATAGTCAGCTGACACACAGACAGACGGACAGATAGCAGAGGCTTAGTAATAGGCTCCCGTTGGCACACTTCGGGTACGGAACCCTAAAAATAAATAAAGGACAGTTACGGCCGCAGTGTGATACTTTATACGATTGAAACGTATCACGCACAATAACTCATCAACTCTGAACATGCCACATGAAACCCAAGACCTATAATGCAACCGCAATCTAGGTTTCGAAGCCCATATCCGCGTTTATTTATCCGAGATATCTCGAAAACCCGTATCATGGCGAAGGACGACGGATGCAATGACTGGTAGCCACCCATCTGGGTTTATCTTTTCCACACCCATTCGCTAAAATTATGTATCGTCTATATTATTTATAATAATATATCTAAGTACTTATACATTACGTTTAATTATGAAACCGCAAATTCTTTAGGCTTTATATATTTTTTTATTTAATCACAAATCAAAGACCGTCTATTAACGTAACGCTACTACTATCATTTAGCATCAAGGTACCATATGGTGCCCATACCATACCATGCCATGGTATCTTTCTATAAGTTTGTAATATTATAAGCCTATAATATTATAAGCCTGTAATAAATTGACTATAATGAATTGTTTAATATTTTTAAAAAGTTGATTATTATTAACTAAATCTCACAATTAATAGTCTCTTATAAAAAATGCGTTACCTAGGGTCCATATGTAGGTAGGTAATTTAAGTTATTTAAAATTTTAAACTCCAATTTATATGATAAGCAAGCAGTTTTTATGTATATATTTTATATATTATTATTTAGTTTTTGTATTTTTTTTAAATAATAATATAATATTACAATATTAGGATAATTTTAGGCCAAAAGTTGCCTCAAGTAATAATTTTCTTTGTCTTTCATTTTTGTTTTTATTTATATGAGGGATAAAGTCTATAAAAATTAGCATTGTTTTTTGCCTCTACGGTATGCACGGCGTTTCACCACTCTTTTCGGTTCATGTGCTTCGCTATAATATCTAGCAAGGCGAACAACGTGGAACGATGCAATAGTCAATGGAGGTAATTATGTCGGACATCACGAGACGTCATCGTCCGCTGCCGCGTACCGAGATCACGTAGATTGCAGACAATCCACCATTCACTTACAATATTACCTACTTCTTTTAAAATAAACAACAACTTCTCTCTTTTGTAACACTTCAATAAAAACTTGATAAAGCACAAAGATCGAAGCCACGTAATCGTTTCTCTAAGTTCAAAATACTATCGAGAGCTTTTTGTGGCATAATTATTAACGCCCCGTGTACAAAGATGCTTAAACTAAGTATAATTTAATTCTAAATATTTATTTTGATTCACATCATGGAATGATGATTCTTAAATTTACTTTCCTTTTATAAAATCCAAGTTTCTTAAAATTAGGAGGCTGTTTTCATAATTTAATGAGTCATTTAATTAGTTAAGTAAACGAAATCAACAATAATTGTTGAATTATTCAAATACTAAGGTAATATAATTAACTTAGAGAATTAACCTAATAAAAATCACTGAAACAAGTAATTTAATTCAAATTATTAAAATATTATAATATACATTTAATAATAATGATCATGGAATGAGCCCATTTGGTCGTATTTTAATTAATGTTTCTGTTATTTTACTTTTTATAAACATTTTTTTAAAATATGATTGTAATGAGTAGCTATGTTATTAATAAATGAAAGACATTCAAAAAAATCATGCATTAAAAAGTGTGTCTTAAAATTTCATTTAACGTGATGTTAAAGTATAAACATCAATACGATAGCATTTATTATCACAATTGTCAAGACTGCCGAAGCGTTCAATGGTCTTTCACACACGGAAACCAATTACGTACATAAATGGATATACGGAGATTCTTTCCCACGAACGAGTTGGTATTATGAGCGATGTTCGTACGGACGGACGGCTCGTCTCCCGCAATTAGTATTAGAGAGCAGACGCGTGCCAGGCAGCTGTGAACGCACGCCTTAATAACAGACGGTATCATTAAGCTACTTTATCAGCATCCGAAACGTAATATGTACTAATGTGAATGATCAGTTGCGAGAATAATAGTCAGCTACCAAATAACTTGTCGATGAAGACGATGGTAACTTTAAATTGCGATATCCTTATGGAGTTATAACAATTACATGTCGTGGGATTAATGAAATAGTACAGACGGTTTTGCGCACGAATACGGTGGCAATGTTAAATTTCTTAATATTAGGTATTGAAATAGAAAACATATTGGAAATGGAAGATATAAAATCATTCTTGTGTTCTCGTAATAAGGCTGAAGAGTCACGATTAAGTGTAGATTGTTGTGTATAAAATAAGATATTTGTGTAGGAAAGGCGACGAGCGTGCGCCCGCGCATGTTTTTCGTAAATCGTGGAATATGTAATACGTTTCTACTCTGATATCCAACTTATTATTGTCTACAACCGTTTTCATATCTAAACCACAAACGCTTGTAAGGTACTCTGAAAAACCTTGAATAATGCGGATGGTGGTAAGTAAAGTGTATTCTTCAAAGATATAATTTTTTGTACAACAATAGGTAACTAACTGATCGAGTACCTTTTGAAATTTTTCAAGCTGATGGCGTAGCCGTTTTTTATGTTATAAATATGCTCGCTACCAAGGTGCTAAATAATCGTGACCGTGGATAATCTTACAAAAATAAAACAACTAAGTATAGGTAAATCTCAGCGCGACAGTGGCGGGTGAAGATTGTCGCTACCCGGACTGGTAAACTGGTTTCCGCGTAAAATTCGCGTTGCCACGCGATGCATCGGTCTGGACCGAGGGAGGTATAGCAACGAGAGGGGGGAGTAAGTTGAAAACGCAGGAGGCGAACAGCGGCCGGTCGACGACCCGCGGGCCCTGCGCCGGCGCACCATTTGCCTTTACCGCAACCGAGACCAATCCTGACACGATTATGAGATTGTAGCGAAATGGACAGAAATAGGCGAAGAAAACTTCAGTAGCAAAATTAAGTTTTAAGCTGAACTAATCATTGTATAGGAACTACTTACATAAGTGATATTAAGTTACAAAAAAATACACAAGTGCAATAGGAGCTTATTGACGCTCAGTTTATACAACACTAGGTTTGATTGCTTCTCTTAGTCTGTTTGAATTGATGATGCGCAGTGCAGAAAGATCAATTTACGTGGGTTCCTATCCGAGTTATTAAGCATAATAGGTGCCATGTAAATGGCTGCAATTGAGGACGACACCAATATATTAATTTTCGTTCCCTCTACGACGCTTTGACTAATATATCTTAGACACACGACACCGCGTAGGAACGAGATCAAGAAGTCGCCAAGGTTGGATCCATTTGTGATGAATTGCCACTTATGATTGTTACTACCGATGAATATGCTACGCAGCGTCCATTCAAACCTGTATTCAAATCGTAGATACTGACAGTCTGATAGATATCATTAATTGAATGTGCGAATGAAAAAATAAAAAGCCACAAAAACTCGAATACTGGGCGTGGGCGAGAAGTAGCTGAGATTTTAATATTTTACGAGAGGTCAATGTTTCAAAAGTACTTCGTTAAGCGTGCATTGTAGACAGGGCAGTTCCACATTTAATAGTTCCCCGAATTGATCATACCATTTCCGTAAGAACTTAAGGCATGGGAAATTTCCAACCGCGCATTAAATTGTTATATCACTAAAAGTGGGACAAGTAAACATTGATAAGTCCAAATCTATTCCAGACGTTAATGGAATAAGGAATGTGTTAACACAGACTATAAAGTTTACCGTTTATATTGGTAGGGACAGCGCATGGCACTTGTTTGAATCTTATTTATAGCCGCTATTGTTTGTCTACAGTTTATTTTTATACACTTTTGTAAATATTGAACATATGGAGAAAGAAAGATTCACATTAAATTATAGAATGACAATTATGTATATTAAGGTTTGGTCATCGCTGCGATCGGAGCGAAGCGGGAAAACCAAGGCTTGGCTTGGCAAGGCGATCGTTTAAAACGTTCAAAAAGAATATCAAAAAATTGCAATTCTTTCAGTTTTTTAGCTTGTTTAAAATTAAGGATACAATCTGGGAGGATTTCGATAAGCTCATACCAACACCTTCTACTGTGCCGTCATTTATACCTAATTATTGGACTTTTAGATTGGCAATTTCAACTGGCTCTAAAATGCTAGGTTTATTAATTTAAGTTGTTTCGTTGTTTCAGGATAAGCCAACACTAGACCAAGATGGCGGTGTTTGGACTGGCGTCGGCGGTAGCGGGCTTTGTCAAAGTCCGCTATCTGATCGACAAGGCTGTTATCGACAACATGGTTTTCCGGATGCACTACAGAATCACTTCTGCTATCATGTTCCTGTGTTGTATACTCGTTACTGCTAATAACCTTATTGGTAAGTTTCTTTTCTTTGCTATAGTAGGTATATTGAAAGTTATCAATATTGATACAGGGGTTTAGGATTTCTTAGCTTAGGTGGTAGCTTAACTTGGAATTAGTGATATTAATAATTCAGCTCTACGGCCGCTAGGTAGGAAAGGTATTTAGTATACATAGGCAGAGTAGGTACACTATTTTTTTGTCATGATAACTTTTAAGGTGCCCACGCACTCGAACTGAACTGCAGCTGAACTGCACGTCGCGTCAGCGCCCCGCGCGATATCCTCTCCAGCCGCGCCGCGCGGCTAACAAACCGTGAATATTATATCGCTAGATAACAAAATTTCAAAATGCTTCATGAATAAAATTAATAACAAATTCGGTAACAATAATATCTGCAAGAGAAAGTGGGCAGTTAATTTAATTACTATTTTTGGTTGCTAATTGTTAGAAGGCTGTGTTAACTATGACCAAAACTACTGACCTATAAACCTGAGACAAACTATTCCAAATACTTGGAAATACAGTATACCATTCATTCCACCATTCATTTAGCTACTTACGGTAAAATTGAGTCATTCACATTTCATTGTTCACGAAAACATCTGTGAGAATGTATCAGTTACCCAAAGAACGTCATAAGCAAATTGGTTGAGCATACAAATATTGGAGGCGTGTACTAACGTGATAAGGTTAAAGTCATTGAAGCGCGCGGTGCCACTGAACTATTAGTTACATAAATCATTTTTTTACTATCATTCTTGCTATGTGCTTTTTTATTTGTTTCCTAATACGTATCAGCTATAATTTAAATCAGTTTCGCAGCTAGGCATATCGAATATTATGAGCAGTACCTATCTACCTAGGTTATATTCAGTGGTGTCTTATTTTTATAATTGTGAATGATATTGTCGATTCTATCAATTTTTAACCCCCGACCCAAAAAGAGGGGTGTTATAAGTTTGACGTGTGTATCTGTGTGTCTGTGTATCTGTGTATCTGTCTGTGGCATCGTAGCGCCTAAACGAATGAACCGATTTTAATTTACTTTTTTTTGTTTGAAAGGTGGCTTGATCGAGAGTGTTCTTAGCTATAATCCAAAAAAATTGGTTCAGCCGTTTAAAAGTTATCAGCTATTTTCTAGTTTTCTAGTAGAAAAGAAGGTTAGATAACCCTTAGGTTCATAATATTCAAGTGTCAATGAGTATTTATTCATCCAAGGTGTCAATTGACAAATGTCAAGCTGTCAAGGAGGACGTTGCCTAGATATACATAATTATTTATTTGAAAATGATTTGTCGGGGGTGTTGAAAATTTTTAATTTACACTTGTAATTTATAAGTTACTAGTCCTGACATATTCTTCATTTTGCCAGACTAGATTAAACGCTTTCTCCATCTTAACCTATAGAAATTAAAGGTAAAATTAATTACACAAAAATACCATACTAAGCTTATTTTAAAAGTGATATTTAAACTGCAAGAAATGTTGAAGTTTCGGTAATCATAAAAATCCAACACTGCGAAAGTGTATCTCTGTGTGTGTGTCTGTCTGTTCTTCTGTTTGCCTGCTAGTTTTTCACGGTCCATCCGTTTAACCGATTTCGATTAAATTTGGTAGGTACAGAGTTAGCTTGAATCCGGACGAAGCCGCGGGCATCATCTAGTAGGAAATAAAGGACAATAATAACATTCTAACGGGGCAGCGTGGTCTTGCGTGGTAGGTAATATTCAGCGTTTATAAAGACGATCGCAGTCGGGGTTTTGTTTTCAACTTTATTTCCGTTTGAGGTACGGAACCCTAAAAAGGGAATAGGTATAAAAATAGGCTTCGAAATAGGACTTGGATACTAGGATTGGGTTTTGTTTGATTGTAGGAGCAATTTTTAATAGCATCCTCGGGTAAAGGTTAATAAGTTAAAATTGCTTCATGAAATAATGACTCTAAATGCTCCTGTCCTTTATTCATTTAAAGAGCAAGAGGAATAATTCATAATACGATGACATTCAAACAATGATTTGCGAGCATAAAAAACTTTAACGTTATAATTTTTGTTTATGTACCTATATTGTATATAGCAAAAACCGCCCAAGTGCGAGTCAAACTCGCGCGCCGAGGGTTCTCGGGTATTTTTTTCCAACAATTTGCCAATTTGCATGATAAATCAAAAACTATTATGCATAAAAATCAATAAAAATCTGTTTTAGAATGTACATGTAAAGCCCTTTCATATGATATACCACTTGCTATAATTATCTTACTTTGAAAATTGAAAATATTAATTATTTGTTCATGAACACATTTTTTTTTTTGTGATGTAACCACAATTTCACGGTTTCCGGATTTTTTCCTTTACTTGTGCTATAAGAGCTACCTACCTACATGATTCTAGGTCAATGGGAAGTACCTAGGTAGTATAGATGTATATACTATAGATATAGTATAGATTTTCTTGTCAGACACGACAGACCGACATGTCAGACGGACAGATAGCAGATAATAATCAGACAGACAATAGAGTGATCCTATAAGGGTTCCGTTTTTCTTTTTGAAGTACGGAACCCTAAAAAAGATGAACGGTAGCGGTTTCTTAAAATATCTTAATGTAAGATAACATAAATTATTTTAAATGCAACAATTTTGTTTAACATTTTACGAAAAATTCATGAACATAAAAATTAAATAATCCTGCATACCTAATTACGATTTGGAAAAAGAATAAAATACCGAGTAAATTGAATCAAACATTTACCATTTACATAAATATAATATATTTAAAGAAGGAAAAATAAGATTAAAAAGAGTTTACATAAATATAATATATTTAAAGAAGGAAAAATAAGATTAAAAAGAGATAATGCTAAAGCGGATTAAGGTTTTTAAAAATCCTGTGTTCAATTTTCCGGGATAAAAGTAGCCTATTTGTCCGTCCCTGGGATACGCTTTCTTTGCACCTCGTCGAAATAGGTTAACGAGAGTTAGACAGACAGACAGACGCACTTTTGCATTTATAATACATATTAGTGTGTAGTATGGATGGATAGTATGGGAGAATGAATTTTATCAATACGTGGTTTGAGTTTCAGAAATCGACATCATCATCTGATAAGTGTCAACCCGTGAAAAGCACTTGCTCTAACAAAGTTGACGACATAGGTACTCGTACCTACTCGAAAAAAAAAATTAAGGCCGTGAGAGATTGGTAGTTTTAGGCGACGACAAATCTAAATAGAGTCATTACACGCTGTTAACGAAGGCGTTATCGCGTGCTACTCATTTAAACAGGCACCGACATAAACACTTGAGGTCCATTTTTTTTAAACAGAACCAACAGCTTCTATGCATAGTCGTATAAGGAAAAAGCATGGAAAGTGATCAAACGTGAGATATGCTTCGTTTAGGTAAAATAAAAACACCAACCTGTATTTTACTTTTTTTTATTGCAAGTTTCGCAAAATTGGATCATTAGAAACCCATACGTACTTATATAAAAACTACATACACTTTAGTATACCTACTTATTCCATTTATTCATTCAAAACATATATTTTTACTTTTCCCTCCTCCAAGTGTGAATTAAAAATGAGTAGGTATGATTTGATTAGCCACTTTTATGCTATTTGTTGACTTTACTGTTACAATATTTGCTTCTGTTGAATAAACAATAGGTGCAGTTAATTGTACCTACTGGGTCACGTTCCGAATTATAAACAGTGCTCTAAGTGAAGATTGTTACTGCAACATCTTCATTTTAATTGCCTAATACACATACAAAAAAATCAAGAACGCCAATTTGACTATTTCGGATCAGTAGAAAATAATATAAATGTCTTCCTTATAATTAAAAGTTCCGATATCATTCAGCTTTTGACTCAAAAATATTTCATGTCTCTTGATTGCAAGGCTCTGGATTTTCTATCTTCTATTATCTCTGGAAAGCCTGGTAGAAAGACGCCTAGTTACCATATCACCACACCGGCAAAAACGCAGCTAAGTGCCTTAGCGATCCGATTTTCGATACGATTGCATTAAAACGGATTATGGATGGGTACCTACCTATGGGATTAATTAAATTTCCCCCTTTTCAAGTTAGTCTTTTTCATCTTAACTTGCATCGTCACTTACCACCAGCAAGGGATAACTTGTCATCGAACAAAAAAATTCAAATCGTAAGCACCTTTTTTATTTAGACCTCCCTAATTTGACGTCACTAATGGCAAGTTACGATTTGAATATCATAGATCATCAAGACGCAACGTAATAGAATAATTTAACGCGATTTACCTTGTAATGACATAGTATGACTATGAGACACACCCATGTTTCGTAGTAGGTAATAAATAAATAGGCTATTTTGATACCCACATTCGTCACTAGTCACAACTAATTACTATATGTAGAAACCTACGTAGCTGATTATATTATATTCAAGATCTCATCGTTACATGAATCACTTCAAGGTTCGACCAAGTTAACTGTAGTTTCTACAACGTCACACACGGAACTTAACTTTGTGATTCATTTTTTTACAACCTTTCCCATTTATAGATTATCTTTAAAATTATAGAAGTTAATGGTTAAAATGGTTAGCGTTTCTCTGAACCTATTACTTTCTACCTGATTACGTTGAACCTATATTTAGATTTGTTGTTCACATTATCGTTTTTTCCATGTCTTAGGACGGACAAAGCAGTTCTTTAGTCTTTACATCAATGTTCCAAATGTGGTCATTTGTATAGGTATAAGAAAGCATATACTTACCAGATTATAGTTATGTGGTATCAAAAGGCACAAAATCTAGACCGCATCTAATAAGAAAAAAAAATGTTATTGATTGAGTTACCGATCTTAGTCAGACTAAGTTTTATGCCTATTTTCCGAAATTCCTTAAAGATTGGAATAAGCAAAGCGCGTCAAAACAACCAACAAAATCTTCGTAATTCTATATAGTAAATGTGGCACAGTAACAATTTCGTAAACATTTTTTAATAATATAAGCATAGGCGCAACAGACAATAGAAAATATGATTGCATAGAGTGATATAATAGTGAATATGTTTTCGTAAATCTATATTGCACGGTAGCACATATGGTAAACATGGATTCAGTTGCAGTTTACACTTGTCAGCATCAGTTCATATTTAGTGCAACGTTCGCAGTGCGTGATTTAACGGGCTATGAACAATCACATCTGCGAACCAGGTGCGGGGTTGTAAGAACCTATATGCACACGAAATGATGTCACCTATGGATAAAATCATAGATCGGTTGCTAGGACAGCAGGTACCTACTTATTAAATAAAAGAAATAGAATCTATGCAGAAATATAAGAACACTAAAAGTTTTTACTCAGTAATCATTTTAGGTACACAGCTAATAGGGTGATTACTAGTCAAATCAGCGACTTTTAATCAAACGTCATAACGCTCACTTATTAAGGGAGCTTGTATGAAATACACAGATGTAATGTCTTATACATTTGACGTAATTTAACATACTTTTTTAGTTAAATCGATAATTTAAGATGGTTAAAATGGTGATTTAGTCCGCGTGGATTTAGATTTTTAAGAATCCCGCGGGAACTCTTTGATTTTCCGGGATGAAAAGTAGCCTATGTCACTCTCCGGAGCTTTGACTATATTCATGTAACAAGTGTAAATTAAAAATTTATAACACCCCCGACAAGTGAAGGTTACAGTAACTAGAAAAGAGCTGATAACTTTCAAACGGCTGAACCATTTTTTTTGGATTATAGCTAAGAACACTCTCGATCAAGCCACCTTTCAAACAAAAAAAAGTAAATTAAAATCGGTTCATTCGTTTAGGCGCTACGATGCCACCAGATACACAGATACACAGATACACAGACACACAGATACACAGATACACACGTCAAACTTATAACACCCCTCTTTTTGGGTCGGGGGTTAAAAACCAGGTCAATCCGTTGCTCCGCGTTTGAAGTACGAACCAACAAAAAAGTCACTTAGTTTAGAGAAACTAGGTAAGTAAATAAAATCAAATCAGTCTGTCTGAAATGACTTGTATTGGAACACAATACTTTTAGAGTGTTTTTACTTATTCGCGAAGGTTAGACAAAAGACACGAACAGTGAACACGTAGGTACAGATTCTACCAAAGGTACTTGACTCCTAAATAATAGGAAATCTATTATGGAACAGCTACGCATAATCTTATGCAAATTTATGTTAATTCATTAGGGTTTTTGCTAAGCTATGATTAACACACTTACACGCATTTCAAAACTAAAGACAATCAAAGTCGTATGTTTTACAATGAGACCATAAAAGATAAAATCTTTATTTTCAATGTTATCTTCCTTTATTATAATTTGTAAGCAAAAATTAAGCCCCTTTTGTACTATCGGTGGTAGGCATGTAGGTACAAGTAGCTGAGGCAAATTCAATACTATCAAATAAATATTATGATGATAAGCTTTCAAAGGCGTATTAATGACAGTAGAGTCGTTCTGGAATTTAATGGTACAGTCTCTAATGAGTAATTAGTAATTACTAATGGCAAATGTTGATGGAATTATAATATCTTCTTTTAACATTTAATAGCTGTTGCGCCAAATATCTAATGAATTGTGTAACAAAATTAAGGAATGAACTACCTATATTTTAATCAGTTAATAAGCAATTAACTGACCTAGGTTAAAATTCAGATATTGAGAGGCAAAATTGAGCTCGGGGTTTAATAATAATGGTCAAACATTGAAATAAATATTACCAGATAGCTAGGTACTAAAAGTTGTTAAATTAAAGTTAAAAAAAATATTATATACCTATAACTACTTTAGGGTTTAAAATATCGTGAGTGATCTCTATTAAAAATACAAACTTTACATTATAAAACTTCGACTAACCACGTAAGTACAGCTGGTATTAGCTATACCTACACTAATATTATAAGCAAGTAAAGTTTGTAAGTTTGTTTGTAGGAAGTAATCTCTAGAACTACTGAACCGATTTTGAAAATTCTACTGGTGAAGCCGGGGTGGGTCGCTAGTTTGTAATATACTTACTTCTTGATATAAACTCATCTTCTTCAGAAAATGGCGAAAAACTTAAACCTGAACCTTACCCGATTTCCAAAAACGGAAGAGGTTCTCAACTCGGTTCGTTTTTTTAAAACCTTATCAACTGATTCATTTCCGGTTTTCCGTTAAAATCACGCCCTGGTCTGATCAACAATCGATGTCCTTGGTCATAAAACGTTATCAAACAAGAATTTGACAACCGATCATTAAACAATAACGTCATTATAGCATCGGAACTACTTACAAGTGTAAATTAAAAATTTTCAACACCCCCGACAAATCATTTTCAAATAAATAATTATGTATATCTAGGCAACGTCCATCTTGACAGCTTGACATTTTTCAATTGACACTTGAATATTATGAACCTAAGGGTTATCTAACCTTCTTTTCTACAAGAAAACTAGAAAATAGCTGATAACTTTTAAACGGCTGAACCAATTTTTTTGGATTATAGCTAAGAACACTCTCGATCAAGCCACCTTTCAATCAAAAAAAGTAAATTAAAATCGGTTCATTCGTTTAGGCGCTACGATGCCACAGACAGATACACAGATACACAGACACACAGATACACAGATACACACGTCAAACTTATAACACCCCTCTTTTTTGGTCGGGGGTTAAAAAATATGTCAACTGTTATTTCTTTAAGAGGGCTGTCTCCGTCACTCGCTTCTACTCGCTTCATACAATCGTAGTTCCAATTTCATTTGAATACTAAGCAACCAAAGTCCATGAAATTTTGCAGACATATTCTAGAAACTAATATCTATGTCTGTGGTTTTCCAGATTTCTGTTAAAATATTCGGTTTCAAAGTTACGCGGTCTTAAAAATTTACATACAAATCTTTGAGCCCCTGTAATTTTAAAACTACATATTTTTAGAAAAATCTAAAACACCACAGACACAGATATTAGTTTCTAGAATATGTCTGCAAAATTTCATGGACTTTGGTTGCTTAATATTCAAATGAAATTGGAACTACGATTGTATGAAGCGAGTGGAAGCAAGTGACGGAGAGAGCCCTGTTAACACTCATCAAGAAGTTTATAAGTTGCGCGCTCCAAACAAACGTACCTAGTTTGATTCTTATTTGAATGGTAACCAATCAATCAATGTGTCTAGACACGGTCTAGAAATTAGTGTCTGTTTGGCATTTTTTAGATTTCTGTATAAATAACTAATTTTAAAGTTAATGGCCTCAAAGAAATCTAAGCCTGTGTAACTTTATAATTACATATTTTAAGGAAATTTAGCAAAACATAGACACAGATATTTGTTTTTAGAATTTACCTACATATCTACTAAATTTCATTGAGTTCGATTGGTGGAACTTATTCAAATGACAACCTAACTACGTTTGTATCGAGAACGCTGAGTAACACGCTATGGAAACTTCTCCTAAACGAGGAGTTAAAAGTAACATTATCATCATACTTCCCATCACATTAATTACATACACTTAATATTATACAGGCGAAAGTTTGTGTGTGTGTATGTTTGTTACTCTTTCACGCAAAAACTGCTGATCGAATTTCGCTGAAATTCGGAATAGAGATAGATTATACCCTAGATTAACACATAGGTTACTTTTTATCCCGAAAAATCAAAAAGTTCCCACGGTATTTTCAAAAACCTAAATCCACGCAGACGAAGTCGCGCGCGTCAGCTATTCAACAATAAAGTTATCATTTTACATGAAAACATAATTAAGAATCCGTGCCAAGTGTATGCGTACAAATATAGAAGTGCAACAGGTGTGCAACTTTAATCTCAGCCAGCCCGAAGCTCACCGTGACCTAGAATAGGACTAGACACTAACCGCTTGCAATATTACCAAATACGACTACAATGCGCGAATATTATATTCCATATTGCGTTATTGGTAAAGGATTATATAATCCTCTACGGATAAGGCTAACCTGTAATAATTGTATCTAACATGATTGGTTAACCTGATGTCCTTTTTGGCTTGTTTGGCTTTGCAAAATTTTTCATCAGACCATAAAGTTTTAGAGCACGGGTTTCCTGACTTCACATAGGTCACTTTGATGATAACATGATGGAGAATTCTTTCTCTCCCAATGTTTTACTTCATGAGTAGGTACCTACTACTTACTAACGAACAAATTATATAATTACTTATTACTACTTACTAAATCAATTTCCTTTGTTTCAATCAATCGATCTTTCAATTGCCTTTTGATGACATTTATATACTCATCATAACTACGAGAGTTATGATGATTTAATATTGAAACATTTGAAATGAAACCTTATAAGAACAAATGATCAACATGCATCCATGTGCTGAACTCATAAAAGTTTATATAAACAAACCATTTCTTATCACAGGCTGCCTATAGTAACTGCATACACATCGAGCCTGGTCATGGCGAAGATTACGTGGCCTTTTTTATTGCTAGCTTATCAACATTTGCAGTCATTTTCTTTAATATAGGTCTTGGTGTTTATTCTATCAATGTATCTTGAAATTTTCTTCACCGTTAAAGCACGTGATATTCAATTGCTTAAAACGCACATAGCTCCGAAAATAAGAAGTCCGTGGCCTGATCTTCAAATAGGAAGCTGAAGTCTTAACCACTGGGCTATCACCGCTTTAATAGTGAATCAAAACACCGTGAGGAAACTTGTTTACCTGAGAGTTTTCCATAATATTTTCAAAGGTGTCTTCCAATCCACACTTGGTCAGCGTGTTTGGATTATGGCTTAAATCCTTCTCATTCTAAGAGGTAATCTGTGCTCAATAGTGGGCCGGCGATAAGTTGACGATGATCTTGGAAAGAAATTCATCAAACGTATGCGTACAATTGATATAATGGTGAAAAGAAATTGTCACAGACAGAAGACCTGAAATTCCCAAAATTAGAAACAAGACACATTATCAGAAGTGGGATTGACGTACCAACTAATCTTTAAATAACACTTCTGCTTACGTAAGTAATGCTGCTTCATGCAAGAAGTTACCAGAAAGGCAGTTAAGAATAATTGCATAAGGGTTTTTAACATTACGCCTTTGGTAGGCATGTAGGTACCTATTTATTAGTTCTGTAAAATGTAAATTATGTTTGCATTTTTCATTAATATAGAGCTATAAACCTCAATGAACAGGGTTTTATTACACGTTGCCCGTATCACAGAATATACCTGTTTATTGCATACACATTGAATACTAAAGCAAAGATGACCTGGTTTCACATATTGGTTCGACTTCTCTACGCTGAATTTGTAAATATTAACACATGGACGTGTATTGTGCCTCATAATATAGCTATCTATTACCTATTCAGCATGACAATACTAGTAAACCTTCGACACTTCATAGCGAACAGATTTAACCATCTCCCATTGACAAGGACAAAGCTATGTGTAAAAACAAGCGGGACAAGGACAACGCTTAACATAGGTGTACCCTTACGTTGCAGGTGCGGAAGGGCGAATGTGTCGCTTCTTTACGTACTAATAGCACACTTTACGACAGTTAGGGAACTTCTACAAAACGTCGAGGCTTAGACGTCACTGGCAGGCGTCAAATGTTAGTAGGTACATTTGACGCAGGTAGCCGCTACGGATTTCTGAGAGACTGCTCCCGTGATCGCAAAATTATTGTATCTAAAGTATGATTGACGTCCACGTGCGAGTTGAAACTATTAAACGTTTGCGTAATCTATTGATAGTTGGTACTTCCTTTAGACTATTATACATAATAATAATAGGTCTCTGGCTCTCCCTTGCTAGACACTGAGGCGCGGTAAGCAAAGCAAAGTTTTTTATAGGCGTAGTTGAATAATAAACATGCAAGAGAGCTGATAAGACAGTAAATTTTTTGTATCCATTAAACTTGTTTTATAACTTGTAATCATTTACTTTGCAGCAATCTCTATTAGAGATGCTGTCATTGTTAATGTTTTCCATCACATTACTAATGGTGCATCCACACCACAGTCACTTTTTGTAGAGTAATGTTTTGCAACGCTTGAAAGTGTTGTTTTACAGAAAGTAACTTCTGTGTGGATGTACCTTTTTAAACAAACAAATTTCAAAGTCAAACCGTGAAATCCGTGTTTGGTTAGGGGAGACAATATTATTCTTAAGTTATCCTTTCTCCTAAAAGATTTCCGGGCAGAACATTCGGTTGAGGGAGACTATTAGACGCACTAAAACTCTTTCGGAGCTATTAGGTACTCAAAGCAATAATTCGGAAGACTCCTTGACGGCCTCTTATTCACTAATTTCGATAACACCTTTACCGTTAAAAGCCGATTCACACCAATTGCGTATGCAGAACGTATACGTGACACGAGCGTAGTGATGCACGTAAACCCCTACACACCGGTTTACTCTTACGTCAACGCTTTACGCAAGGGCAAAGTCAAAGTGTGGTCTATGGATCTTAGGTTGAAATCTATAGACCGCACTTTGACTTTGTTTAGACTTAAGTTTCAGTTCAAACGAGACAGATTTATGCCAGCGGTATAACGCTGTCTCGTTTTAACAGTGTCATAAGTCTGAGCAAAGTCAAAGTGTGCTCTATAGATCTCAACCGTAGTCAAGATGCTCTTCCCGCTAACATAGCATTGGTAATAGGATTTGCTGATGAACGCTCCAACAATGCTAAGTGCTCGTTATAGGGCAATTAGCAACTGTGTGACTTGCCTCAATTGGCACTAATTTTCGAAGTATTTCATACGGCACATGTAAACAGATACTTACCTAGTTATCACGTTTCAGTATTTCGTGAACTACGAGATAAATAAGGTGTTATATTGAAATCTTTGAATAACGCAATGTAGCCTACTTTCAAATACTCTGTAGCTGATTCCGCGGGATTTTTTAAACTGATAGTTTAAAAAATCCCGCGGAATCCCGTCATTCTAGTTTGGGAATTATTTACAACCGAAATAGCCCTAATTCGCGCGAGCGTTAAAAAAGCGTTGCGTTAAATTAAAACCCGGCGTTGCGCTAAAAATACAAAGTGCGCGTTAAAAAAGCGTTGACGTGTGAGCAGAGACTTGGGAATGCATTTGTTCTATTTGAACGCTTTTTTAACAGACGTTAAAAAAGCTCATGTGCGAATGAGGCCTTAGAGTGTCATTACTTGTATTTGTTTGTTTACAATCTCCAGACTCTTAATTGTTTTTAAAGTTGTACATCATCAGTATGACGCTAAATTATCGTTAGGTAGTATTAGAACGCACATTTAGGCTCCAATAGCCCGCATGTCACGTATACCGAGCCTATTTTATATGC
This sequence comes from Maniola jurtina, assembly GCF_905333055.1. NCBI lineage: Eukaryota > Metazoa > Arthropoda > Insecta > Lepidoptera > Nymphalidae > Maniola > Maniola jurtina. The sequence goes on along the minus strand of NC_060035.1, from coordinate 4,095,232 downwards.
ATTCACAAATTACATCTGGTTCAATGTCACATAACAGTACACAATAGGTACAAAGATGCGGTTGTTGTATAACAGTGATACAGTATAATAGCTGCTTATTACCTACATATTATGGATTTAAAAGTAAAATCCTACATCAGAACTGAATCAATCGCATAAAGTTACCAACGCTTAAAGTAGAATAGAATAAAAACTTTTTTTTCAATCAATTTGCATTTAGAGATTCTTCATCATCACGTACTGGACTCCCTTCGTAAAAACAAGGTTCAGTAGGAAAAAACCGGCCAAGTGCGAGTCAGACTCGCGCACTGAGGGTTCCGTACTCGGATATTTTTTCCTATATTTTGCAAGATAAATCAAAAACTATATACATAAAAATAAATAAAAATCTGTTTTAGAATTTTAAACACAAACACATTTTAATTTTTTTTAAATGATGTAACTATAAATTCACTGTTTTCAAAATTCCTGTACTTGTGCTATAAGACCTACCTGCCAAATTTCATGATTCTAGGTCAACGGGAAGTACCCTATAGGTTTCTTGACAGACACGACGGACCGACGGACGGGCGGACGGACAGACAGATAGACAGACATACAACAAAGTGATCCTATAAGGGTTACGTTTTTCCTTTCGAGGTACGGAACCCTAAAAATTTTACTTTTTGCGTTGGCTGGTGGCTCTTTCACCTACTGCGGGTATTGCAGACTATTTCAATGTAACAACGCACCTTACACCTTTATAGTAGCTTCCAGGTAGGTAGGATTTCCCTGCAAAGACATTTAAATAAGAATATACATAATAATATTTTGAAACCACAAGAGTAGGTATATGCAACTCATTTGTAATAGTAAATCGAATTTGCAATGGGAATTATTTTGCCTTGTTGAATAATGCTCATTCTGGGAATATAACGGACGTGATTATTTCATTGTGAAATTTCAGAGAAAACGAGTTAAATGACTTCATCGTAAAACGTCCAAATTGCAAAAAATTTATAGTAGGTACTTACCTACTTAGTTATCATCGGACATGGATGATTGCACATTTTAAATTTTACCGTTACGATAACAAATCAACTGACTTGATGCTACGGTAAAGAACGTCAACCTGAAATTGTGATAAATAAAAACGTAGGTAACGAAAAATAAAATGATTTACAAAGATTTTATACAATCCATACTAGTATTATAAATACGAAAGTGGTTCTGTCTGTTACAGTTTCACGACCCATCCGCTTGACAAATTCTGACGGGTACAGTAATTGCTTGCATCCCGGAGACGTACAGGCTAATTTTTACCTCGAAAAGAAAGTTCCCAAAGGGGGTAAAAACCTAAATCCACGTGGACGCAATAATTAAGTAACATATCTACTAATTAAAATGTATCGTTGAAGTATGAGTTTCAAGATCGATTTAGTTGAAATAAAGATTCATAATCATTTTTCTGATAAAAGGAAGGATAAAAAATTAGGCAAAACTTTTGACTGAGGAATCCAAAAATTATAAGAGATTCAAAAATGTTCAAAACATAGATACATACATAGGTGAAAACATGTTTTTGATTTAAATAGGTAAGGTATTAGTATGCACGTTGTAACCCTCAGCACGGGCAAGGTGATCGAGTCACGGCCGGCACAATTGCACCAGGTAGGGACAGCTGTACTATTAAACTAAACATTAGTGCCATCCGCATTACACGGGACAATGTCGAGGACGCGTGAGAAATTACCAATAGCGAAATAGTCTTAGAAGACGGAAAAACGGTCGTTTGTTACTAAAACTAACGCATACATTTATCTTTATATTTACCTTTATTTATCTATAGTATAGAAATAGATAGATATATTAGAGTTAGAGTCTATAGTACATATTATGAGGAGTGTATTCGGTTCTATACAAACGATGTTCGATTCTTATTTGAATAATAATATTAACGGAACAAATTCAATGAAATTTTGTAGACACGCACTATTAACTTTTTGTGGTGCCCGTAAAAATTGTAGTTTCAAAGTTGCACAGGCTCAAAACTAAACTTGTGTATGTAACTTTACTCTGTAACGTAGACTGCTAAGGATTTTCACAATTTGCTCCAAAGCCAGTCGAATAATCGAATTAGGTACCTGTATACTTACTAATATAATAAACGAAAACGATTTGACTACTAAAGATTATTTCAGAGGATTGATAAAGTAGTTGTACCTAGGTACTTAAGTTTCAGCAAACAAGTGTCGTTAATTGGCAGCAATTGATTAGCACCACGGCGACGCGAGGACGTGTTTAAATGGTCCATTAGGTGCGCTGATGGCTGCTCAATTTTCTATAGGCAGCCATTTAAACATTAACGTCAGGGAAACTTCCGAAACTCCACTCGACAATCCGGGTCTATGGTCAATATAACCTAAATATATGTAGTCCTATTCTCAGGATGCAGGATGGCACTAATTTCATCAATTTAGGGTATAACAGAATAGTGTCAATGTTACAGACATTACGTATTAATTTTTTAAAGTTGTGCGGTGTTGTATGTAGTATGACACCTGACAGAAACGATGCTGAACTCTGTCTCGCTCACTCATTTGGGCAACTATTTTCGCTGCCCAACCAATGAGGAGCCACGTTTGTTCCCTTGTTTGCCATACAGTACCCCATCCCAAACGTCCGTTAGGAAACTTAGCTTCGACAATCTTTTGCAATTGCAGTCTAATGATTTGCTCTCATCTTGTTTTCCAGGTGATCCGATCTCATGCATCAGCGACGGCGCTGTTCCAGGGCATATCCTGAACACGTACTGCTGGATTACTTACACATTCACTCTGCCCTTCAGTGGCCACAAAGGTGTTGCACATCCCGGCCTTGGCAACGATTATGACGAAGAGAAACGTCACCATTCCTACTATCAGTGGGTGCCTTTTATGCTCTTCTTCCAGGTAAATACCCTAACTTTTTTCTTAATATCCCTACTAATATTAAAAATGCGAAAGTGCGCCCATCTGTCTGTTTACCACCTTTTCACAGACTATCAGTTAAACAAATTTTGACGAAATTTGGTACAGAGATAGCTTACAGTCCGGAGATGAGAGACGGAGAGGTATAGGCTACTTCTTATCCCGAAAAATCAAGGGGCTCCCACGAGATTTTGAAAAATCCGAAGCTTGCGGACGAAGTCACGGGCATCACCTAGTTAGGTATATTTTCAACATGACCAGTATTTTTCAGGACTGATGACTAGTATAGGTAGGACTACGTACATACTTATAAACATGATATCAAAACAGGCAAATTCGCAATTATTAGGGGACGCCCATACTAGGTCAGTTAATTTCGTGTATCCTTAAAGCATAACTCATAACTACAAGAATTTTTGAAATAACATAAAAAATATCAAAAAATTTAATTTCATTTTTTCAGGGTCTCCTGTTCTACATCCCTCACTGGATCTGGAAGAACTGGGAAGAAGGCAAAGTCCGCATGATATCCGATGGCATGCGTGGAACAACTGCCATCATTGCTGACGACAAGACGAACCGTCAGGTAAAAAAAATACACTTTCAGAGAAAAATCACTTCGTTGTCTGTCTGCCTGTCGTGTCTGTCAAGATCCGTCAAAGGAATCAAACCTGCCGGGTACAAAAGGGTACTTCCCGTTGACCTAGAATCATGTAGCAATGTCCTATAGCACAAGTAAAGGAACATATACGAAAACCGTGAATTTGTCATGATACATCACAAAAAAATACCTAAGTGTTATTTTTATACGATGATACAGAACCTTTGGCGTACGAGTTCGACTCACTAGTTTTTAAAAACTGTCACCTATTTCGATTTTCATACCAAGTTGCTTACACATAATGTTGGCAATATGAAGACATCAGTGTGGGAAAACCCCCAATTTAGACAGAGAAACAGACAAAAGTAAAAAATATCGAATATCCATTTCTTAATGGACCAAATCCATAAACGCCATATTATAAGTACTTTATCACAATAACTGTAAATAATTCTTTACGTACAACTAACTGTACATATAAACGAACTGCGTAATAAATAGATTGGTTCCTCGTATTTGATTTACATATTATTTCGTATAATTTGTTACACGTAATAGTGAATTACGAATAGGTACCGTGATAAACAGCTAATTTGAGTTTATGGAATAAATACACCTTTTACCTTATAAAATTGTACACACGTAAGTGGGACCACTTGATTCTAACGCAGCTTTAAATACTGCCCCAAGTTTTATCAAAATCGGTCAACTAGAACCCAAGATACAGATTGAACGTGATGCCGAGAGCAAAGGTTAGTCTATACTAATATATGATTAAGAGGTATTTGAAGGTTTGTATGTAGGGATTAATATCCGGAACTAATGATCCGATTTTGCAAATTCTTTCATTGATAGATAGCTACATTATCCCCGAATTCTATAGCAGCTATAGACTACATTTTATCACGCGGACGAAGTCACGGAGCAAAAGCTTGTTAGTCTATAAATTACAAGATATACGTTATTAAATTGTCCGGTGGGAGGCTTCGGCTGTGGTTAGTTATAACCCTACGGGCAAAGCAGTGCCGCCAAGCGATTTAGCATTCCGGTGCGATGCCGATTGGGAGTATGGGTTTGATGAAATGCCATACCCCTTCCAAGTTAGCCCGCTTCCATCTCAGACAGCATCATCACTTACCACCAGATGAGATCGCAGTGAAGGGCTAACTTGTAAAACTTTCAATCTTGGTAATAGTAAGAGTCATATTTTCTACAAACGTAAAAGAAACAACAGTTCACAGTACATACAGTAGTTGTAACATGTCAAGTTGTACAATACCAGGTAAACAGACGATAGTATCATTATAGACGCACGAATTCAATTTGTGATGATATTACCTACTTCTTAATCATGAGCATACCGACCAGCTCTCTCAATTGGCGCAATTAAGATAAGGCGTACTAATAAAACTCGATGTCCCTCATAGTTGACCTCAGCCTCATTGTTGCGTAATGCAATCGATAGTATTTACAAATCGGAATTTTAATTATATATGAATTCCAGTTTTGTCCTTTGTCCTTAACCTAAGTTAACGTTAACTGTGCATAAACAGAGTGAGGGAATCTCGTTTTTGATCCTGAATCGGCATCTGTCAAATATTAGGCTAGGGTACAGGGGTGACGTGGCGACCTAGTCGTCTCATAGCGTCAAATGTAGACAGCATTTGATGCCTGACAGTGTAGGTGAAGCCTCGACTTTATAACTTTTAACTGTCGTGAACTGTGGCATCAATCTGTAATTTACTGAAAAATGTGGAGGATTAACATCTCCATCCAGTTTTGGCAGATTCCCTGCAGTTAACGTTAACTTAAAAAGTAACGCTCAGGCCACAGCAATTTCAAATTGAACCTTATCGAAAGTGCAAAATACATTAACATTATAAATTTTGTTTTCGTTGACGTTTTTAAAAGCTCTTTCTTAGGTCGCTTGATTCGTATGTTGTCATTCCGTCGGGCGGAATTAATTGGTCACTGATTTTGGCTACTTCCAATTGTCCTATTGAATTGAATTGAACGACAGATGCGTGTGATTTGGAGGACAATAGATGAATGTGATTCCATTGAGCGTTTCTTATGACAGAGGTGGAAGGTGGGCATTGGGACTCTGATGACAGTCGAATTTGAACTTATTGGCTTTGTTTTCATGAGTGCTTTTAAAAAATACAGCGGAAAGAGCCTGATGATGGAAATGGAAGAATCTGCTTGATAAAGCTTTTTTATTTCAAATTTTCTCGTTTATATGCACTAACTTTATGACTGCCTCAAAGCTTAATTTGCGCATAGTACGAATGTATAAGTGTATTGAAGGTGTGCGGCTGTGTGAACATCAGATCTCAGCCCTCAGATGTTCTATTGTAACTAGACACAATCTAAGTAACAACCGTTTCCAGATACGGGGACTAAAGTAAACTTGTTGCCAGATCCTTTTTTTTAAACGCACATGCAAACTATGGAATCAACTCCCATCGGCGGTGTTCCCACTAGATTACAACATGGGGTTATTAAAGAGCGGACCAGCTTTCTGAAAGGCCGGCAACGTATCGGCGGTACCTCTGGTGCTGCAAATGTTCATGGGTAATCACTTAACACCAGGTGACCCGCCTGCTCGTTTGCTCGCTATTTTTTTATAAAAAAAAACATAAAACACTATTATAGAATCTCCTTGATCTGGGATTAACCTTTTTTATTTATTTTCAGAACCGCTTGGTCCAGTACCTTCTCGACACGCTTCACATGCATAACACCTACTCTTTCGGGTACTTCTTCTGTGAATTTCTGAACTTCGTCAATGTGGTGAGTATTGCACAATTTATTGTTTAAAGAGCCTACTTGTATGATATGAAGATGGTGTTTTAATAGAAACGTTATTTTTTAGGTTGGCAACATTTTCTTCCTGGACACGTTCCTTGGCGGGGCTTTCTTGTCTTATGGAACTGATGTAGTGAGATTCTCTAACATGAATCAGGAACAACGTACAGATCCTATGGTAAGAATTGTCAATTAATTCCCACGAAACGCTTTGTTCAACGTTAAACTAATACGAGCCATTAAGATGCTGAGTGCCTTTCCGACGTCTATGTTTCCTGCCACGTAGGTATAACTTGGCATCTTCTAGGCACCTAGACTTCATGATTGCTTTCCAACCAAGCATGATTGTCGTCAAACGCATGCGTACATAACTTACCATAGAAAACCAAATATCTACTGTGCACTGTGGAGCACTTTTAATGATTGTAGCAAAAACTGAAAAAGTTTGCTAGTGCAGAAGCAAGGTCGTACATTGAATAAGCCTAAACGCTGTAAGGAATCTATGATTTAGTAGGTACTTTACAAATTATGATCAATGTGTAATGGTTAATATTATTTCGCAGATTGAGGTGTTCCCCAGAATAACGAAATGTACATTCCACAAATACGGAGCTTCTGGAACGATCCAGAAACACGATGCCCTCTGCGTCCTCGCTCTAAATATCCTTAACGAGAAGATATTCATCTTTCTCTGGTTCTGGTAAGTTGATATATCTTCGACTGCTATACCCTATCCGCAGAAAGAACTTAGTATAGCGTTTTCTGTTACGTAATCCCATACAAATGATCAAGACAAAGGTTGGTGCCTCAAAATGGTTAGCGCCCACTGAGTGGGATTCTTCTTTCCACGAATAGGTTTTTTTATTAAGTTTTAGCTTGTTTTCGTACATTTGTTTGAAATCTTGGAATAGATTCTTCAATCATTTTTACTGAACCGATTCTAATGGAACTCCGGAACATGAGATTCGTTACCATGACAATACAATGATCCAATTCAACAATCCCAATGCTGCAGCGATACTTCCCATTTAAACTGCGAAGATCACAGATCTTCAGATTAAAATGTTTTGATATTGGAGATATGAATGTATGCACCAAATATGAGCTTTGTACTGATTTCAAATCCTCAATCCTGATGTTACAGGGGTAATGAACCATGCAGGCAAAGAAAATTCTATCAATTAATGCTTAGGATGAAATAATATTGTTTATCATCTCTTGTCTTTACATTAACATTTCAATGTATTTTGTTTATATGACCTAAGCCGAAGCGCAATTATGAACAACCTTGTATCGGTGAATGAACTTATTATGGAACAGATTTTTTTCCTTTTGGTTCGACCCAAACGCCCAGGTCCAAAAACAGAGGCAATTAAAATTATCTAAATTCTCATAATATTACCAAGCACTTAATTTTTTATAGACACTATTATACTGTTGAATTCGACCCGCAAACAATAACCATTCATTAATCTAAAGGTGATTGCATACCGGAATACCAGCAAGAGGCGCATGCTATGCGCTGGAAATGTAAACGCATGATACGGGCACGCCGAAAAAATGTGGTTGATGCAATTAGAAGTCGGTGCTAATGTGAACTCTGCTGACGCACTCTATTCGGCCGACTGGTTCTGCTAACGGCTTTCGCATTTTCAGTACTGAAAAATTCGCCTCTTGTCGCTCTTGCGACCGTACACGATCACCTTAAATTTCTTTTTTTTAATATTCTAGGTTCATCATCCTCTCCATTGTCTCTGGTTTGGCTCTCGTTTACTCGGCAGCCGTCATCCTCTTGCCGAGCACCCGCGAGACTATCCTCAAGCGTCGATTCCGTTTTGGATCCCCCAATGGCGTGGAAGCACTTGTTAGAAAGACCCAGGTATGTCTACTTGATACTCCGGTGAATTAACTTAATAGTAAAGTTTTCTCATTTAGTAGTTAGTACATACTATTCCTATTTCACCCCGAAATTTTCATGCTTAAATTGAAATAGACTTGTCCACCACTAGGTCATATAGGCCTTAGTACAACTTATAAAATGGGTTGGTGTAACCTGACATTTGGTGAGTACAGGCAAGCGTTGTGATTTGATAAGTCTACCTATACGATTTTAGTAGATTAATGTAATTCCAATGTCACGTTTTTAAATTGAAAATTTACATTCAAGGCTTGCGAATTTGTTCCTATCAAGAACCATGCATTGCATTTGAAATCGAAATAACCCTCCGAGAATTTCGGTGGGTTGTTTATTCTCGTGGGTTGTTTCAATTTCAAATGACAGTTCCTATTATACCTGAATATGTATTTTAAAGTGTTTTTATTATTTCTAGGTCGGTGACTTCCTCCTCCTTCATCTGCTCGGACAGAACATCTCGCTTCGTGTGTTCGGCGAAGTTCTAGACGAGTTAGGACGCCGCCTACATCTTGGATCTAACGCACCATCGGCGCCTTCTACTCTAGAAATGGCGCCAATTTACCCTGACATCGACAAGTTCTCCAAGGAAACGGAGACGTAAGCAACCAGATCTCTAAGGCCTGAATTCCTTCTAGGCTAATATCAGTCGCGTACATTGGGTGCTAGAGGCATAACGCACAACAGAGTTCCTGCGGTAGTGAGGCGGGAGGGGTGTGATGTCGTGACGCGAGAGCTCAGTGATTCGTCAACTTGTGACAACTATCACCCTCCCGCACCGCTGCACAACCGCAGTAGCCTCCTCAGTTATGCACTATACCCATAGTAAGCACCAAATTACAACACTGGCAATACTGACAGCATCCCAATGCGCGCAACCGATGTACGCGACTGACAAGTCACGTGTGACGATTTTCAGTGGAATTCAAGCCTAAGAAACAAGCAATACATCCTCTAGAAATAAATAACGATATTTAAATGGACTCTGGTTCTAGCACAGTTTTTGAGAGTTCCTCGTATTTTTAAGAAAGTCTTGTATCCTCGAATGATATACTTCTCAATTCCTGTGTTCGAGCCGTGTTTTTTCATTCAGGCAGGGGATATTGTTGCTTAAAAATAGTACATTTATCGCATTGACTATATTGATATATTTCAATACACGAATTTCGAAAGTTCATGACATTCCTTATATTTACTGTAGGCAATTTTGTTACTCACACAAAAAGCCGCGATTGCCTTGCTAAATGAAGCCTGAGCTTTAAACGATAAGGTCTCAATAATTTAAGACATTTTTTGATAAACTAACATTAGTTAAAAGGTTTGTGTTAGGAAATTTTTATGGATGTGATGAATTTGAAATGTTACATGGAATGAATTGTTGTTGCTGAAGATTGTTTGTGGAAGGTATAATTGGTTTAAACAAGACGTTGAAAGATGGATACTACAGTGCTTAGTCAATTTTAAAATGTATAACGAATAGTAACATAAAGTATACGAAAGTTCCATATGCATTTTAATTATTAAATATCTTGTGATAAGTCAATTGGAATCGCAACGTTTTTGAATGGCAATACATATCATAAGCTCAAATTTTTCCATGTGTAAAATTATTTTTGTATGTAACAAAATGCAGTTAGTGATAAAACGTTCGAATATACATATACATTTGCTAGATATTATATTTCCTATGATAAAAAAGACAAGAAAAATATTTTGAAGGCATTATTAAAGTACAAACGGTTTCTAATGTATAGACAAGTAACAGTTTGACTTGCCTTTGAAGATTTTTTTTTATAGTGTAGTATTAGGATAAGAAATTTGGTGCAAAAGACAAGGTGTTTATTCTCTAGAAGATATTATTATACTCAAGTAATTTACTCAAAATATTGTGCCATTTAACAGGTATTTTTGGAATTGTAACACCAGAATTGCATTTTTATAGAAAATGTCGCCAATTTGTTGATTTTATCATTCCATAGTAAATTGTATGTCTCCTATGTAATTTGTAAAGATATAGTGTACATTTAAGTGGTTATTAAAGTCAATTTAGCCATATTCATTAAGGTAATGATTTAAGATCTAATAATACTGCTGGACTTGCGCGAATCTCGATTGCAGCATCTTCCAATAGTAGCATAATAGGCCCCAGTACATTTATAAATTTTATTGTAATTTTTGGACTAAGTATTATTACTGTACTAGTATAAAAATGTTCTTGAATAACTATTACACTATGCGTACCCAATGCAACATTTGCATAGATCTATTATTTGCCTAGTTTTATTATAATGTCTCTACGTATTTACTTGTATGTTTAACTCTATTTACACATCTATTTTCTGTAAACACGATATTATTTTACACATGTACCAATGAAATCATTCATCAATCCTATAGTATGTGTACCAATATTGGGCGGACTGTTCTTTTGATGATTATATTTGAATAGTTTTCATTGTAATTTTTGGTTACATTATTCAAAATAAACAAATTAGAAATTAGAAATTTGTTTTATTTTCATACACGGCTTTAACCATGAATAACGCAAGACTAGAAAGTGACAACAAAAACATTTTATACAAAAAATTTAAATAAATCAGCAAGAATCATGCAGGTAGAAAATAATGATGTTGGCTTTATCTAGGGTACTACACGTTAATAACCACGTAGTTAATTTACATTCGATATGGGTACATATAAATACTTGAGTGAGATACTTATTTAAATAAAACAATACCTGGAGCATTCGTGCGATATGCCCTGCTTCTTCTGAGTACCATTTTCAGACTGCTTCAATACTCTTACATTATCATTATGAAAAAAATTAAAAACCGGCCAAGTGCGAGTCAGACTCGCGCATTGAGGGTTCCGCACTCGGGTATTTTTTCCAACATTTTGAATGTATTATTGTTATTGTTTTAGAATGTACAGGTAAAGCCCTTTCATATGATACCCCACTTGGTATAGTTATCTTACTTTGAAAATTGAAACACATTTAATTATTTTAATGATGTCAGATTTGATCTGAATAAATCTGAACAGAGATGATCAGATTTATTCCTGTACTTGTGCTATTAAGACCTTACTACCTGCCAAATTTCATGATTCTATGTCAACGGGAAGTACCCTATAGGTTTTCTTGACAGACACGACGGACGGACGGACGGACGGTGTCTGACAGACAAAGTGATCCTATAAGGGTTCCGTGTTTCCTTTTGAGGTACGGAACCCTAAAAACCCAAGCCAGCCGATCGCACACAGTAAACATTCGACAAGAGATCCAGTCCATCTTCGCCTAGAAAGAGACTAGTCCCGTTTCGTCGATTGCGATAGCGCAAAAGTCTATGGGGTTATTGAGAAAATACCTTTATACTATCACTTACCTATTGCCCCAGTCTAGCTTGGCAACGAGTTTGAGTCGTAGAGCTCTCGTCTGGTCCTGCGTCAAGGTCCCCGCTAAGAGAGCTCGCCTGCCAGCCAGTAGTTCGCGCATGACCTTTGCAACCGCACTGAACCTGTAGGTCTCTCGCTCCTAGAAATAAAGGATATTTTTTAGGTTCTGCAATAAAAGAAGGAACCTTTATAAATTCATCAGTCCATCAGTCTGTCTATGTAATGGATGACGTCAACACTTAGATAAAATTAATCGAATTTTTAATGTGCAGATTAGCATTAATATCTAATAAATGTCTTAAGAAGCATTAAATCCGTGTAAAAGTAAGTTCTAAAATTAATATTAAATGGGTTTCTCAAACAGTCTGTCATTTCATTTAATACCTACCGCATAACATTGGTAAGTAGTATTGCACTGTTGAAAAAATCTCTAAGATAACGTGATTCACGGATAAGGTTTGTTAAACTATTCAGCTATTTCCACGTCCATTAGAGGTATGACTGGACATGATTCAGTTACTTGTGAACAAAGGAACTTGTTACATAGTTCATTTTAAAATATTTTGTAGGTATTATTTGCAGTTAAATTCTTGAGATAATGTAGAAGATTGTTGGCACAATATAAGCAGAAAAAAAATCGCTAAGTTATAAGTGTAAGTTAAAAATTTATAACACCCCCGACAAGTTACAGTAAGAACTAGAAAAGAGCTGATAACTTTCAAACGGCTGAACCGATTTTCTTGGATTATAGCTAAGAACACTCTCGATCAAGCCACCTTTTCAAACAAAAAAAACTAAATTAAAATCGGTTCATTAGTTTAGGAGCTACGATGCCACAGACAGATACACAGATACACACGTCAAACTTATAACCCCCTTCTTTTTGGGTCGGGGGTTAATAAAAGAAACAAATAAAATACACAATTACTATATAATGATATGACTAACTGATTAAGAGACAAAAAACCGCTCAATTGCGAGACAGAAAACAAAGTGATCCTATAAGGGTTCCTTTTTTCTTTTAAGGTACGGAACTCTAATCAAACAAAGAATTAAGAATGAAACATTCGTGTATGGCGAACATGTTACATATTTTTTCACTTTTTTTTCTAAACAGATCCTGTATAAATACCAGGAAGAAATAGAAAGCAACTCTTAGCAACAGAATATTACATGTTTACTTTACGCGGAACATTTCGCAAGCAAAAACTAGTATCCAATATACATATTTGATGACCATTTGTCACGTTCTTGTTTGATTATCGCAGACAAGCCATGCGCGAGAGTCGACATACAGGTTTATGTCTCGTATCTCAACGCATTTTTTATCTTGTTTCCTGCCTTTCTAAGAAAATCACTAACAACTTTAATATATTTTTATGTATGTATCAGTTGCAAATCGGTTAATTCTAGAGCTCTGGAATTTTATTACTGTTGAATATTATAATTATTAGGTATTTGTGCAATGACATCGAAAATGGATAGCGACATCTTTCGCGCTACCTACTCTTTTTACCCGACTACGGCAAAGCCGAAAGGAAGGGTTATGATTTTAGCAGTCTATGTATGTATATATGTAAATATGTATGTATGTTAGTATCCAGATTCTGTGTGTTCCACCGTAGCGCCTAAACTACTGGGCCGATTTTGATGAATGAGGTGTCAATCGATTCTTTGTAATGGCCCGAGTGACATCGCACGACCACGGCCTTTGCATTGAATCTCAATCAAGACGATGATAGCACTAAGCACAATCTTGTTTCTTTTTTTTTTTTTTTTTTTTTTTTTTTCTAATATTTTTAAGGGGCTTTTATAGGTGTCCTATATGCCAGCCCCATCGGTACAATCTAAATAAAAATTAAACTAGGTATATAACTAAAACTACAACAATTTGAGAGAATCACTAACAAATTCATACACTTTCATTGCCGAAACGCTCAAAGGTTTGTTTAAAATACAGTTGAAAATACCAATATTCATAAAATTTAAATTTAGTTCACACATTAGTGTTTCTCTCAAATTGTGATTCCGAACACATGCCAGTAGCAAGTGTGAGACATCATCTACGTTACCACATACTTCACAATTGGGAGAATCCCTTTTCCTCATTAAATGTTTAAACTTGCCTAACGGCACGTGTCCAGATCTAAGTCTAAATGCTATAACTAACTTATTTCTACTAATTTTACTATTTACAAACCAAGGTATACGAGGAGGCTCGGATTGGATTGTTCTATACCATATTCCTTTGTCAAGCGATCTCTCATTAAAATATTCATCCCAATTTTTAAAACAAATGATTTTGAATTTTGAAAACACCTCAGTATAGTGAGGTTCTATGTTATAATTTTTCCCATTTAAAAGAGCCAAATTTGCCAATCGATCCGCCTCCTCGTTACCGGACAGTCCGATGTGGGATGGAATCCACTGAAACTTTATTGAAAATCCCTTATCTCTACAATCTTGTATGATACTAAGAATAGAATATGCTATCGATATTCCGCTGCAACCTTTTGTACATCTAATAATATGTTGCAATGCACTTTTACTATCTGTGAATATAACTGCTTTTCTCACATCAATTTCTAAAATATACTTAAGTGCTTCAAAAATTGCTATCAATTCGGTCGTTAATATCGATATATGCTCATTGTTAACTTTGAATATTTTGTGACTAATACGACTCGGATCATATATAGCCGCACCTGTACCTGATTCGCTCTTTGATCCATCAGTATAGACCTTGTAAAACCCACTGTAAGTATTATTAATCTCCCGCATAACTTCATACTTTAAACTATTGATTTCGTAGGACCTCTTACATTTATTAACACACTTTAAATTAATAATAATAATATCATCATATTTTATGTTACTGATCCATGATTTTAAAGTAAACATCTCCATTACTTTAGAAGAGTTAATAGCTTCTGTTTTGGTCTCACCATATGTGACAGCAAGCAAAGGTTTCTTTTTATTGAGCCAATATCGTGACTCACCTACGTTACTAAGTTTATCTAAACTATTTACAATGCCATTATCACGCCATGATTGTGCCTTAATACAATACTTATATGCAAGATATTTCCTTCTAATTAACAATGGAGGGATACCCATTTCATTTTCCATAACATGTATGGGTGTACTACGAATGAATCCTCCTATAATTCTAAGTGCTTGATTTTGTATTCTATCAAGCTTAAACAAGTGTGTTTTAGCCGAATTATCATACAAATAACAACCAAAATCCAATCTACTACGTATTAACGCAATGTATATTCTGCGCAAATGTTTAGGATGTACCCCCCAACCTGATCCAGCTAATATTTTTAAAATATTTAGATATTTAGTTGCTCTTTCACTAATCTCATTCAAGTGTCTCGTCCACCTTAAAGATTTGTCTAACCAGATACCCAAATATCTTATATTATTTACAATTTGTACAATTTGACCGTGAATTTTAATATTAAATTGCTCTGTTTTCCGTTGTCTTGTAAATAAACATATTTTAGTTTTACTAGGAGAGGGTTCTAAGCCAATAAGCCTCAACTTTTCCACCACTATATTAACGGTACATTGCATTTTGAAAATTAGTTCTTGCCAATTAGCTCCTTTTATGTAGAACACAAAATCATCTGCATATTGACTAATAGCTACATCTGGAATAATATTTTGTGTAATTCCTCGCGTTACTATATTAAATATTAGTGGAGAAATTGGGTCACCTTGAGCTAAGCCCATACTAGTCCATCTCACTATATCTGAATCTCCCTTATTATCAGCTACAATTCTTAAATACCTTTCACTTAAGTAACACCATAAATATCTGCATATTTGCGAACCTACACCAATTTCATCAAGTGCTTTGACAGCTTCGCTTACAACAACATTATTATATGCTCCTTCTATATCTAAAAATAAAGCTAATGTAGGTACGTTTTTAGAAAATCCTTCTTGAACACATGAGGTTACACGAGTAATACAGTCTAAACAAGATCGACCTCTTCTAAAGCCAGAGGTGCTTTGAGATAATAATTGATATTTTTCAACAAACCACTCGATGCGTTTCGTTAACATAGAATGAAATATCTTACAAATGCATGAAATAAGTGCAATAGGTCTTAAATTATTACAGACAGAACCATTAATACCTGGTTTTGGAATTGGCACAATCGTTACCTCTCCGCCACTGATTCGGTATTTGGCCAGCAACAATAATGGCATTATAAAGGTTGAGTAACTCTAATTTCGCGTTTAAAGGTAAGTTATAAATCATCGAATATGTTACTGCATCTTCTCCAGGTGCCGTGTCTTTCTTTTTTAAACATGCTATCAACTCTTGTAAAGTAAAAGCTGATTCTAAAATAGTATTCCTAGATTTTAATTCTGGCATCGGTGCTAATGTATAATCTGGTGCTAACTTACACAATAATTCTACTTTTTGGACATCAGAGGCATACACTTTCCGTTTTTTGTATCCTTTTACCCATCGCATCTTATCCCACATAACAGACGCGGACGTCTCCTCACAAATACTATCACACATATTCTGCCAATCAAGTGACTTATAACGACATATGACCCTTTTACTCTCTTGAATTTTTTCCTCTAATTTGTTAAGATTATCGGGTGTTGGATTGCGACGAAAATTCTTTAAAGCTAGCCTACGCTTAGCGACAGCCTCCGATATAGAATCACACCAATAAGACTGGGGTTTAAATTTTGACTTTGGACTAGTGCAAATTTTAATCTTAGGTATATGTTTATTAGCAGCATCATTTATTCTGTCTATAAAGGAATCATAACTTTGTTGTATATTTTGAATGTTCATAGGAGAGTCAAATGATTCTTGAAGTGTTTCTTGGTAGGAATCCCAGTCAGCCTTTTTAAAATTACGCTTTTCAACCAATTGTACCTTTTCCACATAATTGATAGTAAATTTAATTACTAAATGGTCACTACCTAAATTCTCTTTAGTTACCTGCCATCTAATGCCAATCGCTATATCCGAAGAGACAAATGTGACATCTGGAGAGGTTTCTTGCAAATTATTCTGATTTAATTTAATCCTTGTAGCTTCACCATCATTAATTGTAATCAAACCAGAGTCAAGACAAGCATCCTGTAACTGGTTCCCTCTAACATCACATTTATTCGCCCAATTAGTGTGGTGACCATTAAAGTCACCGGCAATTATGCTACTTACCCCGAATTTTGAGAAAATTCCATCCCAATCAGCCTGTGTAGTGTGAACAGATGATGGACAATATACAGAGACAATGTTTTTTAAATTATTACAGTTAAGAACCTTAATATATACTATTTCTATTCCTACATTACTAATATCTATATTACAAAGTCTAGCTTTTACACTCTTATGCACTATTATCGCTACACCACCATAACCATCAATTCGGTCTTTCCTAAATATATTATAACCGCTAACATTAAAATCATCCTCCTCATTTAGCCACGTTTCACTCAAAATCGCAATATGTATCTTCTCTTGATCCAAAAATGCCTTAAAAATTGTTGATTTTGGTTTTAAACTCTGGCAGTTCCATTGCATAATGTTTAAAGTGCACCTATTGTTGTAGCTATCCATTGTGAAATATACTAAAGAAATTTTTCAGCATGTCATTATCACTGATCAATCCAACTACTAGCATTTTAATCTCCTCTATGATAACTTTAAAAATCAATTTCATTTTATTCTCCAAACTTGTTTGTGAAAAGCACACATCCTTAATTTTTAATAGCAACCTTACAAAGTCAAATCTCTTACGTCTCTTCTCATATTCTTCTCTATTTTCTCCTTGGCGTTTTTCTCTTTCTGTATTTTCAGCTATATATTCTGTATCACCAACTACACGTTCTACCTTACTTCCTTTTTTCTTCCTTTTTTTTTCTTTCTGTGACCCAGTTTGTACCGTCTCAATATTCTCCATTTCTATTTCACTATCTGATGACTCTTCTTTCTTCTCATTATGAATTTCAGCTTCAGTAACTAGAACATCTCTATAAGTCTTATTCAAATTCGTCTCATTATAATTTACATCTTGTTTCTTTCTTTTTAGTTTATTTTACTTGTACCAAGTCGGGTTCAAGTTGTCTCATTTTTTCCGTAGTCGGGTTATAGTTTTTTCAACTTTTTTTTTTTTTTATTAAAATTCATTATAAGGCAACCGCTTGATCACAATCACACCTGATGGAAATTGTTCATGTGGCCTTAGATGTGACGCGTTTTCCTAGAAGATGCCTATTCACTCTTGTTTTAAAGATACCCGGATTGTAACTGGTAGGAAACACAGATCGCGGAAGAGTATTCCAAACCTTAGCCATGCGTATGAGGAATGATGACGCAAAACGTTTCGTGCGTGTAGTACCTACTCTACGAAGGCCAGGCACACTTGGTGACCAGAACAGAGAAATTGACATCAGGCGGCACGTCAAGAAAGAGAGAGAAAGAGAAAGAGATGAGATAAATGTTTACGCAATAAAGAGGAGACGACGAGCGAACTGAATTACACTTTATTGCGCTGGAACAAGTCTCTGTTTAATTTAACTTCTTTGCGCAAAGAGCCTTCTGTACCTGTAAGGTTCTTTAAGTATTCTGTGGTGTAACGATTTTATTTGCTGTGCAGCTACAACTTGTCTGTACCTATAAGTCCCTAAGTCTATAGCAAGTAATAAAAATATCCTCAACTCATATGAACTGACTTTATTCCATCGATATACAATGCATGATAAACTTTAACTTTAATTCTAAACTACTAACTTCTTGAAAACATATTAATAAATCCTAATCTTTTCTGCTTCGAATCAATATCAACCGCTTTTCTTGCCGCCATTTTCCCATCTCCCTCCAATTGTCTTTTCTTTTTTTTAATTCAACTCTAGGCAAAGGTAAAATCGCTAACACAAGTTAACTTACCACATAGAGCTTCTTCCAGAGCCGGGCCCATTCTCTTAACACGCATGCTATCTCTCGCACCAAAGGATCGTCTTTTATCTCGGCGATGGCCGCAGCACCACTGCCTTTGACAGTACATGGTCGAATAGAAACCACGCTTGCAGGAAAAATGCCCCAAGCAGATCTGTTCTTTGTACTGAAACCGCGGAACCAACCTGAAAGCAATCATAATGGCTGTTTATCATTAGGTACAATCAGTCGCCATCCCACTTCTGAACAAGAGTTTCTTCTCAGAATAGGAAGGGTTTTGGCCGTAGTTCATAAATTATAACGTTAACCAAGTGCAGATTAGCAGACTTCACACATCTTTGAGAATGTTATGGAGAACTCTAAGGTCTCAGGCATGCAGCAATGATTCCTTAAAACACCCATAACACATAAAAGAAACGCAAAGCTTTTTAGATGAAATCTTGAAGTACTATGTCTCGCTGACAAATATGCACAATAATACGCGCTGTCCAGCCAACATCACGTCACATCACTAACTCACATTATAAATGCGAAAGTTTTTGTTTGTTCGTTTGTAGTTCAATTACGTCGCAACGGAGCAACGGGTCAACATGATTTTTCGATGGATGAATGGATATATAGGTCGGGACCTGGAGTATGGCTTCGTGTAACATGGAGTATATGGCTAATTTTATCCCAGAGAGTCAAAGAGTTCCTACAGGAAGATTTAAAGCCTGAATCCACACTGAAAAATCTGGTCTGGATTAAACTTTTGGGTGTTCTAACTGTAAATATTCATAATAAGATTACATTTTTATCATTACACAATATAAATTATAATCGTAGTGCTGTTACACAACCTAGATAATGAAGGTCAAATAAGTAATCCTAGCAATTGAAATAGTATCTTTCATCTCATAGCTGAACTGAATCTTGTAATATTTTACATCATCATTCATCTACACTAATATTATAAAGAGGTAAAGTTTGTTTTTAGGATGTAATCGCTGGAACTATTGAACCAATTTTGAAAATTCTTTCATCAGTAGAAAGCTCTTTATTCCTGAGTGTCAGGCTATATTTTATTTTCAAAAAATTAGAGATCGTTACGAAAATTGTAATAAGCTACCCATGCAAAGCAGGGGCGGGTCACTAGTAAGTTATACAAACACAGAGTACAGAGTAATGTTAATAATACTCAAAATATTGTGTACCTCCATTTTCTTCTAATATCTGTATTGTTTCACCAATCTCCAGTGGTAATCCTGATCGAACATCTCCTTTCCAGTTATACACAGCTGTAAAAACATTGAACATACTCAATAAATAATATAGTACATATTAGTAAAGTGATTTGGTAACTGTATTTTTTAACACAGCCATATTCAAAATTAAAGACCCTTGCTGTGCTGAGTTTGTGTTTATTCAGGCTAATCTCTGTGAGTTTTTACACTTTGGAACCGAAGAATTGATAACTGCAGCCTCATTTTTGAGCATAAAAGATTATGTAATCCTAGCATTAAAGTTAAGATATACAAGGAACCAAAAGCCTAATTTGGTATAATATCCTAAACCGCTAAATATATCTGGTGGTTTAGCAGATTATAGCACATAAGGCTTTTGGTTTCTTGTATATAATGGATTTCTGCAAAATAACGCCTGGTTCTATACAACATTTATAAAGTTAAGATAATCACACTGCGATTAATATGTTGTTATTGGCTGAATTTGTGGTAAGCCTGCTACACTGTGACTTTTTAGCCAATAGCAGAATAGAGTTAGCCAACAGGAAGTTTGCAATCATTACACTAGCTGTCAAACTATAGTGCTAACGTAGCTCTGGCTAAGACCACTGATATAATTAACTGTAGACTAAAATGTATATAATGTAGTTCAGCAAATTCCAATGCCCTATGCAATAAAGTATGAAACTTGTACTCAAGCTGGTACAACAGCTGAGTTTTGAACCTTGAATCATGCAAACTCTGTTCATATTGTAGTTGTATGCCATAGCAATATTAGGTTTGCAATACATAGGAATATTTATCATTCATACTTTATTTAGGGTAAAACATATAGTAAGAATTGTATGATTCATACACTTTAATGAGTTAATTGAACTTGGGCTATAAGTGACTTTGATGTAACTACATTAAAATAGATAACTAGATGCAATCTTTAGGATGTTAAGCCGTACACATATGACATGTTGACTATATCCTTAAAAAAAGTTGCACAAGTTCAATAAATAAAACTTGTAAGTATGTTTTGAAGTGTCTGGCGGTACTTGGCGATAATCTATATCTATACTTATAATAAAACTATAACTGGATAGTTTCTGTACATTAAATAAATTTTGCATTTTTATTTTTTATCAATATAGAACTCAAAACAGATTTTTTTTTAATTTTTGCCTGTCTGTGTATCTGTTTGTGCATTCTTCATGCTGATACTACTGAATGGATTTGAGCAGAACTCTGCAATATGGATTTTATAATAATTGTTTAGAACATTTCACAATAAAGGTTTATTTGATTATATCCCACCCATGCAAAGCTAGGGTGGGTCAATCATACAAAATATGAATAAAATTAGAATCTTAGACTAAAACCTAGGATACCAATTTTATTCATATTGATAGATCAATAGAGAAGTGGCTATTGTTATTGCTATATTTTTTTTAAATAAAACATACTAAAGGGTTTTTAAAGTTTATGTCTGTTTAGACTAATTTTTGAATGGCTGAAAGAACCAGCATATTTATGGGACTTCTAGGCAGGTAGACAACATTGCAAGGATCTAAGCTAACTATAAGATGTCACAGAAGTCTGAGCAAAGTCAAAGTAAGCTCTATATAGATCTCAGCCTTAACTCTATGGGAAGACAGTTATTCTGCATAGATTAAGTCACAGGCAACAGCTAGTTTTTCAATATTTATTTATAGGGGTTTATTTTAAAGTACATAAGCCCTATCTTATCTTAGAATTACTTATTATCAGGGGAATAAATTATTTATTTGTATCCCAATTAAGTAAGTAGTAAGTACCTATGTAAATTGCAATAAAATCGTAAATTCGTAACATTTTTAAATAAGCCTATTGATAGTAGTTAAGTGGGAAAATGTATAGGCTTGTTTTCTAATAGGCAGATTATTTATCTACAAAGAAAGGAAGTTAAATAAACCATTTTATAGGTAGGCACACAATAAGAATCGTTAGGTGCTAAGTAAATATCGTATAAAGTTATAATGTGGTATCAGGGTTTTAATACATTAGGTTTATTTTTTCTAAATGGCAGTAAAGGAAATAAATAATAAAAATTCATAACATGTTTATACGTTTCCTGTAATTATGCAGGATGTATTGTCGATTGAATCAAACGTCAAACTTACCGACAGCTAATTTTGGAGATTTCGATGGAATCCACATTTTATAACAATATTTAGCCGCGAAATCACAAGAATCACGTGAGAAATTCGTACTATTTCATTGTTTCGTTTAAAAAATATAATACAAATTATACACAGCAACAAATTCACCTGCACCCAAATTGACAATTAACCATAGACTATCTAGATATTTTTTAATCATAGTTAGCCTATGCCATAGTTTTTGGCTGAGGAATCTAGCCTTTTAAACTCTATAGAGATGTGCTTTAACATCTTTTTAAACAATATAAATAAATTATTATTTTAATAATTGTAGTTAATACAAAATCCATCCATACCATCCATAATTTAAAAATGTGTCTCTCTGTCTATCAGTCTGCATGTCTATCTGTCTGTCTCTCTTTTTATCTGTCTGTTAGCTTTTTCCGGCCCAACGGCTTAACCGGTTTTGATGAAATTTGGTCCCGGAGACAGACATGTTCCCACGGGAATCTGAAAGGCCTATCAGTTTCACCGATTTACACAAGAAGTGGTAGCTTGTGTCCCGGAAATTGGCATAGGCAACTTTTTATCCCCGCAAAGCAAAAAGTTCCCACAGGATTTATGAAAATCTAAATCCACGTGGATGTAGTTACGGACATCATCCAGTTAATAATAACGTTTCGTGTCGCTAGATGGTTCTATAAAATTATTTTGTATGTTTGCAGTTAGATTAGGGCAGTTAGTTACATCATAAAATCTTATTTTAGGCTTTATTTTGGTATTATAGGTCAATTTAGAATACAATTATTATTTCAACAATCAAAAGCACTTGTAAAAGTTAATTTGAATAGAAATAATATATTATCTATAAAAAAAAATATTCTAGAGTCTGGCTAATGAAAGATGAGACTGAAAACGCCCGGCAAATTCAAAAAAATTCAGAGGGCAGCCCCAAACTTATGGTGAAAAATTTGAATAACTTAATTTGATACTTGCAATAATTATTTAATTTTTTTAATGTTAATTTACAGCATAGAAATGTTTTCCCACATAGTTATCCGGTTTTACAAACCTCTCTATTTTTAAAAACTCATCAAGGGGTTGGGGCAGTTGGGGGTTCGATTCCCAGACACTTTGATGTCCCTGATACATCTTCCAGTTTTATTGTCAAAGAAAACATTTTTTGTGTTAAAATCACAAATCATAACCAATGCTGTATTCTATTCTATGGTAAGTAAATTATTCTTTTACCAAAGCTTCCATCTTCAAGAGTCCAAGGTTTACTCCTTTAACTTTTCGGAGTAATGTATGTCTTTAGCAAAACAATTTTTAGGTATGAAACGATTCACTGCGATTAATAATTGTCTCATCTAGTTAGTTAGTGACAAAAGAGTTAAATAATTATTTTTTGTAAAGCTACAGTATGGCTGTTTTGTGCAATATTATGATAAAGCTAACTTTACTGTTATTGTAGGTTGTAATATAACATTTTCAAGTTTCCTAATAATTTATTCAGGATGGATGATGAAAATTTATTATTGAGTGAGCAGTAGTTATGTAGTTATAGTCGGCGCGGTGAACCTTGATCCCTATGACAGTTCGTGTTAGTGATGGGTCATGTCTATGGTCGTATCGATATTTTTTTTTTAGACAAATGCGTGGCTTGCATTCATCCACGTTGGTAAACATGTTTTAAAAAATATTATAATGTGCATTTTTAATGTCCATTATGTTGTTGTTGTATTAATTTAAGATTTTTGGCATAGATTAAGTAGGTAAGTAAAACGAAAGTTTCCAACCTTGTTATTTTCTAATAATGTTTAACCCGGTAAACACGTTTTTGCTATATAAGTATATATTTTATCATGAAAATGAATGTTCCCAATTTATTTATTTTGTCTGAAAAAATTTTGTTACTATAACCTACAATAGGCTATAATAATATTATAGCATATTTTTAGATATAGCCACACTATTTGGTCGGTTACTACGACGCGACGCGCGCGATCGCTCTTGCCGATATCGATACTTGCCGCCCTAGTCGATAATGGTCACACGACGTAAGTTTTGCAGGACGTAAACATAAATTCAAATTGAGATAACTTCTTGTAAATGTTAAGAATTGTTAAAAATATCAACGGAATATCATTTCTAATGGTATAAAGCTACGTAAAATTTATAAATGGCATTTTTAGACGCCCCCAATATGATCCCAATTTAATGGTGACGCCACTACAATGTTATATGGTGACATTAGCTGTCAGTGTCATAGGGATCAAGGTTCGCCGCGCCGACTATACTATTTGCCATAAAAAGAGTGAGTAAGACATCGCTTCTGTTCGGTGTTCTTAAGGCCACGAGTACCACGACACCACAAGCCATTTTAAAATAGCACTTGATTCTGTTATTTTATCTTAAGCATAATAGCACGTCTCTAGTGAGCAGTCATTCTCTGTTCTCTATGACATTCGCAATGTCATACTGTGGTCATACTCAGCTGTCAACGTCAAGTAGTCAGCTGTCACTGTCAAAGTGACAGCATTGTTTGGCGTTGTTGGTTGTTTTTGTATGGATTATTCTTGGACAAAACGAAAATCGAAAATCAACTAAACTACCAAATAAATCGAGTCAAATCAAATATTGAAATAAAAGAAATAACAAATACGAACTTCCAGCATGGCAGACGACTTCATTCCACTAAACCAAAGCACCCCTGTGCAAGCAAGGTGGCAAGGCCAAGGCAAAACCCAAAATAATCAGAGTGGATATCAAAACAATTGGCAACAAAGGAACCAGCGGCGACGTGGACAATATAACCGATGGGGAAATAACTCTCAATATAACAATAGCTTTGGGGTAAGTAGACACAAAGTAACATTTTCTCTAATGGGCAAACATAACATTACCCCTTGGGCGTATAAGACTGGCAAGGCGTTGTATGTTGGTTAAAGTAGCCAAGGGACCCTCTTTTTTAATTCACACATAACCCAAGTTAACTTGAGCTTAATGGTTAAGGTGATATCGGACAATTTGCTTAAGGGAATGTTATTTTGTCATTCGCCAGCTCCTCAATTATCCTCATAACCTTTACCTTCCAGTAAATATGATGGAACTTCCTCATTAAAAAGTCACATTTTAAGGATTTTATTGATTTATAATCATTTTTGCAGAGTGACTGCAACAGCAGTAGCTATGGCCATGACAACAAGAGCAACATCGATCCTTACCTGCATCCGTCCATGTTGAAAGACCCATGGGAACACTTGAGGCAACAAAAACAATGACAAGGCTAGACCATTAAAAGTTTATACTATAAGGACTGCATAGTTTTAAACATAATTTTTAAGATTGGTGTAGTTATTTTATTTAATGATGACTATGTTTGAGTGAGTGCACACATACTTATTGTTATGGTGTGGTTGGCACTCAGTCTCAATCGCAATATGGTTTACTATAGGCACAAATGTGTGAATGCTTGTGGGTATATTTATTACTGCACCCAAGGCTGAACTGTCATCATGAAATAGAACATCTTTATCTTTGTTTGCATATAAATTTTAAAACTGAAGGCTTATTGGTGGAGAGTTGAAGGGAAGTGTAATGTTTTCTAAAATAATATTTTAAATATTATTTCAAAGTAGCTTTATTCTCGTGAATTTGTCCGCATGGACTATACAAATTTCAAACCCCTATTTCACCCCATTAGGGTTTGAATTTTTAAAAATCCTTTTTTAGTGGATTACAAATTCATAATAGCTATCTGCATGCCGAATTTCAGCCCAATCCGTCCAGTTGTTTTTGCTGTGCGTTGATAGATCAGTCAGTCAGTCAGCTTTTCCTTTTATATTTTTAGATAATGTAAAAATTATCTGAAGCAAAATTACTTTATTCAAAATAAGTTTGTAATCAAATCTGCAAGACTGTTGGCAATATTATGTCTTTGGGAGCCTATTCTTGTACTATTTATTGACTATGACAGCCAACAAGCATTTTTGTAGAGTCTTCTGCTCTTGCACATTTTGTATTTTTTATCTTACTGCGAATTTTATACCCCATGTAATATGAATGTAACATAATATGGTATAATGTCATCGAACCATATTTATGTTTATAAAATAAAATAATTAATGTGATTCTGTAAATAAATAGTTAAGTTTTTGACTCTGTTTTGAAATCCTTAGAGATACTTATTTCATCCTTGCAGACTCAAGTGGCGCTTCATTTGCCATGAAACAGAAGAATATCTTCACATAACTATTCAAGTAGGCACAAAACCTACACAGTGAGTGGGTACACAATCAACCAAGCCCTAATCCACTTGATCAGTAGGTCACTCAGCGAACTTGTACAGTCAAAGGCTGAAAGTCGTTTAGAACCTTAATGATCATATTCGCGTGGCACGGGTATGCACATGCGTTAGATGTGTGTGGCATATTTATAGAAAAGGTCATAAGTGCGACAGATTTTTGATGCAATAGTTTCGCGGAATTGCTACTAGAATTCTGAGGCTGACCACTACATTCAGTTTCATACAAAGTTCAAAAGGTTTTGGCGCATTTTGAAAACAGCGTCTCCACGTTGGCTTGCACTTGCCAAATGGACCAATGCATACTGGAGCCATAACAAAACATCATTTGTGCATTAGGGAACAATGCAAACAGACAGAGTAGAGTGGAGTATTTTTATTCTAATAACTACATCTCAGCTTTAGGTACCTTATACTTTGACATAGGGCCACGCGTCGCGGCCTCTGGCGAGTCTGGACTTGGCGCACTTAAATTGTTATTTAGGACCCTGATCAAATACGCGTATAGACGGCTGGTGTGTGCTGGCCCTTAGAGTTCAGACTAAAATTTGAATGACCATTTTTTCATACATTTATTACCTACATTTACAGTTTTATAACATCACAGTTTTCCATTAAAAACTCAATCTAGCAGTCAATCAAGGTACAAAATGACATTTGGATTGGCCAATAATTGCGGTGCCAACTTTTTTATTAGGGGTCGGTTCAGTTGTTTTACATTAGTGACTTGTAGTTATAGCAAATTAAGCTTTATGGTCACTTATATGTCGCAATTGAATTAAAGCCTACCTTACCTACCCCTAATCGGTTAATACGCGGCGTCGCTAGAATGCCAAATGTTTGTCTAGTGGTACCTAAGTAGCCACGGCCAAAGTTTCCCACCAGATGAGACTTGATACAATTTTAGAAATACTAAATTCCCAATCTCAAATTGCCTCTGTCAAGAATCGAGCCTAGTATCTCCTACTTATAAGACAGCACTTACCACTTCGTTAGGGAGGTCACTGAACGTGGTAAGTGCGTGAATGATGATTGATGACAACGTTGAAATGAGGCAGAAATAACATTCAGGTAGCAAGGAGTAAGGTTGACGGCCACTCTGGCGCAGTGGTAGGCGCTGTGGTCTTACTAGTGGGAGGTCCCGGGTTCCATTCCCGGCAGGGGTTCGGAATTTTATAATTTCTAAATTTCTGGTCTGGTCTGGTTGGAGGCTTCAGCCGTGGCTAGTTACCACCCTACCGGCAAACCCGTGCCGCCAAGCGATTTAGATTTACTGTACGATGCCGTGTAGAAACCAAAGGAGTATGGGTTTAGTGAAAACAGCTGTCATATCCCTTCCAGGGTAGCCCACTTCCATTTTAGACTGCATCATCACTTACCACCAGGTGAGATTGCAGTCAAGAACTAACTTGTATCTGAATAAAAAAGGAGTTAGAAGGACTGACAATACTGCTAGACGCAACGACCTCAAAGTGCTGACGGAGAGTGGGTGGATGAGGAAGGCATAGGACAGTGTGAAGCAGCGGTGGCGCCCTCTCTAAAAGGCCTATGTTGATATGTTTATCAGTGGACGCATATTATGTTATTCAAGCTGATTGATAAATAAATGTAAAAATAAGGGTTTCAAAATATAAAAACATAGGTAGGGAAGATAGTTTCTTGTTAATAGATTTTACACTTTAAATCGGTGGTAGTCTTCAGCTATTCTAAGGGCTTGTAAAGAAGGCCTACCTACATAAGTGTTTGAATCCAAGAATATTCCTCATTCACAGATTACGGAAAATCCAAGTAAAAGCCGTCTAAGTAGGTACTTAACTGCTTACTTAGGTGTACTTTGTATAAAATCAGACCACTTGATGCTTCTCCAAAACTCATGCCAATATAATTCCTTTATGTAACAAATATTACAAATATCTACCAGTTAACTTGGACTCTTTCCAGTAACCTACATTTAAGATTTAAAAAGGAGGACCTACAGGCTACAGAGTTGAGCAATTGAGTTTAGGTCAAAGGCCTATTTTGCTATATAAAATTGGCTAAGTATTTTACATTTTCAGATTTCTTAGCAGTCAGTGAAACTATAGTAAAACAATTTACGAAATTGCCCCAATCAATCAGACCCCACGCTATTTCGAAATTAAGAAAGGCATACCCACATGTTTGCCTACATTATGTACCTACATACCTAATGCAAATAAGTTTGTTTACTTAGATACAAGATACATATTTTTATAAATAACCATAGTATGTTTGCCTACTTTGTATAAATTTTGAGCTCTGTTCAAATGAAAAATGGTATTTAACTAGGTATGATAAAAATGTACCTAGGTTGTATAGGTAGAGTCATTTGAGTGACATTGATTTTATTTGTCTTTGCTAGTTTAGACCATATAATATAGACGAGAGAAGCTTTTGCTGGTCTCAAAGGTTCCTTTCTATGCTTTGCAATGTTTTTCAGTGGTGACCTTTACCACCCCCGCAGTTTGACTAAACAATAGTTGGGTCGAGACGTAGAAATTATTTAGGAATCAGAACCGATTTTGTAAGGGTGTCTTTCAAACAGCAAGGTAGGTACATGTATTGCGAGTGGGTGCGTAATTGGCGTGAGTTTCATGAAAACATGTTTGAACTTTGACCATAAATAAATAAAGCAATCTTATTCGTGGGTTTCGATTATCCCTCGCTAAGCACCCTAGCAGTACCTATCAAGTACATGCACATACCTACGTCACGGTAATGGTATGTAATATTACCGTGCCTACGTAGTGGATCGGTAGCCCAATCGTGGCAATTTTGCGTTTTGCTGTATTATAGGTACTTATATCTAGGTACCTACCAAAACAAATGAATAAACTATCGAAGTTTAATTTTTCTTCCCAAATGTACACAGTTGTCAACAGTCGAGGTAGGTACCTACCTATTTCATAATAGGGTTAATTCATGATTTTCAAGCTCATATTAATTCTCCCTTTGCCCTTCAAATGACTGTTAATTTTAATTCTATTAGCTGTAGCTACGACTTCAAATTACTGCAGTTTATATTATTAGGTACCTATGTCAGAAATGGGTCCGAAATCGGTCCTACTGGTTAATTGCCCAATATGTTAATTTCATGCGAGGGAGAGCTTGTTACATGGTTGCAAAGTGCGTTTCGAAACTATGTTCCTCATTCGTGCGGTTTGAACAACCCTTTGTGTAGAGCCGGAACATTCCAACTTTAGTACAACTTTAGTAACTACCCTCAGTATCTACCCATTGATAGCAAGTATACCAATACCTATCTAGACGTAACTTTTTTAAGTAGGTATATTAAGAATCCGGCATTACTCATTAAAAAGTTAGGTAACTTTTAGTATAGGTAACTTATAGAATTTTTGATTTATTATGTAGTTGGGTAAGTAGGAATTCTATTTGTTTACATTTTCATGGCATGTTAGTAATAATTTAAATTTTCCTATTTAATAGGTAATTACTGTTTTATGATAGGAATTAAATGGGCAGGTGGACAGGTTTAAAATTAGCTATGGTCGTCCAGGCAACTTTGTCGGTCCTTTTTGTGGTTTGCAAAGTTTACGTTTACCTACCTACTTAAAAATTAATGCATTTACTTCTGAGCGATTAGAAATCTCATTTTGGCCATAGTAACCTTGTGCTGATTTTATGTTACCTAGGGCTCAAGAAATTATCTGTCTCTATTTCAGTTTTAGTTGCAACTTACGACAGTCACTGATTCTGTAAATCGCCATAATCAGTACCTACCTAGGTATACTTACACATCATGATACCATTCGGAGAATTTTCTGAGAACATAGTTTCACTATCCCATTAACCACTAAATGACCAGGTGCCGTAACGTTCTTCTACATCATTAGTTCTACGAATCCGTAGGAAATTGCTACGCTTTACGTACGGATATTTTTTCCTTTTTCGTCTGAGTTTTTTAGCTTAGACATAGCAGTTTCAAGACATCAGTTATGTGTTAGACATAAGATTTCCACAGAACACGGTCTTGTACTATTTATGTCCAGCTGCTTACAGCGAGTCTCTTGAGGTTTTCCATATTACCAATTGGGTCTTTCTATGTAGGTACCTACTACGTACATAGTACCTCGTATAACAGGGCCTCTCCTTTTTCTTCAGAGATGGGTAAATTGAGAAGTTTATCAATCAAGCAACGTTTATTTGTATTTTGAGTACCTACAAGGATATAACTTGCAAAGGGTCACAAAGTTCGTTTTGAACAGGGATCCCCGCCGTGTGGTTTTGGTCGGCCTTTTGTGTGGTCGCAAAAGTTATACTTTACTGTAGCTTATTATCCTTAGGATATGCTTAACTTTTGCCCTCTTATTATACTTTCTCCTGCATTAGGGATGTACCCAATTATTAAATTTTAAGATCTGCTGTATTGATTGTGGTTTAGATTGAAGGCGTAGCTTTTGGTTTAATTATCTCACCTATTTTTTTTTAAACAATAGGTTGTTAAAAAACCTAACCTAACCTAACCTATTGTTAGCAATACCTACCAATAGCTTGGATGAATTATAATAATTCGCCCAAGCTATTGGTAGATCCTTGACATTCAGTATTTCTCTTACGCGTTCCATATAAAATCCGGACAGTTGAATAAATAATTTGATTTTCGTGTGCCTTATCAGCCGCTATCGAAATGTGATTAAAAGATCGTCTGGCGGTTGCATCGGTATAGCGGAAGCTCGCACCGAATAATCGCATCGATCGCCAAAAAACTAACCCACATACGCACTGGCAGCGTAGCCGGAATTATTAATCGTGAGGAGTAAAGTGTGGGGTGGCGAGTGGTGGCGCGCGGTGGTGTGTGGTGGTGTGGGGTGGTGTGGGGCGGTGGCAGCGCGCAGGCGCGGGCGGGCGGCGGGCACTCCGCGAGGAAGGCTCGCGCGCTCCGGCCGCGTTCGAGGCGCGAGCGACCGCGATGCGCGTGCTGCCGGCGCCGCGGCCGCTCCCGCAAGCGCCGCGCTAACCTGCACCGATGCAGTGGCGAAAACTAACCAGGTTGAAGTCTTCGCCGGGCGGACAGTCGCGCGCTCGGAGGATGCTCTGCTGCGGCCGCAGGAAGGTATGCGATCCGATCGATAGCGCGCGCCGAAACCGTCGCCCCTCCCGGCCCGCACGCCGACGCCGTTCGACGACCCCGCTTAGCAAGGCCTCGCTAACTAAGAGCCTGTGAATTTTCCTGGACCTACTCCCTATTGTCATCACGCCCAATTACGATTGTATGTTATGTGTGTGATAACGAGAAAGGTTCTACGATTGGCATAATGATGTTCTTTCTGTCTTGTTATTATTTTTGGTTTCAAAGACCTATCTTACTACTCATACTAGTA
The DNA here is from genome assembly GCF_905333055.1 of Maniola jurtina. Taxonomy (NCBI): domain Eukaryota; kingdom Metazoa; phylum Arthropoda; class Insecta; order Lepidoptera; family Nymphalidae; genus Maniola; species Maniola jurtina. The sequence continues at coordinate 4,063,612 of NC_060035.1, read as the reverse complement.
GAATATTCTCAAGTAGATAGGTATCTTATCTATTCCTGACGCAAATATCTATTTAGACCGTTAAAATAGCTTGTTTTAGAATAGTCATATTAAGGCTATCGTTGTCAACGATCCCCCGTCGATTTCCTACGTATGATATTATTGTTCTTATCTCTATCTGCCCTGGTTCGTGCATTCTCGGTTCCTAGATCGGTACATTTGTGATAACCAAATTTCAAATTGCTGTGATTGGCTGAATTTACCATGTTCTTGCTGCGACAGTGAGTTTGAGCCACTAGCGGAACAATGTTAGCCGGTCAGAAATGATTGCAATTAGTCAACCTGTTTGACGTCCGTGTTCTGTTTTCGATTACAAAAAAGAAAAAATTGTTGTTGCAATCATCAATTTTAGCAAATAGTGAAAGAGAGTCGGCCAATCAGAGGTCACAACTACCGTCACACTTTCTGTCACACTATGGCAGTAGGCATACCGAGTAATGAAAACAATTTTTCATTCTGTCTAGGTCGAAGTAGGGTTGCCACCTGGCTCTTTTTGATTTACAGGCTACACGATCAAAAATACGGGGTTAAGATTTGAAGAAATTTGAAAATTTGAAGTATTTGAAGAAATAGGCGTTGGTTCTCTCTGAAATGCATGGAAAGCCTATTTAGATATTTCAGTTTATTTGTAAGTTTTGTATTTTTTCTCTGTATGTTGCCGTGTCTTGATTGGTGAACTGTGTTTGCAATGTGGTTTTAAATAAAAGATTTATTTATTTAAATAGCTTTTAAAAACTCTTAGTGTTGTAAAGCAAAATGTTATACATTTCATGCATACAATCTTCTCATTTCAACTTAAAATTACATTTAATTCGTAATTCCACCTTCACAGTATCAATACTATGGCCGTAGCCAGGAATCGATTGCGGGAGAGGTTTTATTAGGGCCGGAACTGAATCCTGTCATGAGGAAAAAAACATTCGCTCAACTTTATGGGCTAATTACCTGGTTAGTGGAATTTCGCCTTTCAATTTGACAGTGAGATAAAATACAACAATAAAAAAGCGCGAGCGCAGTGAGCGTAAGTGTTTTTGGTTCAATACAGAAAAAATTAAAGTGAAAGGGAAACGAGTTTAGCCATAACAAGATTTTATTTTTAAAGCTTCCTATCCATACTAATATTACGAATACGACAGTATATCTATTTGCCTATCTATTTGTTACCCTTTCACGGCCCATCTTCTTTACCAAAATTTTGGTACTTACTATTCAGAGGTAACTTGCATCCCAGACATTTTTTTTAGGCGGCTTTTTAGCCCGGAAAATCCCCCACGGAATTTTTAAAAATCTAAATTCATGCAAACGAAATTGCGGGGTTTACACCAAGTAATAGAAATTCAAAGCGCGAGTGAAGTGACCGCGAAATGTTTGATATATTTCCAAAAAAAAAAATTGGTAAGCAAATGCAAGAAATAGTGTAAGTATTATTTTAGGCTTAGGTTTTTGACGGCTTCCCAGGCGCAGTCGCCATTTCAAAATTTCTGGTCTGGTGGGAGGCTTCGGTCATGGCTAGTTATATGGTTAGTATGGCCCTAACGGCCAAGAAATTAGACTGCAAAATATACAATTTTTGCAGTTTCCACGTCAGTACCTGTCGAATTTTTCTAACAGTGTAAGCAGCAGAGCTGAGTTTACCATCAAGTGTTGATATGTGGGTGTTCCATAGAAGCTTTGCATCTAACATTATACCGAGAAACACGGGGTTCTCCTTTATTTTCAACATATGATTATTTATCAATGAATTTATGTCATTTAAGGTCCTGGTATTGGGCAGTGTGAATTCAACACACTTAGATTTCTTTGCATTTGGAAGTAAATTGTTAGCAATAAATCAGAGAGTGACCTGTGATATGGCATTACATATAGTATACATTGTCAAAAATTATAATATTAAAGCTGTGCGTATTGCGTGAGGAATAGGTTGCAAGAGAGTTGCAACTTGCAGGGTTTGATGCATGCGCTATTGCCAGCAAACATGAGACATATTTTTATCTACAGGCAACGTCTGAGTAGGTAACGCATACGTCTAACGTAAGTTGAAATGTACCAGTGTATTTAGTTAGACCTATTGACAAGTTTGGAGTTGGGTGCAGTCTAAATGTGGCCCGTGTGTTTAGACTGTCAGTTTCTGTCAGTTTCACGTGTCGTCCCCCGCACTTCACCACCCCGCTTGCACAAATCGAGACAGCACGAAATTTTCAAGATTTCTGGGTGTAATTTCTGGTTTTCGTAGTTCCCACATAATTATAACAATATAAAATATATAACGATAATTTTTTTACTACATAATATTCATTAAATTTTCTAGGTCTGTGGTTTTTCCAAATTTCATTAAATTGCTTCGTTGTCTAGAAAAACGAGCACAAAGTTGGGCCTTTTTTTAAAGAAAAATACAAATCTTTGAGCCCCTGTAATTTTAAAACTACATATTTTTAGAAAAATCTAAAACACCACAGACACAGATATTAGTTTCTAGACTATGTCTGCAAAATTTCATGGACTTTGGTTGCTTAATATTCAAATGAAATGGGAACTACGATTGTATGGAGTAAGTGACGGAGACAGCCCTGTTAAGAAAAAAAATACTAGGTATCTATGTATGAAACTATTTACATGGCGCCAAATTACAAGATAGGATTCACAGAAATCTTGAGTTAAAATGGCATCCAGTAAAAGCGTTCTAAGTTCAGACAGCAGGCAGTGCTTTTATTGATCAAGTATAAATAAAGCACCTCGCAGCAAATTGTCTGAAAGCCTACGACTTAAGCGGCTTTGTCGGAACTTACAAAGCGTTTCATATTTCCCTCGCGCAAACAAAATCCTCATACCAAGCACACATTCCCCTTGAATATGCTGTATTGACTTTTATAAATTGCTTTCATCAGATTCATTGAGTTAAACGCTCATAAATTGTATTAAATTAACGCTCGTAGAAATTAGGGTTGCTCGTGAGATATCATACGAGTATAGAGATAGGTAGGTGCCTATCTCGCCATCTTGTCGATATTTTATCATGCGCTAAGGAAGAAGCTATTAAAATGTGTAAATTTGATTTTATTCTGCCGGATGAAATTATGTTAGGAACATATTGATGCTGCGTGAAGGTATCGAGTATGATATTTAATACTTATAAGATATTTGATTACCTAAGTTAGGTACTCGTAGGTACCTAGGTGCAATGATAAAATTATGCATGCATTATCCATACTTAATATTATAAATGCGAAAGTGTGTCTGTCTGTCTGTCTGTCTGTCTGTCTACTACGTTTTCACGGCCCAACCGCTGAACCGATTTTAATGAAATTTGGTACAGACTTGGAATACATCGCGGGGAAGGACATAGGCTACTTTTTATCCCGGAAAATCGAAGAGTTACTACAGGATTTTAAAAAACCGAAATCCACGCGGGCGAAGCCGCGGGCATCCTCTAGTTAGGTATATATTGTAGGAAATCTGGAAGACTTCGTTGTTCTTGGGATGAATTATCTTCGTCTATTATGAAACGTCCACTTTGTACCTTTGTAGCGACTACCATCACCGGCACGGAAAGCAGATACTTCAGAGAAAAACCCCGGTACGAAATTTTACCTTCGTTATCATCAGAGCTGAATGCAAAGCCAATGGCTTCCATGTATATTTGACACTAAGAAAATCATCATTAATAAGCTCAATTTCTTTACTTGAATTATGAAATAGTACTGACTTGGCACTGGAAAACGCCATACAATAAGAGAAGAGTACCTATCTTGCGCAGAAAATGTTTTATTAACCCCCGACCCAAAAGAGGGGTGTTATAAGTTCGACGTGTGTATCTGTGTATCTGTCTGTGGCATCGTAGCTCTTAAACTAATGAACCGATTTTAATTTAGTTTTCTTTTGAAAAGTGGCTTGATCGAGAGTGTTCTTAGCTATAATCCAAGGAAATCGGTTCTGCCGTTTGAAAGTTATCAGCTCTTTTCTAGTTACTGTAACCTTCACTTGTCGGGGCTGTTATAAATTTTTAATTTACACTTGTTGTTCCTCTGGTTTACAGTAGATAAAGAATAAGATTTATTTATTTCATTATAACATTTACATAGTAGGTATATAGACAATTATTATATAGGAAGTCTCTATCTGCGCTAGGATAACCGAGGATTGGAACTTCCAACTTGATTTATAGAATGAATGGAAGTAGATGTAAAGTTTGTTGTAGATAAGTTGTTACTTATTTACAAAATGCCTTGTATACAAACATGTTGATTAAATGGAACGATGTAATTAATTATCACCATGTGGGCCTATTTAGGCATTTGGCAATGTCCTTGGCACTACGATTGCATGTTATGAACAGGATCACATAACTCGATCGTCAAACTGCGAGTTAAGTAATGTATCTAACTAGGTGATAGCCTAGTGAGCGATGACGGCCTAGTGGTTAAGACGTCGGTTTTCAAGCCCGGGGGCTCGTGGCTCAATCCCGGACACCTCTAACTTTTTGGGAGTTATGTGCGTTTCAAGAAACGAAATAGCACTTGCTTTAAGAGGGCTCTCTCCGTCACTCGTTTCCACTCGTTTCATACAATCGTAGTTCCAATTTCATTTGTATATTAAGCAACCAAAGTCCATGAAATTTTGCAGACATATTCTAGAAACTAATATCTATGCCTGTGGTTTTCCAGATTTCCGTTAAAATATTCGGTTTCAAAGTTACGCGGTCTTATAAATTCGCATACAAATCTTTGAGCCCCTGTAATTTTAAAACTAAATATTTAAAAAAAATCTAAAACGCCACAGGCACAGATATTAGTGTCTAGAATATGTCTGCATAATTTCATGGACTTTGGTTGCTTAATATTCAAATGAAATTGGAACTACGATTGTATGAAACGAGTGGAAACGAGTGACGGAGAGAGCCCTGTTAAGGGTGAACGAAAACATCGTGAGAATGCATGCCTTAAGAGTTTTCCATAATGTTTTTAATGAATTTCAATTAAACGATGGACCTATAAGTATCTCGTAAGAAATTTTTATTTTCCGGGATAAAAAGTAGCCTACGTTCGTCCCTGGGATGTAAGCTAACTCTGTACCAAATCTGATCAACATCGTTTAATCATAATCGGAAAACCTAGCAGACAGACAGACAGACACACTTTTGCATTCATTTGCAATATTAACATGTATTTTATACGTAGGCAGGCATGTTTACTTTATGAAGTGTTAGGTACCGCTGAGCTTCTTGCCGGTTTCTTCTCAAAAGATTCTTTTCCGAACCCGGTAGTAGGTAGAGTCTTGACATGTCGTTTAAGAGCGTGTAAAGTAAGTAGGCCTACATGAAATAAGTAAAATGACTCTGAGCTTCAACCTGCTCTTATGTAACTTCAGTGCTTTTATATAATCTCAGGCTCAACTCTCTGTAAAATTATAACCTTTGATGTGAAATAATGACATAAACACAGCGATATAGGTCAATCGTACTGTATCAGGGGGAAAATTGTGAATACACTCACCCTCTCACCTACTTTCTGGCCCCTTCTGTGCTTTTTATGTGAATGTAAACATTAATTAGTGCTTTAAACCAAAATTGCTGTAATGAGGTACAAAATAACAGGTAGGCACCAATAAATAAAATAGGTAACTACTTTTACGTTATTATATCAAACCTATTTATTTCGAAGTTTTAAACTACGCTTGCTCAAGACTTTGAATAATTTGCGAGATTTGACAAATAAAAATCCTGCATTGGTAGGTATCACGCATGATGCTAGTTAGGCAATAGAATATGAATAGAATTACATATTTCGTGATAATTACACTGACCGACGGATGGCTGAACGGACAGCGGAGGCTTAGTAATAGGGTCCCGTTGGCACCCTTGGCGTACAAACTACGGAACCCTAAAAAAAGTTCTAGGCGTCACTTCGCTCCGTCTGTGACGTTGCGTCAAAGGAGCTCCGGGTTTCGATACGGTAGTTATAAATATGCTCAAAAGCTTCTTTTTGGGACGCCCCTGAACGGCACGATGGACATCCAAGCTAAGATCTGCTTCTTACTTCTGTTAATCTGTATACCTACTCACAATATGTTAGAGCGGTAAGAGCCTAGTAGTTCAGACGTCAGCCTCCTGTTCGGGGGGTCAGAGATTCGATCCCGGACAGGCATCTCTAACTTGTCGGGGCTATGTACGTTTTAAGCAATTAAAATATCACTTGCTTTAAAGGTGAAGGACAACATCATGAGGAAATCTGCATATCTGAGAGTTCTCCATAAGTGTGTGAAATCTGCCAATCCGCACTTGGTCAGCGTGGTGAACTTTGACCAAACCATTCATTCATTCAATTCAATTCATCCATTCATTTTATCAGACCCGTACTCAGTAGTAGACTGGTGATCGGTTGATGATGATACTGTTCTGCTTCTTACTTCTGTTACTTTGTATAATCAGAAATTACTGGTTAGCTTAGAAATCAAAGCACAAACAAATATATCTACCAGTACCACTTATTAGTGCCCAGCACTGGATTTTAAATTACATATTAAAGAGTCAAGAGGAAAGTAGGTCATGGTTATATGACTATTGCACGCCCTCATTTCTCTTTTATCAACAAAAGATGAAAAAACTGAATTGATTCAAACAGTTTTTCAAAAGACTTTTGTTATCTATGCGATAGTATAATGCAAGGTTTTTTTAAGCTTGAGCATAAAAATATCTACTTCATATTTTTTGGTAGTTTCTTTATTACAAACATTTAGTTTTTAAACATGCTCATTGTCCACATTAAAGATGATAAATACTTACTCCATTTTCCTTTAAAAAAAAGCAATAAAAACTGTTCTGAAGCCGCGATTACACCAGTAAGTTTTACAAGTTTTATTCACGTAAGTATAGCTTACGTAGGTAGTTAATTGACATCTAATTAACAGCATTAATAATGTATATGTACTTATATTTTACATTAGTAAAAAATAATTACACAACAATAATGCAGTTATTGAGACTCAATTCTTGGCCAAGTCGGAAAATGTTGGTCGCTGCAACCGTGCGCACTGGGCGACCAGTAACCACGATCTAGAAGCAGTTGCAGCTTTATTGCATTATTTTGTATTGTAAAAAATAAATTACACATTAGTGATAATGAAGGTCTGTTTCACTGACACGGTCCGCGCATGATAAATCGGATAATTTATCGCAACAGGCTACGGCACAGTTTAGGGTAAACCATATCTACCTACCTATTGAACCTAGGTATATTTACTAGATGATGCCCACAACATTGTTCCCGTAGAATTGGACTTTTAAAAATCCCGTGGGAAACTGTCATTTTCCGGGTTAAAATAAAGCTTATATCACTCTTCAGGTCTTCAACTAAGTATATCGATGCAAAATATCACGTCAATCCGTTGCTCCGTTGCGGCGTGATTATAATGTCCTTAAAAAAGAATTAGAGGAAATAAAGTACCTATCTATTCATATACGAATAATATTTATTTCCCGGGTAGATTTTTCAATCGTCAAAAAACTTTTATCTGAGGAATCAGTTTTTGTATATGAAAAAGATATCAAACGTCAAAATTCGTCTGTTAAAGTTATCTGGCTGGCGATTGAAAAAAATCATTAGGTAAAAGGTAGGCAAGCAAAAGTTATCATGTTTAGTTTTTCACATTTTTTTGGTTTCTGTCTAATAAACTATTTCACAAAGGGTATTGTTACATGTGGCTAGGTACCTACCAAATAAATGATGATATTATACAAAGAAGCTAAATCGTGTAATTTTCCTTATGGACTCTCCCAAAAAGGTCTCACAAAATGTCAAGTGCCATTTACAAAATCACTATTCAAATAAAAGTGTCACGCGGCAAGGATCAATCAAAGCGTTAGTAATTCAAGCGGTGCCGTGATTACGAGTTACGGGTTTCCAGACACGCCCCTTATGCCTACAACACTACTTTACTTTGTGGCAAATGAGTGTTATTCATCGTGTCATTCTTCAAGGTTCTGTAATAGTTACATTATTTGGTGTTCAGTAAGTGCCTATTAAAATTGTAAGACTGATTTTTATAAATTGACGTGAGCTACACTTATATTATTTAAAAAAGGGTGTCAAACTTGGAAAATAATAATAAGACTTCTGAAACTGTAGGTAGGTATAGTAGGTATAGTGCACGACAGATTGAGATGGCAATCGGAGTATGACGCGGGGGATCGCCCCGTACACCCGCACGTCCACCCGCAGCGACTCAGTGCGGGAGGTGTGCGGGTGTGCGGGGTGTCCCCACCCCGGTTGCCATTTCAACCTGTCAAATTCAAATTCAATGATTTATTCAATAAAATGTAGGTACAATATGTTGAAATAATGTCTGATGAGCCTTATACATTTTACCACTATAACTGGTGTTTGAATATTACCTTAAATTAAATTAAATACAAATAAAAGTCAAGACTAAAATATTAAGTAAAGAAAGACATACATAGACTTTACACAAGCAAATTATAAAATAATAGTCACGGATTATAGGTACCTTACATAAAATAAGGCTGCGATTACACCTGTAAGTTTTGTTCACGTAAGTAGCTTACGTAATTAATTTACAACAAAATACGTAAGTTAATTGTGTGTAAAACTTGCAGGTGTAATCGCGGCCTAAACATAAATAGATACGAGTAGGTAGTGTGATCTCCAGTTGTGTTTTTTTTAATAAAAATTTCATAAATTTCAAATTTCAAAATTCCATATTTTATTTAATAAAAAATCGGTCAAGTGCGAGTCGGTCTCGCACACGAAGAGTTCCGTACCGTTCCGTAATGGCAGCCATTTGAAATTTTTATAATTTGACAATGAAAATACACATTCTGTGAAAATTCCAACACTCTACTTAATACAGTTCACGAGATACAAGCTTCTGACAGACAGACGGGCGGACGGACGGACAGTGGAGGCTTAATAATAAGTCTCCTTGATACCCTTCGGCTAGTACGGAACCATTAGAACAAAGATTTAATGCGTTCGCGTCGCTAAAAGATTAATACTCGAGGGGTAGATTGCCAATGATTTTATTTTGCAATGGAAAAATAGATAGCAATCTAGCGCTGACTGCTCTGTTAAGTAGATCATCGTACGATTAGCAAATAGGGCTTCATTGTTTACTAAAATATTACCACAATTGTGTAATTCTTTTCAATCTAAATAAGTACTAGGTATAAAATAGGTATTAAGTATTTGCAAAACGACCCCACTGTGGCATCTATCCGGACTTTACCCTACACCTACTAAACTAGCGGCACGCTATGATGGCCGGTTTGACGTTTGTCCGCTCATGAAGTTCCGTATTAATTGATAACGACTTTGAAGGAAATAATTGTATTACTTTATTGACGATAGTGATGTGCAGAGATTCATAAATTTTATCGAATGTAGTTTTAGGTTTAGGACTCAAAATTTATTTATTAAATTGATTTCTTAAATGTATACAAGTGTAGAAAAATCAGTTTGCACCATTTAAGGGGTGAATGTACTTGTGAATATGAACAATTTTCACTATGTGGACAAACCTCTGAAATCGCAAAAAAATATCAATAAATTTTTAAAAATGGAATCTAATACGATCGTCACATAGGATCGCTGGCTAGCACAACTACTACCTCCGGCAAACTCGCGTCAATGCTCAATGCAAAACAAAGCAGTTTCGAATTGACGTTGCTTCGAAAAGTATAAACTGTCAGTGCAATGCGATTGTGATATAGTTTTGACCTGGCTTTGGATTTCAAATATTGATACTGCATTACTGTTGACCCTTGCTCGTTAATTTGGACTCTGTTCAAGCCCTTTGTTGTGGATTTCGTCGATATGACCGAACGTACGCAGAGAACTGTTCTAAATAGTCAGACACGTGAGTTCGTAATACGCCTTCGTAACTATTTCGATCGTGAAGCTCAAAATGGAGGGCCAATTTTACCTATAACGTCAGTGGTTGAACGCGTAGCTGATGCGCTTAATATTGGACAACGAACTGTTGGACGGATAACTAAAAAAAAATATGGCGAGACTGGCACAGAAGAAAATAAACTTCACACACCAAAAAAGAGAAAACGAGCAAAACCAGTCGTAGGCATCGATAGCTTTGATGCCGATGCTATCCGAAGACATGTTTACGGCTACTATTTACAGAAGGAGTATCCAACAAGAAAAAAGTTGGTGCATTCACTGAAGGAAGCTGGATTATTCTTCGGTGGGGAAAGTTCTTTAACGAAGATTTTGAAGACCATTGGATTTCGATACAAAAAATGTAACAAACGCAAAATATTGATGGAAAGATTTGATATAGCGATGGCAAGGTATACTTTTTTACGGCAAGTGAAAGAAATCAAAAATTGGCAAAATGTTGTGTTCTTGGATGAAACATGGCTTAATGCTAACCATACTGTAGGCCGTTCTTGGAACGATGACACAGCAGCATCTACTTCCAAAGTTCCTGTAGGAAAAGGATCGCGACTTATAATTTGTCACGCCGGAACCATCAACGGGTTTGTCGAAGGTTCTCTCATGGCTTTTGCGTCAAAAACCACTGGAGACTATCATGAAGACATGAATGGAGAAAAGTTTACTGAATGGTTTACCTCAATGTTGTGTAGCCTCCCTGAACCATCTATTATAATTATGGACAACGCCCCATACCACTCGATGCAAATTGACAAGCCACCTGCCCAATCCCAAAAGAAAGCTGATATCGTCGCATGGCTTCGTAAAAATGGCGTAGATGCAAACATGAATATGTTAAAAGCGGAATTAGTACGTCTTTTAAAAGAAAACAAACCAACCAAGATCCGATACGTCATTGACGAAATAGCATTAGAACATGGGCACAGGCCACAGAGTTATACGGTTACCGCCTTACCATTGTGAGTATAATGCGATTGAGTTGGTGTGGGCTCAAATTAAGGGATATGCTGCAAGACACAATACAGAACCCCCATTTACCACAAAAAAAATGCTAAAATTATTAGAAGAAGCTTGTGAACATGTGACTAAAGGAGACTGGGAAAAGGTTGTGAATAGAACTGTTAAATTAATAAGGGAAGATTATGAAAGAGATGTGAAAATAGATAATATTATAGAAAACGAACATATAATTATTAATGTATGTGATGATAGCAGTGACGACAGTGAAAATAGTAGTATGGACGAATCTGATTAATTATGGCCTTTTGTGGCACCTTTTTTGGTATCTTTTGTATTCATATGTTTCTTGTGTGCATATAAAGTATGTATATTCATTTTCGTTCAAATATTCAGTTCGTTCAAATAAATTAAATAAACATATACATTTTTGTTTTATTAAACCTATTTAATCAGGTACAAAAACAAAACTTAATTGTTTTTTGTTCGAGAATAAATTGACATTCCACATCACTATTGTAATGTGTCAAACCGGCCATCATAGCGTGCCGCTAGTGTAGGCACAAAGAGTAGGTTGCGTCATATCCCAGTGTTTGGTGTGATGCAGTCAAGCTCTAGCCCCTAAAGTTAAAATAAAAACAACTAGTACAGGAACGTAATATTGTACGTAATTTGAAAGTTTAACGGTTTATTAGAGTGCCCTACAATATGCTACCCGTTAAACGTATTATGAAAATAAAATAAGTATACTATTGAAAAAAATGTTTTACAATACTAAAATAACTTCTTTTTTCATATTTTACTGTGCCCGTGATTATGTTCCTACTTGCCTATAAATGAGACATCTCGAAGGTTCCCGAAGGCTGCCTGTGTTAGATTTGTCGGCTAGCTAGCTTTTTTCGAAATTGGACTTACTTAGCTGGATTGTGTGTCAGAGCTTTCTTATGAGATATTATATGTACATAATATAACCATGGGTCTCATAAGAAAGCTCAGATTCATGCTGCGGGCAATGGGGAGGGTTTTCTAAATCATAATATATCGCCCGACATGCATTAAAAGGCTTCGAACGTCCGCCCACACCTTACGTCACCCAATAGAGCTCCTATGACACCCCCATCTATATCTAACACTAGCATTTTTTTAACCGATTTCGAAAAAAGCGATCAATTTCAACCGATTTTCACGAAGTTTAATTGGTATACATACTAGAGTGTACTAATTAACATCCCGTTGACGGACATGTATGCTATTTTTATCTCGTCGGATTTTAAAAGAACCTAATTCCACATGGAGGTGCATGTGGTCCATAATTCTATCGGGTGCATCATCAAGTACCTACTAGTACCTACCTAACAAAAATATTGGTTTGTACGAAAATGTAGTGAATAGAACGTTATCTGTCTAAGAGTGTGATAACTATCACCCACCCTGACCCATAACCTCCAGATAGACACTTCGAAATGTGATAAAGTGCACTGAGAGGTCGTTCTGAGGGTTTAATGGCGCAAGAAATACTTAGGTCGCCTAACTAGCCGAGTAGTGGCGTTATACGATTATATCGTAAACACTGCATTGGCGGCGGTCGATGTATGGTGTCATAGCCACACTATAGTGTGATAAAAGCTGAGCTGATTCCTAAGTAGTTAGAACTCGCGAGTCGTAGGTATACGGCCATGATCACAGCTAATTGAAAAGAGCAACCACCGAGTTTCTAGCTAGTTCTTCTCGGTACGAACGGCATTTCGAACAAGTGGTAAATAATTTTGACGATTCAAAAGCACATATTCTATTCTATTCTATTATAATGGACGCAGTGACCAGTAAATATCTCAATACGCATTGCGCACTTGGTTGCGACGACCAGCTGGCTGCACAAATTGCTGTCCCACTAGCCATTGCGGCTATATTTTGTATACCTACTATGAGCGTCCGCGCACTGCTCGTGCGACCAAATAAAAAATTTTCAAAAGAAAAATAAAACCGACTTCAAAAACCAAAAACACTAAAAAGTAGAAAATAATTTTTGTTTAGCTACACATGTAATGTACCTAGGTATGAAGTCGAGCGAGCATATTAAAACAAAATTAGAAATCCAAGTGTGAAGCTCGCCCGACTTCATACCTAGGTACATTACATGTGTAGCTAAACAAAAATTATTTTCTACTTTTTAGTGTTTTTGGTTTTTGAAGTCGGTTTTATTTTTCTTTTGAAAATTTTTTATTTCACAATTTTTAGTGGCCCCACTGTACTATAATATGCTATGCCCAGTTAAAACCCTACTGTTTACTAAGCTATTACAGTGATCGCGAGCAATTTGCTCCTATCCATTGAGGAGTTCTGTTCTCCATCTCCGAAGATATTCATCAGATCTTCACCAAATTTATATGGGACCACCTGCACAGTATACCCTTTCAAACAAAAAAAAAATTTTCCAAATCGGTCCAGGGGCCTTTGAGTAATCGGGGAACATACATAAAAAATATAAAAAAAAATAAAAAAAAAAGATCCCGACGAATTGAGAACCTCCTCCTTTTTTGGAAGTCGGTTAATGACGTGTCTTTCTTTATGTATATGAGACGATTTTCTAACAAAGGTTTAAATAACAAATTATTCAATACCGCCTTTTTCTAGCAAATCGTCTCCGTAAACAATCCATACTAATACCTATTATCCTAATTTATACTGAAACGCGAAAACGTGTCTGTTTGTCTTCTACCTTTTTGCGGCTAGTCCGCTGAACCGGAAATTGAAAAAAATTGGCGTAAATATAGCTTGCATTCAAGAGATGGACATTTTTTTTTTTTTTTTTTTTTTTTTCTTTAAATCTGGCTTTACTCTGATTAGCCAATGTCAAGTTTGTGATATTTTCAAGTTATTGAATTTATACAAGTATGGACTCCGTCTGCGCCGGCGCCCGCCGACATACGCGCGGCGCCCCTTTAGAGCGCTTCCCAGTCAGTTCCACCACCAAAAAACACCAACTAACACAAAAACCAGCCACTCTTAACAAAAAAAACACTCCAAACAAGCACAGCACGCGCGCCAGCAAACGCCATCACAGACGAAGTCCGAGATGGACATAATAACGCTACTTTTTACACTGAAGTCTTGGGCACCGGCTATTGGAGGTATATTATCTGTGAACTAAAGCAAATCAACTTTCTCTTGTAATGATAATAAGACCCTCGGGATAACAAGATTTTTTTCTTATACCGAATCGAAATCGAAATATTTGAAAAGTGTATTCATAACTCCACGCTTTTTGTTCCATGGAGCTAAAACAACAAAGGAGTTGTTTGTTCTATACAAAAGATAAAAAGCTCTTGTACGAAAATTCGTCAGGAGGTCTTGTTTGTTTAGTGTAAAAAATTCTTTCTTTGAAAAAAAGTCTTCAAATCTTTTATAATACTTACCGTTCTTAAAATATTAGGTTATCGAATGGACTTAATCATAAAATACTGAGTAGATTAAATACTATTTAATACACTTTTTCAATCTATAATAAAATATATTATGTTTGCGCTTGGCGTGTCTTTCAATAAATGTTAGGTATAGGTAAAAGCTCGAACTAAATTATAAGATTAGATTATATTATAAATCTTAGATTATACTGCAAGAGCCTAGACTTTACTTCGGTCGAGTTTTACGGTAGCATATTAGGTAAGTATATAAAACAAAAATCGCTTGCTTTCGTGATAGGCATATACAAATATAGAATAAACAACTTAAATTATATTCGATACACATATTATTTACTTATATGCGAACATCTAATATTAATGTTATATTGTACCCACATAAGTCTAATTAATATGCCTTGGCTAATAGTAATTTATAGAATTACAAGACAAATTTCAGCACTATATTAACAAAGTTTATTACTTGCTCTGCGGCTAGAGTCTTGTAATTAAAACTATTTCCAAGTTCAGACAATGTTAAACTTAAACTACTCTATGCTGAGCGTACAGTACGACCTACGAATCTAATGACTTGTTTCGAAGTTGCTAAACTCTTTGCTTTACGAGTATACCACCGAGTATAGAACGCAATAGGTCGAGATGGCAATCGGGGTAAAAATGTAAAACGTACGAGCCTAGATGAATCTAATGAGAACAAAATTGCCTAATTTTGTAAACTATTGGGGCTTGAAAGCGTTATCACCCGAAACAATATTTCCAGAATACAAGTGTAAATTAAAAATTTATAACACCCCCGACAAGTGAAGTTACAGTAACTAGAAAAGAGCTGATAACTTTCAAACGGCTGAACCGATTTTCTTGGACTATTCCGCGCCTACGATCCAAAGTATCAGAGTTTTCCAAAACATTTTCAATTTCAAATAAATAATTATGTATCAAGGCAACGTCCATCTTGACAGCTTGACATTTGTCAATTGACATAATATTAAGAACCTAACGGTTATGTAACCTTCTTTTCTACAAGAAAACTAGAAAAGAGCTGATAACTCTTAAACGGCTGCACCAATTTTTTTGGATTATAGCTAAGAACACTCTCGATCAAGCCACCTTTCAAACAAAAAAAACTAAATTAAAATCGGTTCATTCGTTTAGGCGGTACGATGCCACAGACAGATACACAGACACACAGATACACAGTCGGGGGTTAAAAATGTAGGCAAATGCCTATTGGGCTTGCAACTCTCTCTATAAGCGGCTTGAAACAGATAGCATTTTTAAAATTACTTACTTGCGTCGCGGTTTTTAACCCCCGACCCAAAAAGAGGGGTGTTATAAGTTTGACGTGTGTATCTGTGTATCTGTCTGTGGCATCGTAGCTCCTAAACTAATGAATCGATTTTAATTTAGTTTATTTTTGTTTGAAAGTTGGCTTGATCAAGAGTGCTCTTAGCTATAATCCAAGAAAATCGGTTCAGCTGTTTGAAAGTTATCAGCTCTTTTCTAGTTACTGTAACCTTCACTTGTCAGGGGTGTTATAAATTTTTAATTTTCACTTGTATTATATAACTAGACGATAATAGACTTAAATCTTGTGTTTTATAAAAAAGTTATGATATTATATGTAGGGGGAAATCTCAGGAATTAATGGTCCGACTCTAAACATTAAGGCTCAAATTCTCCCAACGAACTAAAGCCTGGCCAAATTAATCAACCACAACTACTTCGTATGTTGTTAAAGGCCTTGTGACAAAGCTACGTATCCAAGTCGAGACATGCCGAACCGCCTGCCGCAGCCGAGTTTACAGTCAGCAACAAAGCTAGGTTTGCATCCGCCCATAGTCGCTTGTAGGTACTGGCAGGTGCAAACTTTGTTGCTAACTGTACTTGCGCCTCTGTTCTCATTACAAGTTTCTGTCTGTTATTAATTTGCTCTTGTGTACAAATGAGTTTCAATTTGATCGTAGTACAATATGTGCTATATTGAACTATACTTTTATGTTAAAAGCCTTTAAGAAATGGAGTCAATGCACTACTCGGCCTATATGTACATTTGGCGAACTTTTGGTACGTGCAGCTATTTTTCCGATTTTTGTGGGTTTTCAATGGATGTAGGACTATAATTCTTATTTCATTAATTTTTCATGCACAATTTCAAAGGATCTGACTACAATTTGCAAGAAGCATTTTTTTTTTTGTAAGAATATTAGCCACGTTAAATGACTAATATTCCCCTTTCTTCTCCAACTAAGCGTCAGGCTTGTGCTAGGAGTAGGTACGACAATAGTGCAACGGGCGGGGTTTGAACCGGCGACCTTTCGGTTTTCAGTCCACTCCTTTACCGGTTGAGCTATTGAGGCTCAATAGCTCAACCGGTAAAGGAGTGGACTGAGTGGAGTGGAGCTCATTTATACAATTGCTATTGCATTCACTTATATACTTAAGATTATTGAACCAATGATGACGTAATTTAAATCCAATTACAGGTTTGGTAGTTATAACGAGAATATACTGAGAAACGCGAATTGTAGCTTTATTCTTCTTTGCCTTCACTACTTTTCCTCCGTTATGAATGTGCTACGCTTGTTTCGTAGATTGCTACGAGACATTGTAGCCAAGTGCTACGAAAAACATAGTGTAAGTCAAGTCATCAAGTTGCAATAGGGGGCTAACCTATCGCCTGAGCTTTGGCTTCTATTCACCAGCTGAAGCGGCTAATTGATATTGGTGTAGCTTAAAGGCTTCCCTTGAGTAGCTTAGGGGTTCGATCAGGCGTCAAAACCGAAGCATTCAGTTCGTAGCTGCCTACTGCATGGAATCTTGAACTTGAATTGTAGCTATTGTAAATAAGTAAATAAGTACAAATATTGTTTATTAGTGTGCTATAAATAGTCAAAGAGTGCGGTTATTAGTATTGTATAAATAGTAACAAATAAATTTGTGTGATTATATTGATTTGTTTTTTTTTATTTAAACCCACTGTTTCACTATTGTAGACGGTGGCTAGATCGGCTAGGTGGTTAGAAGTCTATACCACTCTAATAAGTAAATTTATGAATTACAGATTATGTCCGCGAATTCATCTCGTAGGTTTTTTTTTGATTATCTGGCTAAAACTAGCCTCTGTCTGCCTCCATGATGCAAGCTATTTCTGTACCAAATTTTGTTAAAATCGATTAAGCCGCTAAGCTATGAAAAGGTAACAGACAGACAGACACTTTCATATTTATACTTAGTATTCGTATGGATGAGCGATAGTAGCAGCCAATGTGCGCGCATTCTATAGTACCATGTAGTGTTGATGATTGCAATTAAACAATGACTCAAAACAAGAAATAATGTCTCATACGAGGAATATTACATTTCTTTTACAGGAACTAACTAATGGTAAAATAATTGCTGAATATTTTCGTGTCTGCTTATGGTTTATGCGAGTAGGTACTCGTATTTCTGAAAAGCTACTGATTTAATTTCTAGATAAGAGCGAAAGTGTTTTAATGATGATAAACTTCGTACGGAAGTGTCGTGGCGACGCGGTTGTGATTATGTTTGTTTATTAAAATTAGACTCAATTTTCTGAACTATTAAGCCCGTCCGGACTTTCAGTCTATTTGGATGAATATGAACTCTGTCTATCAGAGTCCAAATAACTTTTGAAATGATGAACACAATAACTTGAAATATGAATAGGTAAGTAGGTATATAGCTCAGAGGCGATTAAAGTTTTGTCTAGGTAAACGGGGTGCTCATATAAGTAAATAAGTGTAAAGGCTTATGAAGCAGCGTTGAAAAGAACATACCTATTGATATTGTCACCAATAGAGCACAAATATATTTAGAAAAAAAATTACGTCGAACATCTATAATAATTTAGAAACTAAAGTTGCTATTGTAGATATTCCAAGTTTATCTCAAAATTAGCTTTAATCTCGAAAGCTGTAACTTTTGTAAAGTGTTGTTGGTTAAATATAAATTTAACTACATATTTAAATATAATAATCTATATAGGCTTTTTAAAAATCTGACAAGAACTCTTTGATTTCCCAGGATAAAATGTAGCCTATGTGTCAATTCAGGGTAAAAGTTATCTCCATTCCAAATTTCAGCCAAATCAGTTTGCACACATTTTCGTATTTATAATATGGGATGGGATTAGTAAGATCATTATCATTCTCTCATCAGGCCTATTAAGCATTCTATTTTTGTTTTAACGTTGCCGAGATTTGCTTTCTATGTCGCATAATTCAATACACGAACCAACATAATATTACCTATTCAACCCAGGATTCTATTATACAATTTCAAGAAAATTGTAATTTCACTGCACTAGACAGTACCTTGGCGGTAAAGAATACTTATTCCAGAAAAAGGAATCCTCAAGAATTCTTTATCGTTATCCAGCACTTAAAGCGACGTATATTTTATATCTATCTAATGCATAAGCTCATGTCGTAAAGCGCTTTATCGCTTTGATTATAAGGTTTCGTTCTCAGGTTCTAGTGCTCCAGTTTTGAATCGTTTGCTCCCGTCAGTGTAGAGCTCTTCGGGGTTCGAGTTGGCACAAAATTTTAGTTCTACGCTTCTCATTAGGCATTGCTCACAGAAAGGCGAGCTTCGAGAAAGAAATGGGGGGAATGGGAGGGGGCCAGTGGGACCATTGTGCTGAGATGGGCGTTTTGTTTCATCGTTCTTTATGTGCTGTGTGTCAGGTTTAATGCACTGGTTAGGAATATGCTTTTGATGGCTAGAAATAAAAATGTGGTGAGCTGGTTATGCTACAATATTGTCGGTCCCGACGCTAGCTTTGTGGACGTCACAAACGCATGATCGACGTAGGTAAGCGATCAAAACGTCGCGTAGGGCAGATTCAGACAAAGGCTTAAACCGTTTGATACAGTTTAGTTAAAGGAAACTAATCGCAGTATCAACAAATTTTAGTTTTTGGTTTGAAACTTATTTGTTGGGCTATTGTTATATTATGTAATTTTGTTACTAAGTACATAAAATAGACAAAGTCAGCACGCCACGTCTCTATATATGAACACGCTAATCGCCGCCTAAAGTGTTTTATTTAGATTTCTTAGCCATAGGTAGTGTTTCGGAGCGGTTTGCCAAAGAGTACTACGGACCTACGAGTATTTATATTCGTGAAGACACTGGTGCAGAGGGTCAGCTAGAAAAATCGTTGACATAGTATCCTACTGAAAACTTAATTAGCTCAGCATTCCGCTTTTACGGTCTAAATCAAAAATTTCATGCGGCCGAAAAATTTACGTTCTAAATCAAAAATTGAACTCTCTTGTTCTTGGCAAGGAACACCAGAATTTGTATTCATAGATCGTACCAAACAGGTTGTAAAACAAAATACTATACAGCTTTTAAACTCTCTTGATAAAATATCAGATGAAACACAACTCATCATGTCGACCTGAAACTGAAACGTAAAATATTTCATTTCACAACTCGTAGACTTAGTACAAGTTTGCATATCTCGAAGATTTCGAGTTTCGAATTATTATAACGTCAGACTACAGTACACTTACAATCAAAGGTTTAAGTAAATACGTCAGTCATCTATAGACAGCGGCGTTCAAAGTGGAATCTCTGTTAAATAAAAATCGGTAAGTAATATTAAATAAACGACTTTAAAACTGCAAAAAGACCCTATTTACTCTAACGGTATGGTATTTTGATGTTCGAAATTTACCAACATCATCGAGACGTCCTAAGTCCAAGGTTGTACTAAGGGTACTGGACTATTATTATTTATGCATTTGCATCAAATCTGGTAATGGAAAACGTCGTCTAAAGAATATTTAAAATATCAAACGTTTTTCGTTTTACCGTTTTTACCTTCATAACGGAGGATAAACACTAAGTCGGAAATCTTTTAATGCTAACTCACTTCCTCTGAGGGGTGGATGATTATTAGGACGGCAGAAGCTTGGCAATTTCAGCGTAGATGATAAATTTTCTTTTTACTATAAAGCTACACAAACACGCCGGCTTCTTTCAAAAGGTCTTCGTTGCAAAATGATGTTATTGTTCCTTGACAATAACACAATTTGGTCAAAAGTTGGAGAGAGAGAAGATGAGCTTTGGTTTGGGTATAATATTTGACTCTGCTCTTTATGGTGCAGTGGTGAATGTTGTGGTATCCTTCCTAATCTTACTAGTATTATAAAGTTGTGAAAGTTTGGATATTTGTTAGTCCTTTACGCCACAATTACCTACTCAAGCGATTTGACTGTTATTCCCTGCACACTTTCAACTTTTTTTGCAAATCGCAAAGTTACATTTCCTGCGGATCCTCCGGTGTCGGAGTGAAACATCCGATCAATGTGTTTTGGAGTATTTGTGCGTTTTTGCGTATTGGTGGTTAGTATTGTTTGCTAGGTGGCTTGCTTTCCTGTATGTTTACCAGTGGGAGGGCGGGTGGTGCATATCCCAGGTTATACGCTGTTTTAGTGGGTTTTTGCTATGGCTTATGGTTCTTTGTAGTTTAATTTACTTTGATTTGGCTGCTAAAGATATGTTCGTTCAAATTATTTTCGTAGAAGTGAAATTCTAAAAGATCTGCCCCATTTTTAATACCACTCTCTCTATATTTAATTAATAAATATATAAACATACCTGCCACAACTTATTAATATATTTAGAAGTTTTTAATTCAGTATGAAAGTTTTCTTGCCTGACCGATTCAATTATTGTAACAAAAGCCGACTAATTAGTAGGCATTCTTTTTCTAAACAATTCAATCATCTTCAGGATATAAGACATTTAAAATAGAGATCTTGTTGCCCTTACCACAAAAGATGATAATTAAAGCTAAATTTGTCAGCATTCCGGAGCAATTATGAGAGGAAAACTGTTGGTTCAGCGGAATTATTAGCCGCCCTGGCTTGATTTATTATCGCAATTATACGTCCGTTACAGATATTTTCCTCGTTATGCCAGATAGAAAAGTTAGGCACCACTTAACGTGTCAGCAGTTTCCTTTTTAACCGACTTCCAAAAAAGGAGGAGGTTCTCAATTCGTCGGGATCTTTTTTTTTTTTTATGTATGTTCCCCGATTACTCAAAGACCCCTGGACCGATTTGGAAAATTTTTTTTTATTTGAAAGGGTATACTGTGCAGGTGGTCCCATATAAATTCTGAAGATCTGATGAATATCTTCGGAGATGGAGAACAGAACTCCTCAATGGATAAGAGCAAATTGCTCGCGATCAGTGTAATAGCTTAGTAAACAGTAGGGTTTTAACTGGGCAAAGCATATTATAGTACAGTGGGGCCACTAAAAATTGTGAAATAAAAAATTTTCAAAAGAAAAAAATAATATAATAAATAAAAAAAAGTAGAAAATAATTTTTGTTTTTAGCTACACATGTAATGTACCTAGGTATGAAGTCGAGCGAGCATATTAAAACAAAATTAGAAATCAAAGAGTGAAGCTCGCCCGACTTCATACCTAGGTACATTACATGTGTAGCTAAACAAAAATTATTTTCTACTTTTTAGTGTTTTTGGTTTTTGAAGTCGGTTTTATTTTTCTTTTGAAAATTTTTAGGGATTCGTACCCGAAGGCTGCCAATGGGACCCTATTAACAGGGCTCTCTCCGTCACTCGTTTCCACTCGTTTCATACAATTGTAGTTCCAATTTCATTTGAATATTAAGCAACCAAAGTCCATGAAATTTTGCAGACATATTCTAGAAACTAATATCTGTGTCTGTGGTGTTTTAGATTTTTCTAAAAATATGTAGTTTTAAAATTACAGGGGCTCCAAGATTTGTATGAAAATTTTTAAGACCGCGTAACTTTTAAACCGAATATTTTAACAGAAATCTGGAAAACCACAGACATAGATATTAGTTTCTAGAATATGTCTGCAAAATTAAAAATATTCAAATGAAATTGGAACTACGATTGTATGAAACGAGTGGAAACGAGTGACGGAGAGAGCCCTCTTAATAAGCCTTAGCTGTCCGTCCGTCTGTCTGTATGTCATCAACCGTAATAGGTAGAGCAGCCATGTAAATTTAAAAAGTACATAATCTTGTACGATGGTACGGAACCCTTCATGTGCGAGTTTGACTCGCACTTGACCGGTTCTTTATGAGCGTAGCAGGTGACTTCTTATGCACTGAACTTCGGTTTTCACGTGGACTATAGACTCCAAAAATCGGATGACTGGGAAAAGTGGGCGACAAAATGTAGTTAAACGGAGAAAAACTTATGTGGGACAACGCTAAGTCGAAGAACAGACCAAGGCTAAGTGATCTACTTATAGCTAACTATTTGTTAGTTATACTTATAGCTACTTATAGCTAATGATTTTGCTCGGGCGTTACAGAGTTAAAACGAGACAATTATGTCTCTGACATAAATGGCTCTTGTTTTAACTCTGTCGTGAATCTAAGCAAAGTAATTTGGTTTCATATTGACAGGTTTCTCATATAATTCGGTCACTTTCACCTTCCTACGTTGTTGTTTCTAGGTCACAACACCATCGATATTGTAAAACGAGTTGGTGAAAATAAAAATGTTTTCATCGTAAACTGACAATTTAAAATCGATTAAAAACGTGTTGGACGGGCACCAGCGATTTTCATTAAGCCAAGAAACTTTAAGTGGGCGTGGCTGTCGTCGCTGTAGGCGGCACTAATGATCTGAGACCATCACAGCTCAAATGGGTCCATATTTATAAGCCTATTAAGTTCACTTTGCATCGCAGCATGTAACCCAACAACCATTTTCCGAGAACATGTCAGGGATTGACAGGAAGTTATTACGAGATGGGTAGGTTAGAATATTTGCATTTTAGTCACTGGATACATGTTTCATGTAATTCTTGAGAGCAACACACAGAATACCAGAAGAAGCAAAAGTAGCTAATCTATGCTTAGTAATATTATAAATGCGAAAGTGTATCTGTCTGTTTGTCTGTCTGCTACCTTTTCACAGCCTATTTTGGCAAAAATTACTTGCACCCCAGAGGCAATAATAGGCTACTTTTTATCACAGACACTCATTGAGTTCCCACGGGTGTTTTAAAAATATAGGTAAATCCATGTGGATGAAGTCGCTGGCATCATCCATTTGCAATACAGAGACAGCTTGCATCTTGGTGATTGATGTAGGTAGGTTATTTTTATACCAGAACATCACTAAGTTCTTGTCACCATTCGACTCTGTTGGTATACGTCGAACATAAGCTAAAGTGTGTATTTACTCAGTGCTCACATATTAATCTTGAGTTTTGGCTTGCAAAGGTCGGGTCGTGATATGCGGTCGACCACCTCAAAGACCTTTCATCTGGGCAAACTGTGGGGAGCCCGGGAATAATTTGTCAGCCATTAAGCCTTAAGATTGTATCGACTGTCAAGCAAGAAGTCTCGTATTCGATTCGCTATATCGGCAGATTGTTCCTCGCGTAGATTCATTAGCTTTGAGGATCGTGACTTGCTCGAGATATCACTTTCTTCACATGCTGCCCCATGGCATGTATCTCTACTGGAGACCGTACGAAAGGTATTGAGAAATAAATTAAAAATGTATAACACCCCCAACAAGTGAAGGTTACAGTAACATATGGTTGGCAAAAGGAGAAGCTGCCTGATCAATGTACAGCTCAATCGGTTGAGTAGGTATAGAAAGTAAAATAAAAATAGATTTTGTGTAGATCAGGGGCCTTACTAAGTAGTAATGTTTTAATATTGTTTTGACATTTTCATATAAAACTTGTATGAAACTGTCAAATTAATTAAAACATTAGTAGAGCCCCAGAAACAATCTAGTTAAGTATTAATAATGACTGATGTACAACGAACAGCTACATAGGTAGGTATACTTAGATGCCAGAAAAAAACCCGGTCTGAAGAAGAATAACGATCGATTACTTTACAACCAATCCTTTCATTGAGGCAGTCTTCATAAACTCCACTGGAAATACCCTAAGTATCTGTATGAACTTTGTAGGCGGACACGAAACGAGTTCCAAAAATGTCTTTCGACCACGAGTATGGGGTGACTTTGGCAGTTAAAACGTGTAGGTTCTTACCTACTTACTTACCTAAGTTACTTCATGAAACAATTTTGGAAGTAAAACTTCATTATAAAATTTGCAGGTGTCGGTAAAATTTTAGAAGCTTAGCAAAAAAGAGTTTAATATAGGAGGTAGGTATCTAACTATAAAGAAACTATAAACCATAATATCTTCATCCTAGCACGTATAGAGCAATAAGATCGCAAACCATAATTATTTTTTTCATTACACCCTATGACCCTACTATCATAAAATTTAATTGCTTACTTGACCTTTCCATACCATTTCATGGTACTAGTTTAATAAGTGGAATATTTAATTTTAAATCCATGTGTATTGCCTCGGTCGACATCATAGACTAAAATGAAAAGACGGAAAATAAACGGGGTAGGTACTAGAACATGAAGCCGGCTTAGAGAAGCCGAATTCAATAAACTAAACCGGATTGCGAGGTGGTGCATATAATAAATGTGCAGTGCACAAATACTGGGTTAGCTTTTCATGATTGAGATGTACGAGTACCTAAAACCGTAATTAACATTTATATGGTTAAAGAAACTTTATTCTCATTAAGAATTCACTTCCATGAGATCCAATATTATAAACAATAGGTATCTTGTTCATATAGTATTGCAATTTTATCCAAGCATACAAATAAAGAAAAGTCCTGACTCACCGGCTGTCTTATCAACCCCAACCCGACCGAAAAGGGAGTCACAATCCAAACCATAAGTTTTGAGAAGACATACGAGCTGACGTTTGAGTCTTAGTTTGCCTCAAGTCAAGATTGCTATGCAAACACTGCGCAAATGTAAATTGAAGTGATTGTGAAATGTATTGATCACCCTCTGGTTTGTAAGAGCTGTCCCATTTTCGCGCAATGATTCCATCTAGAGTTTCCTTTTTCTCTGCGGTAGGTGTCAGTAATGTGAATATATTCAGGGAATACCGCACTAGGTACATTTTGAGGCTTTGTGAGTCAGCGAGGCGATTAAGTGCTTTGTTTCTGGGTAACAGGTGAGTCAGCCCCTTTTACGGGTTACAATTAAGGAACTCTATTTACTAATGTTGGAAAACGCTTCAAGGAGCCTTGTTCATGTTGGCCCACCGCAACCGGCTAATGCACTTGCCCAACCTGTACAGTGATTACATAGATTACTATACGAGTACATCTCTCGGAACGTTAATTAAAGTCGTCCGCGTGGATTTAAGTTTGTAGAAATCCCATGGAAACTCTTTGGTTATCCAGGCTTAAAAGTAGCGTATGTCACTCTCCAGGTCTTTTACCATATCCATGCAAAAAATCACGTCAATCCGTTACTCCGTTGCGACGTGATTGAAGAACAAACTAATAAACCAACAAACAAACACACTTTTGCATTTATAATATGGACAAACTCAGCGAAGGGACTTTGTTTTATAATTAGTGATAGTGATCAGTAAGTAATCTATCTATACATATAATAAAATTGTAGAAAAGTGGTGTCTGTACAATTGAAATATATAAAAAAAAAGTAGCAGGGGTTGTTATTATATCGATGCCGAACCCGAAATTGTAATTAATTTTTTTTGTCTGTTTGTCTGCGTGTTTGTGCACGCTAATATCAGAGACGGCTTATTCGATTTAGATACGGTTTTCACTAATATATTGTAATAAGCTTCACTTAACATTTAGTGTTTATTTCATGTCAATCGGTTCATAAATAAAAAAGTTATGTCAATTTAATGAATCACGGCGAACATTTTTAACGTACAGAGTACGTACTACACGCCTCGCGCCTGAGCGTCCGTGGCTATATAAAGCGCGCTGAGAGCCGCGCCGCTGCCATAAGGAATGCTGCCCGAAAAGTCACTATTCCACGCGAACGAAGTCGCGGGCACAGCTAGTACCTAAATAATTAATATATAAATAAATGAATAAATAAATCTTTTTTGACCATGTTACAAAAGATACAATTATTGAAGTAAGTAAACAATTGTACATTATCTAATTTATCTAACAAACAGAATACCTATGCATCTACTTGAATAATAAACTCGCCGTATTTCACTGCGTCTATGTAATATGCAGCTATACCTAGTGTTTAACTGAAGCACCCTATAAATCAAGTCATTAGAGGCTGCAGGTTAAGCGCTCTGCAGAATATTAATAAGCTTTCATACACGCTTTACCTATAACTTGATAACACTTGATATACCTTGTGGAAGTTGAATGAATATCTAAGTAATAAGGTTTCCTTCTATTATCTGCCTTATTAACTTCTACATTATATTTCTATTATTTTCATCATTTAGCAAAGGTCTGTTTTACTGTTAAAAAAATGTAAATAAGATTTTCTATACATTTTCTAATACCATTGTTTACCATGTTTTTTTTTGCCAACCGATATTAATAATTTTATTTTAGAGCATAAAAAATCCACCCAGACCAAATTACGGTCTACTCACCCGATTTTAAAAGTATTCTTTCTCTTTCACTGATAAATATAGCTACATTATTTCCAAGATGTATAAACTAATATACATGTATCGCGGACGAAGACGCGGACAAAAGCTAGTTTTAAATAATTTATATAAAATATATATTAGAGTTTTTCGTATGATGAAAACCAAATTGCGTTTCGAAAGATGATGATGATGACGATGCTTATTGCGTTTCACTTCAAATGTACTTATATCTCAATTTCTTTTGAAAGTCCCAATTAAACTTCGGGAGATTCAAGAAAAATCCAAAGAACCTTTTGAAAAACGATCTTTTCAATTATAGCGGACTTCAATTTATAGGAGAAAGACGAGAAAATTAAAATGTGCGTAATTCCAGAGTCCTTGACACAATATTCTAGGTCCCAGTCGTCTAGACTGGCGCCAGCACCGCTATTAGATAGCATCACTGTGATCTGATGCGATGACGTAATACCTGACTGTCCTTCAGGCTTTAATAAAGAACTTTCAAGTGTCCCAGTGATGAGCTAATTCTACCAATGAGCTTTTAGTTTAGGCTATTTTCCGTATCATCATCATAAGGCCATACACCACACGGAGTCCTCTCAGACTGAAGGAATCAGAAGGGTTGAAGCCATAATCTATAAATTGGCAGACTTGATGTACATATTTAACAATATAAACATTAGGTGGCACGTTACCACACGATATTTTCCTTCATTAACCCCGACCCAAAAAGAGGGGTGTTATAAGTTTGACGTGTGTACCTCTCTGTGATCTGTGTATCTGTCTGTGGCATCGTAGCTCCTAAACTAATGAACCAATTTTAATTTAGTTTGTTTTTTTGTTTGAAAGGTGGCTTGATCGAGAGTGTTCTTAGCTATAATCGAAGAAAATCGGTTCAGCCGTTTGAAAGTTATCAGCTCTTTACTAGTTACTGTAACCTTCACTTGTCGGGTGTGTTATACATTTTTAATTTACACTTGTCTTACAAACAAAGTTATGTTTAAACTTATTTCGTTGTTATTTTGATTCAGTTGCATGAATTGTGATCGAATTGTGACTCATGGCTAGGTATTTAATTAATTAATTTAAAAAAAAAACTTAAAGGTGCGTGCCCGGCATCGGAATGAATATTGTACTATATTATATTATACTAGCCGATGCCCGCCACTTCGCCCGCGTGGATTTAGGTTTTTGAAATCCCGTGGGAACTCCTTGATTTTCCGGGATAAAAAGTAACCTATGTGCTAATCCAGGATATTATCTATCTCCATTCCAAATTTCAGCCAAATCTGTCCAGTAGTTTTTGCGTGAAGGAGTAACAAACATACACACACACACACACACACACACACACATACAAACTTTCGCCTTTATAATATTAGTGTGATCATATACCCAATTACCCATATTAGGTATAAATGCAAAAGTGTGTTAGTTTGTTGATTTACTGGTTCGTTGGTTTGTCCTACAATCGCGTTGCAACGGAGCAACGAGAGACTCACGTTGTGACTTTGTACAATTTAGCATACGACAATGCGAATGCAGACAATACCATACAACACTGTTAGGGCAGGTTAGGGAAAGTCTGCTTACACAACAGAACAAATCTTTACAATCAACTTGAACACAACAGTACCACAACAACAATGTATATAGTATAAAGGGACATAATATCTTAAGAAAGGATTAAGCAACGTTAGTAATACGGACCCATATAAAAATACCCTTACTAAGGAAACACGTCTAGACAGTAGACAGTGTAGCCTTGACGAGGCTTCGTTCCCCTTCGTATAATTTCATATATACACTATACTGCACTATACGTAATATAGACGTACCTACGGGTATGTAGGCTTGCAATATATACACGGAGTCTGAGGACGCATTCAAAAGACATGACCGCATGACGTTCTTCAAGAAAACCCGTAGACGTCTGGTTTAGATCAAAGAAAGTCCGCTTCAATTCAATAGTTATGAAATGATAACCCCTCTTGTAGAACTGCTCATTTTTCTAAAAGTTTTTTCTCCACTGGGCCACTTTTGTATAATCACTTGCCCAGCTACATAATTGAGACCCGTGAACTTCCTTTATTTAAGAGAAAATTGAAAAAACTATTATTAGAAAAGACATATTACTCAATTAATGATTACCTCTCAGAAAAGTTATAACTATATTTTAATTTTGGACATTTTGCTATTATTATTTAAATGTTTTTTTGTGTGACCTAAATGTATCTTAATTTTTTTTAATTTGGTACTTAAATTGTTTTTATTTAATGTAAATTTATGTAATTTAATTTAATGTAACATATTGCATGCTTATAAGCAGAATTTGGCTGTACCTTTTTGTCTTTGTAACATCTCCACTGTTTACCCAAATTCGCAATAAAGAAATTTGATTTGATTTGATTTGAATGATTATGAGTAAGTAGTGAGAAAATGTGCGAAATTATTCTACATACGAAAAAAAGGCGTAGATACGACGTATCTACTTCTTTTTTAATGTAGAATATAATAGTGGTCTTAGAACTACGATACCTGGGTTACATTTGAGAGCGCTATCTCTTTTAGTCTTGCGTTTTCTATCTTCTGTCTTACTCATCACCGAGTACGAATTATGTATGCTATGTATATGTGTTGTATGAACGTAATGGGTTTATGGTAGGCATAATTACATTCGAGAGAATAAAATAGCGCCATTTTCATAGCTATGTTCATCTCTCGTAGCTCTAGAGGAAAAAAGGGTTCAATGAGCTAATCTATGAATATGAAGCGAGTAGCGATACCATTGGTTTCATATTATATGATCGAAGCATATTACATGGTTCCTGACATAATTATATCATGATTTTCGATCTATAAACCACTAATGCATATTTTAATCTATACTAATATTATAAAGAGGAAACCTTTGTATTTTTGTATGTTTGTATTGAATAGGCTCAAAAACTACTGAACCGATTTCAAAATTTCTTTTACCACTACTTAGAGGGATTCTTCCGAATCCGTATAGGCTATATTTTATCCCGGAAAATAGATAGGATTTTTCGTGGTAGTGTCCACCCGTGCGAAGCCGGGGCGGGTCGCTAGTATCAGATAAAATCTTGATGATACAAGATAGCAGATATTTAAACTATGCAACAGAGATAATAAAGAGCTCATTATAGACTTCCAATAAGTAACGAAGATCATTATCATACCACTAGCCACTACTACCCTTGAGTGCAGCGAAGGTTGCAGCAGTGCATTGACATCGGTTACCCGCCTAAATTTGGAACGGGAGTCAAATAAACGGGTGTAGTGGACGGGCGGGGCTTTTTAGTGTGGCTGGGTTATAACTGGGTGGTAGTAAAGCAACAGGTGTTGATATGCGCGTTACGTAAGGGAACCGGCGCGCGCACCCCATTCAGGCTAGTAGTACGGTATATCGATTAGGCGTACGGTTGTCGTCCGCCGCCCATCGATTCTCCGCCCGAGCGTCTTTTTACCCGACTACGATAAGCTAAAAGGAAAGGTTAAGATTTGAGCAGTCTATGTGTGTATGTTTGTATTTGTGTATGTTTCACAGTAGCGCCTAAACTACAGAGCCGATTTTGGTGAATGAGATTTCGTAATTCGTTATGGTCCGGGTGATGAGATAGGCTACAAATTTTGTCGTCTGCCGCCCATCGATTTCTCGCCCAAGTCTCTTTTTACCCGACTACGGCAAAGCCAAAAGGAAGGATTATGATTTTAGCCATCTGTGTATGAATGTATGTTTGTATTTATAGATGTTCCACCAGCGTCTAAACTACTGAACTGATTTTGATGAGCGAGGTGGCAATCGATTTGCTATTATGGTCCGGGAGACAAAGGCTACATTATATTCAAACAAAATAAATATGGCGGACGTTACATATAAAAAATACAATCTGTGAATATTTTTTCTGTTGTGTCTTGTTGCTTGTTTCTGTCTGGGATGTCGTATGAAAGAGGAGAAAATTATGAGTCAATTAATATGTATAAATAACTTACTAAGTGCTATATTAAAATACATATACCAAGCGACCAAAAAACAATGTTAGTATATTTCAGCGTTTATTAAGAGTAGTTTTAGTTTTCAACTTTATCTTGTTTACTGCCCCGTCTTGCCTGTCTCTTGTATTTTTAATCTAGCTGCTATGTTAGGCCGTCCACGGATTTTATGTACGATTGGCTGTTAAACGGTTTTATTCGCTTGGCGACTTTTGTTTTGCTAGTTGTTTATGGGTAGTAAAAGTCCGATAGTTTTTAACGATTAAAGTAAGCGCTTTTATTTCTCGCCTATCTTAACTACTTACTAATGTTTCACTTTAAGTAATTGGGTTTCCATTTTAGAGAGACATTCTACGAGAGAAAAATATAGTCCAAATTTAAGGTCGGTTTAGGTATCTACAAAAACTACTACCTATATGCGTTATTACCTCTCATCACCCTTTTCACTAACCCCTACCCATTGTCTTATGTTCTACGTGGATTACATCTAGATACTAAACCGCTAATCAATGAAAAGCGAGACTTATTCATTGGGAATAGAACAGATTTTCCAATAACACAACATCCGTTTAGAAATGCACTAGTGACTAGGCGTTACAGGAACGCGGGCAGAGAGAGCTCGTGTATGTAATTGCTTCGCATACGGAAATGGGTGAAAAGTCACGTTTGATGGCTCCGACGTATAATCGTATTTTTTCAGTTACACCGGTTTTGTTCGATGCAACAGTATAGGTACATAGTGGGCTTGGGGAAAATAAAATTGGCGTTTGCTGTCTTTATTTTTTCAGTTAATCCTTTTTAGGCTTCCGTATTCGAAGGGTGCTAACGGGACCCTATTACTAAGCCTCGCTATCCGTCCGTCTGTCTGTCAGCGGGCTGTATCTCAAAAACCATAATAGGTAGAGAGTTGAAATTTTCATAGAGTGTGTAGATATTTCTATTGCCACTTTAATAATAAATAATAAGTATTTCAAAATGGCTGCCCTGTAAATTAAAAAAAAATTAAAAGTATTAATCTTGTACGATGGTACGGAACCTTTTGTGTACGAGTCTGACTCGCACTTGATTGGTTTTTTAAGGTTCCGTAATTAACAAGGAACCCCGCAACCGCTCTCACCTGGGCCGCAGACAGCAATTCAACTATTAGCCTGTGTTTTTACTCAATGCTTATTGTAAATCCAAAAATTCTTCTGGATTCATAATTAATTATTATTAAAAGCAAATACATAAATATAGCATAACATACAAGTGTAAATTAAAAATTTATAACACCCCCGACAAGTGAAGGTTACAGCAATAACTGGAAAAGAGCTGATAACTTTCAAACGGCTGAACCGATTTTCTTGAATTATAGCTAAGAACACTCTCGATCAAGCCACCTTTCAAACAAAAAAAACTAAATTAAAATCGGTTCATTAGTTTAGGAGCTACGATGCCACAGACAGATACACAGATACACACGTCAAACTTATAACATCCCTCTTTTTTGGTCGGGGTTAAAAATCAGCCCTAACTTTATAAATATTTTGTGATAGCAGCGTTACCAGTTTAACTTCGATGCGCCAGTAGAGTAGGTTGGGGAAAACTGAATCAACAATACGATATGAATCATGAGTCTGCTTTTATACTTTGTTTCGCATTGTTCAAAACTGTGGCATCATAATTGTTGTGAACTCTTTTGTCCTAGATTGTTTTGCGCAATTTATTCGTATATTTATTGTTCTGAGAGTAAAGTAGGATTGATGTTGATGTTTTTAGTTTTCTTTTAGATAAAATTTATAATATATTTTTTCCCGTTATCCCTTATTTTTTCAGTTGCACTGGTTTTGTTTTGTTTTGGAGTAGGTTTGGAAAAATAGTCAGTGATTCGTAACTAACTTAATTTTATTTCATTATTTTTATTATTCATGTAACAACAATTTTATTGTAGTTAACGACTCAGTTTTACTACGAGTAAGTTCATAATTGAAACATTCTTTCTTATAAGCTTTTCGTGTCGTGTATATGTTAATTGTTTTAGATTTATTTAGGTAAGTATATCATTTTCTACCTTTAGTAAGAAATAGAGTAAGAAGGTTATATAAGGTTTGAAATTGATCTTGAACTTTCACCTTTCACCAAGTAGACAGGTATTTTATTACTAGCCAAATTACAAAGTATACTTAATACTTAATTATTGAGTAAGGTTAAAACCACCATCGCGTCTCATATTCAATCTATCTGTGATCTGATGATAAGCTATTTAGGAACGTTGTTATTGTTCACAAAAGACCATGCAATTTTTTTACATTGCAAGTAAATTATAATATCGATAAATTAAAGATAGATTGAATATTGAAACCGGACGGTAAACTCTAAGTACAAAATACATGCCTATTATATAATTTCTCCGTTAAGACCATAGTCATGCTTTTAATGAAAACCATCAATTAAAGCTAAGCTTTCAAAGGCATTACCGCCGGTCAGATTTGCTAAGCTATTTCAGCTTCAACCGTTTTTGTCTATTCAACTATAGACTAGATTAGGTCACCTATATTCAGTTAAAATACGTCAAGCCTTGAGCTGCATTTCTAGGTTTAGAAATAGGGTTTAAAATTAACACTGTTATTTTAGAAATAGGTATACTCAAAGTTAAAGTTTTTCAAAAAAGCTATCGTTAAGTGAAGTAGCGATAACAAGTTTGTATTATGAGCTTTATAAGTTTTTGAATTGCTGTGTCAAACGGGTAGACATTGGACGGGGATACGTCATGATCATGACGAACGTTACAAGTTCTTTTCTAGGGTACCGCCGTACCCGAAGGTACTTATCTGTCTGTATCTTGTAAACTAGGTAGAGAATTGGAATTTTCACAAAATGTGTGAAACATATAACAGAAATCTGTTGCCGCTATGATAACAAATAATAAACATTTCAAGCCATGAAATTTAGAAAAAATTAAAAAGTGTTATTTCTTTTAACTCTTCGCGTCAACTTGACCAATTCTTTTACTACAAAACTTTAAAAATGGCTTAAAATTTTGTAGATCAAAACTTAACTTGTTTAAACTTTGAACCATTCTTTAGCATGTAGCCCAGAGGTTAACGAAAGTAGATCATCGTGGACGATAGATAAAAGCACTCGTTGGCTCGAGACCGTCCAGTCACCTTTGCGGCATTCGGGATCTTGCAGCTGCAGTACAGTGACCTCGTGCGTACGGAAGGGAAGTAGGTCAGGGACCCCCCGCCCCGCTGCTCAGTCTCACCCCGCTCTCCCCCCGTAATCGACCGCCCAATTCTATGCGTTCCCACAGATATACTTATACGATCTTAACGGGTGAAAAGAATTGGCTATGTTTTCTTTATAATTCATACTTATTATAGTCAAAATCAAAGTCAAAGTCAAATACTTTATTCATAACAGGTAACACTTTGTCGGTTGTTGGATTTATAAGATAATAATGTAGTGGTGTTTAAGTATTAGTATAAGAATGCAGAAGAATGAAAAACTTAATTTTTTTTAGTGACAGTAATTTTATTGTACCCACCTGCCTATATTTTGTTTTGTTTTGTAAGTGTTTTTTTTTATATTAATTTTGTAAAGTATATTCATTCATTCATTTTATAAATATTTGAATAAAAAGTATAATATCTGTCTTTTTTAGTACCTACCTGTCGACAATTTTAAACACTGGCACTGAAGCGATCATTTTAATAAAGATACGACAGGCATCACTTGCATTGCATTGTGAAAATAAAAATGGGCTGATTTTTACCGCTGGAAAATGTTTCATTCCAACAAGAAAACAGATAGAAAAGGAGGGATAAAGTCACTGAAAAAATATTTTGAAAAGTTGTAGTGAGGTTACGGATAAGAATCACGCATACAAATCCAATATATTATGTAGATTTATCTCTGATCTCTAACGTAGTTTCATTTTACGAGTCAAGGAAAAAGATCCCTTCATACGTTTATTGTGTTTTCCATTTACATGTAATGCAATGCGAATGGAGGTCGACCTGTGAGGTCGACATAGGTACCTATATTATCTAAAAGAAATGTTTTTTATTTGTATCTAGATGTACAACATAATAATTAAAATAGTAGATATTATGAACTTATATTATTATGAATCTTTAAACTGCTTTAAATATTCAAAACTTAAGTGTCTTTCCCTAGCTCTAATTTATATCTGACAAAACTAAAGGTACAATTATAGCGACTGCGGCGATTTCAAACTTTCCTGTCTGTTTAGACACCTTATTTAATAATCTTCTACTTAATTGTTAGAAAAAGGTCCGTGCATATACCAACCAGCTTGGTGTTTCGCTAGGCTATCTAATCAAACTATTCAGTGTTAGACACTGAGTTAGCGAATTACCCCCGGTCAGCTGCAGATGAACTGCAGCTGATGATAAAGCGAGATAAATGAATCTAAAGTAACGAAGGACGTAGTCGACTTGTACATATTTCATATGCCGCAATTAAAAAATTAATGAACTAGGTATATTACAATTGTTGAATATAACTTTCTACCTGTGGTATTTTTAATTTTGCATTCAGACCATCAAAACTGGAATAAAATTCGCAAGCGTTTTCCATATGCCGTGTGGAGCGTCAGTTTTTGTTTGCGCTGCTGTTTTTAATGGCACGCTTTGTTTTCTAGTGTGTCCTGTTTTCATTTTTTTTTTGGTTTAAAAAATTGCCTCTCTACCCGTCCTCTAAAACATTTCTGCCCAAAATATCATTTATTCTGAACTGATATTTAGCTATATCGAATTATATAAGCCTTATATAGCTATAATAATTCAAGTGAGTAATGACTATTAATAAAATTTTCTATGGTGGGTAATACTAGTTATATAATATTATGGTTTTATGGTACCTACTGTGATTTCTAGGTAGGATAACGCTGCGTCACAACTCAGGCTCTGTGATTTTCCAGTTTTTATTATAATACCTACTCAGTTCAAAGATATACGGTCTCAAAAATTTACTTGCAAATCTTGAAACCCGTGAAACTTTGGAACTAGTTATTTTACGGCAATCTGGCAAACCAAAGGCATAGACATAGGAGTTTTGTTGACACGTGTCTACAAAATTTTGAGTTTGATTCGTTAATATTCAAATGAGAATCAAACTAAGTTTGTGTGAACAACGCGCTATGGTGACTCTAACACTGGAATTCAATATTCAAGATGGCGCTTTCCAGTCAGTTTTAACAAAAAAAAAACACTCCAAATAGGCAGAGCACGCCAGCTAGCTAACACCAACACAGAAGAAGACATCCCCTATCTTGACTTTAAACTCCAGTGTTAAGGCTGATTCACACCAAGCACGCACACGTGATACGTGCGTAGTGACGCGCGCAAACCCCTAACACACCGGGTTACGCATACGTCCACGCTGTACACAAGCGGTGCACCAAGTTTCATACAGTTCCATACAATACAACGCAATGGTACGCGCTACGTCTACGCTTACGCAGGCTGTGTGAACGAGCTATTAGTGATTGAAGTATCTTTTGTTCAGGAAAATGGCCGCGCGGCGCCGGACCTGACGGCGTCGCCGGGCCGCGCACCGCCCGGCCCGCCGCAGCCGGCGCGCGCCAACCACGCGCCGCCCTGCGTGCTGCAGCCAGACTTCCGGAAGGTAACTACTCTTAAAACTAAAACACCGAAAAATCCACACTTATCACACTAAAAGGGGTATAGATTTAATAAAAACTGCAATACCCCTTCCAGGTTAGCCCGCTACCACTTAGACTGCATCATCTCTTACCACCAGGTGAGATT
Source organism: Maniola jurtina (assembly GCF_905333055.1). Lineage (NCBI taxonomy): Eukaryota > Metazoa > Arthropoda > Insecta > Lepidoptera > Nymphalidae > Maniola > Maniola jurtina. The sequence continues at coordinate 4,026,998 of NC_060035.1, read as the reverse complement.
GCAGTCAAGAGCTAACTTGTATATGAATTCTGAATTCTAACAATCATATTATCACACTTCACATAACATCACACTAATGTTATTACAAAGGCGAAAGTTTCTTTGTTTGTGTATGTGTGTGTGTGTGTATTTGTTAATCTTTCACGCAAAAACTACCGGACGGAGGTAGATTATACCTTGGATTAACACATATAGGCTACTTTTATCTCGTAAAAATCCATAGTTCCCGCGGGATTTTCCAAACATAAGTATATCCACGCGAACGAACTCTTGGGCATCATCACTAGTATTACAAATGCGTGTGTCTGCCTTTTTTATTAATTTTTATAAAAGCCCTGTTAATCATGACTAATATAAAAAAGACTTACCTATTAAAAGGTAGTTTGGATTTAATTATGCCTTATCAGTGCAGTTATCGTGAATACCATTGAACCGAAAATCAATTACAAATCAATTTTTAATGCAGCAATTATTATACGCTTACACAAATATTATTTATTACTTATTTTTAGGTATCGGGTGTCAGCAATGAAATATTCAGGCAAATTGAAATGGTGGAAAACGACCACGATGCCACCACAGCCGCGGCGCTCGAGGTAAGAGTAATTAACCATTTATATGAATTACAAAACGAATTTGTGTAAAAACCATTAAATATTTAACACTAGGTATAATTTATTATGCATACTTTTATATAAATTACAAAACGATTTGTTTTTGTAACTATTAAAGTTTTAAAGTTTAACATTCATTATCATTCTCTATCAATATACATCCACTGTTGGACATAGTATTTGAGTAGCCCTTACGTTCTCGTACATAACATTTGTTAATTCCTCTAAGTGTTGATGGTACTAGTTGTTGCTTAAACGCTGGACATTTTTTTTAAATTTTGTATTACAATATGGATATCATTTAAAAGTTTTGGTAAAATTAAAGAAACCTGTCTTTAACTCGATACAGATTCTAAACCCGAATTAAGGTACACCCAGAATTATCAAAACCTTCGCTGACATACATTTTTACAGAAGGACATTAATAGCTTATAAGTTCACTGTAAATATAAAACTTGAAATTTCATGTTGCTATTTATTTTTCTTGTTCAGTTCTTTCTATCGTTTTGTAAAGTCTCGCAAGTTTCAGCGCCTGTTAGGATTCCCATCGGAACAAGTTAGTGTTAAAAATTTCGCAAACATCGTAGACTCGTCGTACAAATACTTTTCATTTGTACGTTTTATCTCGTACTGAGTCTTCTTAGAAAACATACAATTTTAACTGTTAGTGTAAAACACATTAAATATATATGGTTTACGTTTTATCTCGTACCTACTTAGTCTTCTTAGAAAACATACAATTTTAACTGTTAGTGTAAAACACATTAAATATTATGGTTTACAGTAAACTTTATTCAATTCATTTGTATGATTTACAGTAAATATTGTTAAACGTATTTTTATAATTTACAGGCGGTGGAGCGACGCGGTGAGATGATAGTAAGAATTCTGGAACTAAGACAAGTTGGCAGAAATAACATAGAAGCCGCCAAGAAGTTCTTTGCTTTACAGGTCTGTATTTTTTCTTCTTCCTATATTTCTAGTTTATTTTATAATACTAACTAAGCAGAGCATACATGTTATTTTTAACCGTTACTTTTCCGAGCTTTGTAACCAATACGGAGTAGGTACTTAATAGGTAGGTACCTAAGACCTAACCTAATTTTAAAAGTTACCAGTTATCCAGCGAATTGGTGGTCTAGTCCTTAAGACTTCGGTAGGGTTTTGAGAGTCAAATTGAACAAAGAAGGATTTAACTTTGTCTTTGACATTGTTATTTACAACGTATCGCCTCCACACGATACAACCCTTGAGCCTATACTGTATTTTCTCCACTTTCTTTATATAAATCAAGTACACTCATGCCCTCATTGATCCCCACGGAGCGTTTATCTTCCTTTTTGTAATAAGCACGGATATTGAGAAAAATCCTTCACCGGTGTCTGTTGCCAAGGGGAATAAAATCCATCTATATAAGTGCATCGCATTTGATACAATTGCTCTGGGGTGCTTTAAACGTTTTGTTATGGCGCAGAATTACAATATTTCGCTAAGAAAAATTTGTGTTTTACTTATTTGTTTTTGATCAAAAAAAAAATGTAGGACAAATCTCGGTTAAAAATAGCGTTTTGCTAAGATTTTTCGTAGCGTTCAAAAGTATTAAGTAGTTTATAAGAGTAAAACATCTCTGGTACTGTTAGGTAGAAGGGCTCGTGTTTGGTAACCAGTGCAAATATTGAAATCCACATGCCTTCGGTCTAAGCTATGCGACTGGTCGCTTTGTCGAGATGTGACGAATTCATAAATTATAAATAATTACATTTTTATATTATTCATAAATTATTCATAAATTATAAACATACCTACAGATGGAGTGGAGTCAGGCCGAGTTTTTTGAATAACAACTTAAAGTCAGCTTTATGTTTTTGGCATACTTAGGTACAATTACAATACCTATGCTTGAAAATGGTATATCTAAAGAGAACAAAAAACGAAGAGCAACCGATGTTATGTAAAAGTTTAAAATGCTTAGTTTGAATTGTTACAAGAAAGACGCTGCTTTAGCTCCACTCCACTCTGCCTGTGTGAAATGTGTTTTAGGTTGAAATCTATAGAGTGCACTTAGACTTTGCTTAGACTTAAGTTTCAGTTAAAACGAGACAGATTTATGCCAGCGGTATAACGCTGTCTCGTTTTAACAGTGTCTTAAGTCTGAGCAAAGTCAAAGTGCGCTCTATAGATCTCAGCCTTAGACTGCACTTTTAGTATCTAGTAATAATATAATGATATGAAAATACCCTATTTGATAAGCGTCATTACAGCGTTGAATATCTTACACCTCTGTGAGAAACCTTTCAAGGTAAAAAGCGCCTTTAAGTCAATAACGCCTCCCCCACATCAAGACTAGCGGGATCTTTGAGGGGAAATTTATTCATCAGCATTTGCATCCTCTGAATTACCATTTAATTTTATGATACCTACCTCAAGCTACCGTATTCAAGAAAGATTGGGATCCTTGTATACTACTTAGTTATTATACATTTTAATCAATTTCCAAAAAAGAGCAGGTTCTCAAATCGGCGCATTTTTTTCGGATTAATCCATTTCCTATTTTTTAATCACGTTAGTTGGTAAACTGTAACTTTTTCTGTGATTGATACTGATAGACTATTAATTACTTTAGGCAATTTGTGCAGATTAAAAAAAACACGATTTACAAGCTCCAGTTGCTCTAATTTCATGTAGTCAGCGATCAACTATCAAGTAATATTATATTTATCTCTTTTATTGACATGGAATCATACATGGATTGGACTCCTATGTGACAAAATAGTAAATAGATAGTCGCTTCCTCGTCGGCGGTGGTGCAGCTACCATAAAAGCTTGAGTTTTTCAAATTGTATTTCTATATTGAATACAATATAATGAGGTCGCTTTTAATTTATCTTGAAATTACTTACTTGTTTTAAAAAAAACAGGTAATTTTCCTTGCTCCATTGACCCGAATGCTGCTCGTAACCTAACAGAACGTTGAAAGAGCTCACTCCAGACAACCCCATTGTTCCTGGCCTAGATCGCGCCGGCGGGAATGCGAACGCAATCTAGACTAGCATTGTTGGGATGTGCACTTCCAGTCGTCCCCAACTATGCATTGTGGGAGTCCTGCCGTAGTTCCGTGGTCGATTCGTGCATTGCGCCTAGATTATCTGCATTGCTTGTCAGAAAATTGTTGCAATGACTAATGAGTATGACATTTTACTACGATACTGTTATTTCTTATTCCATTCTTATAGAGTTTTCGACAACGAAAAACTCTCTGAAAGCTTTCGTCCGAGACTTTGCATTGTGTTACAAGTGTAAATCAAAAATTTATAACACCCCCGACAAGTGAAGGTTACAGTTATTAGACACAGTTTATGGCTAAGAACACTCTCGATCAAGCCACCTTTCAAACAAAAAAAAACTAAATTAAAATCGGTTCATTTGTTTAGAAGCTTCGATGCCACATACAGATACACAGATACACACGTCAAACTTATAACACCCCTCTTTTTGGGTCGGGGGTTAAAAACAAAATATATACCTAAAGAAGAATAAACAGGCGCGCTTTACCTTAGGCTGCATCACCACCTATTTACTATTTGATGTCATTGCAGACATGCCTATAGAGTAGTATTTCTGGGATGTGCACTTTCATCTCTCGACCCCAACTATGCACTGTGGACGTCCTGCTGTACTTAGTTCCGTGGTCGATTCGTACAATGCGCCTAGATTATCTGCGTTGCTTATCAGAAAATTGTTGCAACGAGTATGATATTTTGCTATTACACTGTTATTTCTGATTTAATTCTTATAAAGTTTTCAAAACTTAAATCTTTTGTGTTCACCAATTTAGCTGCGCCGTCCATAGCATCATTTCCCTTTGATAAATTTTTATCTCTGATCTGATCCCTATCCCAAAATTGTGACTATAAAAGATTGAATTTTAATCAGTAGATTTTGGTTATCCAAGTTACTTACTTATGTAAGTACTGCATTTCAAGCAACAAAATACTAAAACGCTAATATTTGTCTCAGGACGCGCGCCACATAGTACAACTAGTGGAAATCGTCAAGCGCCCTGGTCAAACCTTGGGCCTGTATATCAGAGAAGGAGACGGTGGTGCGAGGACAGATGGCGTGTTTATATCCCGGATAGCTCTCGAATCAGCGGTGTATAACAGCGGCTGTTTGAAAGTTGGAGACGAGATTTTGGCTGTGAACTTGGTGGATGTCCGAAGAATGTCATTGGATGACGTGGTTATCATTATGTCGATACCACGGCGGTTACTGCTTTGTACCAGGCAGAGAAAAGGTAAAGCATAATTTTAATGAAATTGCTCAAAATTTTTATGTCATTTGTAATATGTCTCTTGAGCAAGTCTATCTGATTGTGGTTTTGCTAAAGTCCTGTCTGTTGTAGCAACATTTCCATATTTTCAATTGGTAGCGCATTTGCATAACCTACTTTTCATTTTCGTCAAGATAAAGACAAAGCTTGTAAAGCAAAACAATGAGGTATTTCAAATTGTAGGCCGTTGTCATAGATAATGTTTATAGGTTATCCTTAAACTACAAAGCCTGAAAGCCTGTTATAAATTCCTGTAGATGTCTAAGTACTTAAGTTGTATTTTATCTGTTTGTTTCTAGGCAAATCAGGACCTGGATCACCATCATTGCCGCGTACGGAACACAAGCCTCCACCAGTTGTTGTTTTGAAACGGGACTGTAGAGACGATGACGATCGAGATCGAGATCGGTTGGACGGGCTTTATTCACAGTAATTTCCAAAAAAAACTTATATTTAATGATTGATTGCAGATGAATGATGAGTGAAAATAAAAGAATACGCTCAAAGCGGAATCGAATAGTCAAGTCTTTTAGTTTAATCTCAAGACTAAATTCATAAAAACTGATAATAATTCATTTCCTCAAAACGAGTTTTAAAATTCATAAGAATGCAGTTCAGAAACAATACTCGTATTGGAAAAACAGAGAGTTATTCATAGATATGACTCATTTCATAGGGATTTTTTTCCATTTTCTGATGCAGTTTCTACTTGTCATTTTTAGACACGGTACTCTTCGATCAACGGGGGGTCCCGGTAGCACGGTTCGACCGGTCGGCGATGGAAGGGAAGAGAGGAGTCGTATGCAGCTCGGAGCTCTATCACCGGACTCTACGCCACTTGACCTTTATTATAACTCCAGACCACCTTCAGACCATTCAACTTGGAGGTATTCATTTAAAAGCAAAACACCACACTGCATACACACTTTTATAAATTATTGCGATAAGTTGCCCTCATAAAAAGTGAGCTCATAAAATCAATCTGATTTGGAAAATTAAATTGATATCGGCCATAGTAGGCCGAATATCTAGTTATTGGTTTTGGTTGATTATAATAATAATTGTCGTGCCAAAAATTTAAGAAACAAAAAAGAGGCGGAATTAAGTGCATTTCACAAGTTGTTTGATTTGTTCAATATTCAAGTGGATTTTTGTGGCCACATTGATGGTTTCTTCATGGTATTACAGTGTTTTTTAAAATATTTCTCATCTACATAAATAAAGTAATATTATGTTTGCAGCTATAGACCGCCACCACCAGTCATAACGGAGCAGCCAAAGTCACAAGCAACACATTTTGTGCCATACGAACGATCGTATCCCAATACGTTAGAAAGTCTGGCGGAGAAAGTGCACTCTTTCTATCCATCCGACAGTCCAAGGTACAGTGGCTATTAAATTTTCCTTATACTTAGTAGGTATTTTCTTTGGCTTATGGTCATTTAGGAAAAAAATCTACAACCTTAGAATATTTCTAATATTTTGCTCTGAGACAGTAACTATGTAATGTAAAAAGCCGTTACGAGCCGCAGAAACGCTAGGACAGTTCTTATTATTTCCAAACCGATAGTTGAATAAAATCTTTAATTGTAGTACAATGTATTTGTTACAGTATGCGTTTTGGAGGAAGAGTACCGCGATCTGGTTCAGAACAACAGTTGCCACGGGCTGAGACACATTCAGATTTTGGTAGACATTCGTTATTACGGTCAAGTTTGAAAGCCTCCACTGCAGGACCTGGTGGTAAGCAATTTGATGAAACATTATAATATTATTATTTACTCTTCTTTGGGCAATGTTCACAATGTTTACCTGGGTTTTCTTATATTATTCACTAGCTGATAACCGTGACTTATGTAATTTTCCTGTTACTGACTTCAATCAATGTTGTTCAAAACATATTTCACAAAAGTATTTCAAGTCCGAACGAAAAATTTTGACTGATTACTTTGTTCTAGCTTCAAGTTTATCAAGATATGGGCAACGTTACGGCGGTGTAGGAATGCCAGGATCTGGACTACCTGGCAGTAGCCTCGGCGCAGCTGGCCTTGGAGGAACCGGGCTTGGACCTGGATTGCCTTCAGGGTTATCTACTACTGGACTGAGTGGCTTAACGGGCTCAAGCTTAGTGGGCTCAGGGTTAACGAGTTCTGGACTCGGTACTGGATTATCGGGAACCGGATTGAGTTCAGCTCTAGGAGGAGGCTATGGGACTACGGGATTAGGACTTCCATCATATAGTAGCAAGTTTGGAACATCGAGGAGAAATCGTAGCTTGGACTATTCTTCAGATACTGAGGCAACGGCACCCACAAGGACGCCTTATTATTCAGGATTAAGTGGTTACAGAAGTAGCACGTTAGGAAGGGACATTGGTTCGAAGTTTAACTCCTTACCAAGAGACGTAAGAGGAACGGGTCAAAGGTGAGACCAATTTGTTTGAATCTTGAATTGTATAAGTTGATGCTACTTAATTCTTTTTTATCTTGGTACACAGACTGGGATTATCCAGACGAGCGGGAAGTGTTCTTCAAGACGAACCAGAACCGTTGTCCTCGCGATTAGACTTACGTTCTTCCAGAGGTCGGTTTATGATATTTTTAAATCTAATTACTCTTCTTACGTTCTTGTTGATTTTTTAAGGTAAATAAAATATCATGAGAAATTTACACATTTCGACAGTGCTTTAAATTGCGTGAAAATTATAATAACATTCCTCGTACATACTCGTACTTATGTGGTATTTTTGCGTTTGTAGTTTAAATAACGATAAGATTTTAACGTGACGAACGCAAATACAAATAATTTTGTCATAATCTGTACATTCTCTCAAAAACGGAGCAAAAGAATTTGTCCGGTTATAGGACATATTTAAACAATTTGTTTATAATGTCTACATATTATATTTCGTCGCTTCATTCTTCAGATATAACTAACAAAATGGTAGTACCTTTACCTTGCAGGCAACACTTCGCACTTTTAGAAAAGAGAAAGTCAATTTATTTTATCTCTTGTGGGTAGGCTCTGTGACGGTTCGTCATTCTTTTTCCGTGCGAGGCAACAAGCGCACGCTTCAAATTAAAAGAATAAATTAAATATCATAGTGAGAGAAAACATAGGCGATTAATTGTGTACTCATAGGCGATTATTTGTGTACTCATCGTCGGATTCCGAGGACAAATGTAAGTACTTTAACAATGCGTTACAGTGTGTAATTCCCTGGCGTGCGTAAAGTGTCAGGTAGGCTTTCCTGGCGGTTAACTGAGGGTTAACACGAAGGACAAGCATGACACTAAAAATCAACCCAAGGGTTTAGCGCCGGTCGACTTAACCGGACAAGTGAAGGTATCTGTAGGCTGACCTGGCGGTTAACTGCGGGTTAACACGATGGTTCAGCGGATGCCAATAACACCCTTTGTTCCCGAATGTTTAATTCGGTAGATTCATTGCTAAAATATTATTTCAAACTACCCTAAAAATTTTAACTTTTAATACCGATTTCTCGTTTTTCGTTCCCGAATGTTTAATTCGGTAGATTTATTGCTAAAATATTATTTCAAACTACCGTCAAAATTTTAACTTTTAACACCGTTCTCTCGTTTTAAAAAACGGAACACAAGGGTCAAATAAAAACAATAACGCACCGCCCCTGTTATCTTGTTCGCCAACGCCATCGCCGCTGTCACCACAACAGCCAAAGGCTCCGCCTCCGTCAGCTTGCGTAGCTGTGGATGAAATTGTTCCGTCGTCGTCACAAGACGCATGCAGCGAGCCGGTCGGTGCCGGAACTCGAGCCGGAATTATTACATGCTTTGGGGGACGCAGCGGACGATATACCGATTTATAGTCCCAGCATTCATGGTAAATTGGCGCAGCGATGGCTCCCAATTTTAAAGTACGTGACTCCAAAAAATTGCAAACTGTTAAAAGCTCCGAATTTAAATCCAGATATATCTGCCACTGTCGCGGATATTGTAAGGGCCCGAGACAGAAAGCTTCAGTCGAGGCAGGATCAGTTGGGCCTAGGTATAACGGCCATAAATAAAGCGATGACCTTGTTATTGACCGATGGTGACAAGGTACAAGCGTTTAAAATTTTTATCGGATAGCTGCCGAATACTTACCGATCTTCACTTTACTGAGACACAAGTAAGATCGAAACTGATCACCCCGGGACTAGATAAATCCTTTTTATCTGTAATTCGGGACCAGTATCTGTAACTCCTTTCGGAAATACACTTAAGTACCTGGAAAAAATAAAAGCCTGAAAGGCCATTGAGAAACAGGGACTCCAAATCAAAAAAGGGAAAACTTCGACATCGAAGTCCGAACCCAGTACCGCCGCGCACGACCGATGACGCCGCCGCCACCGTCAACGCGGAACTCATCTTTATCTCCAAGCGCGACGAACGTCACCAACAGGCGCGCCCCAACGCGGCGCTAACACAGGTACACGCTGGCAAACTGCAGCATTACAATAATTGTTGGCTTAGGATTACTAAAAATTATGTAGTTTTAGATTGGGTTCGCAACGGTTACGGTATACCTACCTACCATTCACTCATAAAGTAGTGCAATATAATATCCCTCATAATACCTTCTCAGTTGGAGAAAAACGGGAAATGGCATTGGCCATTATGAAATTATTAGAATTAGGAGCTATTAGAAAGTGTAAACCTCAAAAAGATCAGTTTATTTCTAACACCTTTTTAGCTTGAAAAATCTAACGGCGGCCATAGGTTTATTCTCAATCTTTGACAGTTAAATTAATACGTTTCCAATTCTCATTTTAAGATGGAAGATTATAGAACGGCATCAAAATGATACCAAAAAACGGCTTCATGGCCACCATAGATCTTAAAGAGTCCTACTTACTGGTCCCAGTAACGTGTGCCCAACATAAATATTTACGATTTCAATTCGAAAACGGAAATGCGCAAATAATACCTAACTTACGAGTTAAATGTGATGCCTTACGTCGTGTCTCCACTGCACAGTGCACACCGCACGGCACGACATAATACTGTGACGACTGCGAGTGCCATACATTTCTATGGACCGTTTACCCACTGAACGACACCGCACCACACGACAAACGAGAACAAAAATGACATTGACACCAGGTCACAAGCAGACGGGAAAAATGTGGTGCCGTGTCTAGTGGGAAAACGGCCTTATGGGTCTATGTTCCGCCCGACGGACGTTTACAAAATTAATAATGAAGGAGGTACTTAGTTATCTAAGGTATGCGGATATATCGCATTTCAATCAGTCGTGTATTTAGACGACATTTTGTGCATCGTGGACAGCTCTGACAAATGTCTTAGAAACGTAACGAAACTGTAAGGTTACTTAATTGTTTAGGTTTCGTAATTAATTACGATAAAAGTAATTTACACCCTCAACAGGTTTTTGGGGTTTATGTACAACACAGTTGATAGGACAATATCGCTTCCCTCAGATAAGCGAAACAATATTTTGAACCTAGTTAAGGGTAAGCTTCCACTAAAACCAAGAAATCTAAGATTTCAAGCTACAAATTTACCATCATAGAAAAGACTTTCACGTAATTGAATACATGTTTAAAATAAATCAATCTTTCGTCTCAACATTTAATGTATCATGTTTACAAAAACTATTTTATTTATTATGTAGTGATCAATCTCCCGTACCTAGTTTTACGAATCATATTAATAACACGATTTGTTGTATTGAATAAAGCATAAGTTCAATCAAAAATTTTTGTGAAAATAAACTAGGTTCTATAACAAATCTATTTGTACAGTTTTGGTAAAAATCCATTTAATAAAAAAAAAAAAAAAAAAAAAAAACATAATAATAAACATCACTTTATATTACAATAAATAGCCACGAAATGCCTTTGTTTGTTTAGTTTGTATGGGATGTTTGTTAAAGTGCAAGCTGGACCTTAACAAATTTTATACCTACCGAATGGTACTATTAGGGATTTCGCTCACCTAATAGGTGTTCTCACCTCAGTCTGCCCAGCTGCAAGATATGGCTGGTTATATACGAAGAAATTAGAAAGACTGAAATGCCTGGTTCTTAATAAGCACAAAAGTTACGATGTAAGATTTAAAATCCAACGTGGATATCTTGCCAGATTTGATGTGGCGGTCGAATAAGATTCCTACCACATCAAATACACTTATGAGTCCTAATTTTGACTTGGAAATTTTCAGAGACGCATCCGGGGCAGGCTAGGGAGCTTATTGCGAAAACAGGCACTTGACTTAATCATGGCATCCTTATCTAAAAATACTTTAGATCAATACAGCGGGACCTATAAATTATGGTGGCAGTTCTGTCTCGGTAATAAACTCGACCCCTACAAGTGTTCACTTTCGTCTATAATGATATTTTTAACTAAACAATTTAATAAAGGTGCCGCATACTGCTCCCTGCACCCACCGTTCCGCACGGTCTTTACTTTAGGTACCTAGTGATTTAACTACCAGCGACGGGGAAACGATTACTTAAAGGTGCCTATAAGTTAAGACCAGCCACATCGAAGTATTCATCCACTTGAGACCCACAGTTAGTATTAAATATCGCCAATTGGATACCCAATCTTTCGTTAGAAAAAATCACCGAAAAATTGATATTTGCTCTGTGCACAGCACATCGAGGACAAACTCTTTCGCTAATAAAATTGTATAATATATTGATAAGTAGGTACTTAGGTCTCACGGGCGTTAATCGTAATTAATCGTAATTGGGATATCAGACGTAATTAAAACTTCCGCAGCTGGACGTGAGCAGCCGGTATTGTTTTTACCTTATTTTAATGAGAATAGGTCATTTGTCCCGCTACCGTCATAGAGGACTATTTATTCCTCACCAAGAAGATTAGATCAGTAACTTCGAATAACCTGGTATTAACATTCAAACGACCGTTCAGGCCCGCGACCGCCCAAACCATCAGCAGGTGGATTAAACAAGTGTTGGACGAAAGTGGCGTGGATGTGTCGGTGGTCAGCGCGCACAGCATGCGCCACGCTGCCACATCCGCGCCGCGCGCCTCCAGTATTTCGGTGGATACCATTAGGAAACCTGTCAGTTGGACAAGCAGCTCCTGTCCTTTGCCAAATTTTACCATCGCAGAGTATTAGATGACGGTATCTTGGCCAAGTCTATTTTATTACCTAGGGAAACGTAATTAGGTTTTCCTAGTGACAGGAATTGACTACAATATAGAATATCTAATAAGTAATGACTTATTTACCTAGTTGGTTTAAAAACTTACCTTTCTTTGTATACCTATCAAATAAATGTGTAAGATTTATTTTGTTACCTAATATAAAATGTGATTTGTTTGGCTAAACACTGTTTACTGTTTGGCTGTTTATTTTTCACTTTTAAGTATGCAAAATTTTCCTCTCTAAACATCTACCATTTTGTTAGTTATATCTGAAGAATGAAGCGACGAAATATAATATATGATCAAACGAACTTGCAAAGTGAAGTTCGATCGATATTATATGAGTACGCTTCATTCGAAGATATATACACCCTCCCGAACCCAAACCCTTATCAGGAAAATTTTGTTCCTGGTAGTTATTTACTTACTCTAAAAAGAATGACGAACCGTCACAGAGCCTACCCACAAGAGATAAAATAAATTGACTTTCTCTTTTCTAAAAGTGCGAAGTGTTGCCTGCAAGGTAAAGGTACTACCATTTTGTTAGTTATATCTTCGAATGAAGCGTACTCATATAATATCGATCGAACTTCACTTTGCAAGTTCGTTTGATCATATAATATTACGTAAAGCATTGTGTTCAGGTCGACTGCCCTCCTCTCCCTCAGTGTTCACGTCGGACGAGTACCGCGCGTGGCTCTCCCGCGCGCCCTCCACCAGCGCGCTGTACGAGACTCTAAGGCCCAGGCTCCCTACTCACTACTCTGCTGAGAACATACATGATGCTCTCAAGAATGTAAGTTGTGTTCAGGTCGACTGCCCTCCTCTCCCTCAGTGTTCACGTCGGACGAGTACCGCGCGTGGCTCTCCCGCGCGCCCTCCACCAGCGCGCTGTACGAGACTCTAAGGCCCAGGCTCCCTACTCACTACTCTGCTGAGAACATACATGATGCTCTCAAGAATGTAAGTTGTGTTCAGGTCGACTGGTTTCCTCTTCTTTAGTTCACGACGGACGAGTACCACGCATGGGTCTCCTTCGCACCTTCCACCAACGCGTTGTAAGAGACTATAACGGCCCAGGCTCCCTACGCACTACTCTGCTCAGAACATACATAATGCCCTTAAGAATGTGAGTACCTAAATCATTGCTTAGCTCGACTGCCCTCGTCTCCCTCAGTGTTCACGACGGATGAGCTGTACCACGTGACTTTTTCGCCGCCCACTAGCGGACTAGGGTCCAGGCTCCCTACGTACTACTACGCTGAGAACACACATTATCACGATGTTTTCCGTCACCGTTAAAGCAAGTGGTTTTAAATTGCTTCAAACACACATAACTCCTGAAAAGTTAGAGGTACGTTCCCGGAATCGAACCCCGGACTGCTTGAATAGGAGGACAACGTCTTGACCACAAAGCTATCACCACTTTTACTATAATTATGATCTAATATGATTATATATGAAATAATAAAACTATAATTTATTTTATTTTTAGATGGAGAGCGGCAGTCGCTTCGGCTCATCCCTCGGCCTGGCCAGCCGTAGTCGCATAGAGAGACCGCGTCACCTGCCTGCCAGGTCTCTGTCTTCACAACAGCTGGGGCCCACCGCCAGCGGCTCGCCGTCCGCTCGTCGCGTGAGACAGCTGCTGGAGCTGGGCTCCAAGTTCACTTGTCCCAGTCCTGTGCCGACCCCGGGCTCGCGACACCAACGTCATCTGGACATTAATCCTAATGGTAATTCATCATGCCTGGCCAGCCGTAGTCACATAGAGGGACCGTGTCACTTGCCTGCAAGGTTTCTGTCTTCGCAACGGCTGGGGCCCACCGCCACCAACGTCATCTGGAGATTAATCCTAATGGTGATTACTTCTTTATAACAATTACCGTACAGGCAGCATGAGATCTTACAACATTGAACTAAATTAGTAGGTACCTATTACCTACCTGTAGGTAGGTAGGTAGGTATTTGTAGGTAGGTAAAGAACAATTTCAAACAAAATTGTGTTGCTATGAATCAAGCAGGCAAAAATACCTCTAAAGGGGGGACCCCTCTACGACTCATCTCATACCCCGATTGTTTTGTCGACCTGTGCCGCGAACTATAGATATACTCCTGCTAGTATAAGATCCAACTGTAATACCCTTTACATTTAAAATCTTTCTGTTTCAGAGTTCCTAAAATACAAAGTGGAAAAGCCGGGCACGGGAGGTTTGTCGACATCCATGACTGGCTTGTCCCGTATCTCAGGCGGAGTGTCGGGCATGCTGTGGGTGCACCTTCTCGCTGGCCGAGGGTTGCGCCCCGCTCCTACGGGATCCTCACCGGGCTCTCCACCTTCAGGACCACTTGCACCCCCGCAACCACCCGTGGCGCCGAGAGATTTGTACTGCGTTCTGGAGTGCGACCGGGTTCATAAAGCTCGAACTGTGGTAAGTTCTATTGCCGGTTTGATTAAGAACTTGAATTCAAAGAATCCTGCACCAAAACATTGTCACTACGATCGGTCCATAATAGCAAAAATATTTTGGTTTATAAGAGCTCCTGCCGATTTAGGTCTATAATAATCTCGTGGGCTTTCTTTTATTTTCCGGAACATAAAGTAGCCTATACCCATCCCCGCGATGCAAGCTCCAATTTCCAATTCAAGCTTTATCCAATTTTGTCAAAATTGGTTAAACGGATGGGCCATGAAAAACTAGCAGACAGACAGACCCACCTCCGCATTTATAAAACACATACATAGTCCCGTTTAAAACTTTTTTGTTTATCAGGTCCGTACTGGTGAACTGCAGTTCGACTGGGACGAGTCCTTCGAACTGGAGCTCGTAGACAACCGGCAATTGGATGTACTGGTGTACTCGTGGGACCCGCAGCACAGGCATAAACTCTGTTTCCGAGGGGCGGTGACTCTGCCAGATTTACTGTCCCGCTCTGCATCACACCAGCTTGCAATAAAAGTAAGGGTAATAGCGGCAAAATAATCAAAATAAAACCATAGATATAAGTTTCAAATTTTTTATAGCATAGGTATAGTTTTTGTAAAGCAAGATTGCGAAATTCAGTACTGTGCTGTGCCAAAATTACCTAACTGTTTTTGAAGGCAATAATGTATTGTATTAAGCACAGAGAAAAAGTACGATGACAAGTATTATTACAGCTTTGAATTCAAAAAGAAACGTGACAAATCCTGGTAAATTAATTATATGCTTTCTTAGGTGTGGTCTGGTCTTTCAGAACAGAATGTTCTTACATCGATACCGAAAAGCTTCAGAAACAACTTTTTTATATTTGGAAATTTGTTTGACTCCTTATATCTCCAACAGTATGGCCTCATTATAGGAATCCAGCAAATGATGCGAGTTCGGGCAAATTTTATTATAGTGTAAGAGGCTATCGCAAATTAGCGGAACGATATACGATTAATGCCGACCACACAATTCATGACATAAAATCATTTGTCGAATTCTGATAGTGGGGCTGAACCACAAGGACTTTCATTGACTAATTTGACGATTTATCCCAGATGGAACCTCGAGGCACGCTCTATATGCGCGTCCGTCACACGGAGCCGCACGAGTTGTTCCGCCGAAGACCCGCGGCGCCTCGACTCGCACCACCACCCCTCTTCGGCGCAGAGCTAGAGACGGTGGTAGCGCGCGAGTTACGACCACCCCACGCTGCGCCTGTCCCCCTGGTTGTGAGACGATGTGTTGAGGAGATTGAGAGACGTGGATTGGATATTATTGGTAAGTGTAGGTATACTGTATAGCGACTACGAAGCAGGAAGGTCAGCCATACTACGACCATATTAAAAACGCCATTGTACACTTGTCCACGACTCACCTACACGACTAATAGGTGTACATTACAGGTTCAAATCATCATCGTCGAAGATATCTTGAAACTTTCTGAGCACTGCCCAAATAGGATTCGGGGGCAGCGAAATTTCCAATTAAAATTTGATACTTATCTAAAAATTTAAGAATTATGCTTGTTTAAACAGCAATAAATTCTAAAGTTAAAATCAAAACGCTGATTTAAATTACGATCAAAAGTATGTCTTTTATCCAAAGGTCTCTATCGATTATGTGGGTCTGCGAACAAGAAACGTATACTACGAGAAGCATTCGAACGCAACGCACGAGGAGTCGAGCTCACACCTGACTCGGTTCCTGACATCAACGTCATAACCGGCGTCCTAAAGGACTACTTGACTGAACTGCCACAGCCACTGTTCAGCCGCTGCTTGTATCAAATGACATTGGATGCTCTTGGTGAGTAGAAATTGATCGAATATTTTTTTTGAAGATAAGTAGGTACTTATTCCAGTACTTGGAATTGTTTGATATTTTTAATCATGAAATTAGGCCAATTTTGCAACGATTGAGTCGATTTGAATAATTTACTATGACCATCTAGAAATCATTAAAACGAAGTCAGGAATTTTTGAGAATAATGGCAGTGATTATATCTCGTACAAAATGGGTTGAATTTTAAATGATTATATTTAACGCATTTTTCTTTAAAATCTGATGCACAGTTGAAAAAAATATCGAAAAAAAGAAGAAATTCATCGATCTATTTATTCTAAATTTGCAGGAGTATGCCTACCAGACGACAAAGAAGGCAACGCTCGTCTAATGGCCTCAATAGTGGAGTGTTTGCCGCGAGCTGCTAGAGCTACACTGGTCTTTCTACTCGACCATTTAGCTCTTGTGGTGGCTGCGCAGGACCGCAACAAAATGTCTCCACAACACCTAGCCGTGGCAATGGCGCCACCACTAATGCTGCATTCCCAACCACCCACAGAACTTGAGTATCAACGTCCAATACATGTCCTGCAGTGCCTCCTTCAGATTTGGCCTCCGCCAAAACGTTCAGGTAATGTCTTCGTCTATGTTGTCGCTTTTGTTTTCTGTTCTTTATGTTGTGTTGTGATAACTCTTGACTCTTACATTGTCTTCTTTAACATTTGACTATCAATATCAAATACAGTTTTCAAATTCACTTTACTCACATAATTTTGAGCTACTGACAGATTAGAATAATCAAACAATAATCAATAGTATCAAACTCAGCTTCCAATCAAGCTTGCACTCTTGTGAAATGTAAACATAAAGATTATAATTTTTAATATTATCGTTTTCATCATAAAGAAACACTTTTAGAGCAAGAATTGGTTATAAAAACAGACACTATTTTTTTAATACCATGCAAGCTGGGTTTGACTACATAATATAATTACTATAAAATGTTAAAACACTTTTGAATCTCTGAACTAATAAAAATACTGTACTTAAGCGTTATTGATGGGATAAGGAAGGATTTTAACATATTTCATAAGAATACTATTTTCAATTGGCACTTTTTCACATCGTACTCGTAAATTGCATAATATTGTCTATCGCTAATATACAACTTAGGCTATATAAAACAACCTTCTTTAATTTATCATCAATATTTTATACAGTTTCACTATTTCTTTAAACTTCTGAATCAAAAATCATAGCATCATCATTAAAGTCTCGTCATTCTTTCTTAGTAAAATTTACTATTCTAAATTCTGCTAGAATATTTGAGATTTAAATTTGAGTATTATAATTCCTTATAGTATTTCTAGAAATTTCAAATTCCTAGTGGCTAGCTAAGACATACCTATTTCGGTTACAAAATCCTTTCTCATTCTCTATAGACGTTTTCAGATTGGGATTATTTTTCAGCACGTATAAGTTAGTGCTTGCCGCTTGTTTGTATACTTATACAAATAGTACTCACTTTGGTGTTATTATACCGAAATTGCGTGCACGAACTTAGTATGTTCGCGCAAGTTAATGTGTGGGGCGCGGCGCGTCTCTGTAACGAAACAGTTTTTTTAAATATCAATTTCTACAAGACCTTTGCCCGACATGGGCATGGCGTGTCCCTATCGTATTGTAACAGATACAACTGAAGAGATATATTACTGCCTATGCAGAAATTTTTCAATAATGTTAGCGGTTTGTGTGTATGAACTTATGAGTATGTCTCCGCAAAAATTGACTTGCGATCATGTTGCTATATCTTTAGCACCTTTTTCATAATCATTATTGTTACCCTGATTGTATCCACCGCTGAATATAGGACGTCCCGAGAGTGCATCACTGATTTAATCTTCTGCCATTCTCATCCACCCGGCTACCTTCTAGGCAGATACTTCGCGCTACCTTCTCAAATCTCAAGGTTAGTCAAGCTGGCTGGAGATGGACTCCACTCCAAAGCACGTCTGCTCTAGGGTCCATCGGTTTTACAATAGTAATGGCCTACCCATGTCACCAAGCTAATTATTTGGACTTTGGTTCCCCCATTGAAATGCAAGCGTGCAATAACAAACTCATACGCGTCGAAAATACGCCCAATCTCAAAACGCCCCATCTCATTTTAACCAGTAGTTGTGTTTTCTTTGCTGTTTGCATGTCCGTTCGTGTTGCTGTTGCTGATTTAACTAAGCGGTACCTTAACGCATGTATGTTTGTAGACAGTTCGGCGCGGCGAGCCAGCAACCGGGCCGCGTGGAAACAGAGTCAGTGCGTCGCCAGTGGCCTCAGCCACCCTCCCCCAAGGTTAAGAGATTTCTTAAACTTAAAGATCTCCTCCCACCACACATGACCGTGATGTGACCGTAATCAGACCGTTACATGCATGAAGTTTGCCTGTCCTGGTGAATGGATCAGAACGTATCGAAAATTTGGTTCGACCATGAACTTTTCTGTCGCTCCTGCTCTAATTAAAAATATATATTTATGGCAATGTGAGGTGTTTAATGTTTTCGTAGATGTAAGAGTACATGGTATGTCCCCTAAACAATCCCGAATCCAGGGTAAGTTTTCAAGTTAAAAATACGACACCAGAGTAGCGATAATCTGTCAAAGTTCTACGGGAGATGTCCATTCACGACAATTTTCCGCCAATACTTGACAGATCTACGCGAACGCTCATGTCACGTTAATTAACTTGAAATGTTACACTAGGACCTCTGGCATTTAATGTTGCTGTCCGTAATCATACGGATACATGGTTGTGCTTCGTTTTGCATGTGTCGGTACGGTTGAGGCCATGACACGATCATGTGTAGTTGCTGGAAAGCTTTATTCGTCATAGTCTAGGCTTTACCTCTGATCGCTGTTGACTATTGAGCCGTGTCGAACTGTTATCTTCTTGACCTACATCTACTGTGATTCTGTCTATGGTTGGACACACATTGATTACTATCGTCTGAGCATCTTGCCACTCTAGCAGCTACAGGCTGAGTTGATCGAAAGAAACATTTAAGTGCATATTCAACTAATTTATTTACAAGACCTTATAGTAATCTTGTGCTTAAATTAGTTTCATGTCCAGTTAAATTTTGAAAATATTTGAATAACTCAGCGTTATCGCTTGAAATAAAAGTCCAAGATTCTCTACGGTAGCTATGAAATGCTCAAAGGATTTCTTTGATCTCCTGAATCGTTTTTGAGCGTCTCGATGAAAGCCTAAGCCGCTAAAATTGGACTCAGCTGCTAAAAAGCACCGATTGCTCGGGTGATATTAGTCAATGGGTATTCAGTCTATAACATTATGCTTTATGTGTTTCAGTTACCCTGTTAGTTAAATTTCGTACTTCATTTATTTCACTAAATGTTACCTACCTTTAGTTTCTGTGGTAGCTTATTGGCTTAACGTGGAAAATTATTTGGTGACCAAGACAAAAATCAAACATTTCACTAATTTTCGATGTACATGCACATATTATCACAAAACATTTTTACATAGCAATAATTGACTAAAACAAACAATGTTTGGTAATATTTGAAATCGTGCTTTATAATTTCTTATACCAGAAAAACCAATTATAATTACTATTGGTAGCACATGGTCAAATCAATCCGTACACTATCACTAGTCACTACGCACTGTATAAGACGTGACATATTAAAATTGGAGGAAAAAGTCAAGATCTAAATGAATGATCATTCTGATGAAAAAAGATGCCTACCTAATTGAAGCTGTTGGTCAAAATTATGGCGCTGTCTTTAGGTATTTTTTAAACGTTAATTCTTTATAGAGGTACCTACAGAAAAGATAAAAATGTCCTTTTTGCTTTCCCTAAACTTATCAGCACCAACGAGGCAAGCTAGAACGAGGTTGGTGCATTTCAGTCAAGTGGCCTGAAGAGACAAAGAATAGGAAGTTGTAAAGCAATGGGAGGAGAATTGCCCAGACGTGGGACAGTACAGGCTAGATTGGGTAGGTTAGGCTAGCTAACCTGCACTAGCTTTACTCGGGTGGAACATCTAAACCCTTTCTTAGCAGAGGTCTTTGTAAAGATAATTTACATATTATGTAAATTCTAAAGTTTCTAGACCTGACAGTTAAAGCTGTACAGTGATATGTAAGTCAGTCAGATTAGTTTTTTGGTGACCATTACACTAGTTATAGCCTTGGACGGTAGGTAATTCATCAGTTACATTAGTGACTAATAAAATTGGGAGAAAAACTAATTGTCTAATACAGGGGTCTCTAAACTTTTTATCCTAAGACCCGAAGGGCCAAGACTTATTTAACTCATCATGCCAAAAATCTACTCCTATTTTAGATTCCGCACAAATTTTAGTTTTAGGACTAGGTAAGTGCCCTAATGTTGCCTATGGTAGGTACACTATTTATGTGGTGAGGCGCGAATATTTTTTTTAGAAAAAAAATAAAAAATTGGACATCGGGTATGTTCCTACTGCCCTGCTACTGCGTCCTAAATTGGTTGTGCTCGCGGACTATTGGCCCGCGGGTCTTGATTTAGGGACTCCAGGTATAACCGAGGAATAGGCGGCATATTTTGACATTCAATCTACTTACTCGTACGAAACGCTTTTGCTCAATGTGGCTAAGGTGTGAAATGCCCTTACGGCTTCCGTGTTTCTTGCCACGTACCTATAACCTAACTACCGTCAAGGAAAGAGTGAATAGACTTCTAGATAAGCGCGCTCAACCTAGACCTTATCATGCTTTTTATTAGGGTTCCGTATCCAAAGGGTAAAAACGGAGCACTATAACCTAATGTCACTCTGCTGTCTGTCTGTCTACCTGTCCGTCCATCTGTCCGGATCATATCACAGGTCTCTAGCTCATAGACGAAATGAGACGAATCCTTTGGTATTTGGTGTAAAACGTTGACCCGAACCCAAATATTGAATTAGAAATTCAATTAAGTTATTAAGCATGACTGTCGTCAAGCGCAAGCCTATCTCGCAATAAAAATAAGTAAATACATATAGAATAAGTTACATGTGGTTGGTATGTCGCAGGCCGAGCTCCGCGCTCAGCCAGTCCATATCGGCATCCAGCGGCAGCATCAGCAGCATCTCCGCCGCCAGCTCTCTCGGCTCGGCACGCGGCCGACCGCTCGCCGCCCGCACATGTAAAGTATTTTGCTTAAAGTAAATATAACCTAGCTATATGTAGATGCACCGTGCACACACGCTTAGAGGCACATGAACCGTAGGCACAGGTATGACCATCGTACCTAATCTTCATTGCTGTGCTGAAAAATATTCTGACATTTTTAAAACTCGTTTAGCGTGCTAAGTTTTAGGCGTTAGCTAAGTTGGATACTAAATATATTTAATTAATAATGACTTGAGCAGGTCAGATTGCAGCCAAGCGCTATTCTATAAATTAAAAAAAATTCTAGGGTATTTAGATTACGTACCTACTTATTGCAATTTAACTTGATGGAAAGCGATTCACCTAACATAGAACGCATTTCGCATTATCAAAATTGGATTTTTTTCATTGGAGGTGATTGATGATTATTATTTGATGATGATGGTATTTTGCCGTCCAGGTTCTCTCATCAGTCAGGGCAGGCCAATATCGTCCGCAGTCGCCTCTGCGCGGCCCACTGCCCGCGCCGCCTCGCTCCCGGCAGGTGACGGTGTCATCCCCCGGCTCGCCCAGTAGCAGCTCGGGTAGCCACAGCCCCGCCGACACCATCAAGCACGGCGGCTCCGTGTCGTCCATCCTGCGCCAGCCCGAGCGCGCGAGCTCGCCGCGCATGTCGCCGCGCCAGTCGCCGCGCGCTTCCCCTCGCGACTCGCCTCGCAGCACGCCGCGGGAGACCACGCCGCGGGAGTCCACGCCGCGGGAGGGAGGCTCGCGTGAGTCGCCGCGTTCCGCGATCCCCGGCACGTCCGCGGGCTTGGCCGTGACGCTCAACTCGAGCGGCAGCGGCGCGCTGAGCCCGCGCTACAGCTCCACCAACCCGTTCCTGCAACATTACGACGAGGAGGAGGAGGCCGAGGCGTGGCGCGCCGCCGACATATTCTCCTCGTCCACGCACACATAGGCGTGTCGCTCGCAGGACCGACATTCGGGACGGCCTGCTCTTGGTATTCTTAAGAATCGATGTAACCGCGCTCACTGATAGAGTCGCGACGGCGCGGCGTCGAGGCGGAAACTTGCAGTCTGCAGTTCTTCACACGATATTATGTTGAATCAGTGAAACGAAGTATAGAGTAGAGACCCGGCCGAGAGCGTCTCTGCTGCCTCGACTCCGCCTCGTCTTGCAGCGAGCGATACGCCACAGTGCTCATAGCGAATTGAGATTTTCTAGTCAATTTTTTTATCGAATCGAAAGAGTGCTACGATTCTGCTGTATATTATGTTGTTTACCGAGCGTGGTGCGCGTTCGTGAAATGTTTGTTATATATAGAGCGAGTTACGATGTATATTATTGTGAGAATGTTTACCTTCTGGCGCGCAGGCGGAGGCCCGCCGGCGCCGGCGCCCCGCCCCGTAGACGCTATAGTGTTTATCGTATTGTATTGTACATTGTATATAATTAAATACGTATATGTTGGTACTTTCCAATTTTGTACCGTTCGGGCGGGGCCTCGGCGGACGGCCCGAGCGCTACACACATCATCCCACATATCAGAGGCTCGCGTACACCGTCCACACTATCCGGCTTACTTGTACCATTTCATGCAGATCATTGACTCATCCTCGTCAGAAGTGTACAGTAGTCCTAAGGAGTACGACGCCGGGCGAGTGTCGCCGGCGCACGCGAGCCAGTAGCTCGAGTAGGGAGAGTGTATCATACGAGTAGATCAGACGTGCGGAATGTCTTGAGACTGAGACCATATCAAAGTAGCTCGTACAGGACCACTCGATGGACATCCGTCGTAGAACGAGCGATTACGTGACGAGATGGAAAGGTCTAGTAATTGTAAACTGTTATGAAAGTTTCAAATATTCCAAATATTCCTTGTTCATTAATAACTTAATAAATATAATAATATGTATAACGGTAAATTAAACTAATATAGATTTTAGCAAAGCATTTTTACGAGTCGCTAATTCTATGAAGGAATGGATTTATTTATCCTAAGACATCGGTCGCAATCTCAAGATCGGAGGTGTTATTTGCGAATTTTAAATTAAATTTTGTTACATTGTAATATAATAATATGATTCGTTATAATATCAATCTTGAAAAGTTAGACGGATAGGTATAGTTTTTAAAATATTTCAACTAGGGAACTTAAATAATATGTACCTAATTGTAGGGACAAACAGATACAATAATAAAAAATTACCAGGCGAAATCAAAACCTAGTATGATATCACTGGCGGTTCGATTGCGGTAGAATGACAGCTACAATTTCACGATCGTATCATATCTCATTGGTTGATTTTCGCTTACTAATGTATTGTTGCAACAAGAATACCATAAATTCAACCTATCACAACGATTGCGATTCTAATGATGATTGATGCAGATTTCTCGCAATCGAGCAGATGACATAAAACTATGCTAATGATTATAATATTTACTAATGTTATTTGATCAATTCTTATCACATCCTTGAAATTCGCAAATAATGCCTAAGTTCTTATAACTAGCGTCTGCTAGACATATAAGAGTGGTAGAAATCGACCAATGACAGCACTGATTCAAATGTTCACTGCCATGATTGGTCCATTTTATATAGAGAGTACCTATTAAATTAATTACACTTATTTATATGTCTGTCGGAGGCTGTTCGGTTACAGATAGCTTTTGAGCAACACTTCAAGAGAAGTTTTGTTATTACTGTTTATTATAAAATAGCATTGCACAAAGACACGACTGATAAGGGACACAACGTTTTTGATACTTTACCGTTTTACCTGTTTCTCGTTTGTGATAATACTAGGACTTGTGTTGGAACCTCGCCTTTTATATACCTACTTAATACTGAATGTTCGCTCATGAATTCTTATTCTACTATCACTCATTTACAAGGGGGCACGGCTGAAAGGCCTCTTGTGGTTATACGTTAAACTAATCTTAAACTAAAATATTTCGAGATAATAATAAAAAAGTTGGACTTTATTGTATTGACATGTTAATGTGCTTATAATGTATGAAATTAATTAAACTAAATATATGAAAGAAATGAATTTATTCGTAGTTAATTAGATGGTTGCGATGTATGCGACTGCAGTAGAGCGTGGTAGAGAATTCATGCACGGATATTTCTTAACTATTCCGAAGGTTGAAAATCGATGACAATATGATTTTATAAATGAATTTATAAAAATCTAATACATTTTTAATGGGAGAACGATATTGCCTTCACGTTTGTATAGAGCCATGCGAATAAAATTGAATAAGTATTAGGTACCCTATTCAAATGCTAACAATCCCATGGCTTGACAGTCGAAACTTTACGCTAAATTCACTCACAACGAAATAATGTTGGTGATAGAGATGGGCATTACTGCTACTTTAAATCATTCTTTTTTGGTGAAATTATTAATTTTGCTCCAGACATGCATTTTTTCACGGAAAGTGCTTTTCAATTTTCACACTTACAATAGTTTGCTACATTAATGTAAGAATAATGATTATGAACTGATATTTCACAGACTGGTTTATCACGGAAAGTGAATTATCACACTTGTGGTTGTAATCGTAAAAATTCGTTTTCCGTGAAACGTAGCAAATGATTGCAATGTGTGTTACATTAAATTGACTAGATAGTTTTCCCTCTCTCACATGCGGCGATGTGAGTGTGCTCAATCGCGTGCTCTTTAGCATCTTAGCTTATGTCGATGACCGTGCGAGCGTGATATATTTTTTTATTTGAACAATAAAGCGGGGTCAAATAGGTACAACAATTTTCTAAGTTGTGAGGTTTCGCTTTGTGATTTTTCACTGGCTACTTTAAGTAACGTAGCAAGAAGTGTTACTTAATGTGAAAGCTTTAGAACGGTTTTTCGCATGCTACCTATGAAATGTCTCCAGTTGGTAACATAAAGGTGTTGTGAATGAAGTTAGCAAGTGAAGTAAATCAGCGACTGACAGCATTTGAAGAGGGTCATAGGAATTATTATGAAATCATTCATCTTCAGCATTGTACACTTGATACATTTTATTAAAGTAAGACATCTAGTACCATCGAGCCTAAATTATTGGCATAAATAGTAATTTTATTCGTGTGGTCAGAATGAATATATCGGGTCGTATTATTGGAAAGTTTGGAAGTTTGAACTATATGAATATATTGCGCTGCCATAGAGTTTGTAACGATTATTACGCTCTTAACAAAATCATTGTAATATCTACATCTCTTCGGAGGAATCTTGAAGTTTTTATGACATTTGTACATCGCTTTTACATAAAATCAAATTAGAATTTAATATGGAAACCTATTAAATAGGTACTTTACAATTTGCGGTTATGTAGAGTGGCGCAAAAGATACAGTCAATATAAATAATAATGCTCTTATAGCTGACATAGATACATTATTCTCAAAAGCTTTTCTATGGATTATGTATAACTCAATACTTTGTTTGCCTTTTAGGATTTCCATAAAATATACCTTGTTGAAGTCTAATTTAATAAAGAAAGTTTCAATTATTTAATATCAATTTCATGTCTACCTACTATTTGTACAATAGTTACAAGCTGGCCCGCCCCGGTTTCTGTCTGGGGATTTAGTTAATAAAGAGAACTTAGAATCTCAAACTCCCACGTTGATATTATGTCAGTCATTCAGTTTATCGTTTTAAAATATCAAGTAGAGATCAGTTTGACTAATATCTCCTTGCGCCACTTTTGATAATGTTAAAGTTAAAAGTTAGCAATTTTATAATTAACATATTAATGGTTATTGATAATGATATTTACTGTAATATTACGATAATTCAATAGTACGATCCGTACATACAGTATAGGTGTAAATATGACTTGAAGTGTCGCTCGACAGTGCGTAGCCGCCGCAATCGCGGCAGTAGTGGCCAGAGAACTGGCGGAGAATTTTCAGGGCGTGCGTATATAAGCTAAGAGTTCTTAATATAGTCCCTCTATCTTTCCTGAGTAGGATAACAAAGAAAAACAACCAATCGGTCTGAGTTAGATTCGTGAGTTATGAATGCGTATTTTACAAATCAAAGAATGATGTAATTACATGAATCCAAGTTCATTTGCGATAGTGTTAATTTTATTTTTTCCTGTAAAAAGTGTATCTGTAAGTGCTGGGAAATACATAAGTGGAATTATTATTGAAAATGTATAATACAACAGAATCGTGTCGAGAAATAACAAGCAGCAGGCATTCATATTGTTGTTTCAGAAAATAAAATATTACTCAATAAAAATTCAAAAATTCATACCAACTGTTTCATAAAATATATTATATCTATTACGTTTCTAGAATAACAGTCATATTTACCAATTGTCGGTATTTCTCAGTTTAATCTGCTTTGCTAACAGGTGTTTTCTTATGATAAGTCTTAACAATATATCATTAAGAGCCATAAGGATGTTATCCTATGATTAATATATACAGCTTACATGGATCAGCTGGCAAGAAAGTTTCTATAATCATGTAAAGTAGAACAACCATATTAAGAACTTTAAGATTTTATCAAGCAACCTCTGAAAATTTTCCACTAGCACTCCAGCTATAGTGTGTAGTGACTACGGCGCACGGCTTCAGTTGGCTTTAACGCGGTGGTAATCTTGAGAAAGAACGTTCTTTTAGCCCTATTTATGTAGATAAAATTATATGTTGTGAATTTATTAAAGAAATCACCTAATCATGTTAATGAGACACGGAATATATCTAATAACAAACTTTTTGTGTTTGTTGATCTACCAGGGTAGTTTTTATCGCACAATTTTCAAATATTGTTAGATGTTTGTTTATATTAGCGATGCTAAAATAATGTGAATTTTCTGATGTGAAAATTGGAAATTCTTTATTAGTATAGAGATTAAAAAGGGGAGGTCTCAATAAACTTCCTTGTGAGACACCATTTATAAACAATAATAAATGTCTACAGGCAGTCTGAGATTTGCAGTAAAAACATTTGACGAAAATAATGTTTTATTTACTGTGAAACTTATCAATAAATAATTTATTTAAGTACATGTATATTTGTGTATTAATTACAATAAATTAAGATTTTGAATATTTAAAAATTTATAAAAAATTAATGTTAGAGTGTGTAGATAATATAAATCTTAAGTTTGTTACAATCTCATTAACGTGATTGGGATTTAGCGAATATAGGTATATCGTTTAGGATAGCACTAAAACGAAAATCTAAGATTTAGATTCCTATAAAATTCAAATCTTTACGCAAATCAAATAGTATTGACAGATGGTGCCAAAGCATTCCTTCCTTTACCTTCAGTGTTCATTTAGGTAAAACTTAATTAAATTTTCATTGACGCTTTAAAAGGAGCTTTGAATAAATATAAAACATCAGTTTTCACCTATAGCAATAACCGATTTATATGTAAAGATGTTTCACATAGTGTAAATAGTTTTGTTTTATGGTTTGTGTCATGAATGTTTATATCGTAAATGAATGTTCAATATAGAGTATTATTGGCTGAATCGTTTCCTTCTCAAGATTGCCTCCGCGGTTTGTTTGCGTTGCGGGGCACTGGCCCTAAGATAATATCAGTATTTGGTAAAGTAGCGTTACTACGTGTACTTAACATAACGAATGAACGCCGCCTGCTGTACCGGGCGGCTGAGACACAGACGAAAATAAATAATACAACGTTAATTATGCTTTTTATTCCTCCTCTCCTTCTTCATTTGCAATTTCGACGACGCCGATTCTGTTACAATACAATTTATTTATACTAAGAGACTGAGTAACTAAGTATTAATCTTTTTATCGTGCTCTACGTGTATGAGGTTTTTGTCGACTTTTCTGGTAAAAACAATCTCAAGTGTGTCACGCCCATCACGTCTTTCATGCTTTTGTTCGTGAGGCTCGTTCATACATTGATTTTACTACTACACGAAAAATGATTTTAAATCTACTAGAAGATGACCGCACTGGACGGGCGTATCGACGGTTCCCTGGAATTGAACGTCTCTCCACTCGTTCACAACCCGCACTATCCCACGAGCCGTCTCAGTCAAGCGGTACATCTAGTTACACGGTAGGTGTACCTACCTACAGTATAATAATATCAAAATATGTCTTTGACGGCAAGTCTTCTTCTTCCTCTTTTGTTATTTGGTAGCTTTTTAAAATATCACAGTCATCAACACAATGTCCTTAGCAAACTTGTTATAAGATTTTACTAACCATAATTCAATGAAACTTAGTTCTTAAAAGTAAATAGTTAAGATCGCACTTAAATCAATCACTGAAGAAGAAATAGCCCATGAACGGTGTTCATCGGTTCAGAACTTAATGTCCTTTATTAGTAAAATTAGAGGAAAAATGCGAAAACTTTGGCAATATCGATGAGAGCCATTAAAACTCTTAATAGCCTCGGTTCATTGAGCACGCGTTGCTAACGACCCTTGCAGACCTTTTTGAAATAAAATTTTACTTATTTGTAATCAGAAAATCTTTAAGTAATAAGTAGTAAGTAATCTCGATTCTCGAAGAAATAATTTGAATAATGCTGGATAAAATGTATTTACCGAATCTATTAATAGCTCGAATTGTTAAAACTGTAACTAAGTACATAATATACTAATACTAATAGCTAGGTAATAATGAATACTAGGTAATATCACAAGTTATATTTAGATACTCTAAGTTATTTGGTAGAAAATCCACTGACTGTAGCCCAACATAGGTACCTACCTATTCTACTAAATACTTAACAACGTTTCTCTCACTCAAATTACTACTCACTTGCTAGCAGGGTCTGATTAATAATAATGATTGGTATTGTTTATTTTTGTAGATTCTATAAATAAGAGGTAAATACTAATTTAATAAGGGTCACAGGCTACTGGTAATAATAATAATTTATTATTTCCACGCCCATACATCAATATATTTTATATGATTATGCTACGACAGACAATAATGAATTGACAGAGTGGGCGTCTGGTTCAACCGAACGATATTGTGATAGATTGGTACATTTTGATAACACAAATATGATTTCATAAAGTAACAAAAATTATTAATTTGATAAATCGATACGAGTAGGATGCACGCTGAGAATAGATAAGAAAGACCAAGCAAATAAAACCGGTCAAGTGTGAGTCGGAGTTGCACATGAAGTAACACTGTACAAGATTTACTTTTTTTATTAAATTTACATGGCAGTCATTTTGAAATTCCCCATTGAATTGATATTTTATCATTTGTTATTGTAACGGATATAGAAATACCCACACATTCTGTCAAAAATTCTGCTCTCTACCTATTACGGTTCATAAGATGCAGCCCGCTGACAGACAGACAGACAGATAGCGGCAGCTTAGTAGGTATAGCGGCCCCGTTGGCACGCTTTCGTTAAGGCAATTAATTTTTTATTGCTTGAAACTTAAATTAAAAGTTAAAACACACATAACTCCGAAAAGTTAGAGTGGTGATTCCGGGATCGAAGAGCAGATCACTCAACCGCCGACGTTTTAACCACCAAGCTATCACCGCTTCTTTATTAAATACCAAACCATAAAACCCCACATACAAAACGATGTCTTGGCAGTTAAATGCCATCTGATCATTAAATACAGAAACCAAACAGAAACAAATGATTGTGCCGTTATTTTTTTTTTTCATCCCCATAGTATGGAGTAGGTAGGATTCATAAAATATTAACGGGATATAAATCCTCGGCCAATCATTGAGACAGTAAATATTTTTATCGTCCAATCAAGAACGATACGGGAGTAAACAAAGCGGGTGTTAGGTCTGAAAACTCGGTTCGATTGTATTAGCATTTAGATTAACAGAATCTCGTTATCTTGTTTGATTTGATTAATTCTGTAGAGAAAGTTTTTCGGAGAATAGTAGACTACAACCTACGACCTAGATAATTTGCTTGAATAAGTACCTAAATTACAGGCTTAGTGCATTTAAATGAGTAAATTCCTGCTGTAGTGGAGCTGTGCGGGAGGGGTGTGAGTTGTGACACCTGTCACCCCTCCCGCACCTCTCCACTACCGCAGGAGCCTACTATAGGTACTACTTATACTTACCTACTATAAAATTGCAACTAACCGAACCGACCGAAAATGCAGTCATGCTATGTGCATAAAAATATATAATAAACTACCCCCAGGCTTACGTCAGTTAACATCTTTAGCACGTTTCATAAATGACATGTTGGCACTGTAAAATAATATAGGTATAATAATAATTTTATTGTGACATAATATTAATTTTTAACATCTTTTAAATTTTGACATTGGTATACTTGACTAATTATTGTATTAATTATTATATTTGCATGCCAGAAATGGTTGAATACACTGGACTCATTGTATGCTATTTGTACCACCTTTTGTCAGTATTCAGCAAATAAAGAATTTGATTGATTGAAAAAAAAAAAAAAAAAAAACTGTTCATCTTAAAACTTTTGCCTTCCGTCGGACTCGCACACGTAGTTTTCTGTACCATCGTACGTGATATAACACTTTTATGGGTTATACTGCAAGTCAATTATGGACAGTGCCATCTATGATGTGATTTAGTAAACTAATTGTTCGCGAATACATTTTTTTTTGTAACCACGAATTCACGGTTTTTGGACTTTTCCCTAACTTGTGCTATAAGATATTGGTATCGGCCAAATTTCATGATTATAAGTCAACGGGAAGTATCCTATAGGTTTGTATTTTCCCTAATTGGCAAACCTTCATGTATGACAGACAACTAAGTGATCCTATAAAGGTTCCTTTTTTCCTTTTGAGGTACGAAACCCTAAAAATCAGAAAAAGACCTTGCCTGTATTTGCACTACTTCCTTTGTGATAAGCACTTCACGTGTTTCACGTCAGAACCACAGTCAGGGCACAGCTTGCAAAGGCTTTGAACAAACAACGTGCGACAAAGGAAAGTTTTTTCTATTTTCTAATATCGTTAGCAAAAGTCGCTCCAGTTAAAGTACTAAAGTTATACCCAGTTACTCCTAATAGAACCCGTGTGATTCTGCCTACATTCGTGAGTTCAACAATCAACATACCTAACTTATCCTAGTAGCTTTTGCATTATTTATCAGAACTTTCAGGTTTGGCAATTGGTTCACAAAGAAAGAGAACTCATATCTACCATAATGCGGAAGAAAGTTGCTTTCTTTAGACATCAACAGAAATGAGCCTTCTAAGATAAGTGTTGGAAGTCAGAATTGAATCAAAATGGCGCCAGGTCATCAAAGAATCAAATGGTTGTACAATGCAAGGGGATGGACAGGGCTTAGTTACCCAAAATTAAAACAAGCGGTTTTGGATACTGAAGTTATTCGTATGATGACCACCAAGCTTTGCTTCAAAGAGGGTACGCAATGATCATGAAAAGCGAAAATGTTTTTGAGTAAGAACATCCTGCGCAAAAATATTAGTATTTATTATGGTACCTACCTGCAGTAATAATTACCTACTTCACAGTATGTTACTAGGACTCAAGAGAGTTTCAGTATGTGAAGTATTAGTGTAAATAGTTTTCGGTTCAAATAAAGATTAAAAAAAGGCCATTATAATTTTTTCTTCTAGCCTAGTTGAAATTGCAATTTCCCAATAATAGAAGTTTAAAGATGCAAAGCACGTTTCGTAAACACGATCTGCACTTACAAACGCTTTAGAATCGCCGAAGTGTACTTCTGTACCTATTCAAAGACTTTGTGAAACATCTTGGAAGAGGTCAAGTTTCTGTGAAATCCTTGTTCCAATCCCAAGTAGGTACTATTGATGCTCAAGATCCAATGCTCTCTATATTATTCGATTTATGTCCCTATGTCCAAAGCAATAAGAGTTACGGATTGATTAAATACAAGTAGTGTAGCAATTCAAAGAGATAAAACCTTGTAAAGTTTGAACAACTTTCTATCAATCTCTGCTTAAGTACTCTGAAAATAGGAATTCAGACGATAAAAAAGTAGGTGCTTAAAAGCGGCACAACTTTCATCGAAAGTTACGATATACTTAAGTACTTACCTATTTAAATATGTTCGCCGAAAAATTCTTATAAAATATTTCTCCTCCTTGTTTAGGATTTCTTGTTTTGTGTAGTATATAGTAGCCCCCATAACTTTTTAATAATAACCCTGTTCGTAAATATGAAATATCGAAAGACAAGTCAGTTCGGTAGAAAATGCGATTGGTGATTTCTACGGAACTTTCAGTTCCATGTTAACTCATAGTACTGCATATCAAAGACATTACAGAAATTCTATGAAATTACTGGTAAATATGTACCAACGCACAATTTATTCTTTGGCAAGGGCGTAAGGCGGAAAAAGCCGCGACCATTCATTGAAAGTACGATATTTCGGTGCCTGTAGTTTCATGACAAAAAATGTAATATTATGCTTATATTATGTGAGTCATTTGTACTAGAAACCTTGGATTGCGCCGGTTTATTTACATCGGCATTTGGCAAGTAGGTACTTATTGTTGGGCTGTGGCGTTAAATAATACCTATATTTTCTAAGCAAGTATTTTAATAAAGGACTTCTTACTGTATGTAATAAGTAGGAGTATCAATATTGTATATTATATACAAAGGTATCCCTTGAATAGTTTTCTATATTCATTTTCTTTGTCCTAATATTATTCTCTTGGTACCTTCTTACCCATCGAATGCATTAACTATTAACCATGGACTGCATATTTCCAACTCGATTTATGCCGTACATTACAACCGAGGTGAAATACTAAATAGTAGGTATAGGTTATTTATGCCTAAGAAATGCGAATGATGACGTCATCAGCATTTCTAGTACCTCAGAAGTTACACATCATGCAGGGAAATCAGTAGGTAAAACATTTGGTCCATATAACAAGCCAAAGCCACTAAAGCCTAAAATTCGAAGCAAAATAGAATACCTAGGTGAAACTATTAAAATGAAAGGAATAGAAATCACTAGCATGCATTCCGAATACGTTCTACTCGTATATCGAAAAAAAACTGGACAAGTGACAGTTGAACTTGCGTGGACACTGGACAGGGTTCCGCACAATGAATATGTGAGTTTTATAGGAGTTTTATACGCACAATATTGTGACTAGACAAACAGATAGAAAGACAAACACGCGATCCCATAAGGGTTCTATTTTTTGTTCTGACTTACAAAACCCTATACATACTTAGTTCCTGGTAACTACATAACACCTTCTAGGTACAGTCAGAATAGAAAATGCCCGCTATTAATTATGATCATTTGATGAAAATATGTCTTTGGAAGTTGGCAGTGGGTCTCTACATAGTCATTTACCTCATATCTATATTTCAGGCGCTTACTTGTTTGCTGCAATAATCAGAATTGACACCCATAAACCCAATTTTCTCCGAGTGTTGACGAGTTTTATAAAAGTCAGGGAGACAAGTCGTCGCCACGTTAAGTTGGGACGACTAGCTATCATTCTCCGTCGCGGGATAATTTAATGAAACGATAGACAGTATACAAGGATAAATAGAAGCTGCGCTCTTTTGCCCTGGAAATTCCTTTGTTTACTTTCAACTTTTAAAGGTTTCAGCTTATTACGGAATTCTTTTGAAGATAAATTTTATTTTCAAACACTATTTTGAAGAAGAATGTTTTTAAACTTTGTTTATTGTGTAACTGTAAAAAGTAGCTGATTCGCCCCAGCTCAGTTCAAATGAAATTTTGAAAACCAGGGAGGGAGGGTGAAAAAATACATATTTTTTCATTCAAAAACTTCATGGTGATAACTTTAACTTTCAGCCCCATTGAATTGAAATTGAATTTCTTGGAGGTGAAATGGAAATCATTTGAAATTAAATGAAGGTTTCGATATAAAATCAGTTTCCACATCAGCTTTTTTACGTTTAGCTTTACGTGAAGTATTTTGCTCTTGTAAAAGTGGAATGCAAAAAAATCCCTTCATCATGTTAAAAGCCAAACGGCGAACGAGGTCAACAATTTCAAAGAAATCAACTACGTTTCATTTGAGAGGCATAGCGCAAGGGAGCGGCGTATAAAAATTTCATAGTATGCGGTTTATATTATAAAGGCAAGAGCGGAGTCGTGGCACGAAAATAATGCAGGCAACGGAAACCCAAAATACATAATATTATCCTGTATAAACCCAGGTTGCGTTATTAGAGGGCACGAGTCTTCCCTAAATCGTACTGAAATAGCAAAAGGAAAGACGCGGCCTGAAATGGAATTTTCTATGAATTCCTTGGATGCGGTCTTGGAAGGGGCTCCGAAAATTCGGACATATACATATATGGGTTTATATAAATAAGTAAATATTACCACCATCTTTACGGCAAAGATTTACAGCTTATCTACCGCCAAGCGGTCCAACGTACGAAATAGATTGGTATGGGATTATTTAAACTGCGATAGCTTAGCCCACTTACATTTTAGATTGCACCACTTTTGCCACCAGGGGAGATTTCAGTCAAGACCTCGCTTGTCATGGCTTTAAAAAATATTAGTGCAGGCTTGTTCGCAGTAAGTCTCCGCTCTCGCTTCTCCTGCATACATAAACCGCGTCTTAGAAATTTCGTAAAGAAATTCTGAAGCACAGCTGTTACGCGTGGGTGCATAAATGAGTTTGAGTTAGAAAAAATCATCATAAGTAACTCTACGTACTTACTTATGTTTTATTATCAAATCAAAAATAAACCTTACAAGGAAGAGTGAGTAGGCACCTTGTAAGTAGGCGCGCTGCATCTAACAAAAAATATTTTCGAAATGTCTCTCGCCAAACTGGAAGGCCAGTATTTAACAGGGAAGTAAGTATAATAAAGGCTCGTCGATAGTTGCGATTCTTAACCGAGAGGTGGATTACACATAGTAATATACATACAA
Source organism: Maniola jurtina (assembly GCF_905333055.1). Lineage (NCBI taxonomy): Eukaryota > Metazoa > Arthropoda > Insecta > Lepidoptera > Nymphalidae > Maniola > Maniola jurtina. Next base: position 3,991,608 of record NC_060035.1, on the reverse strand, counting down.
GTGAACACGCGCTAAAGTACCTATTGTTTGCGACATACCTTCAGGTCGACATGGCATAAATGGGGTATGAGGAGAATCGTTCATGGAGGGGACGCGAAGAAGACCCACGTTGGTTTAGTTTTAGTGTTTTAGGGTCTCAAAGTAAACCTCGATAGCTCAACGGTTGAGGAGCGGACTGAATTCCGAAAGGTCGGCGGTTCAAACCCCACTCGTTGCACTATTGTCGTACCCACTCCTGGCACAGGCTTTGCGCTTAATTGGAGAGGAAAGGGGAGTATTAGTCACGATTAGCATGGCTAATAATCTTTATTTAAAAAAAAAGTGCTAAAATGGCGATCTCGCACTGGAAAACGTAGTGTTAGCAGATTCTCCACTAGGTGGAGATATGATATCAAACGAGTCACAGGGAGCCCCTGAATTCAGGCGGCGCAAGATCGCGACGTGTGGAAGTCCCTAGAAGAGAAGACGACGATGATGATAACAAGTTAACCTGCTTGCATCTTAGACTGTAATAATTAAAAAGGGCTATGTATTAAAAAAACATTAAATGCTTTATAAATCTTTTATTAAATGAAATATCCCTCAAAATACTGCATGACTGCGTGCAGGGATTATGGAAATGGGAAACAGGAATTATAATGTGACCCAGATACTGAAGAACACATGAAAAGCTCCCGGTTAGTGCGGTATGACAGGTGACAACGCGATGTCGAGTGAGCATGCCTGTCTCTAACACTACCCTCCGTACCGGTATTAATTTATTCCTTTTGTTATACATTTTACAAACCTGGTTCGTGTTAAAGCTAGACCAAACTAAAAGCAAGGTAAATGATGAAAACCTACTCAAAAATGCCATACGTGTAGGAATTGTTATGGGAGAGCGGAACGCGAATTATACGTGACTAGATACCAAAGCACGATCGAGAGATTCTCGGTTAGCAAGCTGTGACAGGTGCCTAGGGCATTCGATGCGATTTCGAGTGAGCATGCCTGTCTCTACCACTCTACCCGCCGCACAGTACTTATACCAAAAAAACATCAACTTTAATGTACTCAAAAAATACTACATAAATGCATGCAGGAATCATTATGAAGGAGGGAAACGGGAATTATAATGCGGCCTAGATACTGAAGAGCAGTCGAGAGGTCGTCGGTTAGTGAGGTATCACAGGTGCCAGAGAATGCCAACGCGATGTCGAGTGAGCGTGCCTGTGTGAGTACTGTATCCTTTACCACTTCACCCGCAATGTTTTTAATTTATTTTCTTTGCTTATAGATTTCACAAAACTACAAGCGAATATGAGTACAGAACAATCTTAATGTACTCAAAAAATTCTACACGAATGCGTGCAGTAACGATTATAGAGGAGGGAAACGGGAAATATAATTTGACCTAGATACTGAAGAGCAATCGAGAGGCTCTCGGTTAGTGAGGTATGACAGATGCCAGAGAATGTAGACGCGACGTCGAGTGAGCGGCCTATGTTTACCATCCTTTACCACTCCATTCACCCCGTTTTTAATTTATTTTCTTTGCTATAGATTTCACAAAACTATATGCGAATAACATTCTCTGAACAGACAGAAAAATCTTATTAATGAAGATCGTACTCAAAAGAGACTACACAAATGCGTGCAGGAATTATTATGGGGGTGGAAAACGAGAATTATAATACGACCCAGATACTAAAGAGGAGTCGAGAGGCTCTCGGTTAGTGAGGTATGACAGGTGCCAGGGGTGCCGACGCGACGTCGAGTGAGCGTGCCTCTGTGAGTATCCTCTACCTACAACTTTACCCGCGCTAGTTTAATTTATTCTTTTTACGCACCTATTATGAGGAATAAACAGCGAGTTTTATTCGGACCTGAAATACAGAATTTCTGGCTTAAAAACATAAACATACTTTCACAACGCTTACTAATATTTTTAGAAGACTGCCTTTCATTAGCTTAGGAGCTACGATGTCACAGTCAGATACACAGATACATACGTCAAACTTATAAAACCCCTCTTTTTGGGTCGAAGGATAAAAATCAACACTCGTAATGTATATGTCTAATGATACCGGCAACGTCAAACTCATCTCCTGCCACCGGGAAATAGAATCAGCTATGCGATACGGTCCCAATGAAATTATTTTTGAAAACATACGTGTACGAAACTGTCACGTCACTGTAAGAACATTTTGACATTAAAGTTGTTTGATATACGCATTGAAATTCAGTAGCTCAGTCCCAGTGTAATTCAGAAAAGTTTCGCCAAAACATTACCTACTATTAGTTTACCTAGTTTCTTCTCTAATATTTATAATTTGCAACTAAAGTTTTTCATTCATGTGAAAGTTTTCGTGTGGTGTTCGCGATAAAGCAATCCACTTTAAAATAACTAGAAATTTTTGTTACAAGTGACATTAAGACTGAATTATTTAAATATTTCCTCCTTAAAATACATTAAACGCTCAGGTCGACTGAAATGTTAAAAAACTGTTGCGGTTGTAGTAATGTTATATACCCGTGTACAACCTTTAATTTCAACGGAGCTCAATTTTACCTCCAACATACTACGAAATCTAAGTTGGAATACAATTGTCTGATATTACTCGTAGGTATATGAACAGACCGCAATGGCCGATTATTTCTGTGTTGTGAATTGCTACTTAATTCCCTGTAACCCAATATCTTATCACTAAATAGTGCGCTCTACGTCAACTCAGCGACAACATTATAAAATATATAATATATAAAAATTAATGTTTGTATGTCAATTGAGGCGAACTTTGAACAATTGTTGTTGGAACTTGCGGTTAAGTGGCTAACATAGTATGTACTATGAACAAAGAAAATATGGGGACATAGCAAAGCACGCCGGGAATAAGCAAATATTAAATGGATTGTAACTAGAAATTATTATTGTCAAAAGCTTGTCCGTTTATTTATGAGCAGCCTAGATGGTACCCACGGGATATTAAAGTTTGCATAAGTTAGTAGAAATTCTCGTTTTTAGTAGAGTGAGCACTCAGCCCTTTTAATTTTGTTTGACGTTAAAAAATGTAAATTACTTAGTCTAGATATAGCGGCCTTTGCATGCGAGGAATGAAAATTAAAAATTCGTACTTTACTGAAAGTTCTTTTGAGTTGAAGGATGAATTAAATATTATCTTGTTTTAATTAGTTAGAGAGTCCAAGTGTTCAAAAAGGTCAAGTTAATAGAGTTAAGTATAAGTTTTAAGAAAAGTAGTAGGTAGCTAGAAATTTACGTAAGGACTCCTTCATTATGTCACGTAAAAGTTTTAAGTCCATCCAAAATTACAGGTTTTTACAAGGCGAAAATTAATTCTTCGTTTTATGTTTTTATCATTTTCTTATAACTTTTCGGTATTTATTTTAGGTATTTTAATTTTTGATCAGTAATAAAAACATTAGGTACTTCAAAGTTAACTTATTCACATTCATTCAACAAACTTATTTCACTTATTTATCACTTCACTTATTTCAAGCTAAACTGTTTGTGTATTTACAGTCTACTACGGTTTCTCAATAGAATATTGTGGCAGCAAAATCAAACTAAGTAATAATAAACAAGAACGCACTTCACTCAAATAGATAGAGACTGAAATCTCAATGAGAATTCTTAGGATCGTGTGCATTCAAACTTCTCCGATTGCGGGATGTCAGATATTTAATTATACGCATCTGTCTTCCTGATAACTCCTAGCGTTAAGTTTAACTAAGTATAAACTTTGCTCCATATAAACTTTAACACTGACATGAGAAGCTTTGGCTCACTATGACGACAACTCCCAAGGATTATATTCATAGGGATTATATTATAGAGAGAGAGCCAGCGCGGACCAGACCTTCGTTCTTTTATAAATACTGATAGTTTTTCTGCGTATTGTCTAATACAGGGAGGCACGATTAGCGAGTAGGTATGAATTTTGGATCATGGTGGCTTTGGCAGATAACAGGTAATCGAGAAGTAAAAAGTGTTTGCCCCCTGCCATACATCCTTAAACTTTTAAACTTTATGGGCGTCTGGCAGGGAGTTGCCACGTAAGTGTCCGGCAATGCATGACGTGATTTCTAATACTATCATAACTTTCACCTGCCGGAAATCGAACACGCGACCTCCAACTAATGATACCACAGACAGGGACACAATTTCGCCAGCGAGGTCGATTGTCATCGCTAAAAATTCATTGTTTGGAAAACCAAACTAATAATAAATAAACAGGGCAAAACTCTATTTATGTTAAGGCAATGACAAATCGTTTAGCTTCCCGCGTTCACAGAGACAGACCATTATTCTTAATTTATTCGTATCTTCTTTCATTTTTTTGAACTTTATTTATCTCCGCCAGATTTTTCCCTGAATGGAGGTTAATTGGAAAAAATTCTAAAGGGACGCGCTTACTCAGTTATATTTCTCTACCTACTTAATTAAATTCTACGAAATATATTCATGTTTCGACCTTTTTATTCTATAATTAAAATATTCATTTACGACTTATGTAATGTTTTTTCAAAGGTTATCTTTCTTTAATTACCTTTAATTCCTATAGTTTTCTATAATTTCTTACTGAGGCTTTACAATCTTATTATGAAGACCTCCTTCAAGCACTCCTGAGCGAGTCTAAATAACGTCTACGACTTTGACTTGGATTTAGGTTTTAAAAATCCAGTGTTGTCCGAGATCAAAAACCGGCCAAGTGCGAGTCAGACTCGTGCACCGAGAGTTCCGTACTCGGGTATTCTTTCCGACATTTTACACGACAACTCAAAAACTATTAATGCATAAAAATAAATTACAGTAACAAGTATAAATAAATTTTGTAGCACCCTCTAGGAACTCATAACTGTGTCTTGTCAGATTTCCGTGAACATATTACTTATTACGTAGCTTCAAAGTTACTCGGATTCAAAGATTTGCATGTACTTAAATATTAAAGCTCTTTTGACTTTGAAACACAGTAGGTAATATTTTAACAGAAATCTGACACAGATTTTAGTTTCTAGAACGTTTCTAGTTGTCTGCAAAATTGCATTGACTAGTGCTGCTTAAATATTCAAATAAGAATCTTCGTTTGCACGAAGTAAGTACGTTCAGAATACACTCTTTTTAGAGACGGTTTGAAATAGAAAACAAAATTGAAAGAAATGGGAAGAAATTGGCATAGCATTGACATAACTACCCCTAAGTACTATTAAAATAGTACAAAATATGACAAACATGTTTCAAATTGAAGAGCTCAAGGAATATAATGATTTTCTATACAAATGTTTCCATAGTCAATAGTGGGCCCGCTGCTTTATGTAAGGTGAAACAGAATTGAAAAGCATTTTATTAATTATGTAATCTTTCTTTACGGTGTCAGCGGGGGAGTGGAATTTATGAAAATTTAATAAAGCCTCTCCGGAATATTCCTGGTTCAAATAAGGCGCACTTGCCAGTTTTCAATAATTTACGACCTGAGTCTTGGGCTGCGTCGTACCTAAAGGCATAGATCCATTTAAGGCGACTGCGATACGCTACATCATACAAAATGCGCGCGTACGCGTGCAAGATTTGTACTGTAACGAACTGAATAAAGCCTAAAACCAGTTGCAGTTAAACCTTTGGCTTCGGCTTCTGCCAGAAATCGACATTGTACTTAGTACAACTTCTAGGAGTCACGTTCAATCGTTGTTGTCGCAAGTCACTGCCGAGCTGTTTGTGCAAGCCTTTAATTTTTCCTCAGCAGAATTATTTCTATTAAGTTTTCTTAGAATACTTCTTTCCACATTACCTGCACCTAGACGAGCGATCTAGCGTTCTAAATAATCGGTAAGCGCTTCTCGCAGAACGTTATCTCGTGAGAGATTTTATTTACATTGATTATACCTACCTACCATGCAAACAAGATAAAGTTCAAAGCTAAAATCCGACTAACTGAAATATCTACTTATATATAATAATATCTAGGTACAATAAAAATGTTTTTTTGCCGCTTGCGAATAAAACTATAGCACTATAGATATGTAGTCAATTTAGTTTAGAAATTATATCTACTGTAAAACAGAATTAGCTACAATGATCTTAAATTCTCATACCTACCTTGCATTATTCTGTTTTTGTTTGCATTATTGCTCTTGTTACGCAGCAATAAATAGTTGGTTAGGACTCATCAAAAACAAACATATTAAAAATAGGTAAGTATAAAAAACTTGTGTACCGCTGGTAAAGTTACTAAATGAAAATTATAGATCCAATACATAACATTTCCTGTCAACCCGCTCTTGAAACTTACGAAGTTGTTTCGTAGGTCATCTATCAAACTTAAGACCCTTCTTACAACTTTACAAGTAAGTATTGCGTCACATATGGTACGCGGTTCTTATGAATCAATATTATGTTGGAACATTCTTTATAGAATTTTCTAGACCGTGATAACGAAACCATAGCAAGTTTACGTGATTTTATTGTGTAAAACCCCGTCTAAACATATCTACTGCAATGATGAGCAATAGCACCATTAAATAGTTTTTTTTTTTTGCATTAAGCGTCAATTAAACTTTTAGTTTTAAGTTTACATAATTAATTATCACCACTTAAATTCAACAATTGACCGTCTAAAATTGTACAATGGTAACCATTTTGAATAAATTCTTTGAATTTGAGTTTGACATTTGATTGCTTAAAACGGACACCCTAACTCCGAAAAGTTAGACGTGAATGGCTGGGATCGTACAGTCAGCAACAAAGCTAGGTTTCCACTTAGCACCCACCATGTACAAGCGCCTATGGAAGGTTGCAAACCCAGCTTTTTTGCTGACTGTACCTAGGACACCCGGTTCCGTACCTCAAAAGACTCCTTTTGAGGTACGGAAGCCTAAAAAGGTATTTTTTAAAATGTAAGAAAGTACTTTTTTATTTCAGCCGCTTCGTCCATATCGGCAATATTGGATCGACAAACACAATAATATGATGAACAGCCTCTGGCACTGCCCCGGGCACCCATCCCTGTCACAGTGAACGAGGGTCACATGAAATATAGCATTTCAATCAACCTGATGAAACCCTTCTTCCGGCCGTGTTGTGAATTACCAACTTTAAATTGTTTCTTCCACAAGATTTATTTTACAGTGATTTTACAAAATAATTTACTATAATAAAATTAGTCCCGTTTCTGCCAATACTTTGTAGAAATAACTAATAACCCAATCAATTTAGCGTATCGATACGCTACGACACGGATCAGTTTTCCCCTACACTTTTAATTTGGGTTTGACGAAAATAATTAAGGCCCACCTAGAATAATAACGTCGATCGTCGAACTGCCGGTAAGTTAATTGAATTATGAAAAGGGCTTAAATTCCAGTCCTTTATAAGTAAAAAGCTATTAATACAAAGTCTACACAAAACCTTACATACGATGCCATAACTCCTATTTCAATTACCTGTAAGTGCTTGATATTATATCGGAATTGCTTCAATAAAGTGCATGTAAACGGCGATATGAATAATGTATTTAGAACAAGGTTTGCACTTCGAGTCTTTGAGAAAAGGAGAAAAACACCGGCTTTTAACTACCGTTGTAAGTTCTACAGGAAGTAGGGCGCAGAAAAAGGGGTGAATGTTTTAATGGCACGAATAATTACATGGGTACCTGTACCTACTAGCTGCCCCACCCCGGCTTTCTTCGGGTGAAATTTCTACCTAATTAATCCCCGACCCAAAAAGAGGGGTGTTACAAGTTTGACGTGTGTATCTGTGTATCAGTGTATCTGTCTGTGGCATCTTAGCTCCTAAACTAATGGACCGATTTTAATTTAGTTTTTTTTTTGTTTGAAAGGTGGCTTGATCGACAGTGTTCTTAGCTATAATCCAAGAAAATCGGTTCAGCCGTTTGAAAGTTAGCAGCTCTTTTCTAGTTACTGTAACCTTCACTTATCGGTGGTGTTATAATTTTTTAGTTTACACTTGTTTGAAAAGTCCTTCTTTACGTTACAGAGAAAATCTACGTTCAATCTCCTATTTTTCAAATCCAGTGGTATCCAGTAGTGGTAAACAGTGGTTGTTAAATAAACAGTCAGTTTCTTCTGTGCTTTTACTATATCTGAAATCCGAAGGGTACCATCCGGAGCCGGTTTAAGAATAAGCCTCTGCTGTCCGTCTGTCCGTCCGTCCAACTGTATGTCTGTTTGTCAGTCCGTCCGTCAGCGGGCTGCATCTCATATAACGTAATAGGTAAGAGAAATGTTCATAGAACGTGTATTTCTTTTGCCGCTACATCAAGAAATAATAATAATAATTCCAATATGGCCGCCATGTTAATTTAAAAAAATTAAAAAGTATTAATCTTGTACGATGGTACGATACCATGAGTCCGACGCGCATTAGACAGGTTTTACTATAATAATAAAATTATGTAAATCTTAACCATTGATTTTGGAAGTCCCCCCCCCCTCCCTCCTCCCCCTGGGCTGGGTGCTGATGAATCAGACACAAAGTCACACAAATATAAATAAAGATAGATATCACGTGTGATATTCACTCATTCGAATAGCTTATTCGCCTCTACGCTTCGTCAAAGCCGAATAAGATTTATTCGATCAAAGGACTGAATTATTCGAAAACATTTATGATTCCTCACGACATCTGCCTCTATCTCATGTTCCAATTGATTACGCATTCTGAATAACTTTCCACTGGACCTTTTTCTCTGCACGGAATTCAGTTGCACATTCATAGAATATCCCTTTAAGTACATATATATCTCGTGATGATAATATTGGTAGCGTAGCTATAACTATAGCTATGTAGCTATAGCTACCTACACGATACTGAAATTCAAAGACGTGGACTCCTTTTCTCTTTTATTATTTCCCATAATACAAAGGATAGTAGTTTAATTCTGCTTGAGCCAACAAGGCCTCGTGTGAAAATATCTTCGCCTCACAAAGTCAGCTAAAGCCCGCGAAGCTCTGGAGCTACTCATAAAATTTTATGTTTCCATACTGAAACGTAAACAACATGTGTACGGGATATACGGTACAGGTTCTGTAATATATAGTGTTATTACGTTATAATATCGTGATATATTTCGTATATTTTACCGTAATGGGCAACGATTATATTTATTTATCTCTCTGTTCTTTCATGAAAAATTATAAAATGAACTTATCAGCTTACGGACGCCAAAAAGTGTCCGCAAAATATCCGCTCAACTACGATATATACATATATAATATAGGTCATTTATTCGATTCATAGATACTTCGCTACTAAGGTAATTTTTACAAGCACCTAAGTATACCAATTTTTTTTCTTGGTTCTTCTGTTAACTTAATAAAATCGAAACACCGCTTTTTCTGGCAGATTTTGTAAGTAAATAACCTACATATTTACAAAGATGGGCATAGTTTATTTAAGTATTATTTCGTAATGTTTTCGAATATCTTTTTGGAAACTACTTTTCTACAAATTGCAATATAATTATTAGCAAGTAGGTCACAGAAAATCTTTTTTAATTACTAATAAAGCAAGAGAGCAATTTAACAGGGCTCTCTCCGTCACTCGCTTCATACCATCGTAGTTCCAATTTCATTTGAATATTAAGCAACCAAAGTCCATGAAATTTTGCAGACATAATCTAGAAACTAATATCTGTGTCTGTGGTGTTTTAGATTTTTCTAAAAATATGTAGTTTTAAAATTACGGGGGCTCAAAGATTTGTATGTAAATTTTTAAGACCGCGTAACTTTGAAACCGAATATTTTAACAGCAATATGGAAAACCACAGACATAGATATTAGTTTCTAGAATATGTCTACAAAATTTCATGGACTTAGGTTGCTTAATATTCAAATGAAATCGGAACTACGTTTGTATGAAGCGAGTGACGGAGAGACGCCTCTTAAGTAATGTAGCTATTTCTGATAGATATAACTAATTTTGTATTATAATATGTACCTAATAATACCTACCTATATGTACCTAATAAACCTAATATGTATAATACAAAATTCATATTTTTCACTCTTAGATTAAACAAATATAATCTATTTTATGTTAGATCTATCATTGGTTTGAGGACCTAAGTAAGTACCTAATTCGTTTTATTAAGAGGAAGAACTTTTTACTTCCTAATTTTCTTGCTAAATAATAATTTACGTTATTCAATGAACTGATCAATATAAAAAGGTATTGAAGTCTCCGTGTCTCTGAAGCAAATTGAATAAGGTATAAATGAAGAACACGTCCCACCATATTCAGTGAAAGTGGACGAATGGTCGTAAACGACGAGCGAGCATGGGTAGAGCTGTCGAAGGCATTTCGTTTGTGTTATTGAGCTCTCTTGCGACTCTATCTCTTTATCGTTCCCGTATTTTCATGTTTGCTTATACAGGGTGTTACCCGAACGCTAGCAGAAACTTAGCGTTATTATTATACTAGGTACCTTAACACAATCCAATGCCAATAACCATTTGCCTGATCTTGTAGTTTTAGTGATTTTGTATTTTTCAAACCCGCATTGTATAGAATGCAAAACTTGGGTCAATGCCCCACTTACGACACGGCACTGACTTCGAGTGACCTATTTACGTAACGTTCGTTGACCTCTAGCCGTCAGTCAGATGTTTTATTTTTTAAAAATACGGAACCCTCGGTGCGCGAGTCTGACTCACACTTGGCCGGTTTTTTCTGTGCTAAATTAAGTAGATATTTCACCAACAATTTTTATATAATAGCTGCCTTATATCAAATGAGTAACCGAATACGGTAAAGTGCCCTTGAGTATCACGTTGCATTGTAGCGCCAGACGACCCTCGAGAGAAAATCTGAGATAAACTCGCCACAGCAACATGAATTCTCCATTTAAAGTGAAGACTACCAATATGTACATTGCACATACCTATTTAGTGGTTCAACGCTTAGGGATTTATGGAAGTGTACCGAGATAAATCTCTTCTCTTTGATTATAGTTTCAAAACTTCAGTATCTATAGATTTCAATGCGGTTTTCACCGTCAATAAACCACATTTTATCAGGAAGATGTAGCCTGTATACATAACGTATTTCACTTTTTAACCGATTTCAAAAAAAAAAGGAGGAGGTTCTCAATTGAGAACCATTACGAGACCATGATTCCATACATAGGTATCTGTTTACTAAAATATCACTCTTACTATAAAGTCACTTAGACGAAGCCGAGGGCTGGTTAGTTAGTAAGTAGGTATAAGACTTGCTCCTGAGACTTCCTTATTCCTATATGTAGGGGGTAACTAAACTCCAGAACTACCGATGCGATTCTGAAAATTCGTTTACTTACAGAGAGCTACATAATTATCCCTGATTACATACTGCTGCTAATGATAGACTATAAATTATGATTACGTGGACGAAGTCGGGGGTTTTATTATAGGGGCTAGATGTCTTTACAAATATTTCTTCCCACACAGTTTTTTGACGATCGCAAAAATGATTTCTATCACAAAACGTACGAATTTAGACTCAATAATCGAGTGAGAGATTTTGAAAGTTTGAATGTAACTAGTTTTTTACTCTGCAAAATCGTTTACATGGTTCCTTATAACCTGTTTCTGTATCTCTATAGTTTTCGTTTTCGCTCTCACAAAATATATCCCATATAAAAAGTGTTATGACCAATATAGGCCAAATGGGATATGAAATCTTTTAACTGCACCTTTTCAAAGACCATGTCGCATCGTAATAGGTTTCTTTTGTACTGCTCCAGGATAAATTGATTTTGGTATCAGGAAATAGAGGGGATGTGTGTGGGTCGAGAGCGATTGAAACCGTCGCTCGTACGGTTTCGCCACCAATTTTTTTTTTCTTTTTTTAGAGTTCCGTTCCCGAATAGTACCAACGGGAACCCTATTACTAAGGCTGAGATCTATAGAATGCAATTCGAATTTGCTCAGACTTAAGACATTGTCAAAACGAGACAGCGTTATACCGCAGGTATAGGTAAATCTGTCTCATTTTAATTGAAACTTAAGTCTAATAAAATTCAAAGTGGACTCCATAGATTTCAACCTTAACTTCCGCTGTCCGTCTGTCCGTCCGTCCATCTGTCTGTCAGTGTCTCGTGAACTGAAATGTATACCTACATAGAATGTCTCAACCGCGACGCGCAGCAAGCCGAGTCCCTATATGACAAGTGTAAATTAAAAATTTATAACACCCCCGACAAGTAAAGGTTGCAGTAACTAGAAAAGAGCTGACAACTTTCAACCGGCTGAACCGATTTTCTTGGATTATAGCTAAGAACACTCTCGATCAAGCCATACATTCCAAACAAAAAACCCAAATTAAAATCGATTCATTAGTTTAGGAGCTACGATGCCGCAGACAGATACACAGATACACACGTCAAACTTATAACACCCCTCTTTTCTGGTCGGTTCGTTTTGAAACTAGTCGGGCTTACATCGACTAAATACGTGAGCATAGTCCGTTACTTATAATAAAAAAATGCAGCTGGAATTTCGCACCTATTTGGAAGACGCCTTACGTTATAAAAGTCAAATGTCGCTTTCACGGCATTTTCGTCAATACCGTATTGTGTGTAGGTTCCTACATCGGTAAATTAGGCGAGCGTTCTCGTTCTATTTCGCGTCATGCGAAATTAAATTGTCTCTCGTACTCGTAAAAAGCGAAATAATATTTTGACGCGAGAGTGGTAAGTTCGCGTCGCTCGTAATTTTTCCCTTTCATTATTTTTGGGTTAATGTAAAGATAATGCTGCTGAAAAAATACGGCTTCTACATAATATACATCATTGCTTATACGTTAGTTCGGTGGGTTACTTCTAATATTACCAACTTAAAGCTTTAGGCACTAGAGCTAGTTTATTTCTTGATATAAATTTAACATATAAGTAGTGCCTAGTGTGAAACAAAAAATACATTTACTTCTAGTTAATCTGGGGATAAATGTCTTATTTTTTTACGCCACCATTTTTCTTGATGAGCTTATTGATACCATAAAACAGTCCTTAGTTTTGTTTTATTTTCAACCAATGCTTTTTTCAACATCTAGCACATTTAGTAATCATTCATCCATAATAATAATGATATAATCAATGCTTATCAGTTGCAACACTGGTGATAAGCCGGGTAACTTTACAATGTTGCAAGCAAGTCTGTGCCGGTGGTATGCAACCAAATATTGCTTTCGAAAAAATCCTTTTGACTCAACATCGCCGCCGGGCAACATACATAGTACGAACATACCACCGCGCCGCAAGCCACAGGATAGCCCGGATGTTTGTTTCAAATAAGTCATGTGGTCTAACCCGTTAGAGTCTGCGGTTTCGGCTTATACATATATGTGCCTTTAAATTTCCTTCGGGATCCGGGAGCCCACTACATTCATCATCATCATTATCAACTGATAAACGTCTACCAGCTATTGCACATAGGTCTTTGGTAGGGATTTCCACACGCCAAGGTCTTACGCCGTCGGATTACAGCGGTTTCTCCTAGTAGGTAGAGGGTCTTTCAACGCTGCGTTTTCCGGTGTGAGATCGCCAATTTATCACCTTATCAACGTCTAACGGTTTTTCGAATTACGTGCCTTGCCCATTTCCATTTCAGCTTCGCAACTATGTCGCCACTATGGTTCTCCGACGGATCTCCTCAATGAGAAACTGCAAACATAACTCTCCCTATTGCCCACTGAGTGACTGTAAGCTTTACGAGACCAATAGTTAATAAAAAGACACGCACTGTTCGAAGAATTTAGTCTTCAAGCACTGAGGAATTTTGGTCGAGTAGACACCTCAAAGCATCCCGAACACTTCCAAGACGTGGATTACCCATCACATTATTACTCATATCTACCCTAAGAATCACAGCAATGAGTTTATGCCTCATTGCTGTGGAGACTCTCGCAGTCCGCATAAAGGTAGCAATCCTCATCATAAAATACCATTAAGGCCCCACGCCGAACAAAGTATCTGATTTATTATTCTCACAGAGTGTTGCGGTGAAACATGGAGCATTGTTGTGATAACTACAAAACTACATTAGCTGGAGAGCTCGCCTGAAATTTTGAGAAGAAACTTCATATTAGTTTTCTCAGTTGAAAGGAATAGTAAATCTAAATTGATTGTATTGCAGCATCAAGCAAAGAAAAGGTGTTTTTATGCCTGTTTGTTGAACTTTTTTATCGTTTTCTTTTTTATTAGGGTTCCGTACCTCAAAACGAAAAACGGAAACCTTACAAGATCACTTTGTTGTTTGTCTGTCCGTCTGTCCGTCTGTCTGTCTGTGATGTGATGTCTGTCAAGAAAACCTATAGGGTATTTCCGTTGACTTAGAATCATGAAATTTGGCAGGTAGGTAAGTCTTATAGCACAAGTAAAGGAATAAATCCGAAAACTGTGAATTTGTGGTTACATCATAAAAAAATTATAGGTTCTCTTGACAAACACGACGGACGGACAGATAGATAGACAGACAGACAAATAAGTGATCCTATAAGGGTTCCGTTTTTCCTTTTGAGGTACGAAACCCTAAAAACAATCTACGTCTTCATGTGGTTAGGAAAAGGATTCCAAACCCTCAACAATGAAGATAACGATGCAAAGAGATGCAAAGAAGAACTTTTCTCTCAATAGTTGTTGCGTAAGACAGATGATTTAAATCTCTACAGGTGAAAAATAATTTTTCATCAGGTCTCCATAGAATAAAGACATTACGCATTAGGAAAGTGTTTGCGATTCTCATACCACTTTATTATTAGCTGTGGCCGAACAAAGGAAAGCTTTTAGCACGTCACTATTGTGTCCCTAGGCGGACCTCGTCTCTGCCACCTGTCGTGGCTTTTGAAATAGGTAAGCACATATTAATTAAATTTAAGGTATTATTCCATAGGGAATAGAAACAATAAAACTTAGGAGAAAGACAGTTGAATTGAAAGTATAATTCAATTACCAATAATCATCATCATCATCACTGTCGACCGATAAACATCCACTACTAGATATTGGTCCCTTATTGAGACCTCCACAGGCATGCACATGAATTCAGCGGCTCCCTTCGACTCGTTTGACGTCATTTGTCCACTTAGATCTTAGTAGGGTGTCTACCAAGGTTTTGCTTCCCGGTACCAGGTCGCCATTATAACCCCAACCTCAAAGATTATTTTTATATGCCCTGTCTACTAAATAGCCACTCATTATAAAACAAAATTGAACTAATTTAGTAGGTACCCACGGGCTATTTCAAAGAAAAATCGTGTTATTATGTTAAAATTTGTATAAAATAATTTTTATACGAATACGAAATATAAACGAGTCACAGTATTTACTATTAAATTTTTTATTCAAATTGATCCGTCCTAGAGTACAGTGAAATAATACAACAACAAATGAATGAAAAATTGCTTAAGAGGGCTCTCTCCGTCACTCGTTTCCACTCGTTTCATACAATCGTAGTTCCAATTTCATTTGAATATTAAGCAACCTAAGTCCATGAAATTTTGCAGACATATTCTACAAACTAATATCTATGTCTGTGGTTTTCCAGATTTCTGTTAAAATATTCGGTTTCAAAGTTACGCGGTCTTAAAATTTTCATACAAATCTTGGAGCCCCTGTAATTTTAAAACTGCATATTTTTAGAAAAATCTAAAACACCACAGACACAGATATTAGTTTCTAGAATATGTCTGCAAAATTTCATGGACTTTGCTTGCTTGATATTCAAATGAAATTGGAACTACGATTGTATGAAACGAGTGGAAACGAGTGACGGAGAGAGCCCTGTTAACCGATAATAATAATATATTCACCTAACAAGAGCTTACATGTGGCTTACATAAGCCTAAATCTAAAACAAATGAACTTGAATTGAACAACAAGTTCATTTTGCTATAATCCGGTAGAACAAATCCGCATAGTGCAACGTGCTGCAATTAGTACCTACGCACCGCCCGCCCCCCCGCTACATTTGTAGTAGGGCGGGAAAATAAAACAAAATACCATGTAACACATCGCTCCTCATTCGGACAACTAAGGTTTGGAATGCTCTTCCGCAAACTGTCTTTCCTATCAATTATAATCCGGGTATCTTTAAAACAAGAGTGAATAGTCATCTTCTAAGTCTTAGGCAACATCATCACTTTCTATCAGGTGTGATTGTGGTCAAGCACTTAATGAACAAAAAAAAGACATGCCACAGAGTATGATATTACAATCAGAGGTTCAACCAACGAAGCCGTCGAGTCAGAGCAATTGTGCAGTAAGTGCGGGACAAAGGAGCGACTCGAATTACTGACCTACGTAGTTAAGACCCTATATTGAAGGATCGTCGTGGTCGTCATTTCCACGCGATCAAAGGCGTCGGATTACTCTTTATACAATGAGCATGCTCTATGCACTCTACATCGCCCCAAATCATCCATCATCTTTAAGCAGTATATTGCGAGAGTAAAGTAAAAATAATATTGTTATGATCGTACTAAATATTAGGAAGAGGTAAAGTTTGTGAGTTTGTATGTAGGGGGTAAACTCTCCATAAGGAACTAATGACCCAATTCTGAAATTTTTTTCACTGATATTTATAGCCACTTTATCCTCGAGTGTGCTATTAATTATATCACCCGCAAAGCTAGTTCAAAATAAAAGCTATCGATAAACGATCGAAAAGCAGGAAATACCCACCCCTCAAGCAAATAGCTATTCTTAGCAAACGTAGAATGTAGTATTTACTTATCAACGATCAAAAGTAATCAGAAAAGTATGCAAAGTAAGTCCAAGCACCATCATCTGTAAGACAAGATTTTATCGTGGTTGTCTCTAGGATATTTCACCGAAAAAGTGTAGGTACAGTTAAAGGCCGTAAGTCGTTTAGCACCTTAATGATCATAATCGCGTGGCACGGCTATGCATGGTTATATTATACAATATGTGTTAAGTGTGTGAGGCGTTAAAAAAGAAAAAGATCATAAGTGCGAAATGTTTATGATGCAATGGTTTCGTAGAATTGCTACTCGAATTCCGAGGCCGACCGTACAAAAGCCGAGAGAGAAATGTGTCGCGCTGATTGTGCTCGGGCTGTTCAACTCATTAACCTGTGCTATCGAAGGAGCTGAAGTAAACAAAGACGCTTCATTTTACGCTTCGGAGGAAATCATGCAAACATCAGATACTTGGTTTGGAAAATTGATCGATACAACTAGCTGGTGACGGGTTACAGTCGCGCCACACGATCTGCGCGTTTCAGAAACGACGAATGCGTCGTTTCTGGAGCGTCTGGTTTTCTAAATAATGATTTAGAAAAACTTCATGTAAAGTTTCTCCAAAAAGTAATGTTTTACTACTGTGATAGGTAATCAACGAGAACAGCTCAGCGATGAGGTGGAAAGCCCCAAGATACGGCTAGTGTATTTTGCCTAACTGCGCAACGCAAAGGAGTGGTTTTATTGTATCCATCAGTTGTTTGTTTGTTCCTTCGTTATATTCTAGAGATTAAACTCGTGAGATTCGTATATGCTACTAAAGATATTTAATAAACGCCATATTGGAATATGTAATTTAAAAATAAAAGTTGATGGATTATGGCAAATGGGGTCTCATTTAATAGGTCTTTTAAACAGTAGGTCTTTTATTAATTTAGTTTTCAGTGATCAGCTAATAGGATGCATCTTCTGTTATCAAGAGAATATAATGAACAGAATGATTTACTTATTAAGTTTGATTTCAATGATGGTGATTCTTATTCGCCATCCCCATTGTCAGGCTGCCAAGCGTTCTTACCTGAAGTTACAATAATTATAATGATATTTTTATACTCAAATTACTTCTTTAGATTATATACACATACTAATATAAAGACATGACGTGAATGATAAATGACGCTGCCGTGCGGAAACTCATGCCCCGCAAGAAAGTTATGGAAATTGCTTTCCAATATACCGACAGCTATTTTGCATATCAAATAATAGGAACTGTTCTATCACTGTACTGATTTATGATGCGTCGTTGTGAAAGGAGTTCTGTCTCTTCAAGTGATGTTCCCTTTAAAACTAACTGCCGGAATTTCTTCAAAGATCTGTGCCTTTATTGGCAGCAGCCACCAAGCACTAAAACAGTGGTCTGTGGCAGCAGCTGTACTTTCCTAATAGGTCTTGGACTGTAGTAATAAAATGATGTAATGTTTTGTATAGCAGTAGTCTATGGGGCTAGAATTCATTATTAAAGAAAATCATTTTAAAAATTCAGATTTTTCGAAAATTTTAACATAATTAATTTTAGTATCGTCACGCTGTACGGAATCAATGACGTCACAAGGCGTAAACGACAATTATATTTTTAAACTAGCTGATGCCCGCAGCTTCGCCCGCGTGGATTGGTCAGATCCCCTGCAGCATCAGGATTGAAGAGTTGGACTCCAAATTTTTTATGAAACAATGTCGCAAAGTTCCTCTATCGATTAAAAAAGAAATGACGCAAATCGGTTCAGAAATCTCGGAGATTTCGGTGTACATAGGTAGAAAAACACAACTCCCTTTTTGAAAGTCGGTTAAAAAAGTAGCCTATTTTACGCCCTGGTCAATCCTCTACTTGCCTGTGAAAGTCCCGTCAAAATCGGTTCAGCCGTTCCAAAGATTAGCCTTTTCAAACAGACAGACAGACAGACAGACAGACAGACAGACAGAAAGACAGACAGACAGACAAAAATTTTAAAAACGTGTGATTCAGTTATGGTATCGTTCAAATAACCATATGAGCTTAATATGAGGTAGTTATTTCGAAATTACAGACAGACACTCCAATTTTATTTATTAGTATAGATTAAAAATACAGTAATTTCTGCGAGAGAATATTTTAATGTTAAAAAATTCGAAAATAATTGCACATCAATTTATTACTACAGTCTAATACCCTATTGATTAATAAAATTAATCATTCAAGATAAATAAATTAGATAGCTTGTATTTAATAGGTACATACAAGAAATGAAGATTCCATCCAGATTAAGTAATATGAATATATTTTGAAGTCCTCCTCTCTAGAATAGCTAGTCAACGTTCAACAAGTGTAAATTATTTTATAACTTCCCCGACAAGTAAAGGTTACAGCAACCAGAAAAGAGCTGATAACTTTCAAACGGCTGAACCGATTTTCTTGGATCATAGCTAAGAACACTCTCGATCAAGCCACCTTTCAAACAGAAAAAAACTAAATTAAAATCGGTTCATTACTTTAATATACGATGCCACAGACAGATACACAGATACACACTTCAAACTTATAACACCCCTCTTTTTGGGTCAGGGTTAAAAATATTTAAAGCGATGTTTTGACTCGTTATTGTTGGTGGTTTGTAAAATAAATAAAACCTTTTCACCCGACACGTTCCATCTAAATTACAGCAATATATCAACCGTACCCATACAGTCACGGTCTAATACACTCATTTCAATGCGTATTGTGCGAGCGATATTCATAAGCCCGCTGAATTTGGACGCTACTATACCTATTCTTGACCTCTGTGCTTCCAGTAATTAGCACGCAGAGTTTGGTGAAAACGATATTGTATTATGAGATACATGGCTATACTTAATTTCAATATGTAATGCTGTAGGGAATTACAAATCTGCTATGAAAATAGCTGAAACCTACAAAATACTTACAACCTTACATTACAGAAAGCGGAACTTACATTACGAAATTAGTGCATGCGTTATGAAATTAGACGTTTACACGTGCAAATTAATATCGTGAAACTAATTTCGGGCTACTAATTTCATAATGTAAATTCCACTTTATTGCGTTAATTAAGTACGTAGGTTCCCTTAAACTAAACTTGACGAAAGGCAAAGGGCTAGAATGCACCCTGGAGGACATGGAAATAGAATACTTTTCATTCCGAGAAAACAAAGAATTCCCACGAGATTACAAAAAAATCTAAATCCACACGAATTAACTCTCGGGCATCACAATAAAATATTTCGTCAGTAATAACTCATACTTTTTGTGAGGCTTTTGTGAGGGCACTTGTTGTTCTTTAAGCTGCTCCAGGCGAAATACTTTGCGTCATTATCTCCATCCTAACATTTGGGAAAATCTCATGATTCAAACTGAATAAATCTTTGAAAAAACCCAAAGTACTTACTAGACAATTTACTGAGACCTATCCTGCTTCAACTAGATATGCCGTTGTTAGCCACTATTATTCCATATTTAACACTATTCATGATTTTTTATTACTCGCCGAATAGCAAATTAAAGTTTTTATTATAATGACAAAGGCTAATAAATTGTCTGATATAAATTGTGAAAGAAAAAACTACAGATCTAAAAATAGCCTAACAACTATAATTTTTTTAAGAAATAATTACGGATCCAAAACTAATCTTCTATACGCCATTAACAACATAGTTAACTTTTTAACCCCTGACCCAAAAAGAGGAGTCTTATAAGTTTGACGTGTGTATCTGTCTGTGGCATCGAAGCTCCTAAAGTAATGAACCGATTTCAATTTAGTTTTTCTGTTTGAAAGGTGGCTTGATCGAGAGTGTTCTTAGCTACAATCCAAGAAAATCGGTTCAGCCGTTTGAAAGTTATCAGCTCTTTTCTAGTTACTGTAACCTTCACTCGTCGGGGGTGTTATAAATTTTTAATTTACACTTGTAATTATATTACATTAACTTATCATTAATATAAACATGTGTATCGACTGTGACAAAACAAGAGCATGTAGCCACTTTCAATGAATAATTGAATACAATTATTGAAAGAAATCCTAAATCATCCTATTCATAGGATCAACGTGCAATGTTGCATGTTGCAAATCGCGAGCATTAAACTTCTGCTTTTGTTTCTGCTTCACGAGCATATCAAAGGATCTAAATGGTTCAAAAGCGTTGGAATTGTGTCACTAATAACTTATACCACACAACAGAACATTGTGCGGGCAGCCATTGTTCTTTAAGCTGCTCTGGCGTAGTAGCTACCCTATTGTGTGAATCCGGGACTCTTGAACCTCTAAAAAGAGTAATTTTCCTTAAAACCCAACTTTTGGAACACAGTATAATATTATCATATACCACGTAATTTTTTAACAATATCCTTGATGAAATATGCCAGTTTTGCTGAAATTTTAAGGTGGTTTTTACGACAATTTATAGTTTATTATATGTAGTTGTATAATATGGAAACAAATTATCCATTAATAAATGCATTACAACAAAATGTGTGTTTCATTCTTCTCCGCCACTGATCAGTGGTTATTAGAATCCTTCTTTCTCGCGGTTGTAGGTGAAGCTTTGCTAAGTGGTTCAGAGGTTTGGGATTCTGTCACTAATAACTTACACCACACAACAGACGATTGTGCGGGCAGCTATTGTGTGGAACCCGAGACTCTTGAACCTCTAAAAGAGTAATTTCCCTTCAAATTCAACTTTTGGATATAAAAGAACTCAATATAAGTACGATGTCTCGTGATGTTTGAACAAGGTCCTTGATGTAGTAGGTCTGCGAGTTTTGCTGAAATTTTAAGCTGGTTTTTGTTCGGTTATATTAGTATAACGAGAAATTTTTTCCGTTATTAAATTCATTACAGATTGATGAGAAATAATATTATGGTAAAGCTTCTTTTCCATGGCTGATCAGTAATTTAAACATCAAGGCATTTTTCTTCGTCTATTTCTTCCTTTTATGCTTTTAGTCATCGTTTCAGAGGCGTGGCGTTACTCATTGGTTCAGTAGGTTCAGGATTGTGTCACTAATAACTTATACCACACAACAGGCCATTGTGCGGACATCCATTGTGGTTTAAGCTGCTCCAGGCGTAGTGCTCCATTGTTGCAGCGCCGCGAGCTGCTCAATCACTGGCAGCAATAATTTTTACGATACCTTTGCTCTCAAAGCGATGGTTAAGCGACATTGATCCAAGTCAGTAACGGGATATGTGGATATCATTGGAAATCTAAATATCTATCTTTGGCGATTACAAGTAAACCAATGAACCGTAAAACTATTACCTATAGAAACCCATACCTATACAGAAAGCTGGTCTATATTTATACTTCGTCCGCGTGGATTTAGGTTTTTAAAGACTCGTACTATTTGATTTTTCGGGATAAAAAGTTGCCTATATCAATTACAGGGAGGCAAGCTACCTCGGTACCTTTCATACAAATCGGTTAAGCGGATGGGTTTTTGGGAATCCCGTGGGAACTCTTTGATTAAAAAACCGGGATAAAAAGTAGCCTATGTCCGTTCCCGGGATATAAGCTAACCCTGTACCAAATTTCGTCAGAATCGGTTAAACTTTTGGGCCGTGAAAAGGTAGCAGACAGACAGACAGACAGACAACTTTCGCATTTATAATATTATAATAGTATGGATTAGTTCATAAATCTTTCTTCTCTCTTCTCTCTGGGCAGTTTTGAGCACTTAAACGTTTCAATCTGTTGTGCGTGCGTCGTCCCTCCCCGCCGAAGTCTTCACTGTAGCCATCCAAGCTCGCTCCAGAAGCCGAGTAGACCGCTCAGGTTGCCGAAGGCTTCATAAATTACCTACATATTCTTTTAGTAGGGGAATAAAAAAATGGAAAAAATGGAGTATTATAGGTCTATGCTCACATAATATAATTTTTAAACCAACATGACAGGTTGCTATGACGCATTTATGTAAGTAGCTATACTTTCGCTGAGTGTTGGGAGGTCGTGAGGGTCATTTAAATTTATTTTGGGTCGCGGTTCCAGTAAGTTTCAAAAACCTGGTCTAATTAAATAATTTTCCAAACATTTCCCCGCCTAAATCCACTTTTCACTTTAGCCTTAGACACACACAACGCACGACGTTGACGGTTTCCGTCACTAGTCACTATGTGTGCAATGTGGTTCAGCTACATATTATAAGCCCGTATGACGTACCCGTGCTAGGTAATATTTTAAATATGAAATTATCTAACTGTCTTTACCTATTCATCTTTTTAACCATTTTTTACGAAAAGTATAGAGATTATTTTACATGCCGTAGATGGATAGGAGGCTGCTTTTTATCCCGGAATATTAAAGAGTTCGCAGTAGGATTTTTAAAAGCTCAATCCTGAAAACGATCGAATTGAAAAATATAGGTACGTATAATTTTACAAAGCAAACCAACGAACTCTTACAGAGAAACCGAATTAAAATCACGACAAATAACTAAGTGTTTGAGAGAAATAAACGTTACTCTAATGGATAATACCTATAATTTCATCAAGGAACCTGGTTACGATATTGATATTAGACTAAGGTTGGGATCTACTAAATTGAGACAGCGTTATACCGCTGGCATAAATATGTGTCATTTTAACTGAAACAAAATCACAGTGCGCACTACAGATTTCCTTAGTGAACCAAAATCACAGTGCGCACTACAGATTTCCTTAGAGAACCAAAATCACAGTGCGCACTACAGATTTCCTTAGAGAACCTTAGACCAAACAGTTTTCGCCAGGGCGCGCCGCCATTATGCAATTCGTGTGTTTCAGGCTTTAAAGTTCGTTATGGAGTTAAAAGCAAATGCTCAGTCAAACTGTAAAACAATTTCACCTTGCACAAAGCTTGGCAAAATTACAATGCCTTTGGGAAATTTGTTGTACGTGTGGTCTAAGATTAACGATATTTTATAGCGTATCGAAACTTTAGTAATCAAAATTGTGTTTTCTAATTCCCATAGAATACCCCATAGAATTAAATACAGCCCCTCGGAAAGTTCGTATACTTATTACGTACCTTCCTATTATAACTTAATCAGCACTTGGCCAGCGTGATGGACTATCGTCAAACCCTTCTTATTGTCAGAGAAGACCGGTGTTCAATAGTGAGACGGCGCGGCGATGGATTGATGAAGATGATGATATATCTATACAAATCAATCGTATTTACAGTGACCTATTTATAGCGGGGGGTACCTAGTCACCTATTATTTTGTATAATTTATGTACCGGATGACTCGACAACAAAACTAAATCCATCCAGCAAGTTCCTTTATCTCTCTATATACCTATTCCCTTTTTCACTGAAGTTAGGTCACTGTTGAGTTTGAACAATCGCTCAACAGTTTAGTGCAAACTGTAAAACAGTTCAGTATTGAACAAAACTGGGCTTGATCCGATGTTTTTGACTGAAAGTGTGCTTGAAAATTGTACAGTAGTTATATTGGTAGTTTAGAGTACTCGAAATTGCAGCGACGTAAGTTGAGCAATTTTATGGTCGACTCTTTATATTAATATAACGAGGTGATATTCGCGACTTTGTCTGCATGGATTTAGTTTTTAGATCCCGTGGAAACTCCTTGATTTTCCGTTATTAAAAGGAGCATATGCCCTTCTCTAGGATGCAAGCTATCCGTACCAAATATTTACATGATACCCACGATTTCATCCACATATTTAAGTTTATTAAGAATCCCGTGGAAACTCTTTGATTATCCGGGAGAAAAAGCTGGGATGCAAGCTATCTTCGTGCCAAATTGTAATCAGACGGGCTAGAGAACTGCTAGCAGACAGACAGACAGAGAGACATACACACTTTCGTATTAGTAATATTAAGCAGGTTTGGTATTAGTATGAGATATGGATGTAACATTTGTAGAGTTTATAAAGCTTTTAAGCCCATTTGAAGCTTTCATTTAATACTCGTAGATGTAAGAACACTGAACAAAGAAACTGAAAACCTACCTCACTAAGATATAGTAGAACATATAAACTATTACTCGAAGTTCGTTATTTGCTGTAAACTTTCCTCATTAACGTCAAACATTTCCATTTAACTTTACACGAGGAGTGCCTTAGGTGATACTGGAAAGATTCTGAGCAGGGCCGGCCCATCCGAATGGCGAATAGGGGCGACAACCTAGGGCGCTTGAATTTAGGGCGTAGCATGTTGAATTTAATAGCGGTGACAGCCGTGGGATAGCCTTATCGTTAAGGGCCGGCGCACATATGGCGGAGCGCAGGGCAGAGCATACCCGCGAAGTTTTCTAATCGCATGATACATTACGCGAATTTGTAGCAGAGACTGCGCGAGCACGCGCGGGACTGCGCGCGGATGCGCGAGTATCCGTACGGATGCACAATTCGGATGCGCTCCGCCATGTGCGCCGGCCCTAGACGTCTGCCTTCTTTTCAGGGGGTAGGGAGTTCGATCCCGGGCACTCACTTTTAACTTCTCGGAGTTACATGCGTCGTAAAGAGTTAAATGTCACTTGCTTTAATAGTGAAGGAAAACATCGTGGGAAAAGCTGCTTGCCTGAGAGTTCGCCAAAATGTTCTCAAAGGTATGTGAAATCTTCCAGTCCGCACTAGGCCAGCGTGTCAGACTATGACCTAAATGAGATGAGGCCCTGCTCAGTATTGGGACAGCGATGGGTTGATCATGATGCTGATGAATGTCTGGGACAAATGTGTTAGCGCAAGCGCAAGTAACCAAAGACTATATTTTGCACAGGAAAATCGACCAGTTCCCACGGGTATTTTAAAAACCTAAATCCATGCGAACGAAGTCGCGGGCATGATTTGGTTAAATTATAAATATGTTTTTTATTTCGAATATAAATCATGATTATTGGATATTTTAATGAAGTAAAATTATATTTGCGTCTAGAGTAGAATAGAATAGAAGTTTTCTTGGACCCGCGCAGCTTCTTAGATGAGTAAGTTTAAGTACCTAATTGCTCATTGCTAACTATGAAAGTTTTGTCGCGGCTGAATGGCCATCCAATACTACTCCAATTAACAAACAACATATAAGAGGCCAAGTCGATAGAATAAATACATCGCTTGATCGCAATCACAGTATGATAAATAATTAATTATTATAATGACTTGTGCTATCCACTTTACCTTTTATAACCGTAAAAATTGTTATGTCCGTCTCCGGGATGCAAGCTGAGATAGCTTTTGTAAATTTCATCAAAATCGGTATAGGTATCCAAGTAGACAAACGAACGCACTTTTGCTTTTATAATATTCGTGTTTATTAATTTCTTTAATAACTATTAATTTCTATTAACGTAAAAATTATTAATAAAGCTATTGGATTTAATAGATGTTACTTTATGCGACCCTCGTGGCTAAGGGGCTGAAAGGCGGCGCCCGGGGACATTCCATCACAATATTGTGTTTGCCGACCCATCGCTTATAGGAGTCAATAAAACTAGGGCGCGGTGCAATTTTTGTGGACTTCCGGAATATTAATCTAGATCACTTGGTCTTGAAGATGTTGAAATGTTATTTTGAGTTATAGAAGGTGAAGCAAAGGACATTTTGAAAACCAGCAAGCTTCGATCACCAGTAGACAAGGTTCATAAAAACGAACGATGTAGTACTCCAACGAACTATGTACTATAAGAGTAATACATTTTGCACAGAAAGAGAGCATTAATCATTTAAGATGATGAGAGATGACACGATAAAACCCTTTGTAAGTCGGTCTCAGGGCGTGTGACGGCGCCTGTCTTATAAGCTGCTGTAACTTTAGCCGTTATTAAATTAACTTTTATAACTTTTCCAATATCTTTTAAGCCCAGTATTATGACAGGTGGTTACAGGTATGTTACGTTTACCTCTGGTATAGTATTTTATCTATGGTTTACGTACCGTTAAATTATGTCAGCATAAAAGCAAAAGGGTAAAGAGCGGGAAACTTCGTACTTGACGGAAGTGAAATTTTCTTGCTTCAATTTTTATTATTTCCCGAACTTATAAGTATCTACAAACCTGACATTGGCTAATCTGTGTAAAGCCAGAAGAAGAAAAAAACAGAAAAAAAGGTTGCATTAGTCAATATTTTTGTCTTAACTTGTCAGCTCACTTTGCTTTTTATTGCTGGTCAAAGTTTAATGCTAACAATAACGTAACTTTAACCGCCTTTCATTTCAAGGTCCATATCGTTAACTTAGACAGAGGTTTGGTGAATCTAGAATGCCGTAATATATAAATACCTATGCAATATTTTAGATATCTTCACTACCAAAGAAGTTGATAATGATGGACTAGTAATAATTAATAATAATAGCTGTAGCCCGCTGCGACAACTGTTTTCGTAACTTGTTATTTCATCGACGATGCATTGCAAAAATGTAGGACTGATTTTGCTCTGGATTCAGACAGGAGCTATTGCATCAGTCACGAGTGATATTAATTCAAAAGTGAGCATTCTTTATTTGAAATTCTATTATATTCTCATTAATCTACTTGAGAAATGCGCTAGAAACTTCTTGCTTATATACGAAAAGTCGAATCGTCATCGAAATACATTTAAATCTACCAACTTATTGTATAACTCTGATATAATTACATAAAAGATTAATAATTCCGATTGCGATGCAGAGATTTTATATTCAAACGATTAACGTTTCCTGTGCCAATTGCACAATTTTAATAATATTTATATTAACCTAACCTAAAAAATCTGATTACATAAGTTTTTATTATTTTTAAATTACCGTTTTGTATACAACGTGTGTGGCGTGTGTACTACTAATCAAAGGTCAAATCTCTTAAGACCAGCCGAATTTTATTAAATAAGATAGTGAGAAAAATGTAGATAAGTAGGTATAGTCATATTTTTTTCAAGTAGTATTTTCTACAAGTAAGCAATTATGTCTAAGAGCTACGTATAACCACTTTGTTTTAATTGTGTTGGAAGAATCATATAGGTAGGTACTCTTGTATGTAATATAAACATAACATTCATAATTTTATTGTCTTGGTTAAAATATCATCAATTTGGGGATTTTTTTTCATGTCTTTTTAAAAGCTCTATTTAACTTAGATTTTAAACAAAATGTAAATTGAGTTATTTGTATTCCAAAGACGAGTGAAAGTTAAAATTAGGGAATTTGAAATTTCGAAGCTTATGATAAAATTTTGAATTAATGGAAGACAGGAAAAGTTTAATGGAGCTTTATTAATTCGTCGGATAACTCCCCCTTAAATATTCATGAATTGTTCTTTAATCACACAAATGGTATAATATATTTTCCTTTATCACGTTAGTCACACTAATATTATAAAAGCGAAAGTTTGTATGTGTGTGTGTGTGTGTGTATGTTTGTTACTCCTTCACGCAAAAACCACTGGACGGATTTGGCCGAAATTCGGAATGTAGATAGATAGTATCCTGGATTAGCACATAGGCTACTTTTTATTCCGGAAAATCAAAGAGTTCCCACGGGATTTCGAAAAACTTAAATCCACGCGGACGAAGTCGCGGGCGTCAGCTAGTACTTTATGTTTTTAAGTACTCAAGAGAAAAACTAAACACTTACATCTGTCTTACTGTACGATTTATTGAGTAGTAAAGCTAAAATTTTAAAGTAGCTATAAATTACCTAGTACTAAAAGTAAAGCTACAAAGTATGTCTAATTTTATCTTAAAAAGAGGCATACCTAATAAGTACTCTAAAAAAATAGATTATACCTATTCGATGATAAAGGGTTTTTAATAATTTACTAGGTACCTTTTTTCTGCGATTTTTCGTCGATTCAGACTTTTAAAAATCCCCCTGGAATTTCCCAAAATCTTTCTTAGTTTAAAGCATAAAAAGAACCTAACCTAGCCAATAATGGCCTTTAGCAAATAAAGACGAGAAAGTATCAGCTGTTAATAATATATCTCTCATGTGAAACGTCCACGAGTCTCCGATCATATCTTTTGTCAGTCAATTTGCTACCTACATAAAGCATCGATTATATGTAACAAAACTCACTTGATCTTGTTTCGAAAATCGATATCTACTCGTACCTACTTGTCCAAGACGCCCGACTTCACTAGTGCTGATTGGAGAGCATTCAATTCTTGCCTTGTTAGCTTTAACGAATGTTACATTCTGTAAAGTTCAGCGTCTACTTGCTGTAACTTAATTTATTATGTTCTTGTGCAGTTATGGAGACTATCAATTTTGACCCGATATATCGATACCCAACTTAAGTTGGTTAAATTAAAATTATGTTACTTAGGTACAGTTTCATGACATGCGGTTTAAAAGTTACGTTAGTGTTATCGATAAAGTTTGACCACCGATAAAAAGGAAGTCTGAATGCATAAGTCATAATTATTTTCATGATTAAGTTTAAAAGTAAAATTTTGGATCAAAGTTAACAATAACTCGGACTTCTAAATTACTAGCTGATATTACTAGCTGATGCCCGCATCTTCATTCGCGTGGATATAGGTTTTCAAAATCCCAAGGGAACTCTTTTCCGGCCTTAAAGTAGCCTTTGCTACACTCCAGGTTTTTTAATAAACCTATTCATGCAAACAATCGCATCGATCTGTTGCATTATGGCATGATTGAAGGACAAACCAATAAACCAACAAACAAACACATTTTTGTATTTAAAATACTATGAATAATGATCTTTTAGTAGCGGCCAGTGAGTGTTGACCCTTACTTCAGATAAATCGCCTATAAATAAATGCTTTCTGTCTACGTGAATAATGTTCATTGGAGAGAAAAGGCAAGTTTTTAAACCTTACCATTTTAAGAGCGACTAGAAACATGTTCATCTTTTTACGCCGCATAGCCCCTAATAATTTAATTTCCTTTTACGGAAAAACATTAACTAAGAAACATGTTAAAATATACGATTCCTGACACTTTAATGGCGGTGTGTCCGTCACTCGCCCCATACAAACGTTGTTTAGTTCTCATTTGAATATTAACCAATCATACTAAAAAAAAACTTGAAGTAAAATAGACACGTTCTAGAAACTGATATCTATTTTTGTGTTTTGTAAATTTTTTCGTTAAAACAACTACTTACTAGTTATACGGATTTTTAAGCGTGACTTGTAAGTATGTACCTAAATCCTTGAGACCGTAACTTTGA
The DNA here is from genome assembly GCF_905333055.1 of Maniola jurtina. Classification (NCBI taxonomy): domain Eukaryota; kingdom Metazoa; phylum Arthropoda; class Insecta; order Lepidoptera; family Nymphalidae; genus Maniola; species Maniola jurtina. The sequence continues at coordinate 3,961,761 of NC_060035.1, read as the reverse complement.
AACTATTTAGACATCTTCCAAAACGTTAAATAGTTTAAGTTTAAATCAATAAAAACCGGTTAAGTTCGTGTTGGACTTGCAAACAGAGGGTTCCATACAACCGTCGAAGAGATTTACACTATGAACCTACTTTTAATTTTTTTTTTTAAATTGGCATGGCGGTTTTTTTGTAATTCACTATTTTAGTTTTTTATTATTAATAGCGGTAATAGAAATTTACTAGTACATACGGTTCATGACAGACCTCCGCCTGACAGACAGACTGATGGACAGCGGAGGCTTAGTAATACGGTCTTGTTGGAACCTTTCGGGTACGGAATCTTAAAAATGAGCGCTCTTAAATCTTGATTAAATTAATACAATCGCTACTTCCACAAGATAGCTTAAGGAGCTTAGGTACTCGATAAATAATTCAGAAAGCGTTATGGGGGAAGTCAAAGTTTATCATCGTTAGCGTCTTTTTATGCTAAAGAAAATGCAATTAAAGTCCAGTTTGGGAAGACCTCCTGGCTCCGCGAGTTATGGTTGATGCTTTTATGGAATACACATTAATTGTGGAGATATCCTTAAATAACACCGACAGTCACAGAGAAATCGCGCCGCGAATATCAAATCAATCTTACGAGTACTTAAATAATAAGTATATGGCCTCGTAACTACTGCGAATTCTGGCCGCGCGATTTTTTCGTGGCAAAGTAGGTTTAAGCCCACGGTATATCATACAAAATTCGTATAGAAAACTCTGGTTTTCTTGATCTTTAATCATCATCATCATCAGTATCATAATCATTATACCTAATCATCACCATTATGATCAACAACATGAAAATAAAACACAGACAAGCTGAAAATTTAGATGATGATCATAGTCGTGGTGATCATCACCATCATGATTATTATGATAGTCTTGCTGATTCTCAGTTTTTCTGTATTTTATTTGTGTACTAGCCGATGCCCGCGACTTCGCCCGCGTGGATTTAGGTTTTTTTGAAATCCCGTGGAAACTCTTTGATTTTCCGGGATAAAAAGTAGCCTATGTGCTAATCCAGGATATTATCTATCTCCAATACAAATTTCAGCCAAATCCGTCCAGTAGTTTTTGCGTGAAGGAGTAACAAACACACACACACATACAAACTTTCGCTTTTATAATATTAGTGTGAAGTGTGATGGTTCCTGCAGGATTTTTTTAAAACCTATATCCATGTGGACAAAGTCGCGGGCACCATCTACTAAATACTATAAAACATTCGAATGGTATGCTTAAAATAGGTATTTAAATTATTATGGGATGAATACAACATTTTTTGTAGTAATTGGGTACTAAAGTAAAGACCGAATCAAATTGACTAACGCATGAATGCGATGTCGTCGTTTCACGGTAAGTAATAAGATTTTTTCCAAAATATTTTAACTGGTCTGTTTTATACAATTTTATGTTTGCTTGTGACATTTATGCCACTTTATATCTTTCGTGTTTTTAAGTTTATTTATTTTTGCTTATTACATTTTATCATGCACACATGAACAAAGTTAATAGATTGGTATGTATATTTTTATCTTTATTCAAAGTTAAATAATAGGAATAAAACAAGTTCAGACAAAATATTTTGTGTCTGGTGTGCTAGCAAATAGTAGAGTCGACAATTTTTTTTTTTTTAATAGAATTGCATACATTTTAATAACTTGGTTTTGGTGTAAAATAGGAACAATACATATATTATTGGGTACCTACTTCAACGGGAGGTACCTAATTGACTTTGATTCCATTTTCTTGACAGACACGACAAATAGACAAACAGACAAAGGGGTCCTATAAGGGTTTGTTTTATCTTTTTGAGGTATAGAACCCTAAAAATTAACTCAAGATCTAAACGAATTGTATAACTAACGCTTAGTTACACTTAACAGACAGATAGCTATTACATGTAACGTGTATCTCTACCTCATAAAAAATATTCATCGCTGACAAAAGTCAGGTACAATTTTCCCATACTAAATCGATAAACCTACAATTAAGCATTACTATCAGGGAAAATATCAAGCAATAAAGGACCATTACGGTATCCCGTTTGATTGATCACCTATCCGGGAGCTACAGTACGGCAATTAGTGGTGTGCTACGGGCTACCACATAATAGTGTGCTATTTTACACGCTCTATCTATAGACTTTTTTTTAAGAATTTTCTATAAAAACTCTCATATTTTTCTCTAAGTAAGATGTTCTATGAGCTTTTTTTTCAAGTTCAAGTATAGAGGTGGAAACAAATAAATAATAATTTTCGGTCGTGGCTGACGGATCAGATCTTTAGAGCGCACTTTGTCTATGCTTAGACTGTTAAAACGAGACAGCGTTATACCGCTGGCATAAATCTGTCTCGTTTTAACTGAAACTTAAGTCTAAGTAAGACCTAAAAGTCAAAGTTCGCTCTATAGATTTCAACCTAAGTATGCTATACCTCGGCTGCGGTCAGCGGTAATGACGGGGCGTGCGATGGCGCTGGTATTCAAGAAATTATTGTAAGATTTGCATAAATACAGTGTGTGATGTAATTAATTCTTGTAAACACAGAGATTTTGCGTATATACAGTGTGTGATTTAATAATAGTACATCGAAATTTCCAAACTTATTAGACGTAATAGTCATGGATGTTACAACCTTGAGCGCTTGGACGTCCGAGAGATATCTCACAAGCCGCATCCCAAATGACTGTGTACACCTATAAATCGCGGCTGTCAGCCGCGGCGTAACACGTCCCATAGTTTGTTCCCGCCTTAGTGACCGTTATTATTATGTAGAAAGTAGAAACAAATGTGAATCGGAAGCAATATAGCGTTCCTAGGGCGGGCGGTTGCTGGGTAGAGTTACTACATAAATAAATAATACATGTTGTTTAAAAAGCTTAAGAGGGGTCTTTCAGTCGCTCGCTCCATACAAACGTAGTTCCAATTTCATTTGAATATTTAGCAACCAAAGTCAATTTCATGGAGACGTGCTATGCCTGTGGTTTTCCAGATTTCTGTTAAAATATTCGGCTTCAAAGTTACGCGGTCTTAAAAATTCACATACAAATCTTTGAGCCCCTGTAATTTTAAAACTACATATTTTTAGAAAAATCTAAAACACCACAGGCACAGATATTAGTTTCTATAATATGTCTGCAAAATTTCATGGACTTTTGTTGCTTAATATTAAAATAAAATTGGAACTACGATTGTATGAAGTAAGTGACAGAGAGAGCCCTGTTAATTAGGTTTATAAAACTGAATCAGGTGAAAGACTTGCAAAACCGAACCTATGCTGTCTGTTTCAGAATTCCGCAGCCTTAATGCTATACGGTTTTATTTTCGTAGAAGAAAGCATTCACTGTGGTAGCATAGTACCTATAGGTACGTTCCATTCGGCCTTTAGTATTTCCACAAGCAAAACTCTATAATATTAATCTTTCTCTAGGCAAGACATCTTAAGGACCTATTGTTATAACAAGTTCGTCAAGCCTCAGAGATCGTTATTCGTTAAAGAAATATAAAGACGCAGAAATAAAAGTAGATCGCAATCAATGCCATATTCCTAGCGCGGGCGGCACATGATAATAATGTTCTTTATTCATTGGATTTTAAACTGGAACAGATGACGGACATAAAACCTACCTAGTATGCTGACTGTTTCTGCAGCCGTAATGCTGACGCTAAAGTTTTATATTCATAGAGGAAAATATCCGCTGGAGCATCGGCTACGTTTTCTTTGGTAGTATTGCCACGAGCAAAACTTTCTATATTTATCACTCTCTAAGACATTTTAAGAATCTATTGTTATAATTAGCCGTGAAAGCCTAGTAGTTATGACGTCCGCCTCGGGGTTCGATCCCGAGCAAGCACCTCAAAACTTTTCGAAATTATGTGCGTTTTATGCAATTAAATATAAAAAACCTGCACGCCTTAGAGTTCTCCATATTAGAGTTGCCTAGCGATAATCCAATAACGATAGACTATCGATGGTGGATCGATATTGGACTAACTCTACTTTATATTGGTCTCAAAGGAGTCTGGAGTCTGTCAATTTTCAGTAGGCCAGCGTAACAGAATCCCTTCTCATTCTGAGAAGACAACAGGGTTCAGTAGTTGGCTGGTGAGGGGTTGATCATGATGCTGATGATTGTTATAATAATTAAGTTTAGGCGTCAGGGATCGTTATTCATCATAGAAATATAAAGATAGGTCGGAAGCAATGACGCGTAGCGTGTTGATCCACCTAGGGCGGGCGGTTGCGGCCTAGAAGGCTACGGGAGTACGGGAGTCGGGAAGCATTTTCACGTTCACCCCGCACCCGCACCTTGCCGCAGTCCATCTCCAGAGCTCGAGTAAAATACACGTATTTCACTCGCCATAACAATTCGCGCACACCGCGTAACTAAAACACTAAATATATGAATTAAAACCCATATAATATTGAGTTAAATCAAGTGAAAGACGATTATTTTCGTTCAGTGAAAGTGTAGGAGAAAATTTAGGTGAAAGTGTGTTTTGTGAAAGGACATATAATTTAGGCTCTTTCGCTTGGGATTTAAGTAGGTAAGGATTTGGATAAACAGCTTATTTACTAAGGATTATGTCGGTTGTATTTAGTCTATAAATATTGCTTAATTTCATTTAATAAATTACATTTTCTTCTTTCTTATCTTTTAAATGTGGCCTGCCTAGGTATGTTAACTATTATTAGAATATATAATTCAAAACGACGTTGTTGTCAGGCTTGGGAATGATAGATAAATAAAAATAACTTGGAATTAATACTGCAGATACTTACATTTTTTAAGTTTTTTCAAGCCATTTTTCAGTGATAAGAACAAAGGGAGGCTGTACTTTTTATTTTGACTCTAACATTATTTTAAATTATAAAATACCTAGTTACATCGCTCCATTTGATTACTTAATAAAGTTTACGGTTTTTGCTGAGGATCATCAATTTATATCACAAGAAAAATTATTATTATAGGTATTTCTACCGAATCTAACTAACTAAACTAGGAAGGTTTCTACCGAATCTTTACGTTAGTAAACTAAGTAGGTAGATGATCTTACAGAAACAAGAGATCTAGTTTTTTATTAATAAAAACCAAATGAAATCTAAACACTAGAATATTTAAATATTACAAAATAAAATAAACGATTTCCTTATCGCTCCACGCCTACACAAAATGATAAAAATGTTTTATTGTAATGTATTAGTTACACACCAGTTTAACTGGGTCATCGTGGGTTAGACTTTCGAGGCGATTGTGATTAACCAATCGTGATCGTTTTTAACGTATTAAACATCATCATCAACTATTGCCGGCTCACTACTGAGCACGGGTCTCCTCTCGGAAAGAAAAGTGTTTAGCTATAATCCACCACGCTCCGTTTACACACACCTTTGCGAGCATTGTGTAGAACTGTCAAGTAAGCAGGTTTCCTCGCGAAGTTTTTCTTTACCGTTAAAGCAGTGATAATATGTAACTTCTTAGAAAACGCACATGATTCCGAAAAGTAAGAAGGTGCGTGCCTGGGATAGACATAAGACCCCCCTGACAGGAAGGCTGGTCTTAACCTTGAGGCTATCACGTCTTTCTACCTAGTTCGAAAACCTGACAAAAGAGTTACCTAAATCTGCAGTTTAGAGTTGTCATCTCCTTCTTCTTCTCTCTGGGCTGGTTTCCGCACTTAAACGTTTCCGTCTGTTGTGCGTGTGTTGCCCCTCCCCGCCGAAGTCTTCACTCCAGCCATCCAAGCTCGCTCCAGAAGCCAAGTAGACCGCCCAGGTTGCCGAGGATGGAGTTGTCATATTACGATCTTTAAATGACAGACTTTGTAAAAGTTACACAAGGTCTCTGATTTACATACTAGGTACTGTTTAAATTTTTCCAGGAAATGTAATCATTTCCCATTAGATTAGATAAGATGACGTAGCGGTCAAAACAGCTATCATCGATAAAAAACACGAATAGGTGTAAAGATATAGCATTAGATTTACAATAGTTTGTAATCTATTGAAATTATAACTGTAACTAAGGCGATAAGAGCAAACGATCTCGATTGACGAATTAAAATTCCACCAGTTACCGAATAAATAGGTATGAAGCGCGTGCGTTGAAAATACGTCCAACAGTTCATAACAATGTAATATTAGCATGTGTATGGTTCTAATCGTGAAGTGCTGAAAGATAACCGACTTGTTAGGTATTTATTACTATACTTTACAACTACAGCTGGCTACTTCTCTGACGCAGCGAATATTCACCTAACGAAAAATTGGTCCCGAGTTGTATTCCGGACTTTCCTTCTGAGTAATAGCTGAAATACCTTATAGGTTAACTGTTTACCTGCAAAACGAAATGTAACAATCGTTTTTTTTTATAACCAACCGTATAGGCACTTGACTGCAATAATTTATCTAAACTACGCTTCGATGCATACAAGATTATAGATCAATATTCAATACTAGATGATCTAACATAAATATAGGAAGAAAATACAAAAAAGTAGTATTTTTGTGTGCCAATACAGAAGGCCTCTTTATAAATTCCCAATATTGATCCTAGAAGACAAGATACCTGGAACACCTGCACCTGGAATGGCACCTGCAAATGATTCGATGATGAAGTTCAGAAATGACAAAATAACTTATTTAAAATACACCAAGTAACATTAATTACACAACCATAAGAGGGGTCTCTCCGTCACTCGCTTCATACAAACGTAGTTCCAATTTCATTTGAATATTAAGCAACCAAAGTCCATGAAATTTTGCAGACATATTCTAGAAACTATTTATCTATGTCTGTGGTTTTCCAGATTTGTGTTAAAATATTCGGTTTCAAAATTAAGCGGTCTTAAAAATTTACATACAAATCTTTAAGCCCCTGTAATTTTTAAACTACATATTTTTAGAAAAATCTAGAACACCACAGACACAGATATTAGTTTCTAGAATATGTCTGCAAAATTTCATGGACTTTGGTTGCTTAATATTCAAATGAAATTATAACTACGACTGTATGAAGTGAGTGACGGAGAGAGCCCTGTTAACCGCAAGAGCGCAAAACTTTTTCAGCTCACCGCAAAACTTTTAAGATAAGTAAAGCACAGTGTGATATAGAGAGTATGTGCATGAGTATATTACGATTTCAGATTTGCCATACATCTGAATATCAGGGGGCACGGCAGTGCCCCCGCCAAGACGAGCCAAACGCGGCGGCCGGGGCGCTACGTACCTTTTTCTCGAAGTGTTTCGCCGTATTTTCGACCCGTCATAACTTCGGTCTGGATGACGCTAGAAAGCTGAAATTTTCAGTATAAGGTGTCCTCAGCAAATTTACCAAATATACCAAATATCAAATATCTAGCTTTTATGGTTACAGATTTATTGATACCTAAAATACGCCGATTTCGTCCCTCACTGATGATCATCAAAACCTCTACTCAAAACCTCTAAGGTACTTCCCGAAGTCCTAGAAGACTGAAATTTGGTATGTAGACTAGAAATTGCATACAAACTACAGGAAAATTAAGACTTTGGAAATGCCCCCCCTCTACGCCTCTTATGAGAAAAGCAAATCTGTAAATTCTGTTGCTAGAATGCTGATATTTTCAGGATAAGATGTCCTTGGCAGACTTATTAAACGCACTGAGTATCAATTGTCTAGCTTTTATAGTTTCAGATTTATTGACAGTCAAACTTCTAGTCTGTAATTCTAGGGCACTTCCCGAAGTCCTAGAAGACTGAAATTTGGTATGTAGACTATAAATTGCATACAAACTACAGGAAAATTAAGACTTTGGAAATGCCCCCCCTCTACGCCTCTTATGAGAAAAGCAAATCTGTAAATTCTGTCGCTAGAATGCTGATATTTTCAGGATAAGATGTCCTTGGCTGATTTATTAAACGCATTGAGTATCAATTGTCTAGCTTTTATAGTTTCAGATTTATTGACAGTCAAAACTTCTAGTCTGTAATTCTAGGGTACTTCCCGAAGTCCTAGAAGACTGAAATTTGGTATGTAGACTAGAAATTACATACAAACTACAGGAAAATTAAGAAATTGGAAATTTCACCCCTCTACGCCTCTGTATGGGGGAAGCAAATCTGTAAATTCTATCGCTAGAATGCTGATATTTTCAGGATAAGATGTCCTTGGCAGATTCATTAAACGCACTGAGTATCAATTGTCTAGCTTTCATAGTTTCAGATTTATCGACATTCAAAACCTCTAGTCACAAATTCTAGGGTACTTTCTGCAGTTCTAGAAGACTGAAATTTGGCATTAAGTAGGAATTTCAACAATTATGAACAACAGATAAATTAAGAAATCGGGTCCCCCTTCATCCCCTCGTATATGAGATGCAAATCTGTAAAATCTGTTGCTCGAATTCTAAAGTTTTCAGGATAAGATGTCCGTGGCAGATTTATCAAACGTACCAAGTATCTGTGTTTCCTGAAGTCCTAAAAGACTGAAATTTGGTATATCTGCTTCAAAATTGAGTTGCAAGATTCCACCCGAACAAACATATTTACATACGAGTACATTGCAAGTTGAATAAAAGCTTTTAAAAAAAGAGGTAACGATAGAGAGTGGGCCATGAAAATGATGTACCTACAAAAAATAGATCCAAAAAATCTAGGGCACCTGCCAAAAAGAAATGAAATCCCACCAAAAACATTTCATGTAAAAAGGTAGCCAAGACTCACAAGTTCATAATGTTTTCACTGTTAAAAAGTTATGAGATCTCTAGTAGAGCCAAGCCCCTAGCTGAGCTTAGATTTGTGCTGGCCATGGGACCTATCCCAAGTCCAAAGTAATATAGCTCTTAAATGTTCTTGACTGTATCAAATTTATAACAATAAATAACAAATCACTCTACTTACAAGCTCTGATTCTACAAACCTTATATCTTGGTAAAAAAAGTACGGCTTGGCCGTTTACAGTTCGTGGATTTTTTATCTGAAATGACATCTAAGCCCGGAATTGCTTCTGCGACCATCACGAAGTACAATACAAATTAGTAATTGTCGAACAAACTATTCCTTAAGGCCTTAAAATATGTTATGACATGTAATAGTTTTACGAACATTAAACGGCCAAGCCGTCCTTTTTTTACCAAGATGTAGGGTTTGTAGAATCAGAGCTTGTAAGTAGAGTGATTTGTTATTTATTGTTATAAATTTGATACAGTCAAGAACATTTAAGAGCTATATTACTTTGGACTTGGGATAGGTCCCATGGCCAGCACAAATCTAAGCTCAGCTAGGGGCTTGGCTCTACTAGAGATCTCATAACTTTTTAACAGTGAAAACATTATGAACTTGTGAGTCTTGGCTACCTTTTTACATGAAATGTTTTTGGTGGGATGTCTGTTATTGAACAGATTTCCATTTGCTGTTTGACATACCTATCCAGATATTCACTTATTCACTATTAAGTGCTACTACGTGGCATCTATTCAATAATTACAGGTATTGGTCTATTTGTGATAGGCTTGTACTATACCTAGTTATTATACAGACTTGGTACGCTGGTATTACAGCGATGCTATGGTATCGTAGATATAATATCTGTAATTAGACCCACGTCATATACCTATTAAAGTGCGTTTCATCGACTAGTACCTATGGCGTTATGTTGGCTCCCCTGTCTGTCCAAGTCATTGGCACCATATTTACATAAGAAGACGCAGATTTTGTTTATTTTCATTTGATTTTCCTGAATGAATGAAATGAAAGTCAAATGAAAATAAACAAAATCTGCGTCTTCTCATGCCAAAATGGTGCCAATGACCACCCAACAGACAAGGGAGCCAACATAATGACATAGGTACTATTCGATGAAACGCACTATAGCTACAATACTATTTGTGTCTCTAATTGGTGGGCCCGTGTACAACAGCTGTTCTATCGATACATTTTCCAAGTCAGCTTATTCCTTCTTATACTACACAAACTAACTACCAAAGTTCAAATGAAATTGGATTTCGATTTATGTGATTCTATGTTAAAACTATTCGTAAATTAGGCTAATTTACTATTATACCTAATATACTCCAAATATTTCTATGCCTTTGTGCTATCTTTTTGTCAGCGACAAAAACTCAATAAAAGTATATGATTACAGTTACACGCTTGATGTTTTTAGAGTTTCATACCCAAAGGGTGTCAATGGGACCCTATTACTAAACCTCCGCTGCCCGTCCATCCGTCCGTCCGTCCGTCTGTCTGTCTGTCTGTCAGTAGACTGTATCTTATGATTCGTAAAAGATAGAGAGTTGTCATTAAGTATTTATATTGCCGCTATAACAACAAATAATAAAAATTTCACAATGGCCGCCATGAAAATTTAATAAAAGTGTTATTTCTTGACCAGTACGGAACCCTACGTGTGCGAGTCACACTCGCACTTGGCCGATTTTTAAGTTTATTCTAGCGAATTACGGGTAATTGGATGGACGCAACGTTAAGCTTTGCTTTGCACTTGAAAGCTTGCTCGAGAAGCATGTAATATATCTGCGTGGGAACTCGGCTTTAGTTTATCGGTGTACCTATTCATCCTTTATCAATAAATGTCACAGGCAGGCCTGACATTCTCAGGCAGACCAAATATATCTATGCTGGTTTATGTGAATTATTAGCCCACTGAAACACATGACAATATGAATCCTCAATAGCTCAACGCTTGTAGGAGCGGACTGAAATCCGAAACGTCGGCGGTTCATACCCTACGATACTATAATAATCGTTACACGATTGTCATTTGTCGTACTCACTATTCACTCCTAGCACAAGGAAGGTAAAGGGAAATGTTAGTCAGAAAATAAGACTAGCGCTTGGCTGCAATCAGACCTGATGGCAAGTGAAAACGCTAAAAGTATTGTGTGTGCTTTTAGCCTAAAAGTTCTAGATTCTGTGATGCAAGTAAATCGATTCTCTTACCTATTTCTATTTGCAGTCAGATTAAGTAGTTATAAACTTTTCTAAATTATTGTAGTCTGCAGGTGACGATATTCCGCAGTTAAACTTTGACGATGAACTAAACTTTTAATGGAATCGTGATGGAACCAGCTATAGTAGTATGACCTTGCTGCAGCTTTTCAAGACTTTTTGTTGCTTATGCCCGCGACTTCGTCTGCTTGGAATACCCAGGATTGTTTAATAGTAGGCTAGCGATGTGTCGATCATGATGATGATGATGATGAAAAGAAGGTTTATTTTCTTTACCTTACTCTTTTAAACCTATGTAGTTATGTGGGTATAACAGATTGCACCCTTTGTTGGTTATGTCACAGCTTGACAAACCCAGCGATCCAACCGTACGTGTGAATTGTTAACGCTCTACTGAACTTTTGAAGAGAATGTGTAACATATTGAATGAACTGTCACAGGGAAAATGAAGGCATTAAATTAAGATTGAGACGAGCGATGGGGAAAATGATGTCAATGATTTATTGGAAAATGAAATGATAACGGTTAGGTTCGACATACATATTATGTACTTAGTTACGCGGACATATTTCGTTCAAACTCGGATGCAAACTACTATTCAACTCGCAAGTGCGAGTAATGGCGTGTTTACATTAAGTCGGTCACCGAATACGGCGACCGTATTCGTTTAAGTTGTCGATTTACCGGAATCGGCGACCGTATTCCGCTGAACTGTGTACTCGTGTTGAAGGCATCATCATGGGGCGACATGTTGTATTACGAGAAGGAACTAACTGTGTGGGAATGGTAAAAACCATGTAAAAACGGTCTGCGGCCGAATACGGCTAACCGAAAACCCGTTTACACCAGTCGGTAACCGAATACGGGCTGCAACCGAATCGGTCAAAATGACCTAATGTAAATGAGCCCTAACTCGTATGATACGTCCAAACATTGCGAGTTGCTGCACTGGATCTACTGACCAGGCCAGCTCGCACGCTAGCTCACACTCTGAAAACCAACAGCTCAATTACGGTAGAATGACAGTTACAATGTCACGATCGCAATCACCTCTGATTGGTCGACGCTCGCTCACTATTGGCTACAATGCATAGCAACAAGAATATCATAAATTCAGCCAATCACAACAATTGCGATTGCAATAATATTTGATGCAAGTTTTCCGAAATCGACCTACAAACTTAACGAATGTATGAGACAAGTGTTTTGTATTGCTTCTCGGAAAATTTAAACAGAGATCAAGAATTTCTATATTGCTGATGTTTTCTCGGTAAAGTTCTAGTTAGTTCCATTCCAAAAATTCAATATGCACTCGTTTTTCAGGTATGATTCTCCATAACTAAGTATACAGTACACATAAAGCTTCATCTCGCAAAGGTTTTATTGTCAAGCTTAGAGGAATTGTAGGAATCTAATTAATTAATATAACTAGCTTGCAGTTGCGATTTCGTCCGCGTGGAGTACACAATTTCCAACCCCCTATTTTGCCACCTTAGCGGTTGAATTTTCAGAAATCCTTTCTTAGCGGTTACTACATCATTATAACTATCTATATATGTATTCATAATTTCAGCTCGATCCGTCCAGTAGTTTGAGCTGTGCGTTGATAGATCAGTCAGTCAGTCAGTCAGCTTTTCCTTTTATATATTTAGATATTTATATTATTCTAAGGTTTTAATGAGTAATTCGCGCGGGCATTTTCTGTTTTACAGTTTTTTCGTAGGTAGAGATAAGGCGCGTTGTAAAGCTGGTCCTTCACTCGCGAATTGCGGCGAGAACTGTCGTGAACGGCATGAAATGGAGTGAGGACCAGTTTTTCCGCTTAGGACTTTAGTATTACCATAGTTTCTGTAGAAATTCGACTGATTTAGGATGCTCAATGTGAATTAATTGTTATACGTTCTAAATCATAATCGTAATTATTATTCAACATCATTTCACATTTTTAATATCATTTTAGAAGGTGTTAGGTAATTTATGTTGAAATATTATCAAAATTTTACCATAACACCCCTCCCATATGAATAATAAAACATAGGTATAGGTAGTTTTTATAGCTATAAAATACGCTAAGTATTATTCCGCAATTTTCGAAAAAAATAATCATACAGCCCTTTTATAACCTTTTCATGAATCTAAAAATATAAAAGTTACATTGATTGGGCACAAAAAGTAAGGACTGAATTCACGGCCTGTTCACGGGCTTTTGCGATGCAATTTCATTGATTTGCAATGGAATCCCGGGTGGGCACACTTTGCCGTGATTTCGACGATATCGATTTTTTGTCCTCAAAAAAGCTTGAGTTTAACACTGCATTTTCCTGTAATGTCATTATTCCAGCATCTTGGAACCCCAGCTGCATCTATCGGTTCTTCGACCAAGAGCAAAACGAACTAAAAAAAATAAAACAAGAAAGTAATAAATGCAGAAATAATATTGCGTGGTATCCTAAGAATGATTGAGTGCTGGGGTGCGCCTTGAGTCTTGTTTATGTTATAAATGGCGAATGAAAGTGACGGCGCGCTTTCAAATAAACTGAAATTAATAGCTGACGCATCATCGGAAACACAAACAAACATGGCCGCAACGGGGAATCTGGTCACAATAATTTATTAAAAGTTAGCTAACGATTTTTCAATGTTTTTAGTTATTGTGATGGCCATTTATCTTGCGGTTGTTTGAGCTTTGCGCAAAATTCATACAACGAAATTGGTTTCATAAAAAAATGGATGTAAATATATATGTATAAAAAGCTATATTAACTCTGCTAGTTGTCTACAAGAATAATACATAATATTTCAACAGTGATCTTACTGTAACAGAACATTCTTATATAATAAAGTTTCGAAAGTAAACAATTTATTAAAGATAAACATCCGGTCACGATTTTTGGCAGATCCTTTGAAGTTTCAATCTAATAATTCCTTGCGATATAATATATGTACGCCTGTTCCTATATTTACTCATAATGGCTGTTTCACACTAATCCATTCACTGGATAGTAAGGTCTTTGTTTTTTTTTTTTTTATAAAGAATATTAGCCATATTAATCATGACTGCCATTCTCCTTTCCCCTCCAACGAAGCGTAAAGCTTGTGCTAGGAGTATAGGTACGACTATAGTGTAACGGGTGGAGTTTGAACGCGCCGCGCCGCGCCGTCGACCTTTCGAATTGCAGTCCGCTCCTTTAACCATTGATGAGGCTTTGAGCTTTTCGGCTAAAATTAGCAGAAAGAAAAACAAAAGTTTTTTGACTAGATAATTCAAAGCTTATATAATCCAGACGTTCAGATTTCCTCACGATGTTTTCCTTCACTGTTAAAGTGCCTAAGTAATATTTTGACTCATATTCTCACTGCAGTAAATACCGCGAGTTTGTACCAAATAGCACTAAGCATGTGAATGTTTGTCAGGTCGGCGTATGTGACGTATCTCATAAAGCCATAACTTGTTTTGTTGAATTTAAGTTTGCACTGCAGAGTATCGGATAAATTCTATGTCAGATTTCAAGATTTGTTAAATGTCAATGACAACGCAAACGCAGTTTGATACATTTACAGAAAACAGAGTTTTCAACATGTTTTTATGTAAATGTTTCGTCAGTGCCAACCAAGTTTTATGTTTCTTGATGCAAACTGCAAACTCACGGTTACATTATTATCTATGTTATAATATGCGAATGTTCTTGACTTTGATTATGTTAATAGCCATGTTAAATATGTAAACCACGACTCATAGTATACAACAACATTTTATTTTGATATCGGCGATTTGTCATCGGTACCTATATATTTTTTTTTATATCCTCTCAGGATGTATCACGCGGTGCATTTTGAGATGTTTCAACGTATAGTACGCGTCAGGTCGAGATGGCAATCGGGTTATGAGGCAGGAGGACCCGCACGTCACTCGCGCTATCCGCGATATTCGTGGGTCAACGCGAGCTCTATTAGACTACTGGCCCATGCCCAAAAAATTTATGGGTCATATGAACCACCAGGTGACGTATAATAGGACTATGCTCTTATATCGTCCTATATACGTCACCTGCAGGGCTATTATGTATCTTTGAAAGTTTTCGTTAGACATTGAGTCCAGTTAGAAATCCATGAAATTTAGGTCACGTGTTTTTCTATTCTGTATCGAATGCGTGGCTAACTAATAACGAGTATCTAACACTTGGCAGTTGGCCAACATTAACATAGTAGCGTATTTTATCGACTTTATATGGCCAAATTAAATATCTCTGCCTGACAGGTAGCGTAGTAGAAATGTAAGACTTTTTGAATTGTACGACTTCGACTAGTTTTTAATTATTATCTATGGACATTTGACATTGACATTACATCAGTTTGAACTTTGACTTGAATTTAAACGGTTTTGTGTTTTGCATAGATTAGTGTTTTGTAGTACCTAACTTTGAATTATGACTATAGAATGATAGAATTACAGTATTCTTGAGTGCTTTTATTGTGTACCTACCTAATTATTCCTTCAGCACACAATTTGAACGAAATCATGAAGCATATTTTGTCTATTTAGATGTCTCCAAGAAGAAAAGTCTCTGTGCGCCAATTCGAACTCTTGGTCGAGTTTGCAAAGACCCATCGCGATATTGCGATGGGTCATTTCATTGGATCAAACATGGTTGGGACATCGTATTGAAGATAGATATCCCCATTGGGCGCTGATATGTACCCGTGGCATAAAAATGCAGAGCTGCTAGGATCTGCAATAAATATAAAATCCAATTTTTGTGTTAAATTAATCTCAATATTTTCTTCCTCAATATAAATATCAGAATTTTATTTTTATTTGTTATTTTATTTTGTACCAGAAAGTTGTAACAATTTAAGAGACAAAGAAAGTAAAAGTGGACAGGGAAGCACTCTATAAGAGATCTCTACCAGTGACCCTTGGCAGTGCGAGAGGTTGTAAAGGGAGTAGAATAGGTACAAAGATAGGAAATAGGTACTTTAGTTCGCATTGAACTTAAGGTAAGTCTCATGTAGGTAACATGAGACTTACATTAAGTTCAATGCGAACAGCTGTCCTTCGTCGAGCGGCTTGGAGGTGAGGCCCGAGTTCCTCTAACACCTGCTGGTAGCCAGCCTTGCTCAAACGAAAGTTCGCAATGAACTCTGTTTCTGGCAGCTCCATTGGGTTATACATATCGCGCAGCCTGCGCCTGTGGACCCGTAGCGCCTTTTGTTGGCGCTGCTCTTCAGCATGCCCCATCAATACGGCACGAGCCATATTTTTTTTAAATTATTATCTACAACATTAACATAACCACAAAATATAGTACCTACTTGCTTACAAAATAACAATAATTTAACTCCGACGAACCAACCTTACTTTATACTAGCTGATGCCCGCAGCTTCGCCCGCGTGGATTGGTCAGATCCCCTGCAGCATCAGGATTGAGGAGTTGGACTCCAAAGTTTCTCTATCGATTAAAAAAGAAATGACGCAAATCGGTTCAGAAATCTCGGAGATTTCGGTGTACAAAGGTAGAAAAACACAACTCCCTTTTAGAAAGTCGGTTAAAAAAAGTAGCCTATGTTACACCCTGGTCAATCCTCTACTTGTCAGTGAAAATCCCGTCAAAATCGGTTCAGCCGTTCCAAAGATAAGCCTTTTCAAACAGACAGACAGACAGACAGACAGACAGACAAAAATTTTAAAAACGTGTGATTCAGTTATAGTATCGTTCAAATAACCATATGACCTTAATATGGCGGTAGTTATTTCGAAATTACAGACAGACACTCCAATTTTATTTATTAGTATAGATTACTTAGGTACCTTTTTACAACTAATAGGTAAGTACCTAGGTACTAGGTATCAATTTTTTATTATAATATATTTTTCTGAAAAACCGAGCGGAATTCAGCCGATTTGTAATTAATAAAAATCCTTCGAAATTAAAACATCTCTACATTCGTTGAGATTGCTAAAAAATTATTACCTCTATAAAACGGACGGATTATAGTGGCGAGTCGCAAAACACTGGTCCCGACTAGTTGTTAAAACGATCGTAGCCACCTAATAAAGTTTCTAATTACAAACTGTCATTTTTGCTTAGTGAATAGAGTTTTAAAAACTATCGATACGAAAACATACGTGAAAAAGCATTTCCGGTTTCTATTCCATCCCATTAATGGCTATGATCGAGAGTCATTGTCTATGACGTCATCTTGGTTAAAAACTGACGTTAGCGAATAGAAAATTTGAGTTTGACATTTAATTATTAGAAATTTTCACGAAATTAGTGTGCCACTGAGATACAGCATAACCCTGCTGGTGGTTCATATGACCCATAATTTTTTTGGGCATGGGCCAGTAGTCTATATGAGGATGTGCGGGGCGTCCACACCACGATTGCTATCACGACCTGTTGCGTACTATACATACCTACCTATCTATATAAATACCCATGATTTATCTACCTTTAACTTATTACTTATAGATGTGGCTGTTCAAGCCTTTTAAAAAGATTGCAATTTTAATGAATATTGATGCTATTTTAGGGGGAGGTTCATTGTATTGTTTATTATTCATTATTGATATACATAATTAAAAGTGCATTCTCAAATCTCATACGAATAAAAATATCGGATATTTTTTTCTCAAAACTAACAAATGTTGTAGTCATAGGCTTTGTGTTAAATTATAGTCATAGCTAGGTAGGTACTCGTATATGTGTAAAAAGATCGATGTCAATGTAATGTATCAGGCAGGTATATTGTTTCAATTTGGCTACGCATACTAAATGAGTTTATCAGTAAGTACTAAGTAGGTAGTAAATAGGTTATAAATTATTTATTAAATCGGCGTACATAGCATTGTAAGTAGGCGTCGATATTTAGAACTTAGTAAATTTTGGGTGCCCAGATAGGTAGGTATTTGGCGCGTTTCCGTGTTACATAATTATGTTATCGTGATAAGTAAGTAACTTGGTGGTATTTCCACGTATGGGTTTCAAAGTTTTTAATATTTAAGTATAATAAAATTTTCTAAAAAGGGCACATAATATTTATACGTCTTTTTTAATCGTCAAATAACTTTTATCTGAAGAATAAATTTGAAAAAAAAATATATTTTTGTATAGGAAATCTGTCAAAACGTCAAATTTATTCCACAGATAAAAGTTATTTAACGATTGAAAATCCGGTATCGATCGTTTAAGTGCTTGTTAAGTTATAAATTGTCATATTGTACTAGGTAGATACCTCCCAAATCCCAATATCTTTAAAATATACAATAAAAAATAAGTAGGTATCTACAAATACATAATAAGTAAAATAAGACATACCTACCTAGAGCCTACCAATATATTTAAACGTAGCTTAGGTAATAATATAATATTACGTTTAATTATATTTGAATGCTTCAGTTTTCTTTTAAATAATCCTCAGCACTGGAAGAGATCGCTATTTTAACGATACGCCTGCCAGCAGTTGTATCTATTATTTTTCGAAAATAGTATGTGCAACCCTACGTTCCACCTACATTCAATGTTGCGTTTAACAAAGAAGCCGCCACTATAGGTCAACGGTCAACAGCTAAAGATTGGTTAAATCCGAAAGGCCAAAGGTTCAAACCCTGCGCGTTGCACTGAAATAATTAATTTATTGTCCTAAGTCTAATTCTAGTTACAGAGAAAAGGCGCAAGAAAGGGGTCCATGTTGACATGACTATTATTATTACAGTATTATGCTTACAGGCGTGATTGAATGAAAAACCATGATTTTGACTTTGACTTTGAATAGCGGGGAACGTTCCTCATACCCGTTTAAATATTTTGACTGTAGAATTTTTATCGTTGGTACAAAATACAATACACCGAAAAACTGAACTCATATTTGCTTTTAAGATTAAATGCATTTGCTTTCGCTCGAAAACTGTAAAAGGCTTTTCATTGTTATATGGACCAGTTCCACAAAGCTTTAAAGTAAATCCAATAGATAAAACTCATATAAAAAATTTACTACTATATTTACGTACTGGCTTTATTTAAGTTTGGTTATTTTCTTAATAGGCACAGTAATATTATATTCGCATAACTATCGTCGTTACGGAGCTAGGTGTAGTCCGTTTTTAGGGTTGCGTACCTCAAAAGAAAAAACGGAACCCTTATAGGATCACTTTGTTGTCTGTCTGTCTGTCTGTCCGTCCGTCCGTCCTTCCGTTCGTCCGTCGTGTCTATCAAGAAACCTATAGGGTAAGCCCGTTGACCTAGAATCATGAAATTTGGCAGGTAGGTAGGTCGTATAGCACAAGTAAAGGAATAAATCCGAAAACCGTGAATTTGTGGTTACATCATTTAAGAAAAAAAAAATTGTTTCAATTTTCAAAGATAACTTTACCAAGTTGGGTATCATATGAAAGGGCTTTTACATTCTTAAACAGATTTTTATTTATTTTTATGTATAATACTTTTTGAGTTATCGTACAAAATGTTAGAAAAAATACCCGAGTACGGAACCCTCAGTGCGCGAGTCTAACTCGCACTTGGCCGGTTTTTCCTTATCTTGAAGAAAAAAAGGAAACAAGTAGCTTTTCGCTGAAATGCGGAGACGCACTATAAGTGGCGCTGCGATGAAATCCTAATACGAAAGTTATTAATTCATCTTTTAAGCAAACATTTACGCAATTATCATTACTTTTAAAAGTTAATATAACGGTACTTTGGATAATTTGGTCCCCGGATCTATAAGAACCTAGGTCTTGCCATTTCATTAACTAACTCACAGATGCACAACGACACTGACATGGATTTACACTTGTATCTCTGCACAACAAAAAACGCATTGCTATATTGAATTTTTTTCAAAAAAAATATAGCCAATGTTAATCGGGATGATGCCTTGATTCTAACGATAGCGCACATTATATCGAAACTGTTTAGGTATTTAGTTATGGTGGAAGAAAAAACTCTCATAGATGCATGCATGAACCCTGAAAACATTACACTCCTTTTTCTGGACAGTCGTATAAAAAGTTGGCTGCCAACCTAGTTGTATATTGGTTTATCTGTTAAAATTGCTATAAAGACGGGAACTAATCTTATCTACGAGGGCTGACTCGCACTGAATGGAATCTTATTATATTCGTTACATAATTTGCATTTGAATGATCCCCAGTATGTGCTTGTACGACTGTTAATGAATAGATAATTTGTTATGTACGCTGTTGAACGTAGACTGTGAGAAAAGCTGAATATTATTTATAATATTATTATAGTAGGTAATATTGTATCTTTAAGAGGGCTCTCTCCGTCACTCGTTTCATACAATCGTAGTTCCAATTTCATTTGAATATTAGGCAACCAAAGTCCATGAAATTTTGCAGACATATTCTAGAAACTAATATCTATGTCTGTGGTTTTCCAGATTTCTGTTAAAATATTCGGTTTCAAAGTTACGCGGTCTTAAAAATTTACATACAAATCTTTGAGCCCCTGTAATTTTAAAACTACATATTTTTAGAAAAATCTAAAACACCACAGACACAGATATTAGTTTCTAGAATATGTCTGCAAAATTTAATGGACTTTGGTTGCTTACTATTCAAATGAAATTGGAACTACGATTGTATGAAGCGAGTGACGGAGAGAGCCCTGTTAACTATCAACGCACAGCTCAAACTACTGGACGGATTGGGCTGTTTGGCATGCAGATAGCTATTATGACGTAGACATCCTCTAATTATGGATTTTTGAAAATTCAATCCCCAAAGCGGTAAAACAGGGGTTTGAAATATGTGTAGTCCACGCGGCCGAGATCACGGGCATAAGCTAGTGTAGGATAAAATGCGAATAACACTGTAAGTAGGTACTTACCTATATTTTTAGGTGTATCCAAAAACTCCAAGTGGGGCGTAGTAAATAAATGATGAGGTAGCTCGGGGCATCACATCAATTATGTACGGGGTTCAGGAATAGGGAGCGCTTTATTTCGGTCGCGTTTCGTAATTAACATAGGATTAACCCGCCATTGTGTCGGTTGCGGTGGTCCTACGTGTAATTGAAACGTTAAAGGCTAACCCTAATCAACCGATAGTCATTGGCTCCAGCGCTGCAGGAGAACATTGGTATCTCACGCTCGAATTCATAAACATTAGGTTTAAAAAAAAAAAAAAGAATATTAGCCATGCTAATCATGACTATTACTCCCCTTTACCTCCAATTAAGCATAAAGCTTGTGTCAGGAGTGGGTACGACAATAGTGCAACGGGTGGGGTTTGAACCGCCGACCTTTCGGAATTCAGTCCGCTCCTCAATCGTTGAGCTATCGAGGCTCTATTTCTCTATTTGGATGTCTCAAGCTGGGTGGGTACTTTTAATTTAATCCAAACTAATACTAATATTATAAAATAGCTGACGCCCGTAACTTCGTCTGCGTGGATTTAGGTTTTTCAAAATCTCGTGGAAACTCTTTGATTTTCCAGGTCAAAAGTAGCCTTTGTGTTTATCTATCTCCATTTTCAATTTCAAATCCGTTCAACTATCCGGCCGTTCAATCCGTCTAATAGTTTTTGCGTGAAGGAGTAACAAACATACACACACACAATTATTAAAAATATAAATCCACGCGGACGAAGTTACAGCCATGATCTAGTTTATGTAATAACGAGGTTCTAATCCGTAAGAACGTACAAGATTAAAAGTAGGAAAAATTATTTAAGTAACTAAAAACTTTTAAAAATTACTGTCCACACTTAATACATCAACAACAATTATTTTTGGTTGATTCAACATGCTCATTGCTCAACCTCAACCATAATGGTTTGAGTACCTACCATGTGAATACAAGAACTAGTACGTTTCTCTATAGGTAATCCCCTAAAGAATAAACGAAATAAACAACTGCGAAAACGTAACTTGCGTCACGCAATTCTACCTTTAGGTAGTCACGAGCTTTTAGACAAAGGGTGGAATTGTTTTTTGAGGAAAACCCTTGAAAATCCACAAAGGAATAAGTAGAGGAAATAATTATCCTTTTTTTCCAGAAACGTGAATGCCTTCTTTCATGTAAGCACTTGTAAATGGGGTTCCAATATTTTCTTACTATACTCGTACCTACATGATGTGTTAGAAAGATTTTCTTTTTGTGTATAAAGCTTAACAGGGCTCACTCCGTCACTCGTTTCATACAATCGTAGTTCCAATTTCATTTGAATATTAAGCAACCAAAGTCCATGAAATTTTGCAGACATATTCTAGAAACGAATATCTGTGTCTGTGGTGTTTTAGATTTTTCTAAAAATATGTAGTTTTAAAATTACAGGGGCTCAAAAATTTGTATGAAAATTTTTAAGACCGCGTAACTTTGAAACCGAATATTTTAACAGAAATCTGGAAAACCACAGACATAGATATTAGTCTCTAGAATATGTCTGCAAAATTTCATGGACTTTGGTTGCTTAATATTCAAATGAAATTGGAACTACGATTGTATGAAACGAGTGACGGAGTGAGCCCTCTTAAAACACAAACAACGAACGAAGAAAAGGTCTTACGTTTCTTGTAAAAGCTGTAGTACATTATAAATTAAGATATTGGCATTATCTAATTAACGAGGCTATTATTTATTTATTAGCTTAATTTATTAAATAACTAGCTGATGCCCGCGACTTCGTTCCTGTGGATATAGGTTCTTAAAAATCCCGTGGGAACTCATTGATTGTCCGGGATAAAAAGTAGCGTATGTGATAATACAGGGTATAGTCTATCTCCATTCCAAACAGCCAAATCCGTCCAGTAGTTTTTGTGTGAAAGAGTAACAAACATACATCCACCTACCTACATACAAACCTTCACGTTTATAATATTAATAGTATGAAGCGCGAGTAAAGCCGCTCCGTTAGCCACATGAGTAGATGTGCCTTAGCCTTAGGTGCCGGGTGACTCTAATGAGTCTCTCTTTAAGACCTTCTATAAGACTCTACGCATCTGACGCGGGTAGCTCGGAAGTGGTGCCAAACATTTTCATAGCGTTTAGAATTTTACCCGTAACAACAAAAAACCGCGCTTCGTGTTTGTCCAGGCCTTTATTTGGTCAGTCATAAATGCTCAGCTCAAATAGCTAATACCAGCTGACTGTAAAATTCAGTTCAGTTTTATGACAATGGCATGTTGATGCTAACGTCACAAATTGGAAACTAAACACTACCTAGTAAATACGGTTGATTATATTATTATTAGACTTGCAACGAATATTCGGTTACTATTCGGTATTCGGCCTATTCGGCTGGTTTTATTATATTCGGCCGAATACCGAATATCTACATATTATTCGGCCGAATACCGAATATTTAAATAATATATTTTGTCATAGAGAAATAATTGGTAAAATGAAAAATTAAAATCGATTGATTACGTATATAATCATATTTTCATTTCTGTTATAATCATTTAAGTAGTCATTGGTGCATAACACAGGTACATAATCATCTTCTGAATTGGAAAAATGGAGGATTCTATGTATTTGAATAATTATTGTGGTAATCAAAATTTAGAAGGGTAAGGTTCTCATTTCTTTTATAATCATTTATTAAGTAACAGGTACATAATTTAATCCAATTTAATAAAAAAATCCAGCCGAATACTTTTGCCGAATATTCGGCTATTCGGTCAGGGGCCTCGCCGAATATTCGGTATTCGGTATACTGCCGAATATACTATTCGTTGCAAGTCTAATTATTATTGAAACCGTTTTACTACCTAATGAACTTTTCACCCCGTTTAAAATTTTAAGCAGCACACGGATCGATTTTCGATCGGAGAACTTTTAACATTAATTTATTACAACCATTTCAAGGTTCCTATTGAGTAATAATATATGCCACAAATAGTACATATAGTACATTCCCTGGAGTACCTAATTATTATCTGTCTTCGATGTACTTTAGTACTTACTTAAAACCTCTATAGGTCAGTTGCATTAATATGATATTTCTGAAAATACAATTTTTCAGGCTAACAATTTCAATATTTCTGATAAGTCATCAGATTTGTCTGTCTGTAAGGCAAATAATTACTGATCAAGACGAAATCAATGAGCCCCGACACTACATCTACTGTAAGTTTTCAAAGTGCAGTAGTTCGCATGGCTATTCTGGTTGCAGTATCAGTACCTTATTCTTGCAGTGTGATTGAAAGTACCTAGTATAGCAATTTTCGAGTTAATTAGACAACTGTAAGTAATACTTATAGTTGTCTAATTCCTCCTCCAGCCCGCTGGACCGATGACCTGAAGAAGGTGGTGGGGAGCGGGTGGATGGGGAAGGCGGAGGACCGTGTTTGGTGGCGCGCTCTTGGAAAGAAAGGCCTATGTCCATCAGTGGACGCATACAGGCTGATGGATGGATGGATGGAAGTAATACTTATAAAATATCAAAAATGTAACTGAGATTCCTACACTGGCTGAGAAATGATCTGAAAATCCTTAAATAGCAGAACAGATTTTCATGAAACATAGCTTAAAACTAACAGTCTTCGTAGCGCTCAAACGTATGGACCGAATTGAATGCGAATTTTCTGTTCAAAAGCCTGTTTAATCAAGATAGTTTTAAGCTATCCAGTCAATCTTTCAATCCCATTCTTTTTGCGTAAGGGTTAAAATAAATAATCAATAATAAAAATTATGAATAAACATTGGGAAATAAAGGTAAACATTAAAAGTTTACCCAGTCCCCACAATGTTGGCAGAGCCACGTTTCGTCATAGGCTGGTTGAAATATTATCCAAACAAGCAATAAATGATAATAACAATGTGGAAAAGCGTACCGTGAAATATGAAATACGAGTTCTTTATGAATTGACAATTTTTATTTTGTAAAATGTTTTGAATTTTAAACATCGTGTAATTTTCATGTTTTTCTGTTTATTTTATTATTTGTTGGAATTTCTCTTTTGGTATACAATAAAGGATATTTAATTCGTCATGTACTTTTCAAAGCTTAACTGAAAAGTGTGAATATTTTGCGAACCCTTCTTTAGATCTACCTACGTGAAATATACCTATATAACATTTTAAACATCGATTAACTGTAAACCGTTGAAGGAAAACATTGAAACAACCTGCACGTCTGAGAGTTCTGCGTAATGTTCTCAAAGGTGTGTCAAGTCTGCCATTCTTTTACCGTAACATTTCCAATTACGTCTTAACTATGACAGCGCTAAAACAAAGTTTCCAACCTGAAACGTCAGGCAGATGTTTCCGAATTGATAAACAATTAGGGCGCTGTTAACGGAGGCCGAACCGATTCATCAGTTTTAGACTTATAATTAGTTGGGGCCGATAAATGCTTTAGCGGTTTTTCTCAAAGTTACAAACAAATTCCTTAGTCCCCCGGCCGCCCTTTCACGCCTAATTGGATATTTTGTTGACCTTAATATTTTAATGGTCGCGCAACAAAATCCAGGCGACTTTACTTAACGAGTTTACTTTTTGTGGATCGCTGCGTTATGCAATTACTTGAGGGTAGTCCCTTAAGTAATTTGTAGTAAAAAAAAAGTTTGGGTTTTGTAGTCAAAAGGATTTGACTCGCCGCTCGCTCCAGCAATACACGGGACTGCAATCCATACCATACCATGAATGTGAATTCATAATATTAGTATGCGTTTCTGACGAAATCAGCTGAATATAATAGCTGGACGTAGGTTTCTTGTGGTGATTTCCATACATACTTAACAGGGCTCTCTCCGTCACTCGTTTCCACTCGTTTCATACAATCGTAGTTCCAATTTCATTTGAATATTAGGCAACCAAAGTTCATGAAATTTTGCAGACATATTTTAGAAACTAATATCTGTGTCTGTGGTGTTTTAGATTTTTCTAAAAATATGTAGTTTTAAAATTACAGGGGCTCAAAGATTTGTATGAAAATTTTTAAGACCGCGTAACTATGAAACCGAATATTTTAACAGAAATCTGGAAAACCACAGACATAGATATTAGTTTCTAGAATATGTCTGCAAAATTTCATGGACTTTGGTTGCTTAATATTCAAATGAAACTGGAACTACGATTGTATGAAACGAGTGGAAACGAGTAACGGAGAGAGCCCTCTTAACAGTCACTGCCAATAGCCAACAGTGTCTAGCATGGCAGTTCCTTGTGATCCGTCCACATAATGGGGATCTCCAAAAAAGCGCCATTCTATACCCTGGGGCCTCAAGATCTATCGGTCCTAACCCATTGCCACATCAGCTTTGCGACTTGCCTTTTATTATTCACCTTCTCTTTATTTCGTATTTGTTAATTTGGTCACTTAGAGCTAGAGATACATTCTCTTATCGCTCGCTGACTAACTCTGAGATTTTTTATCAGGCCTCTAATAGCAGCCATGTTTTAAAATAATCATTGGCAAGACGTACTATTCGGGAACCTTTATCTTCAGGCTTTGAAAACATGATGAGCAAATCTAACTGGACAAAAATCAATATTTGATATCATTTGTCGCTTAGTTTTGAATCGACTTAAAAGATCAAAGGCTTATAGATTACAAATTTTATCGGTTGTATAAATTAAGCTAATACATAAATCTCAAATGATTTTCCAGATATTTTATGCTGAAATGTCGCAGAAAACGACCTAGGCTGAACCGAATATCCAGTTAGGCGTGTAAGGACGGTTGGGTAAATTTGGAATGTTAAATCTTGGGGTCGATATAGGTGTGATATTAATAAATAGGACCTAGGTAATGTCAAAAGTGTTGAGCGTGGTATTTAACCAAGCTATCACCGCTAGTAACTAGGTATTTCTAATAAGAAGTGGGTTAACATATCAAAACTATTGCAATCCAGTGACAGTATCTGGAATTGGATTTCTTTTACTGAAGTAAAGGGTTAAAATGGTATAAATAGTTTAGCAAACGACGACGTCTCTATTCCATTTCAGTTCCGCAGTTCAGGAATAAACTTATTGAAGTGGAATAATGTGAATATGAGAATCAAGAATCCAATGAATCCAAATTAAAATGTTAGTTTAATCTGCAATTTTATCAAATGCATAATTTCGGTGAATTCCTCGTTGAATTCACCAAATTTGACTGAGAGGGATGTTTTTAAATTGGCTATCAGTTTCCATTCATTGAATTTCGATTCAAAACTTCAAAAGATGCAATTCAGAAACCCGATCTGCATGACTGCACCGCACCGCGGCTGCTTTAGACCGAAATAAACTGAAGGAATTTTTAAGAAGCTATGTTTCAACTTGACCGAAAATTGAAAGATAGCTCAGAGACTCCGTGGGCGATGGAAACGAGTAGTTTCGTAGGAGAACCAAAGTATCCGACATAGCCCTACGGATTACAACGCCGAAGTGGCAATTGGCAAGGCACGTTAGTTCGAAAATCCGTTAGACATTGGGGGTCCCAAGGTGCTGGAATGGCGCTCTCGCTCTGAAGAGTGCAGCGTTGGAAGATCCCCCACTAGGTGGATTGACAATTAACGTGTCGCAGGGAGCCGCTGGATTCAGGCAAGACTGTGGCGTGAAGAAATCCCTACAAGGGACCCATGCCCAGCAGTGGACGTCTATGGGTCAATAGTGATGACGTGTATCATCACACTTCACACTAATATTATAAAGGAGAAAGTTTGTGTGTGTGTGTGTGTGTGTGTGTGTGTGTGTGTGTGTGTGTGTGTGTGTTTGTTACTCCTTCACGCAAAAATTACTGGACGGATTGGGCTGAAATTTAGAATGGATATAGATTATACCCTGGATTAGCTAGGCTATTACATAGGCTACTTTTATCCCGGAAAATCAAAGAGTTCCCACGGGAATTTTAAAAAACCTACATGCGAACGAAGTCGCGGGCATCCTCTAGTTGGTTAGTAATGATAATGATGAAAATTGATAATAGTACTTAGGTAACTTTTTACGTAATACTGCTATTTATTCTGTGATGTTAGTACGATGATAATAAGTGCTAACAAGCTCCTAGCTTAAGCCCCTGAGTACCTAATTCTACCTAAGTCACGTTCTAACAAAGATGCAGAACAAATACGCCTTTTACGCAACAACGCTTAAAGTGGGTAATATTTGAATACCTGCGAGATAAGGCCTTCGAGAAATGTAATATTTGTTCAGTGATAAAAGAAACTAAGCGTGAATTTCTCACGTGTTACACGGAGCGAGGATTTTATTATTAAATTCTAGTTAATAATAATCCTTTAGAATCCATGTAAGTACCTATTTATTTGACAATTAATAAAAATATATCATAAATCGATATATGTAAAGATCAATAAATCTTTTCAATAAACAGACGAACTAGATGACACTTTCTCTATAATATCGCGTATACGTTATAATATACCGCAGAAAATCCGAAGGCAAAGGGCTTATATACCTACGTAGTTAATAAATCTATATGTATAAATAATGTGACGAGAAAAAAGGTAATGGACTAAAAGCCCATGAGGGCCACACCTTATTTTATAAAGTCCAATTTTTCATATTTGTTTTCTTCGGAACAGAAATCACGTCATGCATTGCCAGACTGCCCTTAGACTTAAACAATTTATTAAACTCTAAGGAGGTCTGACAGGGCTTGTGTGGAAATCTAGTTAGAACAGACTATGCGTGTAGAAAAGAAGGAAAAATAGGAAGCAGTTTGATAAAATGAGACCTAACCTCGTTTATTTTGACCGTGGTAGGTACGGTGATCTTATTAATCCTGCTCTCTGGACCGCGACCTGAGTGCTCTTGTAGTTGTTGAGTGCCGGTTCTTGTTAGAATCCCAGACGAAACTAAATATATAGACAGAGCTCGCGCGAACACAAAGGTACTTATTATGTTCTTAAGATGGACTTTTGAGGTGAGCATCAAAGATGCCGCGGCAACATGGAAATGTATGAAACGTCATTCAAGTGCAGCGACAGTAAGCGCGTTAGTGTCATTACGCTCAAATAACGTTCCCTACGATTGCATAGTATACCTATTAAATCTGCTGCTTTCGACGACAGACGCTCAACTTGGAAGTCTACCTAAGGAATCGCTCCACACCCAATTCAACGTAGACTGAGAGGTGCTATCAATTTCTCTTCAGTGAATTCGATTTACTTGAAAAGATGCATTTCAGCAAACCGATCTGCATGACTGCTCAAATAGCGGTTTCTTGAATAGAATGAAATAAACTGAAAGAATTTTTAGAAGTTTGGTTTCAACTTGACTGAAAATTGAAGCTGCCAAATGTGAATAGACTTATAGCTCGTTCATACAGGTAACCCGGTGTGTTAGGGGTTTACGCGCGTTACTACGCACGTGTCACGTGTACGCAATTATTGTGAATTGGCCTTTAATCTGAGACCCACTGTAAACGCGTAGTATATACTACTTTTTAATTGAATGATTTACTTACTACAATAATTAATTTGAACTCATGGAATATGAATGGAAATATCATTTAGTAGACTGGTCACTCAATTAATCCTTCTTTCATTGAATTCTGCAATTAACAAACATTTGACGCGATGATTTGGGTCGTGGTACATATTAAGCACCGCTACCACGTTCTTAGATGCCCGTAACTAAACTTACTTCGCGTGAATTTAGGCTTTTTAAAAAACCCGTGGGAACTCATTAATTTTCCGGAATAAAAAGTTGCCTATATCACTCTTCAGATATTTAACGACATATATTCATGCAAAAATTCACATCGGTCCAATACTCTATTGTAGTGCAATTAAAAGACAAAGCAACAAACGTCCCGTCGACGTCACCGATATTACGTTAACGCCTGAGTACTTTATCTCATATCTTCCTGCAATTCCCTTCTTGTTACCTACCTACTGACTTCCTTCATTTAGCTTATAATTCTGACTTCGTCTGCCTAAACTAAAAACGAACATCGAAATACGGCAAATATTGGCTCCGCTGGCCAGTGATAAACAGGAACAACGTCCCTGTACTTATTCCATATTCATTTCAAAATAATCTGTCTCTATGGTCAAGCCTGCCAACCAGTTAGCTGGCTTGCTGAAATACTGAAACCCTACGTATTTTTCATCCAGTAAATCATTTAAAAAGAAAGCTATATATAGCATTCGTTTGTTTCAACTTAAAAAAAAAAAAAATGGTTGTCTGTAAAGTCGGTTTACTGACGATAGTTGAACGTGACAACAAAGGCCGATTGTGCTTCTTTGTCGCTCGTTCCGCGCTCTCGCTTGGGTAACGCCGCATGAGTCATGTTTTTTCGTGCGTGCAGCCGGCTCTATCGAATTATAAGACGTTGTCACGTCAAAAAAAAACTTTTAACAATTATTATAGGTCCAGCCCAGCCAGGCTTCGAATCAATCAGGCCTCCAAATCTTAAAAGTCCCAAATAATGCTCAGTTCAGTACAAAAGACATTGTTAGAGGAGGTTTTAAAAATTAAAGATTGTAAAATTGTAGTTAAGTATATTGTAATTACATTATTATTTTACGTTCGGTTCATATCTAAGCATAAAATATTACTAAAAACAGCAGCGTGGATGGTAGGAAATAAGCAACGATATCTATCTACTCTGTATAAACTTTCTGTAGTTTAAGGAAATCAAAACCGAATGGAAATCTTTAACAACTCCAACTATAACGTTCCTTGGTATGGCTAATCATGTTATTAACGCCGCCTGAGCGCGAAACTCGGCTTTGTGTCGGCGTGTCTTGAAATGTGCTTTTGTATTCACCTGGTGTATCTCACTCATCTGTGTATAAGCCTATTTCGCTTGTGGCTACACACAAAATTAATGAACGGTTAAAGCCATCTACATCCTTCGTTCTGTGGTACATATATTCTGAATTCTCAGTGGTTTCGTTTTATATTGACTCAAACAACGAATGTAGTTAAGCTTCTTATAGAAGAAGTAAGTATGACAATAGTACGAGGACAATGTGTAAGAACCTACCTACGTTTTGAATCACCCTTTAAATGTCAGTCCGTTTTACGTAGACGTAAACGTAGACACAAAATCACTTAATCTCAAATCCAAAGGTACCAACGAGTAAGGATAAGTATAGGATGATGGAGGTAGGAGTACGCTGTAGAGACTCCACAATGTAAATCCATCGAGTAGGTATTATAATATGCTTATTTAAGTCACTGGGATTCGCAGGACTCCTAGGACAAGTCTTATTGAATCCTTTGGTATATATCAAGATAATGGGTAAAAGAATCTGATGGTGCAAGAGGGTAGCCATGTTATTTTCTTAATTTCTAACTTTTTCATATGCAACATGTATGCAACCCATACAAGCATGTTTTTGGTTGTAGCTATGTACTTATAGATTTGACTTTAATTATACATGGTGTAGGTACCTACTAATCGTAAACCGAATATTTGAAAAGGACAACCGCTTTCTTCTCGGTAGACGAGTATAAATTAAAAATTTATAACACCCCCGACACGTGAAGGTTACAGTAACTAGAAAAGAGCTGATAACTTTCAAACGGCTGAACCGATTTTCTTGGATTATAGCTAAGAACATCTCGATAAAGCCACCTTGATCAGATCAAACAAAAAAAACTAAATTAAAATCAGTTCATTAGTTTAGGAGCTACGATGCCACAGACAGATGCACAGATACACACGTCAAACTTATAACACCCCTCTTTTTGGGTCGGGGGTTAAATAGGCATTCCGATGCAGTTGTAGATGTTAGTTATTTGATTAAAAATCTTTCGAATTCTATTCCTATTTATTTCGTTTATTTGAATGTAGATTTATCTTTACTCATTCAACATGAACTGCATTCGTAGCAACAGCAATTAAAACCTAGCAAAAATAATCAAATTGAGCTGGCTCAAGCCCAAAATAACGTTACATAATAATAATGTGTTCGCTTCTTTTATAAACCCCTATGTTTTAAAGTCTCATTAAAAAGTGAATAGGTACGCGTTGGAGAACTGTAAATACGGGTGAAAAGAAAAGTGTAGTAAAGATAAAAATACTTGTAAATGAGAAAAAGAAAAGTCTTTTACCGCTTCGAATACTTGTATAAAAGTACTTTTACGGTTTCTTTTGTCTTTGAACTATTACTCGTCCAAAAGCTGTTGAGCACGGTTTTGTGAGATTAAAACTGTTATGTGTCTTTGAGAAAAAGAATAACATTTTATATTAGTAGGTATACTTAATAGCATAATCCATATCCATACTAATGTTATAATAATTGTGAGTGTGTCTATCTGTCTGCTAGCTTTTCGGCTCATCAGTTTAGCTGATTTTGACAAATAGGCTACTTTTTGTCCCGGAAAATCAAAGAGTGTCACCGCGGGATTCATTCAAATCTTAAATTAACGTGAAGAAGTTCCGGATATCGTGAACACTTGCTACAGGTACAGCTGATACAGCTTACATTCTGAAGACGAGCATAGACTTTTTATCCCGGAAAATCTAATCCCGAAAAAGCGGGATATTCCCATTGTTGCGGGCATCATTTAGTACTAGTATACCTAGTTATAGACGCAATAGAGTAATTAGGTACGTATTTTCAGTCAGTTGCTAATTGCTAATTTAAAATATCGATTGACACCAAAGGCGAGTCTGAAAATAAACAACGATACCTACTTACATATTTTATGTACTTTAGCTTATTTTATTCTACTTATATTATATTTTTTACAATTGTATATTTTATAATGTATGTATACCTACTGGGTGCTTTTGCCTTTAGTAAAAAATTTTTTTTTTAATAATTATAATTATTTTTTCAAGGATTTGTACAGTTTTTCTCACCTCATAAAAAGTCGACGTTAAAGTTCCAAACTATCTCATCTTTTGAACTGTTGGATACAAAGTTGATTGCGTCATGTAGGAGAGCAGAATATTATAACGTGGATGGCAACAAAATGATTAGATACGAAAAGTTCGGAATTATTCTTGTTCGACTTCTAGGTGGGTTTCGCTTTCTAGCATACTCAGACCTGCTTTGCATTTTCTTTAAGTTGAGCATTTTACTTGGGAGGAAAAAAATTAACCAGATATTTTTTTTGCTGACTTATTATTTTAGCTCGCGCAAATTAGCTCGCGATTTCCGAGACATAAGTTTTGCCTCTATACTTGGAACTAGTCGCGAATATTAAAACTGACATCTAACTGGGAAGTGCCTAAGCTTTGCCGGTAAAACATCAGCTTTATTGCTTCGCGGCGTTTGCTGACTATCATGCTAACAAGACTTTTTACCTTGAAATCCGCAGTCTCAGTTCTACAGAGGCAGCACGCAAACGACTATTATACTCCGCAAATAAAAGTCGGTCACCTCTTTCATCTTTAATACAATTTTCCCTTTGTAATTTTTCGAAATATAAAACGTACACGTTGGAATATTAAACTGAACACAGTTTAAGATACATCTCTACTACAATAATATAATACTATGAGTCCAAGAATCCTGTTATATGTTTTAAAATGCAAGTTGCTGACGTGAGGTTTATAGTCGCTTGTATAGAACTGGCAAGGTCATGTTTGCCGTATGTCAGATGACTTCTCACTAAATCTGCCACTCTGCCAGCATGGCAGGCCGAAGCAACATTGGTGCAACGAATACGATACTATAATACTAGTTTTAGTTAGATGAGCTGGACAGGCACGGAATGAAGACTGAGAAAATCGGGGAAACCTTCGATCAGGGGACAGTAGGTACTCATGGTCTAGTTAAGATTAGATAACTATAACATAGTTCGTCTTTTCATTTGTTTCTGAGCACATCACTTAAAAAACAAATTCGATTGAGACCCAACATTTGGAATATAAAACCAATAAGTAGTAAGATAGTCAGACTTAGGCTGGGATACACCAAGCGCGTATGCAGCACGTAAGCGTAGACGTAGCGCGTACCATGACGTTGTAATGTATGGAACTGTATGAGATATGGCATACCGCTTGCGTGACGTGAACGTTCGCGTAGACGTAATGCGTGCTGTCATGTCTATGGATTCACGCGCGTCACTACGCGCGTGGTCACGTGTACGTGCTGCATACGCGTTTGGTGTGTCCCAGCTCTACATCCCAATCCAAATTTTATTACACCCAGAGCAATTTAATTTGACTCAAATTTCACGGGGTAAAATTTGAGCAAATCCGAGGGTAAAAGAGCTGCAAATAGCTGTTCCTTGAGAAGTAGGGAAGCATTTTTCATATTATCTCTACAATGAAATCAATGACTGTACCAAACCTGACAGCAAAACCTATCGTCTTATAATATGAACGACAAAAGTCATGCCCAAGTATGGAATGGTTTCAAAAATACCTAGGTGCTTACTTGGTGCATTTTCTTACGTAGCAAGCTGTTACTTAAAAAAAATATATAATTAATTGAATGAGTACTTGTATTAATCATAGGATATGGAACTGTAGATTTATGGTGTTCTTTTACAGACTTATAAAGATGCTTCGAGGAAACTCATGAATTATAAACAGGTTCAAAGATAACCGTAGAAACGTTGAGATTCTGCTTCAAAATTCGTTCTTAAGCTGCAAAATATCTTCTTATTTAAAACAAGCTCTATTTTCAGTTTATTAAAAACTCAATCATATGCTTCAGGTGTTAAAGTTTAATTTCGATTACTCTTCGCGAATGCCAGTGCAGACATTATTTACGAGCTATCTTCAGAGATTTATCGTTACCTCCGTTCGGTTTGTTTGTGTACCTTATATTTAATTCCACAGTCTGAGATAAATTCCTCGTCAATGGTCAAATGAAGACGAAGTAGATATTTAAAAAGAAAAATGCTAATGCACTTTGATGAACGTCCCCGTCATTCTGAGGAACAAAATGATTGAGGATTGTGAGTTGTGACCATTGATTTCGGAGGAATCGTGGCCGTAACTACGTATCATTTGTGTTGAAAGTTGCATGGAAGTTTGCATTCGATTGCATGATTTGATGCTTTGATATATCTAGTAGGTAGGTACAAAGTGTTTCTTTGGCTTTTGAAAACAGAAACTGCTGAACTTCATGCCAGAACCAGATT
This sequence comes from Maniola jurtina, assembly GCF_905333055.1. Taxonomy (NCBI): domain Eukaryota; kingdom Metazoa; phylum Arthropoda; class Insecta; order Lepidoptera; family Nymphalidae; genus Maniola; species Maniola jurtina. The sequence continues at coordinate 3,926,820 of NC_060035.1, read as the reverse complement.
TTAGAACAAATTATACCATGGAATAACTTAAGAGTCACCAGGTGGGGCAACAGTTTTGAAAATTAATTTGAATTGTGTGTGTGATGTGCAATCTGCCAACAACATAGATTTAGCCAACAAGATATAAATTAATCAATCAAAAAGATAAGATAGATACGGTCAATCTGCATCATATTATTGGGTACCTATCTGGTTTTGATTATTTATTCAAATTCAAATTGGTTTTATTCAATTAGGTAAACTTTTACAAGTGCTTTTGAATCGTCACAAAAATGTACTATTTATCTGATTACCTAATTTTTGCATGCATCCAGCCTGATAAGCATCTGATTGCTATCGTTTTTCTATCATCGAACTTTCCAAGCTGATGTTAAATAGCCACTTAGCCACAAAAATTATAAGGGCGAGAGGGCAAATCTGTCATATATTTTTATTAAGGTATTTATTAAAACAACATAATAATATATATCTATTACAGGCGCTGATATAATAATAATATATAGCAATAACAATATTAGTGTACATAATATTCACACAGCGATTAGCGCCATATAAACTGCGCCTGTACCTAAATGTTAATTATTACGAATAGGTAGATAGATATTTAGTTACAAGTGTAAATTAAAAATTTATAACACCCCCGACAAGTGAAGGTTACAGTAACTAGAAAAGAGCTGATAACTTTTAAACAGCTGAACCGATTTTCTCGGATTATAGCTAAGAACGCTCTCGATCAAGCCAGCTTTCAAACAAAAAAAACTAAATTAAAATCGGTTCATTAGTTTAGGCGCTACGGTGCCACAGACAGATACACAGATACACAGACACACAGATACACAGATACACACGTCAAACTTATAACACCCCTCTTTTTGGGTCGGGGGTTAAAAAGAGAAAATTGGAACGCTTGGAACACGGCTATTTAAAATTTATCAACTAAAAATGCTTCCAACGACGTATCAAGTATTAGATTGGTGAATTTCAAAGAATTGGTTATTAAATTACGAACGGTTATGGAACGTGAAACAAAATCCGTGCCACAGTACGTTAGCAAAATGTTTAGGTCTATTTCAGTTTTTTATGTAGCGCCGATTTCGTCCCGCTATGATTCACGACTCACGAGCTAACAAACCCCAGATGCAGAACTAGATTATTTTTACATAACATATGAAGCAAATTAGCACATGGGCACCTTAATATTGCGTGAGTACTGATTACCGTCTTCTAATCTATATACATATAATAAAATTGTAGCAAAGTGGTGTCTGTACAATGGAAATATATAAAAAAAAAGTAGCAGGGGTTGTTATTATATCGATGCCGAACCCGAAATTGTAATTAATTTTTTTTTGTCTGTTTGTCTGTTTGTCTGTGTGTTTGTGCACGCTAATCTCAGAAACGGCTTATTCGATTTAGATACGGTTTTCACTAATATATTGTAGTAAGCTTCACTTAGGATTTAGTGTTTATTTCATGTCAATCGGTTCATAAATAAAAAAGTTATGTCAATTTAAAGAATCACGGCGCCTCGCGCCTGAGCGTCCGTGGCTATATAAAGCGCGAAAAGTCACTATTACACGCGAACGAAGTCGCGGGCACAGCTAGTTAAAGAATAAGCAAAATATCGTTATCCGTACTTTTACAATAATATAATTTTTGTACGACAAAACATCCTCAGCTACAAAAAAATCGGTGATTTCCATGACAGGCCAACTAGAAATCGTAATAAGCTCGCAACTCCTACGCTCCGCCTCAGAAAAGTGGGAAAGTCATTTGTGGGAATGAGTGTAATATTTTATAATAAAATTCCACAGTCAATATTAGACTTGCCTTTACCAAAGTTTAAAAAATCCATTAAAAGTATGCTCCTGGCAAAAGCATATTACACAATCGAAGATTATGTAAATGAAAAAAAGCATGGATTTGACTCGCTCCAGCAATGCGCGGGTCTGCAATTGCTTGTATAGTATAGAATATTATTGTAAATTGCACAATTGAAAAGAGCAACCGCCGAGTTTCTTGCTGGTTCTTCTCGGTAGGAACGGCATTCCGAACCAGTGGTAAATTATTTGACGATTCAAAAGCACTTGTAAAAGTTTATTTGAATAAAAATCTATTCTATTCTATTCTATTCTATTTCCTTTTTTTAGGGTTTCGTGCCTCAAGAGGAAAAACGGAACCCTTTTAGGATCACTTTGTTGTCTGTCTGTCCGTCTGTCGTGTCAGTCAAAAAACCTACTTACTGGATACTTCCCAGTGACCTAGGAAATATACCACAACAATAAAAGGGGAAAGTCCGAAAACCGTGAATTTGTGGTTATATCACAAAAAATCAATTAAAATGTGTTAATGAACAAAAGTAATTAGTATTTTCAATTTTCTTATTAAGATAAATATATCAAGTGGTGTATTATATGAAAGGGCTTTACCTGTACATTCTAAAATAGGTTTTAATTTATTTTTATGCATAACAGTTTTTGATTTATCGTGGAAAATGTCGCAAAGAATACCCGAGTACGGAACCCTCGGTGCGAGTCTGACTCGCATTTGGCCGGTTTTTTTGGAATTGACTCTGAAATCAAAAAAAATTTTTGAGTGCCTATGTAGCGTTAGCAATTTCTGTTCTTTTCATTATGGGATGCAACGGATTCCTACTGACTGAAATGCGGCCAAGGCGCTGCGCTGCGTTTTAGAACGATTCATATTTAAAACATAAATAAATCTGAGTTTGTGTTGATAGGTACTACGTAGGTAGGTTAGATAGTTCCAGTTTCGTGAAAGAAGTTAGCCGCCAAATGTAACTTCGTGGCATGTGGAAGTCCCTACAACATGTGGAAATCCCTACAAGAGACCTATGGGCGAACTCTATAGGTTGAAAGGATGACGAGTTGAGTTGTTATCAAAATTCTGGCTTATCGCTACTCAACTTTACAGGTGTACGTGGTCCCTAGCATCAATAATTTCTACAAAAAATTTGCCGTAACAAACAGACAGGCACTGAGGCATCCACCGAGGTGATTACATTTTGGTACGAGTAAAATTACTTGTATATAGGTCAACGCGAGTGTACCATTTTAAAACGTTACACAGAAACGTATTTCATTGAAAAACAAAATGGTTTGTTTTTACTCTGCAACCTTTTATTGTATCTAAAGGTTACAGTAACTAAAGCGGATAGTGTCTATACAGTGCATCCAGTTTGCTATTATTCGCAGTTAAAGTGATCGCACATGTATCAACAATACGCACGCACCGAACGTGCGTAATAAAAACCATAAAAACATTTTAAGTTCTTAAGTAGACCGAAATTATGTTGTGCGTAATTTCAGTTGGAAAAATTTGCCAAACCCAGAATACTATTATAATATTTCTGGGTTTCAAATGGTAATATATTCATAATTAGTAATTTTCCTTACTGACAGGTCGTTCATTTCGCAGAAACAGCACTATTTACAGATAACTTAGTATGTCTAGCCACTGAATACATTTTTAATTTTCTGTACCTACTACCTACCTACTAAAAAGTCGGGTAAAATTGTGTTATCAAGGTCTTAACATTTTTACGATTTATAGAACTTGCTACGCAACCATTGCATTGCGTGTTGTGTGTGAAAAAGATTTATGGCACGTCCATTGCTGATTGTATGTGTGATCGTCATTACGAACAAAAATTTTAATCTTGTTTTCGGCGCTCTAATAGCCTTTTAGAGAATTGTCGCATCGGCTGCTACATATACTTCTATATACCAACGCTTTTTGTACTCGCAAAAACTGGATCATACACTATTAGTTGGATTACAACGCTCGCTTTTATGTTTAATCGATAACACGGTTGTATAAAATGGGGTGCTTTTGTGACGTCTGGTAACGTGAAACATAAATTCGAATAAAGCTCGAACATTAGAAAAGCTTTTAGAAACGGTTCTATAATTTAAAAATTTATAACATCCCCGACAAGTGAAGATTACGGTAACTAGAAAAGAGCTGATAACTTTCAAACAGCTGAACCGATTTTCTTGGATTATAGCTAAGAACACTCTCCATCAAGCGACCTTTCAAACAAAAAAACTAAATTAAAATCGGTTTATGAGTTTAGGAGCTACGATGCCACAGACATACACAGATACATACGTCAAACTTATAACACCCCTCTTTTTGGGTCGGGGGTTAAAAAGAGAAATTATTTTAGCGACTAACAATTTAAACGACTATTAAGAAGATATTGTATTTTACTTGGAGCTTATAAGTTTTTATTTATAGCTTACTAGCTACTGCCCACTTCTATAGTTAAGCTTTTTGAAAAATCAACATGTATCATCGATGATAAATTAGAAGATTTGTTAATCATCTTCATGATCATCCTACTGCTGACTCAATACAAGAGCAGGGGACTCCTCTCGGTATGAGACTTTGGCCATAGTCCACCATACTGGCTAATAGCGAATTGGCAGACTTCATACTCTTATGCAGAACTCTCAGGCATGCAGGTTTCCTCACGATGTTTTCCTTCAGCGTTAAAGCGAATCATGTAAAACTCCAAAGTTCACATAACTCCGAAAAGTTCGAGGTGCGTGGCCGGGATCATCCCCGACTTCCCGAATAAGAGGCGGACGTCCTAACCACTAGGCGATCATGTGTTCCTTGTTAATAGTCCCTCTCCGAAATGTCTACTAGGATTATATAGGTATTCAAGGGCGCTTAAAAATCTTCTAAAGGTAGACGATAAGCCCCGACGAGTTTCCGTCGTGAAATCGATTACCCAGATTTCAACAGCAACTGTCATCAACAAGCATCGTTACTTCACTCTTCCCGATATTACAGATAGCTGGTATATTTCAATGCTTTTTAAGATATTTTTATCCAATCTCACTGCATCGTTGCTGAAGGTTATCTCATCTAATAATAGTGAGAAATCAAAAAAAGATGATAAACAAGTGTGAATTAAAAATTTATAACACCCCCGATAAGTGAAGGTTACAGTAACTAGAAAAGAGCTGATAACTTCGAAACGGCTGAACCGATTTTCTGATTATAGCTAAGAATACTCTCGATCAAGCCACCTTTAAAACAAAAAAAACTAAATTAAAATCGGTTCATTAGTTTAGGAGCTACGATGCCACAGACAGATACACAGATACACACGTCAAACTTATTACACCCCTCTTTTTGGATCGGGGGTTAATAAAAAAGAAGGAACGGACATTAAAAACGTTACCCATGAAGACCAGTAGATATTATCTAACACAGATAATATTGTTGTCAAGGTCTGGCATAGTTCGTTAAGCTGACTGTCTCGGTTATCAACGCAAATATAGATATATCTAATTTGAATACACAACGACTTGATCTAATGTAGGCCTTAGCCGACATTAAATTAATTTTCCTTTTCATATTCAGGCATTCTACTGTGAAGACTTGAACTTGCTGTGATAGTCAGAAAATTAATTCAGGCTTACTTAAAAACAAAAACGGTCAAGTGCGAGTCTGACTCACGCACGAAGGGTTCCGTACCATCATACGAGATATACCTGACACTTATAGCTATGTGATTTAGTTAATTATTTTTTCATGAAAAGATTTTTTTGGTGTGATGTAACCACAAATTCACGGTTTTTGAATTTTCCCCTTTAATTGTGCTATAAAACCTACCTACCTGTCTGATTCTAGGTCAACGGGGTTTTTTGACAGACACGATAGACGGACAGACAGACAGTCAAGAAAGTGATCCTATTCATTTTTTCCTATTGAAGTATGGAACTCTAAAAACAATGTTGAAAGGTTGGAAGAAATCTGAAAAAAATCTTTGATATTTAAATAGGCTGAGAGAGAGTGAACAATATTTTGTTTATAGTATTTTGTATTATTCTGTATTTTTATGTAAACTAAATACTCAAGAAACTCAACGAAGATCAACGTTTAGTCCGGTAACCACTCAAGTAACTTATTTCGTTAAATAAACATAATTATTTCCGCGATTCTTGTGTCCGTTTATCAATTTCTAATGTTCGGATTTTTTTTATTCAGTCTAATAATAATTCAGTAATTATCTATACTTATTACTATAATTATATAAACACTTATGTATATATAATTTGTTGATAAAACAAATACTGAATATTCATACAATCCAATAACAATACACTTACGGCGCAAACCACTTTTAAAGCCGCTACTGTTGTAAAGTAAGTACTCTATAGGAGTAAATTATAGTACCTACGTACTTCATATATATATATAATAAATAGAAACCTATTCTAGACTCTCTATGCTTTTGTTTGTAAAAAGAGTGGTAAAAGTATTTTTGTATATGGAAATGTCTAACTCTAACTCTGGTCATAAACAAGCTCATAACTGAGACAAAACAAGCCATCCATTTTCATTCGCTTTATCACAGTTACCCCTTTTTATGTTCTTGATACGGTTATAGCCTTCGTGTTTTTTTTATGTCACTATTAACAAGAATTTACATTTTTAATGTAAATTTTCTTGCTAATGTAAAGTAAATGCGGTAAAGTTACTATGAGAGGGATTTTAAACACAAAGTGTTTAAATGTCCATAATATTCTCAAAGGTTCGGTCGATTGACAGACACACGTCTGCCAATCCGCACTTGGCCTTGACTCTTGGTGTAATTTTTAACCCCCGACCCAAAAAGAGGGGTGTTATAAGTTTGACGTGTGTATCTGTGTATCTGTTTGTGGCATCGTAGCTCCTAAACTAATGAACCGATTTAATTTAGTTTTTTTTGTTTGAAAGGTGGCTTGATCGAGAGTGTTCTTAGCTATAATCCAAGAAAATCGGTTCAGCCGTTTGAAAGTTATCAGCTCTTTTCTAGTTACTGTGACCTTCACTTGTCGGCGTGTTGTTGTTGGTGTTATAAATTTTTAATTTACACTTGTATAGTAAATACTTAGTATATACTTAGTGGTCATAATTCCAGTACTAACGTTTAAATTTTCGGGGAACTCTTCTGTTGTATGTCAAAGTTGGCCGTCATGTCACTATTTACCGTCGTCGGAACAGCTCTGGGATCAATGGGAGTTAGCATGTCAACATAAATCAAACGTGTTTGCTTTACAGCACTGAAATTCAGCTATGTGTATTTGCGACTCACTCTTTTTTGGGTCAAATATAAGAGCTATTTTGGAATTGACATTTGAAATATGTAATACCTAAGTAACTGCTCGCAACTCGTGACTAACATTTTTTGTATTGATTTTGAATATTCCAACTCATTATTCGCGTATTGAAGTAAATGTTTTAGGTATTTAAATATCAAGCTTGTTATTTAGAATGTTCTTACTTAATCTTCGATGAATACAAAACTACTAAACAATAAGTATTATGGTAAGTAGGTATACGCTTAATCTTATCAGCCGATTTCCATAATAAATATTTGCATAAACGAAATTCAGTAGGAAATTCCGAGTAAATTCTAAGCCAGGCGAAATTGCAAAGTTGTAAAATATACAAAATTCTACACGAAAGTACATTAATTTGAATCGGCATTTGTAAACCAACAGAACACGGCCCAATTTTCAGCAGGGCTCGCAAAACAATGCCTCTACAAAGACGGATCAATATTTTATCATACACATCACGCTCCAAGTCGGGTCACTCTATATTGTGCTCTTTAGCAACGTAATTAAGTTCAATTTACATCGATACACGGTTTGAGATTTGACCGTTTCATTTAAAGTTTTGCAACAGGTGCGCCGCAAAGACTTGCGATAGCTTCAGGGCTGGCGAACCCTCGGTTTTACGTACAATGAAAAGTTGGATTACGGGCTTAGAGGCACAAAAAGTCTCAAATATTTGGGCTTCATTGGGATCCGCATAATGGATTCTGGAGGTATGCCTTACCTACTTATGCGGGTTTGTTGTTGTGATTGGGTTTTGGTTGCGAAAGAGAAACGGGGATAATTTAATTGTGCGTTCTCAAGGACCCACATTAAATAGAAATGCGATATCTTATCTTTATTGACTTCTGTCAGCAATAATTATATTGTCGGTTGGACATTCCCAAACAGGTATTGAAATGTAAATAACCAATTTACATTACTACTGCTGTGGGGGTCAAACTTTTCGAGGGAGCGTGCGTTTTAAGCAATTATGAGGAAACCTGTACGCCTGAGAATACTCCATAATATTCTCAAGGTGTAGGTTGATTGCCAGTCTGTAAACCCTTCTTATTCTGATCGGGAACCCGTCTAAGTGGTGAACCGGCGATGGGTTTTAAATGATGATGGATATGGTATACATATATCTGACTGATTCAGAACGGTTTATGCACGATTTTTGTATGAATCTAGGCTCTTATGAATATATCATGGATACCACATAATCCATTGGCAAATAATATGTATATTTATTTCAATGTTAAACAACACTAGATAACAGACCAAATTAATAATGTAAACAGAAACAGCCTGTGTATTATTTCTTATTGTGTACGGACCTACTCGTGTGACTCAATAGGCGTGATTTAAAATCCTATATGGCCAAGTTGTGAACACTGCGCGCAACATATTCAAATTCACGCTATGCATACAGAAATAGTTGGCATAATTTTGTCTATTTATATCAACAAAGGCATACATTTGTAGTGCAATTTGCGACTCTTCTCAATATTGTAATCCGCTTAACAAACCGAGGCAGACTTTGACGTACTTACTTTCGTGATTCGTGATGATCTTACTGGCTTCAGTTGCATACTACAGCAGAACTAATCTGCCCATCTATACATATGATAAAATTGTAGAAAAGTGGTGTCTGTACAATGGAAATATATAAAAAAAAGTGGCAGGGGTTGTTATTATATCGATTCCGAACCCGAAATTGTAATTAATTTTTTTTGTCTGTTTGTCTGTGTGTTTGTGCACGCTAATAACAAAAACGGCTTATTTGATTTAGATACGGTTTTCACTAGTATATTGTAGTAAGCTTCACTTAATATTTAGTGTTTATTTCATGTCAATCGGTTCATAAATAAAAAAGTTATGTCAATTTAAAGAATCACGGCGAACATTTTTAACGTACAGAGTACGTACTACACGCCTTGCGCCTGAGCGTCCGTGGCTATATAAAGCGCGCTGATTCCACGCGAAGTCGCGGGCACAGCTAGTAATATAATAAAAATGCGCTGAAATCAATCTTTTTAGAGTAGATATATCCTTATAGTTTTATTCCAAGTGGATATTTTTTCTTCATATCATCTTATTATCATATTCTTGATTTTTATTCGAATTTTTAAATATGACAAGTTTTGAATAATTCTTTATTGAAGTGAGTTTCAAAAATAATATTTGAATCATGCAATGCGTGGCAAAATTGAAATCAGTACGGGTATTTTGACGTTATTATTTCAGTCTCATCCGGAGACTCGACACGATTAATTTCAGTATTTAGATCGTTGATTTTGTGGGATTGTAATAGCAATTTCTATTGAAAAAGGAAAAATCTTGTTATTTCAAATCATTTTTATTTCATTTCATTTTCCTATGACGGCCTAAAGTTACCTTACCTTTCTTACTCTTTAGTCTTAATATAGGTCCATTCCCACCCAAGCCTGTAATTACACGCCAAACATACATAAAATACGCCACCACTGGTGGCCCTAATGACATCGGTTCGTTAACCGTAATATTTTTCCATAGTCATTACCAATTCGAACTCATTTTCGTCACGCGATGGTAGGAATTAGCGACACCCTAAATTATGCGTCATTTTCTTATAACTTTCGGGTATTTCCTTTAACGTTAAAATGTATCAATTATGCATAATCATTACCTTATTTCCCGACTACGGCAAAGTCGTTCGGCTTTGCCTTAGTAGGAAGGGTTATGATTTTAGCAGTCTATATATGTAATATGTATGTATGTTTATGTGTGTATGTTTGTATCCAGATTCTGTTTTATTTTATTTTTTTAAACAACTTTATTGCTAAGTAAATTTGTTTAAAAAAATAAAATACAGGATAGATTTACAAACAAAGGGCGACCTTATCACTATAGTGAACTCTTCCAGGCACCTTAGTAGTCAGTAGGTACTTATACTACTTATATACCTTGGTAACTTAGCATCGATATCATCTTGAAATATAAATTTTGTGAAATCATTATTATTTTATTAACTATGTTTGTATGAAAAGGTTATTTAGCGTAGAGTTAATTTATGGAAACAAGTTGCTTTACTAGGTTATCAGTTTACGTAAACTAAATATGTAGATACCTAAGTTACGTATGTAAATTAAATGTAACTAAACTTACTTAATCCTTCAATTTAGTATAAAATGAAATATTAAATAAGTAGTTACTTTATAGGTATTTAAATAGTACCGGTATAAAACTCATCAACAAACATACCGTTCGCCGTCTCTTGGTCTATAAGTTACAAGGTGTTGAAGTTACGGTTGAGGCTCAGTCAATCAACTTGAATAATTGGGTAGCTGATTTTATCTTTACAAAGTAGCTGTTTCCCGGACTTTATCCAGTGGATCTTAGGCTGGAAACCGACTGAAATCAGTTATTTAATTTTATTTTATTTTTAATTTAATTCGCTTAGTAGTAGTAAAAAAAAACCATTCAAAATTCCAAAATTGTAAAAAAAAACAAACTAGTGATTTGACTATATACTTCGATTAAATCTAGTTATTTAGATGAAACTTTTTCAAGACTACCTCTTGTCATAGGTTTTGAAACTTATTTTTCTGCATAAATGCTCGTTTTGCCTTAGATCAGTAATTTTATGGATCATATAAAGAAGTCCTAAGAGTACCTACTCGTACATCTACAAAACCGCTTGTCTTAGTAATTCATGTAAATTGTTGATCGTAGAATTCGTGACATAAAATATTCGTAACATAGGTATGTCGTATTGTAAATGGAATTTTTGAAAAGATCAACCGCCAAGTTTCGTTCTGGTTCTTCTCGGTATGAAAGGCATTCCAAAACAGTGCCAGTTGTAGATTCACTTCCAGATATATACTATTCTATTTTAAATATAGAGGAGTATTATGTTAGCACGATGCAACAAATTATAACTATCTTGACAAAACTGATTATGAGTGAACGACAGACAGTAAATATGCTACAAAAACAGTTTATTTCAATTAAAAGTACATATTAAGCAATTTTATTAAACGTTAATAAAGTTTTGTTAAAAATTAAGTAAATACTGGATGAGAGTTTTAACTGTAGCAGATATAAATCTTCATGAAATCAAATGAATTCCATCATAATTTATCAGGCTCACCTCTCCGTTCAGTTGATTTCACGTTTTTCATGTTTTCCGGGTGCCGATGCCGCCAAAAATATCGCGCCTATCAATCCAATCGTTTGTACTCAGTCAAATACACATGATTGAACCCACAGTTGCTTCTTGTATTGACTTTAAACGTGCATATTTTTTTACTTTTTAACCTATCCATTGTGCCTCTCAGTTCAAGTCATTGATTTGATGATTTTTAACCCCCGACGCAAAAAAATGGGTGTTATAAGTTTAACACGTGTATTTATGTATTTATATGTCAGTCTGCGGCATCGTAGCTCCCAAACGGATGAAACTGTTTTGAAATACAATGTTTATAGTAAAAAAGTCACAATTGGAAGATGCGGCCGTGGAATTTATATTTTTTTTACTTGTATTTGAAATTTTATATTTTGTACTGTATACGTTAGTATCTATACAGAGTGTAATCAGAACGCTAGGAAAAACGAAGACAGCTAGTGACAGTAACTACTGATGATTACCTACTGATACGATATCACAAAACAAAACGTGTAAAATAAAATAAATAATAAAGCTGTATTTTTAAAAGTTCACAATGTATTCCAAATAAAACTGACGTTCGAGGTCAACGACCGTTGCGTAGTTAGGTGCCGCGGGGTCTATGCCGCGTCGTAGGCGGGGCATTGGCCCCGTGTTTGCGCGCTACATTGTGGGTTTGGAAAATACTAAATCACTACTACAAGTATATTATAAGGCAAATGGTTATTGGTATTGGATCGTATTTAGGTAGTTCATATAACAATAGCACTAAGTTTTTGCTAGGCGTCCTAGTTACACAGTATAATAAAGAAGTACAGAAATCATACCTAAAATGAAATACTTAAGACCCGAGAAATATCAGTAGGTATACCTACCTAGTATTTGCCTTCTTAACAACTTCCAACAAAAGTATTTTCGAAGCGGCCGGGTCGCGCGCCGTCGTGGTGGCCCCGGGCATTTTACCTTGCCCAAAAGTCTTCCTTTATTAAAATCTATTCTATAGGGTTCCGTACCCGAATAGTAGTAACAGGACTTTATTACTAAGCCTCCGTTGTCCGTTCGTCTGTCTGTTCGTCCATCTGTTTATCTGTCAATAAAATTTTCAAAATGTATGTAGTACGGAATCCTTCCCGTGCCAGTTCGACTCGCACTTGAGACTATCCCGGAAAATCAAAGAGTTCGCACGGGATTTTTAAAATCTTAATCCTCGCTGATGAAATCGCGGGTATTATCTAGGGAAATATACAAGTGTAAATTAAAAAATTATAAGATCCCCGAGAAGTGAAGGTTACAAGTAACTAGAAAAGAGCTGATAACTTTCAAACGGCTGAACCGATTTTCTTGAATTATAACTATAAGAACACTCTCGATCAAGCCACCTTTCAAACAAAAAAAACTAAATTAAAATCGGTTCATTATTTCAGGAGCTACGATGCCACAGACAGATACATAGACACACAGATACACAGATACAATGTCAAACTTATAACACCCCTTTTTGGGTCGGGGGTTAAAAATGTAAACGAATGGTCAAACGAACGGAAACAAAATAGCGTGCCGTCAGGTCAATAGATTGCAAACAGTAAGGATTTCATATTATACAGCGCTAAGTAAACTGTGATACGGCAATAAGCACGCGATTCCGCCATAAGTAATATTTGTGTAAAATATTGGTATAAATTATACAGAAAAATTATTATACTTACCTATTTCAAAAAAACAAAAAAATACTCGCCTTGAATATCTCACTTATAATCTTTCAGTAATAAAAGCTATTTTTTACCCGACTATGCAATAACCAAGATAAAAAAAAAACGTGCATTCCTCACAATTGTAAAGTTAAGTCGGAAAAATAGACCTAAAGTAGACCTTTTATTTTTCTGATTATATCCAAAAAAATAGGTCTTGACAAACACTATTTTTAATTAGAAAAAATATTACTTAAATTACAATTATTATGTTTTCCAAATACATATTTAATAATCTGAATTACTATACCTAGGAATGAAGTGTATGAACCTACTTGGAATTGAAAACTTGAAATTTTATTTACCAAGTCCCATTAAAATTATTATAGTGTTTAAAATCGTTAAGGCTTTCATATCGGGCTTCAAGGGATAAAATTTTTACTACCCGGAGATTTAGAGAAGGAAATGGAAAAGTTATGAACTGAAGCTTTTAAAAAGTTAAAAACAGAACTTTAGGAAATTTTATAGGTATCCTTCGTAAAGTATGAGTAAATATTATGTATTGTTCTTTTTAACATCCATACTAATATTGGGATGACCGTCCCTACATAGGAAGCCGGTTCGCGGTCTACCGGTCTAAGAGTCCGCACATTCAGATGATTGTACTGTGTATGCTCAGCCAAAACTGACATCAGTAGTAATACTAGAAGTTGCCAGACATATATGAATGTAAAAGTTAAAAACAGAACTTTAGGAAATTTTATAGGTATCCTTCGTAAAGTATGAATATTATGTATTGTTCTTTTTAACATCCATACTAATATTATAAATGCGAAAGTGTGTCTGTCTGTCTGTCGGTCTGTCTGTCTGTCTGTCTGTCTGCTACCTTTTCACGGCCCAACAGTTTAACCGATTCTGACGAAATTTGGTACAGGGTTAGCTTATATCCCGGGGATCGCTAGTTTTAAATATTTTCTTTTTCAGATTTCATTTATTTGTCACCCACTGCTTGCGATAATTATTTTGATTACTTACTGCTTTTCGAGTAATAAGCCAGTAACTTTGCGTGTGTTACGAACTTGTGAAATACGGGTTTGGCTCACGATATCATTTACCTAGTAAAAATAATAAATTAGGCTAAAACGTAAGGATACTTTATCACGCGATATTTAGTGGAGATCGAAATTAGATCAATTATTATCTACCTGCAGGATAGTTAACTTTGGCACGACTTGTTACGAGTTACGACAACTTCTGATAATTTCTCTCTAACATGCCTTGGACATGAATACGAAAATGTAAAAAATGGTTCCCGTCCCGGCTTCATTGTAATGATAAAATATTTTCCAAGAGACGCTATCTATTTTGAAAACATAAATGAAACCTTTAAGATCATATTATATTTTATATAATACATAAATTGTAAATTGAATATTTGAAAAGAGCAACTGCCGAGTTTCTTGCAGGTTCTTCTCAGTAGGAAGGGCATTTTGAACCCGTGCGTAGAAAAACAATAATTGTAAAAGCTAAAAAATCTTTGTATTCCTATTTCAGCGTTTTCAAAATATTTCTTCAGCGTGCAGAGAAGTATAACAAGGTGTAACCAGAACGCTAGCAAAAACTTAGCGTTATTATTATACTACCATAACACAATCCAATGCCAATAACCTTGGGTCCAATAATAAACTCAGGTCAATGCCCCAAGTTACGGAACGTTCGTTGACCTCTAGTGTCAGTCAGATGTTTTATTTGCAATATATTTTCAAATCTTAAAAATACAGGATTTTTTTATGGTATCTTATCAGTAGGTAATCATCAGTACTATCACCTGTATTTAGAGAATTTGGTTCATAACATTAGGTAGGTATTAGTGTTTATTTGTAAGCATCATAATAATCTTGAAGCTCTTCTTCGCAAGCTGAGACGCAAAATAGGATAGCCGCGTTGGAATAAAGGCAATTTATAAGATGGACTGCGTCATTATTTCTTAGCACGGCAATTTATTTATTTTACGTGTTTTTATGAATAGGTACACTATTTTTTTTTTTAAATTAACCAGCTGTTTCTAGATTCATGTAGTTTTCTTATAGTGAAAGATTTAATGGGATCGGACATCGGTGTAATTGTTTTCGAGTTTACCTACTTTCAGTTCGCGACAGGTTGACATGGCAATCGGGGTATGAGGCGGGGGATGCCCTGCACACCCACACGTTGCATGCGCTATCCTGCAGCGGTTTAGCACGGAGGCTGTGCTGGTATGTGTGGCGTCTTCACTCCGGTTGCCATGTCGACCTGTCATATGTACATCATAGGTACATGACAGGTACGTCACACAGCTTACACTCCTGTCATTGCAAACGAACTGATTTAATTATGACTACTACCGGAACAACGGCTGTCCGCATAAGTTTTATGTGTGTGGGCGATGGGGTAGGTAACGGTAGGGCCTGAAATGGATTTTTCGACTTTAAAAACAGTTTTTTCGAAGAACTTATCCAGCGCGTATACCCCTAGGAGACATTACAGCAATTGTGTCCGATACCTATCTATACTCGTAAAAAGTTCTGATATTTTTACCGAGGGAATTGCAACCATGTACAAAAGCTCTAACAAAATACAATCTGTCGCTACAACGCTAAACATAGATACAAATTAGAATAGTAGATCAACATTTAGATACCTTTTGGACGTGGTCAGGTGAACAAATTGGCAAAGGAAAAGGCCGCGTAACTTGTTGATGTTATTTATAAAGATTAAACCTTTTTACAGCACTTTTTCACGGCTCTGTGTAACAACAAATGAAAGAGATTTATTCAAACGAATATGTAACAGCAACAAAAGGCTTATGACAAGGAAGCTAAAATTATGTTGAATTATTCATAGCACATTGCGACGAAGCAACTATGTAGCATAATTTCATTTATAGCATGCACGGTGCATGAAAATTGCTTAAAATATAACATCTTTAACCAGACTAAATCGTAATATTAATCATATTAAGTAGAACTTTGGTTGTTTCAATTGCAATTGGTTGCAATCGTGCATCGGTGCAACAGATAGACGTGATTTTCCTTGGATATACTTAGTTGAATACATTTCCAGATAGCAGAAGGACAAACTTTCGTTGAATAAAAAAAAAACTACATAGTTTTGTTTATTCGAAAACATACATTCGAGGCTCTCATTGTGCATGTTTCAGATGAAATATTATAGAGGTAAAAGAGAAGATAAATTTGGTAACATTTTGAATGGTATGAATTTTCATACTCAAGGGAAATTACTGAACTCATCAATTCAATGATATTTTCAAACTTTTCCAATGAAAGTTAATGGGCAGCTTTATGTTTGACATTGTTATTTGGGGAGCAGCTTCCCATTTGGCTCTGCACTTTACATAATACACGTCATAGTATCTGGAGTATTTGCAAACTGTGACTTCCTGAAATATCACTTTTTGATGTTTATTTTTGTATATAAACCACAAAGTAGTTAGTTTGAATTCCCATTTTTACATTTTTATATAAAATAATAATAATAATCAGACTTAATCATTACATAATCTAAGGAAAATAGCAAGTAAGTAGGTACCACGATTAATACAACGATTTAAAATTATCGATATTTCGATTCAGTTATATTTCATCGTGGTCACAACGGGATTGTGACTGGATTGAAATATCGATAAAAAATCATCGCGGCATCGTATTCATCGTAGCACGTACCCATTATTTACATTATATTATGAAAAATAAATATTACACGAACCTGTGGATTAAAGTTTGCTCCCAGTATTATATAAATACTTATCATTATCGACTTTATTTTTATACTGTGCTGTAAATTTCGGTGTCGAAATTCGATCCCAGCTATTTTAAGCCCGGGTATTAATAATGAGTAGAACGACTAAACTTCTTTGTACTGATCATGAATAAGACATCAGCAATAAAGAGGAGCCTCGGTATTATGTGGGGCTTAAAAAAGGTACGATGTTTTAAATAAAATATAAGAAGTGGGTACAAGAGGATTGAAAGGAAGGACAGAGGACAAGGAAGGACTTGAAATAAAAAAGGTTCTGTTTAGTAAAAGACACAGTGACTTTGTCGGTGAACTATCATTTGTTTTACGTACTTTGAAGTTATATGTAAAACAAGTGTAAATTAAAAATTTATAACACCCCCGACAAGTGAAGGTTACAGTAACTAGAAAAAAGCTGATAACTTTCAAACAGCTGAACCGATTTTCTTGGATTATAGCTAAGAACACTCGATCAAGCCATCGTTCAAACAAAAAAAAAACGGGATTAAAATCGGTTCATTAGTTTAGGAGTTACGATGCCACAGACAGATACACAGATACACGCCAAACTTATAACACCCCTCTTTTTGGATAAGTGTTTTTGTTAAAAAAAAGAAGGTAACAAAATAGTAAAGGAATTAGGTATATAAGTTGTGAATTGAGGTGAGCCGTGATAGACTAGTTAGTGGTTAAAGGATCCGTCTCCTATTCGGGAGGTGGGGGTTTTAAGTAGGTAACTAAAATATCATTTGGCACGAGCGTTAAAAAAGCGTTGTGTTAGAACCCGGCGTTACGCTGAAAATACAAATTGCGCGTTAAAAAAGCGTTGATGTTTAAACAGATACTTGGGAATGCATTTCTGGGCATTTGTTCTATTTGAACGCTTTTTTAACGGACGTTAAAAGCTAGCAGACAGACAGACACAGTTTCGCATTTACCTATAATATTAGTATGGATTATTTTAGAAACTAAAACTTTGGTTATTTCAGATTTGTACCAAAATATCGATAAAGGTAGATCGCTCACGCAACATTGAACTAAATTGATTATGGTAATTCTCGATTATAACAGCTGTTGATTCGTTTACCTGCCTCTACTTTGGTACGCAATTTGAAATTAACAGGGATCAGGAAACGTTTAATATTCTTGCTGATTGTATACGTCCGTTAACATTTGATGAGCTGATCTGATTATATTGTAGATAACGGGTACATAGTCGATTAAATTGATGGTTTTTATTTGTCGATATGATCGATCTGATATCATCTAACTTGTACTTAGGTACCTATTTATTTAAACAATTTTAACTATGACAAAGAATAAAATACAGGATAGATTTACAAACAAAGGTCGACCTTATCACTATAATAATCTCTTCCAGGCAACCCTTACTTAAGAACTTGTAGAACTGTGAGACGGGGAGTCGCAATGCAACTATACAATTAAATAAGTAGGTAGGTATACATAAACATACACTCTAATCTAATAGGTACTCTAATGGGTATGTAAAGTATACCTAATATTATTTAATATTGTAAATCTGAAAGTGTGACTGTCTGTCTCTCTCCTGGATTTTCACTGGCTACCTGTTCAACAGATTTTGATATTTGATACAGAGTTAGCTTAGACCATGACTTAGACATATATTATTACTTTTTGCATCCTGGAAAATCAAAGAGTTCTCACGGGATCGTTAAAAAAACCTAAATCCACGTGGACGAAGTCGCAGGCATCATCTAAGTTTTTGTCACAGAGATAACTTGCATCCCGGGTATAAATATAAGCTACTTTTTATCCCGGAAAATCAAAGAGTTCCCGTGGGATTTTTTTTACTCAAGTAGGTAGGTACATGCGATGGAGTCTCGGACATCTTCTCGTTTGTTTATTAACCCCCGACCCAAAAAAAAGGTTGTTATAAGTTTGACGTATGTATCTGTGTATCTGTCTGTGGCATCGTAGCTCCTAAACTCATGAACCGATTTTAATTTAGTTTTTTTTTTTTGAAAGGTCGCTTGATCGAGAGTGTTCTTAGCTATAATCCAAGAAAATCGGTTCAGCCATTTGAAAGTTATCAGCTCTTTTCTAGTTACTGTAACCTTCACTTGTCAGGGGTGTTATAAATTTTTAATTTTCACTTGTAAAACAACAGTCCTGAACTGGCATTTATGATAATTTTTTGAAAGCTGTTATTTAATTGTGGTTAGTATTCATTTCAAAAAGGTTCACCAAACTGTTACCTGGCTGCTTTATTTCTATTTTAAAACAATAGTTCTGAATAAAGCATTTATAATTATTAAATGTATTAAAACTGTTGAGCAATTGTGGTGAATATTCATTTCAAAAAGGTTTCGTATTAAATGTTGTATAGTTCGTTAATTAATGTTAATTAATTATGTCGAATCGCAACAATATCTATTGTGTTCGCGCATTTTGTAATTGACAGCGGTAATTGCGTTTGCATAATTTAGCTGTTTGTCCGTAATTATATTAATGTTTGAGTTTCTATTTATTTTATTTTATAAGTATCATTTGCCAATGATTTTTAGGGTTTCGTACCTCAAAGGGAAAAGCGGAATCCTTATAGGATCACTTTACCGTCTGTCCGTCTGTCAGTCTGTCGTGTCTGTCAAGAAAACTTATAGCGTACTGCCCGTTGACCTAGAATGGCAGGTAGGTAGGTCTTATAGCACAAGTAAAGGAAAAAATCCGAAAACCGTGAATTTGTGGTTTTTTATAAGATTTATTGTTACTTACAAATCAAATGGAATGATTACTAAACTATAATGGTTAACGTATGTATAATGTACTAGCTGATACCCGCGACTTCGTTCGCGTGGATGTAGGTTTTTTTTAAAATTCCCGTGGGAACTCTTTGATTTAACGGGATGAAAAGTAGCCTATGTGCTAATCCAGAGTATAATCTATTGCCATTCTAAATTTCAGCCCAATCCGTCCAGGAGTTTTTGCGTGAAGGAGTAACAAACATACACACACACACACATACAAACTTTCTCCTTTATAATATTAGTGTGATAGTGTGATGTGATTTGCAAGCCATTACATTTGTTTTAACGACATTGTACTTAATGCCTAGTGAAAATAAATGGGCGTATCTCCGTATTTGCCGCAACGATAGGTATTAAGCACCTACTATCCGTACTATCAATAAATCTTCACAGTACGGTGACCATAATGCAAGATAGTTTAAAAAGCTCTCAAATAATACAGTTTTCTTCTGTTAGAATCTGCTTTCTAAACATGGGTAGGTGCCGTTAGAAGGCCTACGCTGAATTAATATTTTTGAACTTTAAATTTCAATTACCGGACCTGACACACCCCTAAACTCTAAAAAAGTCTTTATGAACTTTAGAGAAGAGATTTTCGGCTACTTTATCGATAGAGCGTTGTCTCTATAAAACCTACCTACCTGCCAAATTTCATGATTCTAGGTCAATGGGAAGTACCCTATAAGTTTTCTTGACAGACAAGACGGACGGACGGACAGACAGACAGACAGACAAGCAGACAACAAAGTGATCCTATAAGGGTTCCGATTTCCCTAAAAAGGGGCCTTTAACACCCCTTACATCCTTAGCACATCCCCACAAACTTATAGTATGTCCATTTGGACAGCTCAAGATATAACTGTACCAGTTTACGAAACTACCTATATGAATTATTTCCCCAAACTGTCCATTTTCGGCTTGATTTGACTGGACTAAGTAAATTACGTACTTATACTAGAAAATGAAGACGCCTGCTCACTCTCCATCCGAGGCGCTATTTAGTGAAGGAGGCGCGCTATAAAAAGGCGTATAATAGTAGCCATTCAAGTTGCTTTTGATTAGATCCCTTTGTGCCGGTAGCGCCATCTGTGAGATCGCTACTCTCTTGTTATCTGAGCCTTTTGTTGCATTTCATTAAAATGAAACATCTACATTTTACTTAGATGTCTGCTTGGGAAAAAACCTTGGGAAAAACACATTTGCCTGTATTGTCTGATTTTCAATCCCGTCTGGCGAATTTTCCAGAATTTCAATTCGCGAGTCGTAGATGGCATACAATCATTTTATTTTATTTTTTATTTCTTCGGGATTATTTTTATCATGTGCCTAATTTATCTGAAGCTGAGAATTTTCAATACTGCCTGCTTTCCAGATAAATTTTAATAAATAGGAGATATTCAATATGATCCTATATTTATTTATTTTAGTATTTCAATGTATTTATACTGTTTTAATTTCCAATACCGTCTATATCGAGTTATCCAGATAAATTTAAGTAGGTACTGAAAATAACTTACTTTTTCTCTGTACGCGCCCGTTCTGCATCAACTTTGTCTTGCAAAGTCCGCTGTTTCGATAACGAATTTAATGTATGCAAAAATGTCCTAATTTTTTTTTTTTTCAGAATGTCGTGGTATAGGATGAGTGCGGGGTGAGGTGAGCAGCAGAACGGGGCGCAATGAGCGCTCCGGAGCCTTTAGTGCTTCAAGCGCTACAGGGCTACACCGAGCAGAGCGACAAGTGGCCCGGGCCTCGAGTCGTCAAGATATTCGTCGCTTCCGTGTACAATGGTAAGCGCTGTCATTGCTTTATGATGTTATTTAGATCTTCAAGCGCTGAAGGGCTACCGAGCACAGAGCGACAAGTTTCCCGGGCCTCGAGTCATCAAGATATTCGTCGCTTCCGTGTACAATGGTAAGCGCTGTCATTGCTTTATGATGTCATTTAGATCTTCAAGCGCTGAAGGGCTACCGAGCACAGAGCGACAAGTTTCCCGGGCCTCGAGTCATCAAGATATTCGTCGCTTCCGTGTACAATGGTAAGCGCTGTCATTGCTTTATGATGTCATTTAGATCTTCAAGCGCTGAAGGGCTACCGAGCACAGAGCGACAAGTTTCCCGGGCCTCGAGTCATCAAGATATTCGTCGCTTCCGTGTACAATGGTAAGCGCTGTCATTGCTTTATGATGTTATTTAGTTCTTCAAGCGCTAAAGGGCTACCGAGCACAGAGCGACAAGTTGCCCGGGCCTCGAGTCATCAAGATATTCGTCGCTTTAGTGTACAATGCTAAGCGGGGTCTTCGCTCTATCTCACTGAGAGAGAGGGGTGTCATTGAGTTCGTCGCAAATATCAAAAATCCAGGCTATTATTGTGAATTTTTTGCTTATGTCTATATAACTTATACTATGCCCAAAATATTTTTTGGCTCAAACCGGGATTCAATCAGGATACACTTTACAAGCTGATTAACCAAGCCACTTGCGAATGCTGAGAGTTAGTTAGGTATTTTACGATTGTTTTAATATAAAATGTTTGTTTCAGATTTCCGGGAAGAAAGACGTCATGTCCTGGAGTTGGCGGGCCCAGAGTTGCAAGCGACGTACGATGACCGACATGTCGAGGTACCTTAATAAATTGCACTACACTATAAAGCTTCATTTACACCAGAGCAACATAGTGCGACATTGCGGCGTGCCACAAGCCCGCATGGTATAAAAAGTTAAAATGTCGCAAGAACCGTCGCATTGTCGGCAGACTATCGCAACTAGTATCGTAATATTCGAATACTACGCCACGTTATTGTCTCTCAAATGTTTCCTGTGTAAGCATGCTGTATTGCCGCATGCTGTATTGTCGCATGCTTTTGCTCAATGCTCTAGTGTAACAGAGACACAGGACAGCCTTAAACATAATAATGTTCCGTTCACAGAACTCAGAACAGATAAAGAAGTGGTCAAGGAGTCCCCTCCTTAAATCAATTTATTTTTCGACACTCGCTTTTCATATTGCGCTGGTATCATAAAACTCATTTATTTACAAAAGTATACCTCTGTATAGCAGTAACGGTAGATAACCACAATAAGTGTGTTAAATTTCAACATTACAGCTATAGTAGTTTATTTTTAAACTGGTTGTAATAGACAGACAGATGAACGGACTGGGCGAATACCTACATCTAAGCTCTATCTTCTATATTAAAAAAGAAATTTCCTTAAAACCTGCACTTTACGGACGATAGCGGGGTAATTTGATTACCACTATGCACTTTGCATATTAAAAAGCATTTTAATTCCATTTACTAAATTGATATTGTACTTTATATCTTACTTCTCATAGAGACTTCAGAATGGCGTGACCTACTTACAGTATGTATACATAACTGTATGTACTCACTACATAGGTACTGTTCTACTATGTAACAACTCTAACCCATGTTTGGTTCTTGCATTTACTTTGTAGTGGCTTTGGAAGTAATTTTTTTGAAAGAGAGATTCTTTCCAAAACCTTCCTTGAATGCAAGTTATAAAAATGTATGCAAATAAGAATACAAATACATTACTTTTATTATCCTTTTGATGCAGTCAGGTACCTTACAGGATAGTGTGATGGTACGGTGTGATCGTCTATACTAGTGGTTAAGATTAGGCATTATGAAGAGATAAAATAAGAAATAAACTCAGCTGAATTATAGAAACACCTAGGTATTTAAGTCATGAGTTATTTACAAGTAATTAATTGGTACAGTACGTTGGGTGAACACGTAGACTTCTCGACCAGCTAACAGGTTTACACGGATTGAATTATAAAAAATTAATGTAAAATTTCAACTCCTCAAAATAGATATAATGAGTGGAGAGATTTGCTAATTTAGAACGTCCTGTTAGTGTGGAAAATCAGTTGATACGTGTATTTGCCTTATTTAGGCCATCGGTTTGAGACCAACCGGCATTCCTCAAGCACGGGGGAAATACCTACGCTGAAACTTCAGCCTTAATCCATGTTATGTGGGGCACAGCAATTGGACTCTCCTATTTTCGCTGCGAAGCGTTTTCAATTGCCTAGGTACGGAAACCTAGGTTCTTTTCAGTGAGCTCTGGGCTCGCCCCAAAACCATGGTATTTTTGTATATATATATATATTTGTTTGATTGATTGTCAATAAATTGGCCAATTTATTAGTTCGGAGAGTCCAGCTGTATAAAGACATGACGTGTTTGCTTTGTGCCGGAATCTCGCTGCTGGTACGTCACCAATCAACCATGTACCATATAATATCAAGCAAAGGAATTACAAAGTACAGCAAAACTAGTATTTTTATCTATTCAAAAACTCGGTGATTCACAAATTCAGCTGGCGTCGGTTTTAACAGATAATGTTACCTAAAATGCTGTTTGGGGAAGATCGGTACACAATAAAAAAAGGTACCTACCTGCCTCGCCATCTGCCCTCTGGAGGCAGCGTGTACTCCATTGTCTCGTTCGGGGTAAGTAGATGAAATTTAGCTATGACTCGAAAGTAAAAAGGTCCCTTTGTCTTTAGCCTGAGATTCGAACCCAGCCAACTCTATTATCTTTAGTAGTGTAGAGCATTCTTGGTAAATTAGGTACTAATCGTTTTGTGAAAATAGAAGTATAAAGAAAAACCATCGTGAGAATTTCACATCCCTAGAGTTCTCTCAAATGTTCTAGTTCATTCATAACCATATAAAAGATTGATCATGATGATGATAATGATGCTTCGTCCTAACTTTTGTGATCAACTTCCACTAAATGACGTTATTTTATTTACTCAATTTCAATACTAATTTCAATGTAAGATGGAAGAAATTTGTATTTCTTAGTTCCATAGTAAGTACTTTTATTTAGGTATGTATTAGAGAGAGAAAGTCAATATTGAAGGTTATCAAATTAAATATGCACACATGTGACTTAAGTTTGAGGTATATCAAAAAATCAAATGAACCATAACTAATAAATCTTTAACTTGAATCTCCTTCCAATATTCACTACTTCATATAGGTATAATTAAATATAGCAATAAAAGAGGAAAATAATATTCATATAATTTATTACTGGTGAATAGATTTTCTACTACTCACTCAGTTTAAAACCAAATAAAGAAGAGAAACTGAATTTATTATTTAGACTGGGAATTAAGTAACTTTATTACATTAATTAATTCCTGGCCGAATATTTGCTTCCTAAGCCATACTAATTATTGAAAGGGAAAAGCAAATATTCAAACAAAAAAACCCTTTCGGCTTTATATAATATTATGTACACCATTTTATCTAAAATACACACATGCCCACATAATCAATAGAGATATTATCTATAATTCTTACTTCTATAATAAAGTAAATTTTAAGGACACACATTATGCGTAAATTATAATATATTCATTATTTATTCTAGATATATTTGAATCCTAGTTCCACAAAGAGAAATGTCCCATTTCTCTAATTTCGGATTCAAAATCTAATAGCTATACACAATATTGTAACACCTCCTAATATCTCAAATACCATCTCTAGTTTAGTTTGTGAGGTAATTCTATACTCAAGATTTTTGGAACTGATTTTCAAATAATCTAGTTTAAAATATAATGTAAATTAGTACATCACCCTATATCAGCTTCTGCTGGCCCGGATACACACTATTTTATTCTATTTATAATTTTTCTATTATTAACTATACAATTGCAATATATTTCTACACTTTAATATTCACTGTTAGGCTCTACTGCACGTTGAGCCAGACCTCAATCGAATGTCCCTCTCGGTCCCCCAGTGTAGACTTAAAACGTCCACACGGATGTCTTTGTCCACGCCCATGATCTGAAATGCAAAAAAAAACCAGCGAAATTTCGGTTTCTGATTGGTTCACTCTTGCGCACAGAATTTCTCTGGCTGATGGCTAATTGGCTGAAAATAAAATGTATTTCAAACTTCCCTTAATGGGCCGTACCTTTTACTTTCTCACGCCCTTGCCTTGCCTAGACCACTCGCATAACACGTGATTACAATTTTGTACACTTGTAGAGATTTCTAAGTTAAAATTTACGACTTTTATCTAATTTATGACCGACCCTAACGCAATTTAGCTTTAGAGCAATTTATTTTGCACTTTTGTTTTTTATACTTCCTTTCCTACAATTACTCAGAATCTTAACTAATTTATTTCTTTTCGTGCGAGATTTTTGTTTTTAAGAGCAAGGCTTCAAATTTCCGACAGTCATAAAACCGTATGACGGATGGCAAGGCCATCTCACGCTCCCCCAAAATAGATTTTTAATACACGCAGTAATCCCCTATTTTCATTGCAGCTGTACTAGTCGTTTCAAAATCTATTTTTTTTTTTTTTTCTTATCTGTATTCGAGCGCTAGTCTTAAACCTCCCACGCCTATCTATTATACCCTCGGGCATGACCATAACTACTTAACTCAGGTATCTCTTTGTTTAGTGTACCCCAAACTACCTGTTTTCTGTCCCTTTTAATACTCTAGTTTTACCTATCTTTCTATTTATCTACATAGTACCTAAACAAATGAATGGCATTGTAGTTACCCTTAACTTTACCAGTATGAACGTCTATTAATGTATATACATTATTATATGGAACTGCCCCTATTATGTACGGTCCTTCATATAAGCGCATGAATTTTTTTGTCAACTTTTTATCCGCATCTGACTTCGTAAAAGTCTTAAGTTTCACTAAATCTCCGATTTCGAATTGTATTAACTTATGATTTTTGTTATAATGTAATTGCCTACTTTCGGCCGCCTTATCTATGTTTTGTCGTGCCTGCTGTCGAATCTGTTCTAACGGTTCACCCTGTAAGTCTGCCCTCACCGATGAGTCAGTGTTGAAATCAGTCGATAGCAGAGTACGTTTTCCATATATAATCTCGTTTGGCGAACATCCCGTTGTAGTATGTATTACCTGATTGTAACAATCTTCTATATCCGGTAATAGATCTACCCATGAACGATGTGATTTGTCGCAATACGTCCTGAATAATCTACCTAACTCTTTATTAACCCTCTCTGTTGAATTTGGCCGCGGATTTCTAACAGATGTGTGCGTTAATTCGATACCTAGTTGGCGAATACCTAACTCGAAAACTTTTGAAGTAAAGTTCGCGCCTCTGTCTGAACATAATGTCTTAATTGTGACCTGCTTATGAAACTTTTTTACACAAGTTAAAGTAGCCTTCCCACTAGCCTGGCGTAGTGGGTATAGTCTGATTAACTTACTATAAGCATCTTGCATTACGAATATGTATTTAAAACCAAATCGTCCTGCCGGTAAAGGTCCAAAAATATCGCAAAAAACTCTCTCTCCTATTTCCTTCGCTATTACAGTTTTTATTGGCCCCGTGTGCGTCTCCAAAGCATGCTTTGACTTTTGACATGCCTCGCAAGCTCTTACAACACGACCTATTATACGAGACATATTTGGGAAATAATATTGACGTTTCATAAGAGCATAAACCTTGTATCGCCCGAAATGACCTACTTCTTCATGTATGCTAACTATCAAATCCCTTAGTATGTTCTCGGGAACATATAACCTTAAGATATCCCCTTTTATGTCTCTTCTATAAAGAATCCCTTCTTTAAGCACGTAGTACTTTGATTCAGAAGTGTCTGCTGTTTGCACGCGTCTAATTATCTCACTAGCAGTCTTGTCGCGACTTTGATAACTACCTATCTCTCTCCATCGCTCCCGCACTAATCGTCCTAATGATGTTTTAAATAGATTCATTTCAGGCCCCGTGACCTTGTTAGTTAATACATCGGTGGTCCCCTTTAAATGTCGAGACAATACGTCTGCTACAATGTTTAGTTTACCTTTCACATGTTCGACTGTGTAATTAAATCGCCCTATATAATGTACCCAACGTATCATCCTAGCGCTCAATAGTTTGCACGTCTGCAAGAAAATCAGACTTTTATGATCAGTCCTAATGACTAAATTCGTTCCTCTCAAATATGTTTCAAACTTTGACAAACTGAAAATGATGGCCCATAGTTCTTGTTCAGTAACTGTCCATTTGCGTTCTGTCTCTGTCAATGCTTTACTACAGAACCCTAATATTTGTTCTTCACCAGCTTCATTCAATTGATAGACATAACCCGAAACCCCCAAATTACTGCTATCGGTTTGTAAATAATAAGTTCCCTTAGGATCTGGGTGTACAAGAAGTATCGTGTCTATAAACAATTTCTTGACCCTTTCAAAACAGTCGTTAATTTCCTCTGTCCATGACCATTTCGTATTTTGTTTTAATAGGTCACACAGTGGTTTAACCTCTTCGCTATATTTTGAAATAAATCTTCTGAAATAATTTATTAATCCCAGAAATCCTCGTAATTGTTTTATAGTCCGAGGTATAGGGAAGTCTAATATGGCTTTAACCCGTTCAGGATCCATACGTACCCCGTTAGTATTTACTATGTGTCCTAACAACTTTACCTCTACACATAAGAACCGACACTTCTCTAACCTTCCAGTTAAACCTGCGGTTTCTAATTTATCTAACACTCGATCTAAATGTTCTAAGTGTAACTTTATGTCCCCCGTAGTGAATATGACTATGTCGTCTAAATAGTTTACGCAAAACTCTCGTACTCCTACTAGGATATAATCCATTGCTCTCGAGAACCCTGCTACAGAAGTTTTTAAACCTTGAGGTAAAACATTATAAGTATACGTCTTCCCCATGAACGAGAACCCAGTATACTTCCTAGAATCTTTATGCAAAGGTATTTGAAAATAGGCATTATTCAAATCAATTAAACTGATATAATTTACTCCATGAAAGGATTGTAAAATCTCAGATGTGAGTGGAGGCGCGCCCGCGTCACCTACCATTTTCTTATTCAACTCTCGTGCGTCCAATAAGAGTCTTATTGACCCATCTCGCTTCTTAGTGAAAGTGAGAGGACTACAGTAAGGAGTCGCTTCCTGTCTGATCACGCCTAGTTTTTCTAACTCTTCTAATTCGGTTTTTACCTGTTCTCTATACGCCAAAGGTACCGGATAACTGTGTTTTACAAAAGGTGTTTCGTCTAATAGCTCAATAACGTGTTCGTACTTGTTTGTCAAACCTAAACCTTCCGTAAATACCTTACAGTGTTTGTTTAACACAGGTAGTAATAATTCCTTTTGTTCATTACTTAAGTTCGCGTCATCTAATTTTAATCCCTTAAATTTCTCATTATCTAAATTCATGTCTGATACACTTTGTTCCACTGGCCTAGAGTTTTGATTTAATATTAAATTAATCGTGGCTGCGTTCGTCTCTCCCCCTAACCTTTCGATTTTGCAGTCCGAATTCAGCCTAACACAAGACCTAACGCCCATATGTTCAATAGTCAAAGTGTGTTCACCATTACAGTTCACTATTCCTTTTACCCGCTCTAACCAATCGTATCCTAGAATCAATGACCTAGGAAGACGTCGCATAACTAGTACAGGTGCTTCAACTAAAGTACTACCTAACTGAAACTCTATTAGCACTAACCGATTTGTGCTTTCACTTCGCGATCCAAACGCGCCTTGTATTTGAATTGCTGGAATAGCGATCTCTGGCAATGTCCCATGTTCTCTTAGAATAGAGTCGTACAATTCCCTAGTTATTCCACTAATCTGACTTCCCGTATCTATGAGTGCACTCATACTTCTTCCATACAGTCTAACACATACTTCAGGTAACCTAGGTAAAGAATAATCAACACTCACATCGGTTTGTTCATCTAATTCATGATACATTGTGTACACATTCAAACCTCTCCTCATACAAGTTTCACAAGACACGCCTAACTCATTACACTCTGCCACATTTTCAAATTGGTTTTCCAATAAGATTCCTATACTCCTAATTTCAAATTGACTACTATACTCGTTATAATCAACGCCGCCTCTTAATAACCGTTTAAGTCCCTTATCTCCGGTCCCCAGACTCTGTCCTGGCTTCCATCCACTATTAATTAAGATCCTATAGACTACACCTGTCCTTTCGTGATCTGAGGTCTTTCTGACGCCCGTGCCACACAAGACTAACTGACTTGACCTCGTTTGTGTTGGGCATTCTAGTTTTTTGATGATCCCTCCCCCACATTCTTAGACACAGTAAGATCCTCGCCCTCTTTCACGAACGTGATAGCCGGCCTAATTTGTTTAGATTCGGATACCGTAGGCCTGTTAAAGTTAACCCTAGAACCTAATCGACCACGATAGCCGCGTCCCCTCGTCGAATTTCCCCTAGCTCTCCAACTTCTTGTTGACATTGTTGCTACAATAGGTCGTCTCGATGGTGACTCATTGTATCGCCTACCTCTGTAATTATTACTAACACTACCTCTCGTAAATTGCCTAGGTTTTTCAACAATATTTTGCTCTATGTTTCGAAGAAATTTCGCTCCGTTCATGATGTTAACTTCCTCTGTTCTAGTAAACCACAATCGCTGTATATCTATAGCATAATGTCGCATAATAGAATTGACCAAATCTCTCTCACTAAAGGCAATAGTTAATGACTGCATTGATTCTGCTTGCTCAGCAAAATGTTCGGACATCGACATTCCTGAATCGCTTGAATATACCGCATTAATCAATTTATATCTTATAGATTCCTGAATTTGCTCGGTCCAATAATTTCGTCTAAAGTCAATCTCGAAGTCGGCGAACGTAGTCCAACCTTTCGAGTACAAGTCCATAACCTTCCGAGCATGCCCCGAAATGCAACCTAACGCTATATCTATTTCGCGATCTAATCCGTTTACCGCCCTTATATATTTCTTTAATCGTTTTAGAAAAACGATGGGGTTAG
This sequence comes from Maniola jurtina, assembly GCF_905333055.1. NCBI lineage: Eukaryota > Metazoa > Arthropoda > Insecta > Lepidoptera > Nymphalidae > Maniola > Maniola jurtina. The sequence continues at coordinate 3,896,447 of NC_060035.1, read as the reverse complement.
TGAATGGTTTTCCGTCGAAATTTGGTTTAGTTACTGACGGCTGTACAACATATAAATTCCGGGTCTCAGATAATGTACTTGTGCTCGCGGTTTCAAGATTCGACCCCTGCCTATCAGATTTTTCATTTTCATTAATCCCGTTCGACTCGTGTGAAGAAATGCTCGCGATTTCATTTGAACCGGTATTTGAATTTAACTGTTGTAATTTTGCTTCGAATTCGGTGATTTTTTTCAAAATCAACTCTAATGTAGCATTCCCTAAGGTCGTTGTTTGCTCGCTCGATTCTACGGTACTAACATCGCTTTGCCCCGCACCTACTTGCTTTGTTCTACGTCCTTTTCTACCTGAAGACATCCTTTTTTTTTTTTTTCAATTTGACCCTATTTCTTTTACCTACTTTGGTACTATTTTAAATTTTATTTGAATAACTTTCATAAGTCGCGAAGCCGTATTTTTAATACTAATATAATACTGATACTAATTGCAATCACATGTTTGGGTCTGCTTCGATTATATGCATTCTCAGAGTTTGAAAAAAATTAAGCCTGAGAAATAAGCAAGGAATAATAGCTCGATCTCTGTAGTATCTTCTGAAAACCTGTAAATTTTACATTTATAAGACATACAGCTTATTTCTGCTCTCCTGCTCCCCCTATACATAAATAAATGTAAATGTACAACATATAAATATAAAACAACATGCAGTGTGTCCTTAAAACTTATAATTTATAAATAGTAATGTAAGTTTATAAATTTTTCTCTCTCAAATACCCAATCACAATTTCTACGTTGTGTTATTTTTATGTTAATGTAAATCTAGTCATATCGTTATTTCGAATACGTACATAGATCCCTGGTCACTCGGCACCAATTTTCTGTGATGGTACGGTGTGATCGTCTATACTAGTGGTTAAGATTAGGCATTATGAAGAGATAAAATAAGAAATAAACTCAGCTGAATTATAGAAACACCTAGGTATTTAAGTCATGAGTTATTTACAAGTAATTAATTGGTACAGTACGTTGGGTGAACACGTAGACTTCTCGACCAGCTAACAGGTTTACACGGATTGAATTATAAAAAATTAATGTAAAATTTCAACTCCTCAAAATAGATATAATGAGTGGAGAGATTTGCTAATTTAGAACGTCCTGTTAGTGTGGAAAATCAGTTGATACGTGTATTTGCCTTATTTAGGCCATCGGTTTGAGACCAACCGGCATTCCTCAAGCACGGGGGAAATACCTACGCTGAAACTTCAGCCTTAATCCATGTTATGTGGGGCACAGCAATTGGACTCTCCTATTTTCGCTGCGAAGCGTTTTCAATTGCCTAGGTACGGAAACCTAGGTTCTTTTCAGTGAGCTCTGGGCTCGCCCCAAAACCATGGTATTTTTGTATATATATATATATTTGTTTGATTGATTGTCAATAAATTGGCCAATTTATTAGTTCGGAGAGTCCAGCTGTATAAAGACATGACGTGTTTGCTTTGTGCCGGAATCTCGCTGCTGGTACGTCACCAATCAACCATGTACCATATAATATCAAGCAAAGGAATTACAAAGTACAGCAAAACTAGTATTTTTATCTATTCAAAAACTCGGTGATTCACAAATTCAGCTGGCGTCGGTTTTAACAGATAATGTTACCTAAAATGCTGTTTGGGGAAGATCGGTACACAATAAAAAAAGGTACCTACCTGCCTCGCCATCTGCCCTCTGGAGGCAGCGTGTACTCCATTGTCTCGTTCGGGGTAAGTAGATGAAATTTAGCTATGACTCGAAAGTAAAAAGGTCCCTTTGTCTTTAGCCTGAGATTCGAACCCAGCCAACTCTATTATCTTTAGTAGTGTAGAGCATTCTTGGTAAATTAGGTACTAATCGTTTTGTGAAAATAGAAGTATAAAGAAAAACCATCGTGAGAATTTCACATCCCTAGAGTTCTCTCAAATGTTCTAGTTCATTCATAACCATATAAAAGATTGATCATGATGATGATAATGATGCTTCGTCCTAACTTTTGTGATCAACTTCCACTAAATGACGTTATTTTATTTACTCAATTTCAATACTAATTTCAATGTAAGATGGAAGAAATTTGTATTTCTTAGTTCCATAGTAAGTACTTTTATTTAGGTATGTATTAGAGAGAGAAAGTCAATATTGAAGGTTATCAAATTAAATATGCACACATGTGACTTAAGTTTGAGGTATATCAAAAAATCAAATGAACCATAACTAATAAATCTTTAACTTGAATCTCCTTCCAATATTCACTACTTCATATAGGTATAATTAAATATAGCAATAAAAGAGGAAAATAATATTCATATAATTTATTACTGGTGAATAGATTTTCTACTACTCACTCAGTTTAAAACCAAATAAAGAAGAGAAACTGAATTTATTATTTAGACTGGGAATTAAGTAACTTTATTACATTAATTAATTCCTGGCCGAATATTTGCTTCCTAAGCCATACTAATTATTGAAAGGGAAAAGCAAATATTCAAACAAAAAAACCCTTTCGGCTTTATATAATATTATGTACACCATTTTATCTAAAATACACACATGCCCACATAATCAATAGAGATATTATCTATAATTCTTACTTCTATAATAAAGTAAATTTTAAGGACACACATTATGCGTAAATTATAATATATTCATTATTTATTCTAGATATATTTGAATCCTAGTTCCACAAAGAGAAATGTCCCATTTCTCTAATTTCGGATTCAAAATCTAATAGCTATACACAATATTGTAACACCTCCTAATATCTCAAATACCATCTCTAGTTTAGTTTGTGAGGTAATTCTATACTCAAGATTTTTGGAACTGATTTTCAAATAATCTAGTTTAAAATATAATGTAAATTAGTACATCACCCTATATCAGCTTCTGCTGGCCCGGATACACACTATTTTATTCTATTTATAATTTTTCTATTATTAACTATACAATTGCAATATATTTCTACACTTTAATATTCACTGTTAGGCTCTACTGCACGTTGAGCCAGACCTCAATCGAATGTCCCTCTCGGTCCCCCAGTGTAGACTTAAAACGTCCACACGGATGTCTTTGTCCACGCCCATGATCTGAAATGCAAAAAAAAACCAGCGAAATTTCGGTTTCTGATTGGTTCACTCTTGCGCACAGAATTTCTCTGGCTGATGGCTAATTGGCTGAAAATAAAATGTATTTCAAACTTCCCTTAATGGGCCGTACCTTTTACTTTCTCACGCCCTTGCCTTGCCTAGACCACTCGCATAACACGTGATTACAATTTTGTACACTTGTAGAGATTTCTAAGTTAAAATTTACGACTTTTATCTAATTTATGACCGACCCTAACGCAATTTAGCTTTAGAGCAATTTATTTTGCACTTTTGTTTTTTATACTTCCTTTCCTACAATTACTCAGAATCTTAACTAATTTATTTCTTTTCGTGCGAGATTTTTGTTTTTAAGAGCAAGGCTTCAAATTTCCGACAGTCATAAAACCGTATGACGGATGGCAAGGCCATCTCAATAGGATTTATTTATAGACCATAATAATTATTATGATATTCTTTACTCTCACGGCCGTGTACCAAATCCATTTCTTTATAAAACTGCATACTCAAAAGCACAGATTTGTAAATAGATTTTTTTAGAGAATACTAAGACGCAATGCAGTAGGTAGGTAAAAAGATGTAAGCTCAGATTACCTAGGAGTCCCACATTGGCGTCGCTTACCGGATGTACCCATCTCCGCTACCCGCCGGAAGCGCTCTTCTTGAAGCTGCTTGCGTGAAAAAATATGCCGTGGCTTTGTTGATGGTTAGTTAATGAATTTCCTTTATTTCCATTCCAGAACGTGGGATTTTTGTAAAGATATTTCTTAGTAAAATATATTCTATAAATAAAAAGACTTGTCATGACTGTCTGTCTCATCTATCAACGTACAGCCCAAACCTCTGGGATTAGAAACTTGAGGATTTTCGGTACCTATTCATTTTAATTTTAAAAATGTCCATAATTTTTTATGAATTAGTTATATGGACATTATGAAAATTAAAAAGGAAAATATACGTAAAAATTTTCGTTTTCTATTTCATTCATTATTAAATCTGGTGAATATAGCTGGTTTAATCAATATATTTCTAACATCGGGTCCTAACAACTGATACTAGTTACATATCTGTTGACCTGCCAGGGTTCTTAAAAAGCCCAATCCTTCGAGTTTGAGGTAGGTTTTAGAAAACTACAAAATACAAATAATCTTATACTCCAGAACAAAAAAGGCCTTGTATCATCTCTACCATCAGAGATCTACAATCCTAAGATTGTAGAGTCTGTCATCATCATCATCATGATCAATCGATCAATATCGCCGGCTCACTACTGAACACGAGTGTCCTTAAGCCATAGCCAAGTGCGCTTCGGCAGACTTCACACACCTTTGAGAACATTATGGAGAACTCACAGACATGCAGGTTTCCTCACGATGTTTTCCTTCACCGTTAAAGCAAGTGATACTTAATGCAAAAGCTACGAGAAATTAGAGGTGCGTGCCAAGGATCGAACCCCAAACCCCCGGCTGGAAAGCTAACGTCCTAACCATTAGGCTATCACCGCCACATTCTTTCACTGCTAGTCTCTGTAGGAGATATACAACACATATATTACGTGGTATATAGCAAAACAATGCCAGAAATGTGTAGGGTGCTTAGTAAGCAAATGCATGCGGTCACATCTGCGATGAGGGATCAATAATGTACGGTAAGTTACGGGTACTAAGCGCTCGACCCAAATAACACATTCAATTCATACCTAAAATCTAAATGTAGCTTTATTTTAATTAATGCTGGTTATTTGAAACCATAGTGGTGTGGCTACTAAATGGAATGAGTTTTTCGGTTCAAAAGTCATAGTAAGTACTTTTTTTTTTATAAAGAATATTAGCCATGCTAACTCCCCTTTCCCCTCCAATTAAGCGAAAGCTTGTGCCAGGAGTGGGTACTACAATAGTGCAACGGGTGGGCTTTGAACCGCCGACCTTTCGGAATTCAGTCCGCTCCTCAACCGCTGAGCTATCCAGGATCTTACTAAATTTACTAAATGTAGTAGGCTTTTGCCCGCGACTTGATCTGCATGATCTAATTTTATAGCACTACCTTAGTTACTGTAGACTGTAAATAGATAATAGAGCTATCTGTAGTAAAAGAACTTTCAAAATCGCAGTTTGTCCCAGTAGGTACAAATACAAACTCACAAACTATTAGTATACCTAGATTACGAATTATTCCTAACTTTAACTTTAAACTTATAACACCCCTCTTTTTGGGTCGGGGGTTAAAAACGTAGCTAAATGTCAAACTAAATTACAAAATTTTCAGATTAATTATGTTCTCATTCAAACAACAGTTGCACATAGTAATTTGTGCTATACAAACTTTGGTACCACATTTAACCTAGGGCTGTCATTTTTTCTCACTAACTGTAAAATCATAAGGTACTTATGATTTATTTCACGACATGCATTTGCAAGCCCATGAAGCGACCGGGCAAATAAAATTGTCGTCCCGGATGCAAATAAAATCGCGCGACGGACGCTTATTTTGATCGTGCCATTTCATGCACGGCCTAAAATTTTACTGCAGTTTTGCACTACACTAGATCTAAGTACATTTTTTGATATTTCAGCGCTTATTATTCGATAGCTCGTTCACACAGGCTGCGTAAGCGTAGACGTAGCGCGTACCATTGCGTAATGTATGGAGCTGTATGAAACATGTAGCACCGCTTGCGTAAAGCGTGGACGTATGCGTTACCCGGTGTGTTAGGGGTTTACGCGCATAACTCGCACGTGTTACGTGTACGTGCTTGGTGTGAATCGGCCTTTAGTGCTTAATCCGTAATCTAACTCATTTTTAAATCAGGCTTCCGCTAAAAACATACTGTCGTCATAGATTTTACCATACGCTAAAACAAAGCTCATAGCTTCATGTAAATAACTTTTAAATAGAGCTTTTACAATCATCATCATCATCGCCAACCGGTAGACGTCCACTACTGAACATAGGTCTCTTTTAGGGACTTCCGCACGTCACGGTGACTATACTTATTATGTACTAGCCGATGCCCGCGACTTCGCCCGCGTGGATTTAGCTTTTTCGAAATCCCGTGGGAACATTTGATTTTCCGGGATAAAAAGTAGCCTATGTGCTAATCCAGGATATTATCTATCTTCATTCCAAATTTCAGCCAAATCCGTCCAGTAGTTTTTGCGTGAAGGAGTAACAAACATACACACACACACACACATTCACACACACATACACATACAAACTTTCGCCTTTATAATATTAGTGTGATTATCTATGATCATTGATCACGGTCTTACGTCGCTTAATTCCAGTACCTCTCTCCGACTCGTTTGATATCATCTGTCAGTCTAGTGGAGGAAAGGTCTCCCAACGCTGCGCTTTCCATTCTAGCACTTTGGGCCCCAAAGTCTATCGTTTTTCGATCTATGCACCCTGACCATACCCTGACGAAACTTTTAGGCAGACTGCAAAAAATCTAGATTATACGGAAAAAGTTGATCGGTAGCTAAGTGTCTAAAAACCTAGTTTTCTTCAACTGGCAACCCTAGCTTAAAGCTGGATTAGCCGCAGTCGCTCTCTAGTTCGGTAGTTCCCCAAATTATGACCGCACAATGCATTGAAATGAACGTCTGAAATTTCACTTCACTCGAATCCCTCGTATATTTACATTGGACTCATTGGGCTCAACTCAAATCACAATCCACGAATGTACATAAATCACTCTAGGCTTATTTATCATAATCCATTCGATTTTATCACGTGAATACAATTTTAACCGAAAATATTTAAGTACCTAGTTGTTAAAAATATTTTAACCTAAATATTTTAAACGGAACGGAAACCTTTCACGGAAAAGTAGTTTTTGCATATGATTGATGTCGCAGCCATGTTGGCGCAGTTTGAAGTGGAAAAAATAATAATTTAAAATTCGGACAGTCCAATTCTGAATTCTGTTCAGATTCAGTCCAAATTCAGTTTGACCAATCTGAAATTGAATTTTATTTTTAACTCGTAGGCTTTTCGTAGGAAATAAATTAATGTAAATAAATTCAGTAGTCTTGGGCCTTGGCTCACTAAGTCCAGTAATTTATTTAGGTAGCATCTTTTGTCTATAAAGATGCTTGTGGGTCTAAGGCCTAGGCTATTATTACTTTTACATGAATAAATGAATTAATTTAATGTGCAGTTTCATCATTGGAATTTTATGCATTTGAATGCTAAAGCTTGCGCTTTCTTTTTATGATTCTTTATTTCAATGACACATTTATACCATAGACATTAGACATGCTACGTACATTCTACATTGCCTAACTCGTACTCGGTGATGAGTAAGACAGAAGATGAAAATGCGTGAGAATATGAAGATCAAATTGAAGAAAGAACTCCCGTCTCTCTTCCTCGTTAGAACTCAATCGGTATTAGATAAATTATGGTGAGCGCCCTTAAAACTGTCGCAGTCAGGATAATTAAGAGAAAAAACTTTTCTCATAAAGTAACCGCTCATAGGTAAGATTTATTTTGACGACTCCTTGGCGCAGTGATGAGCGCTGTGTTTTGTATAATTGGGACTTGGGAGGTCCTGGGTTCAATTCTCGGCTGCGGCAATTTGGTTCTTTATCGTCCGCCGAGTGACTGAGCACATAGTTAGCGACCATCTTTCGCATCCGTAAAATGGCAACATGCACTATTCCAAGCCTTTGATCTTCAGGCACTCAATATTTTGGATGAGAGTTTGGCGATATATATAGTATTTTTAAGTAAGTCTTTTTATTTCTCCTGCAGTTTGAGTTCGTGGACATGCACTATGGCACGGATGGCGGGGACGAGACGAACCCGGCATTGCTTCGATACCATCTCGAAGAAATACGATCCTGCAACCATGCGTCGAAGGCAGGATACTTTCTAGTAAGTTTATTTTATACTAGCTGTTGCCCGCGACTTCGTTCCCGTGGATATAGGGTTTTTAAAATCCCGCGGGAACTCATTCATTTTCCGGCACAAAAGTAGCCTTCTATTAATCTAGGGTATAATCTATCTCCATTCCAAATTTCAGCCAAATCCGTGTAGTAGTTTTAGTAGTAGAGTAACAAACATCAATACATACGTACAAACTTTTGCGTTTTAATATTAGTAAGATGATTTCTGCTACGTAGTGTTGTGTTTTCTAGTACCCAACCTTTTATATGTATTTACTCTTGAAGTTTTGTATTCAATAAGTTTTATTTAAAAACTACGCTTTTCTCAAAGCACTTTCTACTCGTAAAATATGTCAAACAAGCCCAAACTTGATGAAGGATAGGAAATATAAACAACTGACACCAGCCTTAGCTAGTCACTGAAGCATTTGAAGAAGAAAAAAAGAAAAGGTATACCTACCTAAATAAAAAGGCTAAAATGAGTACTAAAACTACTACGAATCAGACTAAGGTACTTAGGTACTCCGATAAAAAACGTGAGTTAATACTTTAGCCGTGTAATTTATTTATTAGAAATATCTCTTGCAACTATTCAAACGCTAAAGAAAAAAAGTGTTACCATACTTTGTAAAAGTGCTCCTTAACAAAAGCGTCAGCAACGAGGTCTTGTAAATTAGTTTAATGCAAGTTTCGCGGCGCTCGTAATTCTTAAAAAGCTTTGAATACATTTTTACAAGTACATCTTTTTCTAGTGCTTTATCGGTGGTGACACGTCAACCTACCAGCCAGTCCTACCATTCAAGATAGCTGGTGAAACGTTCGAACAGCTTATCAAATCGGAATCAGCTCAAACAGCACTCATACGCGCATGTTATAGGCTCAACGGCGACGGCAATTACCACTTAGAAGGCGATGAGAAATGGTAAGTCCAATATAATAGATACTACTTGTTAATCTTAGGTACCATTCGAGATCATTCGCGCAATTATACGCGCGTATCATCGGCTCAACTGCAAGAATACCTACTTACCATTTTTCTAAGTGGTAATGAGAAATGGTAAGTCTAATTAAATAGATGGTCAACTTACTAGCTAGTCTTACCATTCACGAGTGAAACGTCCGAAAAGCTCATCAAATCGGAATCAGCTCAAACAGCACGCATACGTCGATGGCAATTACCACTTAGAAGGCGATGAGAATTTAGTGTTTTGGATTTTAGATGTGATGTTTTGCATAGTGGTAGTGTATGGACGTAGAATTCATTATTAAAGAGAATTTAATTTAAAAAAACTGCAAGTTAAAAAAAAGTGCGAGTCAGACTCCCGCACCGAGGGTACTTCTTCCGACATTTTGTACGATAAATCAAAAACTATTCTGCTTAAAAATAAATAAAATTCTGTTTTAGAATGTACAAGTAAAGCCCTTTCATATGATGTCCCACTTGGTATAGTCATCTTACTTTGAAAATTAGAACACATTTTATTTATTTTTTCTGTGATGTTACCATAAATTCACGGTTTTCAGATTTATTCCTTTATACTTGTGCTATAAGACCTATCTACCTGTCAAATTTCATGATTCGAGGTCAAAGGGAAGTACCCTATAGGTTTTCTTGATAGACACGACGGACGGACGGACGGACAGGCAGACAGACAGACAACAAAATGATCCTATAAGCGTTCCGTTTTTCCTTTTGAGGTACGGAACCCTAAAAATCATGATTTTTCGAATATAATGATAGTGTGGAATTCGGTTTGTAAGTTCAATCTTTGTCTTCAGTTTAATGACGAGGGCGTTGCACAAATTAATCCCCCGCCGGTTCATTCGCACAAAAATTTACGAGCCTTCAGACTCATCCATTTGTTATTTTTTAATTAAAACCTTTTATTAATGTGCCACGTCGCGCTAATCTGGCTTATCTTTACACGAAATTAAATAAAAAATTCATTGGCACATCTCGTACTGTCGAGTTGTTTACACTATCATGCCCGACGGGAATTCCGATTCGCTGAAATGTCGCTATTCGTCAGCATAATTAGGCTAAGTCTGAAAAAATAAGAACATTAACTCTATTATCTTATCCGAATCTCAGTAGGTACGTACTCTATGGTCGGTATATCGGGCCATGATCAAAATAATGGAAATAGAAATAAATATATCCATAGTAATATTTTAAATACAAAAGTGTGTCTGTCCGTCTGTTAGCTTTTCAAGACTCATCTGATTAGTCGATATTGACGTTTGGTACAGCTAGATAGCTTGCATCCGGAGGAAACACTTTTTGAGGAAGAGTGAGAGAATCAGAGAAGTCAATTTTAATCGTACTTACGCAGCGATATACCTAAATGTAAACTCCATGTCTGTGTACTTACGGAAATAGGTAGGTAGTTAGGTACCCGACATAGCAGACTCGAACCGCAAATCTGAATTGGCACTGGACGGGTCTTACTCGTGTAGGTCGGGTTGCTGATAGACATTGAGGTCACAAGGTGCTGAATTAATGACGACCCCAATGCAATGCGCAATGTTAGTAGACCGCCCCACTATAAGTGGATAGATGACATCAAAATTGAAACGTTGCAAGTCACAGGAGATCGTTGCAAGGTCGTAGAGTGTGGAAATACCTTTAAGAGACCTATATCCATAAGTTCATGTAGCAGTAACGATGCCTATATCAAATACAAGTGTAAATTAAAAATGTATAACACCCCCGAAGAGTGAAGGTTACAGTAACTAGGAAAGAGCTGATAACTTTCAAACGGTTGAACCGATTTTCTTGGATTATAGCTAAGAACACTCTCGATCAAGCAAAAAAAAAACTAAATTAAAATCGCTTCATTAGTTTAGGAGCTACGATGCTACAGACAGATACACAGATACACACGTCAAACTTATAACACCCCTTTTTTTGGGTCGGGGGTTAAAATGTTACAAATCGTATAGGACTGGATACTTTCATCTTATTTTTTAGACATCCTCCTTATTCGTATTTGGAACCCTCTATTTGGGCTGTAACAGTTTACGATCATTCTCTGGAATAAGATCCGATTACTCAGTGGGGTCGTAAAGAAAGTAATTTATTGAACGACCAAGAGTCCTTTGTACCTTAAAAGGGTGACCAAAATGACGTAGTAACCACGTATAAAACAAAATCCTGATAAAACAAAGTCCAAATGCAAAAAACGGACTAGTTTTATTGCCTCACAGGATTTTCAAGTGTGAAAAAAGACGGTGATAACTTAAATTATAACGTGACTAAGTAGGTAGGTAAGTATGCCCAAGATTTGGTTCGGGCATCATAGGGAGGCACAGGTCCCAAAGGATTTTTAAAAACCTAAATACACGGATTTAGGTTTTCAAAATTCCGTGGGAACTCTTTAATTTTCCGGGATAAAAAGTAGTCTCTGTTACTCTCCGTCCTTTCAACTATCTCTATGCCAAAAATGAAGTCGATTGGTTGCTTAGTTAGTGCGTGAAGGAAGGATAAACAATCGAACCAACACACTTTCACATTTATAATGTTAAATAAACCTACATAACACCGATTTTGGTTCTACCACTGTACTATTATGTATTCTGAGGTTCTACAGTGTTTTTGATATTTTGTTGTGAGTACTGATGATCCAAAGCAACGTTGTCCCTCCTTAGTCCATACGTATAAAGTATTTCCGTAAGTCTTGGTTATTACCACATATCGTTAATCTACGGGCCTACACAGACAACGGACTATTTGGCCGCGGAGGGCAAAAATTGATTACATATGCATCGCATAACGCACAAGATGGACAGCTTATAATACGTCGAAAAATCGTAGTAAAACATAACTTCTGTCCTCCGCGGGCATAATCCCTCGTCTCTACATGCCGTTAGAGTCTTAGTAAAAAACTTTATTACTTGGATATAACATCTGAAATTTTGACGATAATTGTAGAATTTTACAAGAATAGAATTCGTTTCCTATAAATTATTCTCCTTTTGTTACATTTCTATACATTTACCCTGTGTATCTACAGTATTAATTCAGTAGGTAAAACCTGTTAACAATATTGGTAACCCTACAAATAAGTACCTAAATATTTGCTACACCTTCGAAGCTATCTTTTCTAACGAAAAAAGACCCGAGAAATCTATAGGATGGTGAGATTACTTGCATTATTCAATAAACGTTGACCCTTTTTAGATAGGTATAGACTTATTTATGTGTACCTATGTAGGTTTGTATTACTAGCTGATGCCCTAGACTTCTGTGGGTTTAGTTTTTAAAAATCCCTTGAGAACACTTTGATTTTCCGGGATAAAATGTACCCTATATAACTCTCCAGATTTCAAATATCCATGCAAAAATTACTTCGAGCCGTAGTTTTTTTTGCGGCTTGATTGAAGGACAACCAACAAACAAATCACACTTTGCCATTTGTAATATAGAAAGTGATCATTATCCGTATCATAAATACGCAAGTGTGTTTGTTTGTTGGTTTATTCATTATTGGTAGGTTAGTTTGTCCCTCAATCATGCCGCAACGGAGCATGATAGAAGACAAACCAACAGTCGGCGTGATTTCTTGCATGGACATTGGTATGTCCAATGATAGAACAACATAGGCCACTTTCTATCCCAGAAAATCAAAGGGAACTCTTTGATTTCCTGGGATGAAAAGTAGGGTTTTACAAACCGAAATCCACTCTAAAATCGTCCAGTTACATTTTTAGCCCCCTACCCAAAAAGAGGGGTGTTATAAGTTTGACGTGTTTATCTGTGTATCCATGTATCTGTGTATCTGTCTGTGGCATCGTAGCTCCTAAACTAATGAACCGATTTTAATTTAGTTTTTTTTTTTGTTTGAAAGGTAGCTTGATCGAGAGTGTTCTTAGCTATTACTAAGAAAATCGGTTCAGCCGTTTGAAAGTTGTCAGCTCTTTTCTAGTTACTGCAACCTTTACTTGTCGGGGGTATTATAAATTTTTAATTTACACTTGTTTCTAGTTACTGCAACCTTTACTAGTCGGGGGTGTTATAAATTTTTAATTTACACTTGTTATCATAAGAGTAGATAGTGTAGTTATCACAGTGCGTATTCTATGCTATGACCACAGAACTCCTAAGAAGGCACATAACGTATCTACGTCAATAACTAAGTTTGTAGGTAGGTACCTACTGTAAAGGTCATCAGTCACGAATCGGATCACATAAACTATTTCGGTCACGACGATCTGCTGCGAAATAGAAATATATTTCGTTTGACCTTGTACGGTAGGTAATATTAATACCTACTTTATCCCTCGTCTCGTCATACGGCTGGCTTGATTACAATATTGAAAAGATGGAATACTGACCTTTTTACACGAATGTAAGAAAATAGGAGTGTAGTGTTTTCAGCGTGTATTCTTATTTATTATTATGTTATTCCACCATAACTTCTAAATATCTGAACAGATTTAGATGTATGGGCTGTTGTTAGAGTCCTTACATCCTGAGTGACACTGGTGTATTTTTTTTAAATTCAATATGACGGCTGTGCGGCGCTATTTTCAAATGACGCGACGATTAGTTTAGGTGATGATGATGATTTACACCTAAGTATATCTTGAAATAATATTTATTGATTTTGTCTAAACTTTGGTTACTTATTGTCCAACAGGTTCAGCGATTTATTAGACCGAGATGAACAGCGGAAAAGGCTATCAATAGTTCAGAAGGTGTTCAACACACTCGCGCTGGAAGCCTTGGAAAAAGGTGCCGATGTGACCAACCTGCTTCGAAGCCCTGTGGAGATACAATGTGACACGGCTCTTGGTGAGTTTAAAAAGATCTTTTTATAAAAAAATCCTAAGACCTTCTGATAATCTTACTTATTCGATTACAGGTGATTTTTTTTATTGCGTGATAGGCTTGCGCTTGACGATAATCGTTGCTAAAAAAGCAACGAGGAGGTCTAAGTTGGAGCGAAACAGGCGGAACTATCTTCTAAATTATCTTATAAAAAGAAACGTCCTAACCAGTCCCAACTCATTGACTCATCAATGCCCAGCGCTAAGATTAGAAAGCTAAAATTTTGTACAGAGGTTCCCTTTATAATGTGGACTAGAAAAAACGCTGGATGTTTCGTGATTCTCACGAGATAGGAAATAAAGAGGATGTATATTTTCGCCAAGCGAAGCCACAGACGATTGGTACTTAGGTAAAAACTGAATGGATAGGTCTAAAAGTAAAATCCTTTCCATGTTTTCTTGGGAAAGTTCTAGACTTTTAGACCTTTTAGATTTTATTAAGAGTAAATTAGCGCTGTATTATAAGTAGTATACAGAACAAAATTGTAATTAAGACCCTTTCGCATTTTGATAAGCTCTTTTCCAGTAATTCCAGGTACTTAATTAATATAATATGATGTTTAGAATATAATTTTATATTATTAAAATATAATTAAAATTAGGTACTCTTGATCTAAAATCTAATTAAGTAGGTTTCGTAGAAGTAGAAAATGGGTAATTGTACTTTCATGTACTTCCATTAATATTAGAACGTATGGGCGCAATAATGATATGACTGTAATAAATCTTTCATGTGAAATTATGGGAACGATTGAAATCGAAACAACTGTATTAAACCGAACAGTGAACAATGAATCAACAATAACAGTGTTGTTTTGCTTGCTTCATGTTTTAATCAGGGAAATAGTTCAAGAGTTAACCTGATTTCCCGACAGCAATAACTACTTGACTACTGCAGAAATGTTACGGTACTTGTTGATTGCTTGGGGCTATATAAACTTTACGATTGTTTGAGTAATTGAAAAACTTATTTTTAAGGGAATCGCCCACGGTCACAAGAATCGCAGGTGTACAAACTACAAATGCGCAAAAAACAATTCATTATCTAGTTCTGGTAGACTCGAGTGACTAGTCACTATATTGTATCTATTAATCTATTCTTTGTTAAAACCATACAAATATACGTGAGCTTCTGGTTACGTCATGGCCGTTTGTTGACTTCATCAGCATTTTCTTCGATGCAACCGATGCAGTCAGATCTTGCTGCTAACGTCACACGTTTGTTTTTTACGTTACGATTGTAGCGCTTCGGTAAGAAGGATGATTCGCTAACTCAATAATCTACACTGAATGATAGCCACCGAACTCATTTGACCTATTTTTAATCCATTGAAGTTTTTCTAGGAAAAATTGTTTCAGTATCATTCAGTGAAGTAGCAATGACAAATAAGTTTGATTGCTATTATAGTTTAGTGTTCATCACTGAGTTAATCACTACGCAGTACGCAGGTGGCTTTTCTGCATCTTGCGGCTCTTACCTACTGTAGGATAAATACCTGGATTTAGGCAGGATAGGTCACCGGTGGTTTGGAGTCTTCCCTTTCTCGTATTCCGTGGATAGTTTCTTCGAAGCACAGATTCGCAGAACACTTCACTTAATTTTAAAGTTTATGTGATTTTAACTTATGTACTTAGCGTAGCGTTTTTACAGTTTAATAGCGGGTTTTGCGTGATTAATTTAGCGTTATATGAGTTTTTTACACAAGCGGCGCGTGGCGTTTGTACAGCGGGCGTCACGCAGTTAGCGGGTTTCAGACTCGACGTGCGTAAACGCCGGTTCAAAGGTAACTGACAGGAGCGGGGTGTAAGAGCGGGTAATAGGATGGAATTTTATGTGTGCGTGAGTGTTTGTATGTGTGTATGTATGATAGCGTAATTAAATATATAATAATAACTTAAGTAACTAGAGGGCGCTTACAACTTCCCCCGCCTAGAGGTAATCCTCTAAACAGAACGAATTGCAAGACAGAGAGATAAAAATTATAGCGTTTAAAGCGGTTAAATAGAAGTTAATAGCGTTAATAGCAGCCTATTGAGAAGGTAGAGGGCATATCCGAACTACAGGTCTGACGTAGCTTCCGGAACGCGTTCTAACTTTGACTGCTCGAATTATACTGTCTTTCCCTGGATAGAGTTCTTCTATAACTCCTAGAGGCCAGCAAAGAGGATGAACGTTGGAGTCTTTGATTACAACAACAGCTCCAAGACTCACAGGGTTGGATGGAGTATTCCACTTTTGTCTGTGTTGTAAAGAAGTCAAATATTCTTGGCTCCAGCGTTTCCAGAAAGAACAAGTAATTTTAGTTAACAATTGATAGCGGGATAAGCGGCTGTCGGGAATATCCGTTAAATCCTCGACAGGTAAATATTTTGCGGGAGTGAGATTAAGAAAATGATTGGGCGTAAGTGCGGAAAGATCTGACGGATCAGAGCTTAAAATACATAATGGTCTACTATTTAATAAGTTTTCGATTTGAATTATAATTGTATTTAATTCTTCATAAGTAAGGATTTGTGTCCCTACTACCTTGTATAAATGCGTTTTTACACAGCGAACGTTAATTTCGCTAAGACCATTAAAATGCGGGCCGTAAGGCGGGCTATGTTTAAATTGAATACGATGTTCTGCGAGGCGATTTTCAATGAAATTTTTATGAGCATTGGACTGTATGAGAGTGTAAAGTTCATCTAATTTGCGTTTAGCTCCAAAAAATGTAGTAGCTCCATCGCTGTATATTAGACTTACAGGGCCTTTGCGTGCGCTTAGTCTTAAAAAAGCTGCAAGAAATAAGTCAGAACTAAGATCTGAGACTAATTCTAGGTGTACTGCCTTGGTAGTCATGCATGTAAATATGCAGACGTACGCTTTATGACTTTTAATACCTCGGCGGCGAATGTGAGTTACAAAGAAAGGTCCCATGTAGTCCACAGCGGTGTGAACGAAGGCTTTAACTTGCGCTACTCTAAAAGCGGGTAACTCTCCCATTTGTGGAAAAGTAGATTGAGGGTTGGTGCGAAAACAAATATTGCATTTGTGTACACGTTGTCGAACCAAGTTTCTGGCAGCAATGATCCAGAATTTCTGTCTGAGTAAAGCGAGTAATAACGCGGGTCCTGTATGCAAATTAGTGATATGATAATAATCAACTATTAGTTGAGTGATGCGGTCTTTAGAAGGTAAGATTATTGGATGTTTTTGACCAAAATTTAATTGCGAATTGCTTAAACGACCACCAACTCTGATGATGTCGTCTGCGAGAAATGGGTTAAGTTTTAAGATCGATTTCGAGCAAGGTTTATTATTTTTGAGAGCGTGAATATCTTGAGAAAAATGTTTATTTTGAACATAGCGAATTATATAAGTTTCTGCAAAATCTAGATCTGAAACTGTAATAGAACCGCGTGATTTTAAGCGTTTGGAGAATCTTAACATGTAAACAATGGTGCGCAATAATTTAGACCAGCTAGAAGAGCGTTCGGCTAAGATATCAATCGGATGTTGAGTGTCGGAAACAGAAGTTTCAACTGCCAGAACAGTAATTTTTGCTTCTTCAAAATTTTCATTATGAGCGTTTACTTGAAAAGGCGTTATAGGCCATCGCGATATAGGATGCGTTGTCCACTGAGGAGCGTTAAACCAAAGTTTGCGTTCTAATAATTCTTTCGGCGTGACTGGACGAGATATAATGTCCGCAGGATTTTCGCGTCCTTTTATATGATACCAATGTTCAGCAGATAACTTTGAATTAATTTCGGTAATCCTATTGGCAACGAATGTATGGTATTTATATGCGGGAGAGTGAAGCCATGAAAGGGCTACTGTTGCGTCAGAAAATGCGTAAATATTATTTATTTTGCAGCGCTTACTAAGAGTTTCACGTATCAAATCAATTAAACTGGCTAATAGAAGAGATGCGCAAAGCTCGAGTCGAGCGAGTGATGTTTTCTTAAGCGGTGCGACTCTAGATTTTGAAGCGAGCAAATGAACAGAGCCAGAAGAATGTTCATCTGAACTTACGCGTATGTAAACGGCGGCTCCATAAAAAATTGATTATTATTAAAATTATATTATTGATATATAATTAAAATTGATTACTTTTAATTGCAAGGGCCTTAAGAGATCTAGTGAATGTGTGAAGTCACTTTGTCAATCGGCAGATATAATAGCCCTTCAAGAAACCTGGCTTATGCCTTATGAGATACCTTTACTCGGGGAAATACATAACGATTTCATGTACACTGGTAAATCATCTATAAATCTCTCCACTGGGATACTGAGAGGCAGGCCGTTTGGAGGCGTGGCGGTATTGTGGCGGAAAAGTGTGTTTACCTCAGTGTCTATAGTGCCGTGTCATAGTGATCGCATTACGGCGATAAAGGGCGTAACTGCCAATCGCGAGTTGTTGTTTGTTAATGTGTACATGCCTACGGATTCAGCTGAAAATATTATTGAATTTAATGATTGTTTAAGTGAAATTGTAGCTATAATTGATACCTGTGGCATTGAGTCGGTATATATGTTGGGCGATTTTAATGCGCATCTTGGCGAACTCTTCGGTAAGGAACTTTTAAATTTTTGTACCGACCAGAAATGGATATGCGCCGATATTGCTAAGCTCGGGCGAGACAGTGACACATACACATTTATAAGTGACGCACATGGATGTCGTCGCTGGCTCGACCACTGTGTGGCCACGGAGGCAGCGTGGCTCTCGATCAGTGAGGCCAAGGTGCGCTACGATGTATATTGGTCTGATCATTTTCCCCTAGAGATCAATTGTAATCTTTATGCTACAAGAATTAAATCAAGGAATTATGATGTACGAACACAAAACAAAGACAAAATAAGATGGGGAGACAGAACTCAGACCAATATATATCAACAAGTATGTAACAGCTTTTTGAGAAACATTGACTTTCCTCCGGAACTAAGTGCATGTTGTGACGATATATGTACGGATGGAAGTCATAGGCTTGTGATTGATGAGTTGTACCGAAAAGTTGTCCGCGCACTGCAGGAGGCAGCGATCGCGAGCAACCAGCCGGGACGAGTTGGGAGGCGTAGACGTGTGGTTGGATGGAATAAGTACGTCAAGGACGCACACAGGGAGGCTCGTGAAAAATTTGAGACGTGGAAAATACATGGCATGCTCTTGTATGGTAAAGAATTTCAAGACATGAAATCTAGCAAGAAGAATTTTAAAAATAAACTTAAATTTTGTCAGAGAAATAAAGAGCAATTGCAGATGGATGTATTAGCAGAGCAGCATAGACAGAAAAAATTCCATAAATTTTGGAAGGAAACAAACAAATTAAACCCTAGAGCGAGCCTCCCTGTTAGCGTCGATGGGGAAACGGATGCAAAACGTGTAGCTAACATATTTAAGGAGCATTTTAGAGTCCAATCACCATTAACTCGGAATCAGTATGCGCAGAGAGTTGATTTGCCTGCGTCGGGCTCTTCTCTATCATTTAGCGCTAAAGAGGTAGAGAGTATTATAAAGAGCTTGGCGAGGGGAAAGGCTCCGGGACATGATGAACTGAGTGTAGAGCACCTGTTGAATGCGGGTTCTCATGTTTACCGGATCCTTGCTATGTTTTATACGTTTTGCATCCGACACTCATACCTTCCTGCAGACCTAATGGAGAGTGTAGTTGTGCCTGTAGTTAAAAATAAAACGGGTGATATTGCCGACAAATGTAACTACAGGCCAATTACATTAGCTACAATATTGGGAAAGGTGTTTGATGGTCTGCTTGACCGCCAGCTCAGTGGATATATAAAATTAAATGATGCACAGTTCGGCTTTAGAAGCAACGTATCCACGGAAAGTGCTATACTGGCGCTCAAGCAGACTGTTAAATACTATACTGACAGGAAGACACCTGTCTATGCCGCTTTTCTCGATCTTTCTAAGGCATTTGACCTTGTTTGTTACGAACAGCTGTGGACAAAGCTGAGGGACCTTAAAGTGCCACCAGAATTGGTTAATATATTAAGGTTTTGGTATAGCTCACAAACGAACAGGGTCAAATGGGCTGGTGCTTTTTCGGATCCATATCACCTTGAATGCGGAGTTCGACAGGGTGGACTAACATCTCCCTCCCTGTTTAACGTCTACATTGATCAGCTGATTGATGGACTCCGCCGAACCGGGATCGGCTGCTCTATTGATGGCACTATGGTGAATAACTTGAGTTATGCAGACGATATGGTTCTGCTGAGTCCATCAATTAGCGCACTGAGAAAGTTACTCAAGATGTGCGAGTCGTATGCTGAGTCACATGGACTCATGTATAATGTAAAAAAGAGTGAGCTATTAGTTTTTAAGAGCAAAGGTAACTCGCCGGATGATATCCCTCCTGTGACTCTTAACGGAGTTCCTCTTAAAAGAGTCGCAGAGTTTAAATATCTAGGGCATATTGTTACGGAAGACATGTCTGATATAAAAGATATAGAAAGGGAGCGCAGGGCATTGGCAGTCCGATGCAATATGGTAGCTCGCAGGTTTGCACGTTGCGACAAACAAGTAAAAATAACTCTCTTTAAGGCATATTGCCAAACTTTCTACACGTGCAGCCTGTGGGTGTCATATACGCAGAGGACCTACAATGACCTGCGCGTCCAATATAATAATGGATTCAGGGTGCTGATGGGGCTGCCGAGATTCTGCAGTGCGTCACTGATGTTTGCTGAGGCTCGTACCGATGATTTTTATGCAATTATGAGAAAAAGAGCAGCATCGGTGATGAGCAGAATCCGCGGTAGTTCCAACGACATTCTGAAGACATTGTCTGAAAAACTAGATAATCCATTTATGAGACACTGGATTGGTTTGCACATGCACTCTTAGTGTCTCATGGGTGGATATCTAGTCAAATAAAATTATATTATAATAAATAAACAAACTTACTTACTAACATAGGCATAAGCAGTTATTTGTATTACTAACAAAATGGATGTAATATCTGGAATAAAGATGATTATTATTATTATATATTATTATTATTATAGCATTTTTCACTAGCGTCAGAAAAACCTATGAGCGTTACATGGGATTCAGAGTTCATCCCTACGTAGCGTGGAATTTTGATTTGTTCTAAATGTGGTAGTTCATTACAAAATTGTTCAAACTGTTGAGCGATTGAGCTGGGTACTGGAGTATCCCAGTCGAGATTTAATTTCCAACATTCTTGGACGAGAAGTTTCATAAAAGCGGTAACAGGACCTATTAGACCGATTGGATCGAACAGGCGCGCGGTAATCGAAAGAATTAAGCGTTTTGTATAATCGCGTGGACTTTCCTTAGCGTTGATTTTAAAAGTAAAAGTATCGAGTTTAGGATGCCACTGCATTCCTACTATTTTTGTAACGTCTTGAGCATCTGAATCAAAATTAATTGCGTGCGGATTTTTATGAGAGCTAGGAACTTCATTTAGAAATTTAGTGTCATTGGAGATCCATTTGGTTAAATTGAAACCACCCGAGTTGAACATATCGACCATTTCATGATAAGTTTCTTTGGCTTTCTCAAAACCATCGATTGAGTTTATGTAATCGTCCATGTACATGTGATGAGTAGCTTCATTAGCTGCGAGCGGGTACCTGTCAATGCTGTCTTCAGCTAGCTGACGCACGACTCTCATAGCGAGATAAGGTGAACTAGATACTCCAAATGATACTACGGTGAAGTTATAAGTGTCAATAGATTGCTCAGTGTCAAATCTAAAAAGTATTCTTTGAAAAGCGTGATGCGCGGGCGTTAAATTTAATTGAAAATAATGTTTTTCAATATCTGCGGTTACTGCGATTGAGAATAAGCGTAAATTTATTAAGAGTTCAAATATGTTATTTTGTAAGTTAGGACCTACATATAATAAATCGTTAAGCGATTTTCCGGAGGTAGTTCGACTTGAAGCGTTTAGAACGATACGAGTTTTCGAAGTCTGCTTATCAGGGCGATAAACAGCTCTGTGCGGAATATAATAACAATTTATATCGCGTGAAGGGTTGTCTACTTTCGTAAGATAACCTTTGTCTATGTATGACTGAATGGTTGCGTTATAATCTTTACGAAGAGCGGGATTAGCGTTTAATTTCTTCTCTAATTGAAGAAAGCGGAGTTTGGCGTTCGAGTATGAGTCACCGAGTTTAGCGGGATCATCTTTAAAGGGTAAGTGAACAGTATATCGGCCTGTTTCATCGCGTGAGTAAGTATCTTTAAAGATGCGTTCACATGCTTCATCATCTGGGCTTATGTGAATTTTATTAGGTACATTTTCTAATGACCAAAAGCGTTCAGTAATTTCATCAAGTGACGGAGAGTCTGTCTGACATAAAAAAGTTTTAAAATCGTTTGAGCGGTGAGTCGAGTTGTGAGCTGCGCAGTCTGCTCTCCCCATCAGTATGTAGCCTAGCGTGCTTTGAACTGCGACTACAGACGAACGAGGCGAGACCACTCTGTCACACCCAAGCAAGAAGGGGAACAGTTCATTACCGATTAGGCAATCGATCGGCCCTGGAGTATGATAATCGTCGTCAGCCAATGGCAATGCGTGTAAATGAGTTAACTGGGAAACATCGATACGAGCGTTTGGTAAGTGGTCGGTAATTGTGTCTATCACCCTAGCGGTAATAGTATAAGAACAGCGTGAGTCGAAGCGAGAGTAAATTTTAAATGTTACGAATCCCAGGGATGTGCTTTCTGTTTGACCAATGCCTTTTACAACTGACGGAGCGAATTTAATTTTCATATTTAAGCGTTGGCAACATTCTTTTGAAATAAAATTAGTCATTGAACCTGTATCTAAAAATAAACGGATAGCGTATTGCGTATTGTTACTACATACATTTACTTTCGCGGTAGGTAAAAGTACAGTTGTATCTTTCGAGTAATTGCGTGAAGAGGTAGTCACTGAAAGTGCTAATTCTGTAGGATTGGTTGGCGGAGCGTGAGGTGCGGGAGGTGGTGCTGTAATCTTTGGCAAATCAGTAGATTTATCATTCTGCGGTGGCATCTGTATCGGAGTGTTACTGTCGTTAGCACCATAGCGGTTCGGTGAGTAAGCGGTGGCATGTGACTGTGAGGTCCCGGGTTCGTATCTAGGCTTGGAAAAAGAGCTACATAACAGACTGTGATGTGAGCTAGATGCACAATTCCCACATCGACCTTGGCTCTTACAGCGGAATTTTAAATGAAATCCTAGACAGAACTCACAAAATCTATTTTTTCTCACTATGTCTAGCTTAGTTTTAGCGTCTTGGTTTTTAAAAACCTCACACTTGTAAAGCGGATGAGCGTCTTGATTTTTACAGATTAAGCACTTACGTTGAGTATTTTGAGAATTTAAATTATAATTATTGTTGTTGCTGACTGTACTAGTATAAGTCTGAGTTTGCGATTTAGGTTTATATGAATTAGGTTTTTTATTTGGAGTGTGAGTATTAACTTGAGCGGAGCGTAAAGTTTGTATTTTTAATTGTTCTTTTAAGAAATTATTTAAATCGGAAAAAGTAGGTATTTTAATGTGTTTATGATTTTGTTCAAATAAAGTGACAACATCTTTACTTAACTTTGAGAGTGCTATGTGCGTAATCATAAAGTCTGATAAATCTGGTATTTCTAGGCGTTGCAGTGCCGCTTGTGCGGAACAAAATTGATCAACAAAAGATTCGAGCGGTTGATTTTGTTTGCAATTTAAAATCGTATCTATATATTGAGTAGCTTGCACTCTAGTATCTTGATATTTCTCTAATAATGCGTTCCATATAATAAGATAATTCTCAGAGGTGGGTGGTATACCAGAACAAACCAAAAGCGCCTTATCAGTTAAGCAACTGACTAAGTATTGGACTTTCTGTACGTCAGTGAGTCTATTGTTGTTATGTATTAAGTTCAAAAAGTTTTCATAAAAGACAGTCCATTTTGACGGACAGCCATCAAATGTTTTTAAATTCAGCGGAGGTAATTTTTTATTTAACAAACTGTATTGGTTGTCAAACTGTGACACAGCGGATTCACTTTTAATTTCATTTAGAGTATATTGAATTTGACAGTATAATGTGTCAAATGCGCCTAGCGGGGCATAGTTCGGCGTATAAAGAGGGTCATGTTTCAAATAGGCTGAAATTAAATCGTCTATAACTATCGCGAAATCTTGACGTAGTTTTTCTAAACTTTGAACGCGAGACAAGAAATTCGTTCTGTTCACAGAATCACTCACCTTCAGACTTAAATCATATATTTGTTGAATTGATAAAAACAAGAATTCTTTCTTAGCCTCTAATCTAACAATAGTTTCGTTAGATTTCGACATTCTGCTTTCTGATATGCGAAAATAAACGTTATTTCAAGCGAATAAGACTCAATACAGGCGAATTAATATTTCGATATAATTTTTATAATGAGTTAGTTGTAGGTAGATATAAAAAGTTTTAATCTTTAAATATTGAAAAATATACATAAATAATTATATATAATGCGTTAATATAATGTAATGCGTGGATCTCAACATAAATATGCGTAATTATACAAGATTTTTGTATATTTTTGTTAGCGGCGGTACCTACGTTCCGAACGTAATAATTCTATTGCAATGAATATTAAAATATACAATAAATAGCGTGTTTAGTGTTGAATTGTATATGAATACGATTCTAGGAAGAGAAATAGGATACGGTGCGATAGGACCAGAGAAATTGTAGGATAAATACCTGGATTTAGGCAGGATAGGTCACCGGTGGTTTGGAGTCTTCCCTTTCTCGTATTCCGTGGATAGTTTCTTCGAAGCACAGATTCGCAGAACACTTCACTTAATTTTAAAGTTTATGTGATTTTAACTTATGTACTTAGCGTAGCGTTTTTACAGTTTAATAGCGGGTTTTGCGTGATTAATTTAGCGTTATATGAGTTTTTTACACAAGCGGCGCGTGGCGTTTGTACAGCGGGCGTCACGCAGTTAGCGGGTTTCAGACTCGACGTGCGTAAACGCCGGTTCAAAGGTAACTGACAGGAGCGGGGTGTAAGAGCGGGTAATAGGATGGAATTTTATGTGTGCGTGAGTGTTTGTATGTGTGTATGTATGATAGCGTAATTAAATATATAATAATAACTTAAGTAACTAGAGGGCGCTTACACCTACTCTGATAAGATGTGTGATCACCTTTGTAAGCTTTTGATAGATTCTATCGGTTACAGAAAGCAGCATGAGTAGTTTTGCTAATTCAAAGAAATTGTTTCAGAATTATTGTCAACGGGAAAGCATCCGAAAGGTCTTATTGTTGTGTATCGAGACATTCCAGATTTGGAGGCGGACGACTCCAAATTAACGACGCTAGTGCACCAGAGATTAAAAAAGTTACTAAAAAAGTTCGAAGACGTTTTACCAGAGACTCATGTAATTAGGTTAGAGTAAGTATACCAATATAATAATAAATGACTTAAACATAAAGCTAAAAAGTTCTAAAAAAAAGTGAAAAACACGACTGTGCCATATTTTGATTAATAAAAACATTGCAATCGGGATGATGACGTAATGGATTCCAACGATACACCATACATCTAAATCTGTTCAGGTGTATAGAAATTGTGGTGGAATAAAGAAGCTCACATACATACCTACAATATACAAGAGCTCTGAAAATATTACACTCCATTTTACGGGCACTCGTGTAAAGAAATATTTAAAAAAATATTCTAACTGTTATACTTACGTTATTTTTTGCAGTACAAAACTTGAGTTATAGTCACAGTTTTATCCAAGTAACATAACTGAGATTTTTCTCACTATGTAGGCGTGCGCTTGACTGCAATCACGTCATCGCCAAAAACGAGATGATGCAGCCTAAGGTAGAGCGCGCTTGACCAAAACGTGCTTATGAACTCTTCTTTTGAAGGCACCAATATTATTAGCAAGAAACAGTTAAAAATTATTTTGCTATAATCCGCCAACAGTTGTCATCCGCGCTGTTGGCGGATTTAAAATAATTTTTAACTGTTTCTTGCTAAACATGAACTTCCGCAAAGTAACGCCTGATTCTATCCAATACCAATATTATTGTTAGTGGGGAAAACGGAAGCCGGAAGAGTATTCCATATTTTAGCAGTGCGTATTAGAAACGAGAAAGCAAATCGCTTCGTACGAGAGTATTCTTTCGAATATTCTAATTCGAATTATGTTTCTAGAGCAATATCAGCAGACTCCTCGCGGACGGACGCGGCGTCAGACAACGAAGAGAAACTGTCGCCCTTCAGGGAGAAGGTGCAAGCGGTTGTGTCGTCGCTGGTCGACGACAGCCTCAGCACTGAACCCGATCAGGGGAAGGGCAGGAAAAAGACTGTACAGGTAATAAGCTATTTAAGGGAACTTAAAATTAATCAGTCCAGTACATTTGGAGCAAATTGACAGCGACAGACAGACAACACACGAGTAATCCTATGAGGGTTCCATTTTTTCATTAAAGAAAGAAATATTCATTCAGCCTTTTTGTTCTAGGAAGTATTTTTGGAACACATCACTCACCTTAGAATATGTATAGAACATAATCGTCTTTATAAAGTAAATGTTAAGAAAATTGAGGACGCAGCTAGAGATATATTAGATAACGCCAAAGAAAACTACGAGAATAGGTGTCGACATCCCCCGGTGCTGATTTACGGGCCCGATGCCTCCGGAAAAAGTACTTTGTTGACGCATCTTTATTTCAAATGCGAGGAAATATTCCCCAAGCCGGTCTTGAGGATAATACGGTTCTCAGCCGCTACGCCGAGATCTGCATACAATCTAGAACTGCTGAGGGTTATGTGCCAACAGATATCCATCATCTTGAACATTCCTGAAGGCTACCTACCGAAAGACGCGAGTTTTGACCCCCTCTACATAAACAACTGGTTCCAAAGCTTGCTCAAAAGATGCGAAGAAATGAAAGACGAAATCTTATTAATATTCATCGACAACGTTCACAGAGTAAACCCATTAGAATGTGACATCGTGACCGGACTGTCCTGGCTGCCTATGTCTTTGCCGAGAAATGTTTTCCTATTTTGTACGAGCGCCATGTCTTTAGAACAACTGCAATTGACCCCGGCGCAAAAGGAAAAGTTCAAAGTTCAAAATTGTTACTACTTGTTGGACGCGGTAGAAGAGAGTCCTGAAAATAATAGCTGCGGCGATTACATAGATGGGGCCTTTGATAACTTGGAAGTCGTCTTCGGTTCAAAATCGTTTAGTAAATTGGCTGGTAATTGTTTTCCTTACCTAACTTTTATTTAGTTTTCTCTTTTCAAATAAAATTAGTAATTTGACCGTATATGTTTCAGGTTATATAACTTGTTCAGAGTTTGGTCTCACGGAACTCGAATTGCTAGAACTTTTGATGCCAACTAGCAACAGCGATGCAGTTATTACACTAAAGGATGCCAACTTCAACTTTTCCACTTTGTGTGTCGCTAAATATATGATGCTGACGAGTAAGTATGAATTACGTATTCAGTAGAGATGGGCACTACTGCTGTTTTTAGTTCACTTTCATTTCATGAAATTATTTTATTTTCATCACAGTGATTTTTCATGGAATGTGTTTTTTTTTTCAATTTTCGCACACATAATCGTTTGCTACATTAATTTTATTAATATTAAGATCAATTTAGCGCTGATATTTCTATTCAGTATAAGCATTGTTCATTTTTTTTTTCATTTCTTGTCTGCCAACGTGTACCATTAGGGTAAGGGAATTAGTAGACATTTACTCCCAAGATACGGGTATCCTAGTTTGGGGATTCAGGATTATAAATTTAAGTACAACTGTAACTAATTGACATACTCGTAGATAAATTAATTATTTATTCTTATTTTGGTTTTTCATGGAAAGTGCATTTTAGCACTTAAATTAATATTACAATAAAACTTAAAGCTAGCCCTATCTAATTACTATACAAATCATGCCCGCGTGGAATGGTGCCAAGAATACTGGCTGCATTTCCACGCTGGACAGCCAAGCTGTCATTAATTGCACTTAAAAAAAAAATTTTTTTCTCAGAAAATGAATTTTTGCACTTACAATAATCGTTGCTTTTCTAACGATGCTTTTCTCTTTCTAAATTCCAACAGAAAGTGATGCAAGTATTCTCGCTCGCAAACTTTTTAGCGCCTTAGTCCGAATCGATAATCCTTCGCGTGCGAAAACTATGAAATTCTACTTTATGAATTTTCACAGTATACTTTATGAAATTCTACTTTTTACAGTCACTTTAAGTAAAGTAACAGCTAATGTTACACATGAAAAGACTTTTCACTTAATTTTTCACATGCTGCTTGCGAAATGAACCATCTCTAATATTCAGATTTTTCTCTGCAAAGTTACTCAAGTTAGATTGGATTCTTTTCAGAAGTTGTAGGCAATCAGCTTACGTGTATTCAATGTGCCCTTTTATGTAACCCTCTCTTGTTTCAATATAACTTTTGGAATATTCGCGAATAATATTCTGTACATGGTAAATCTTTTCAATTGAGAATCAAATACTTGTGCGTTTAGTACGAATGATATTTTAGCTCAATTCTATTAACAGACATTTTCAGGGGGCACGGCAGTGCCCCCGCCAAGACGAGCCAAACGGCGGCCGGGGCGCTACGTACCTTTTTCTCGAAGTGTTTCGCCGTATTTTCGACCCGTCATAACTTCGGTCTGGATGACGCTAGAAAGCTGAAATTTTCAGTATAAGGTGTCCTCAGCAAATTTACCAAATATACTAAGTATCAAATATCTAGCTTTTATGGTTACAGATTTATTGATACCTAAAATACGCCGTTTTCGTCCCTCACTGATGATCATCACTATTCATAGTCTGTAATTCTAGGGTACTTCCCGAAGTCCTAGAAAGCTGAAATTTTGTATGTAGACTAGAAATTGCATACAAACTACAGGAAAATTAAGAAATTGGCAATGCCCCCCCTCTACGCCTCTTATGAGTAAAGCAAATCTGTAAATTCTGTCGCTAGAATGCTGATATTTTCAGGATAAGATGTCCTTGGCAGATTGATTAAACGCATTGAGTATCAATTGTCTAGCTTTTATAGTTTCAGATTTATTGACAGTCAAAATTCTAGTCTGTAATTCTAGGGTACTTCCCGAAGTCCTAGAAAGCTGAAATTTGGTATGTAGACTAGAAATTGCATACAAACTACAGGAAAATTGAGAAATTGGAATTTCCCCCCCTCTACGCCTCTTATGAGAAAAGCAAATCTGTAAATTCTGTCGCTAGAATGCTGATATTTTCAGGATAAGATGTCCTTGTCAGATTGATTAAACGCATTGAGTATCAATTGTCTAGCTTTTATAGTTTCAGATTTATTGACAGTCAAAACTTCTAGTCTGTAATTCTAGGGTACTTCCCGAAGTCCTAGAAGGCTAAAATTGAATATATAGACTAGAAATTGCATACAAACTACAGGAAAATTAAGAAATTGGAAATTTCCCCTCTCTACGACTCTTATGGGAAAAGCAAATCTGTAAATTCTGTTGCTAGAATGCTGATATTTTCAAGATAAGATGTCCTTGGCAGATTTATTAAATGCACTGAGTATCAATTGTCTAGCTTATATAGTTTCAGATTTATTGGCAGTCAAAACTTCTAGTCTGTAATTCTAGGGTACTTCCCGAAGTCCTAGAAGACTGAAATTTGGTATGTAGACTAGGAATTGCATACAAACTACAAAAAAATTAAGAAATTGGAAATTTCACCCCTCTACGCTTCTGTATGGGGGAAGCAAATCTTTAAATTCTACCGCTAGAATGCTGATATTTTCAGGATGAGATGTACTTGGCAGATTCATTAAACGTACTGAGTATCAATTGTCTAGCTTTTATAGTTTCAGATTTATCGACATTCAAAACCTGTAGTCACAAATTCTAGGGTACTTTCTGAAGACCTAGAAGACTGATATTTGGCATTAAGTAGGAATTTCAAGAATTATGAACAACAGATAAATTAAGAAATAGGGTCCCCCTTCATCCCCTCGTATATGAGATGCATATCTGTAAAATCTGTTGCTCGAATACTAAAGTTTACAGGATAAGATGTCCGTGGCAGATTTATCAAACGTACCAAGTATCTGTGTTTCCTGAAGTCCTAAAAGACTGAAATTTGGTATATCTGCTTCAAAATTGAGTTGCAAGATTCCACCCGAACAAACATACTTACATACGAGTACATCGCAAGTTGAATAAAAGCTTTAAAAAAAGAGGTAACGATAGAGAGTGGGCCATGAAAATGATGTACCTACAAGAAATAGATCCAAAAAAAATTTAGGGCACCTGCCAAAAAGAAATGAAATCCCACCAAAAACATTTCATGTAAAAAGTTAGCCAAGACTCACAAGTTCATAATGTTTTCACTGTTAAAAAGTTATGAGATCTCTAGTAGAGCCAAGCCCCTAGCTGAGCTTAGATTTGTGCTGGCCATGGGACCTATCCCAAGTCCAAAGTAATATAGCTCTTAAATGTTCTTGACTATATCACATTTATAACAATAAATAACAAATCACTCTACTTACAAGCTCTGATTCTACAAACCCTATATCTTGGTAAAAAAAGTACGGCTTGGCCGTTTAATGTTCGTAAAACTATTACATGACATAACATATTATACGTTAAAAGTTATTAAACGGCCAAGCCGTCATTTTTTTACCAAGATGTAGGGTTTGTAGAATCAGAGCTTGTAAGTAGAGTGATTTGTTATTTATTGTTATAAATGTAATATAGTCAAGAACATTTAAGAGCTATATTACTTTGGACTTGGGATAGGTCCCATGGCCAGCACAAATCTAAGCTCAGCTAGGGGCTTGGCTCTACTAGAGATCTCATAACTTTTTAACAGTGAAAACATTATGAACTTGTGAGTCTTGGCTAACTTTTTACATGAAATGTTTTTGGTGGGATTTTACTTTTTTCCTATTCATCGAATTTACCGATCGTCGAATGAATGGACTTTGATAATCCGATATCTGGATTATCTTTTTGTTTCTCCCAAGAAACTCTAAAAGATAATAAAGAAAAGACAGTATTTGTTTAAATGTGAATATTTATTAAATTTTTGACTCCTTTTGGCGTGATATTATGAAACATTAAATTAATCTGCAAAATTTATAAACAGAGATATTCCATAGTGTGCCAATCGCAAATATTATATATTTTTGTATACCTAGGTTAAATTAAATTCTTCCTACTACTTACAGCTATTTAATCACTATTAAATTATTACATTCTAAAGGCTCAGAGTTTTATCAAAGTTGCTTTTTTTTCTAATCTAAACCATAGAAGATTCGGTAAGTTTCGTTCTTGTCACGTACCTACTGACCTTGGTACTGACTGAATAATAGGTATGCCTGTTGAATTGAAAACTTCTTTTGGCGCTGGGTGATTTAATAATGCTCCAAGTGCCGAATACATGTAAAAGCTAATGTTAATGGTTTTAACACATTGTGAATTTTTAATTTTTGATTAGTACCTAGTACAATAATTTGTTTGAAGATCCATAAAAACCAGTTAAAATTTTTAATTTTTTTAGTCTTTTTCTACCTTATACAAACGTAAAAATTTCCATACGCAGAGACAATAATAGTAGAGAACGTGGTATCTGGTCGAAGTACCTGGCGCTGGAGAGCCGCGGCCGCGAGCGCGCGCGCAAGGAGGCGATACGTGCGCGTGCAGAGCGCGCTCAGGGACGCGCATTCCGATCTAGCCGCGTTACACTTTGCCAACTTTCTCAATGACACCGATGATACTGATACTTCCGAAACACATGAACCTGGTAAGTGCATTATAATTTACTAGATGCCCGCTACTTCATCCGTGTGGAGTTAAACTTTTTAGAAGATCCGTGGGAACTCTTTGATTTGCCGAGGTTTTTTTATTCAGCCCCTGACTGCAATCTGACCTGGTGGTAAGTGATTATGTAGTCCAGGATGGAAGCGAGGTAAACTAAAAAAAACTAAAAAAGCGGGGTAAAAAGTAGCCTATGTCCGTTTCCGGGTTGCAAGCTATCGCTGTAGGTATACCAAAAAGATGTTATTTGCGACCTTGATCACGTAGATTTAACTATTACTATTACTTAATTATTATTTTAACTATGCTACTACCTACACTATTCTAATACGTACAATAAAAAGTTCTCCCAGGTTACGTTGACGATGATGACGCCCTTCTCGATTCAACGCCGTTCCACTCGGCGAGCAGGACTGCGGCCGCGTTCACACAAAGACACGTGGAAGAATCCTGGCTACATCTACTCCTAGCTGGGGACTTCTCCAAACTGAAGGATTTGACTGTCTGCAACTTTGACTTCTTGCTCGCTGCTGTAAGTGACTGTTTAGATTTTATTTTTTATTTGACCCCTTTTGCTGCTTTAATCAGCCCACTCACGCAATTTAAATTAGCAGCTACTAAAAGTATTTTAGGTTCCCTTATATACCGAACCAAGTGAAAAGTTTTAGTATTCAACACCCAAAACATTGGGTCTATGGTCAATGAAACTAACTACCTACTTACCACAGTTTCGCAAAAGTAAAAAAGGAATACTTTCATCATATTAACAAACCCGTAGTATTTTTCCTAACATAAATATCAATTAACCCTCTTTACATACAGGTGCAGACAGTGACGATATCGTATCTCCGCTGCATCCTAGAGCACGTTCGCTGTTACATTCTGGACCGGGACGTTGAGCTCGTCTACGGCGCCGTAAGAAAATCCAGCGACATCCTAACACGGGATCCGATGCAATTGGGCGCACAGGTAAACTCGTTGCTCCATAGCTACAGGTATAGACAGTGATAATATCGTATCTCCGCTGCATCCTAAAGCACGTACGCTGCTACATCCTGGACCGGGAGATCCAGCGACATGCTAACACGCGTTCGAATGCGGTTAGATACCCAGGTAAACTTATTAAATACTCTTCCTTAGCTAGTGCGCGGATGCAGTTGGGTGCTTTGGTAACTTATTGTTGTGGGTGCTCAGTAACTACATTCATGTATTATTAAGTGCTGAAGGCCGATATCGTATCTCTACTGTGTCTTTGACCGGGGAATGAAGAGATGATCCATGGTATGGTTTCAATAACGGTTCGTGTAAATCACAGAGGAGTTTCGAAATTCAGAATAAACATCCATATTGAAAGAAATATGAGCGTTATAATAATAATTATAGGTTTTAAAATGAGAGAAAAAAAATTATAGGTTGTAGAGCCAAAATTTTCCTGAGGATGCTCAGGTGGCGGAGTAAAATTTGCGTGGTGTGTCAGAGAATCTGTGGTGTTAGTAGGCACTAAGCACCACCATAAGTTGTGAATATTGCTAGTTTTTCCTGCAAGAGTAGGTAAGTACATGGTGCTTATGATTTATCTGGATTTTTTACCATCATACAAATTTATCAAAATAGACTTATATATCACGACTTTCTGGAATATAATGCTTGCTCATATCCAAAATTTTAAAGAAACAGCATTATTAGGCACAAATAAAAACTTTTAATTCGTAAGCGGTTGATAATGATCTGGTAAATAATTTCTAGAACCTTCAACCCCATCAAAATAATATAACTTATAACAATGTAAAGTTCAACTTTACTACGAATAACGCTAGAAACAAAGGCATCTGTCGATAATAATAGATTGTATGATGATACTTCGAGATTATAACTCTGGCAATTTGGACGAAAATTTCACAAATTACATTAATCGTTGAACACAATATCTCAGAGTCGCTATAACAAACAGAGCTGCCGAAATTAAAATATTGATTGCTGAATGAAGAAAATAATCTACCTCGAGTAATTATGAAAATATCATGATGCTGATAGCTAAGATTTTCAATTACGAAAACCCATTTAGATTTTAGGTAATTGCTTTTTTAATAAGTAAGTACGCCCAAAAATGTTTTAGGATTACTCTATCTTTTTGATAACAAAAGTTCAAACTGAAATTAATCAGTGAGATTGCTAAATTATCTATACATATATGAAATATGAAATAACAAACTGACACTGACTGACTGTTTTTAGACACAGATTAAGATTTTTCGTTTAGTTTTTCTATATAACGTAGACCTCGACTCAGAAAGGGTTTTTAGAAATTGCATCGAATTTCGGGCGAATCCGGAGCAGGTCAACTGGTTGATAGTAAGGCTGCCTTATCACCAAATATGTATGAGAAGGGGTAGTTGAGCAGGTTTCCTTACGACATTTTCTTCTATCGTTAAAGCAAGTGATATTTGATTGCTTAAAACACACATAACTCTGAAAAGTTAGATACACGTGCCCGGAATCCCAAAATCTCTGACTAGGAAGCCGATATCCTAACCACTAGGCTATCACCACTAAGGATACAAAGTTATACGTAATTATTATTAGGTATCATCCTCGTATATCCGTGATGTAAATAGCCTTATTTTTGCTTCATTACACTAAAATAGGTTTGCAGCGTTCAATATACCTAAGCTTACCTATATAACCTTCTATAACAAACGGAGTTTACGAGCAGGTAGGTACATAAACTCGGTAATTCATTGTCAATTAATGCGAGCTTCGGATTACAATCAAGATTTGCCGATTATTATTAAAGTCAATGATGTTCTATTTATATCCAGTTCGTAGACTCTAATATACTAATTAATCAATCATTCAATTAACGTCGCAGAGATTTACATAGAATATTAATAAATTCATACTAATATGATAAATTTGAAAGGGTCTGTCTGTCTGCTAGTTTAGCTTCTGAAAAATCAGTTGCCCAATGTCGACAAATGTTGACTGAAATGAAAACATAGAGACGCGTCAAAGTAATCACACTAATATTATAAAGGCGAAAGTTTGTATGTGTGTGTGTGTGTGTGTGTGTGTGTGTGTGTGTGTGTGTGTGTGTGTATGTTTGTTACTCCTTCAAGCAAAAACTACTGGACGGATTTGGCTGAAATTTGGAATGGAGATAGATAATATCCTGGATTAGCACATAGGCTACTTTTTATCCCGAAAAATCTAAGAGTTCCCACGGGATTTCAAAAAATCTAAATCCGCGCGGGCGAAGTCGCGGGCATCGGCTAGTATAAAATATTTTTTTTTAAAAAGTAAAGAAAACACAAAAGAAACTCAAGACGTTTGAGAGAACACGTGGATTTTCGATAACGACTAATTGAGTAATCATAATAATATAAACAAACTCAACCTTGTATGTTGTTTTAGTTATTGTAAGTAGTTTATAATATAACAAGTATTGAGGAAACTTATCCAATTTTAGGCCTTACTAAATCCGTCCCACTTTAGGCTTTAGCGGGCCTGCAAAGTTTGGATTGCTAGAAATAACCCAACTACTACGGAGAAGTGTCCCCTAAATAAGACTTACGTTAACTACAGCTTAATACTTAGTGTAAGTAAACATAATTAGGAAGTTAGTAACGTAACATAGTGTATAGCTGTATAACAGAGTAACCGACCGAAACAGCCAGATTGAAGTTCACTTGATAAATAAGTACGTTGCAATGCAACGGTTCTAACAAAGGTTGGGTAGAACATTGCTTTATAATCCATCTTGGATTAATTTTAGTCTCTCTTGTTCTATCGCGTAGTTCTTATCTCTTTCTTTCTCTGTCTCATTTAAGAAAAAAGACTTTCGCGAGTTCCGTCGAAGGGGCGCGCCACTGTAGATATTATATTTCTCAGTTCACATTACTATATCTATATTAGTTAATAAAGCCTAACCTGGCTACAGAATTCCTACCCATATCGCTACCCATATTTTAAATGCCAAACTATGTTTGTTTGTTGGGTTATTGATTTCTTGGCCTTCAATGACGTCACAACTCACAAGAAAGCAAATCAGCGTGATTATTGCATGCATGGGTATAGTTAAAAACCTGGAGAGTAACATAAGCTTCTTTTTACCCCGAAAAACTAAAGATTTTCCTAGGGATTTAAAAATCTAAATCCACACGGACGAAGTCACAGGCGCTATTATCTTTCAGACATATACCTAGGTACGGGTTCAGTAATATTTCGCAGTTAGTTTGAGCTTCGTAAGTTTCAAAAATGGGAACCTCGTTCCATTACAAAAAGTCTTTTTGCAATTTTGACCGCATCATTTCAAAAATGCTAATTTTTACTTTAAGCTCGTTGAAATTTTTCGTTATTCCTAATGAAATTTTATACCAGACAAATATTAATATAGCTCCAGAAAGAAAACATGGTCCGGAACGTAATTTTAGGAACTAAGTTACTCCACAGAGCAGGTCATTTAAATCAAATTTTGTGCTCTTTGAAAACAATTTCATTGTATTTACCATCCAACTTTGCCATTGTACCTTCGCAATTAAGAACCATTCCCATTGTATCCGTTTGTTCCTCGTTTATTCTTATTCGAGCTGGATAATTACCCCATACTTTAGGTAAAGAAGGAGAAAACTTAATTTAAAATTTTCTGACTTACTTATATTCAGAGCCCGCTCAAAACAAACGAAGTTTGATTCTTAATTGAATATTATCCAATCAAACTCAATGATGTAAACACGTTCTACAATATTAATTAATATCTGTCTGTAATTTTCTTATAAAATAGTTTTAAAGTTATACGGGCCTTTGGCCTGCCCGTGTAGGCCTCTGCGCTGTCAACCTTTGACTAAAATAAAAAGCCGTGTAGTAAAGTCGTTACTGCAAAAAAATAGCAATTGAATTGTCGCCAAAAATATGGGATACCTACATTAGAAAAACTGATGTTTCTAAAAGAGTTTGCTACGTACGACCAATCAAAAACTAACTAAAAACCTTGGTTTACGAAATATTAATTTTCTAAAATTCCTACGTTCTTGGCGTTGACTCAATTTTTTACAGTACTCTACATGACCCTATTACTAAGCGTACACTGTCCGTCCGTCTGTCTGCCCGCGGGCTGTATCTCATGAGCCGTAGGTAATACTTAGGTAGAGAGATAAAATTTGCATAGAGTAGGTACGTATTTCTATTGCCGCTATAACAATAGGTACCCTAAAAATTATCTAAAAACCTCGGTCTTACGCAACATTTCTTATTAGAAACATTACTTTTTTTAAATTCCTACTTTTTCAGACTATTTTTGGCATTGTGGTCTACCTAATCTCTCATTCATGCCTTACCATATCTTACCATTTTAACGTACTTTTGTGTAGATAATAGCGTGGCTTCGACCGGCGGTGGCTCGGCGAGGTGTCCTGGCAACTTTGGTGACAGCTGCCATGGCGTGGTGTGATGGCTATGACAAACCTCTCCTAGTACCTCTTAACGGCTGGTAAGTTTTTTCTTCTGTTTCGTAAACCTTCGTTATCATCATCATGATCAACCGATGGTCCACTACTAAGCACGGGTCTCCTCTCAGAATGAGAAAGGTTTAGGCCATAATCCGCCAAATTGGCCTAGTGCGAATTAGCAGACTTACTACACCTTTAATAAAGTTCGTGCCCGCCGAACACCTGAATTATTAGAAGGTCAGAGTCTTAAATATTAAGTAATGTGAGATTTGTTTACATCCCCAAGCCCTCAAAATGTTGAGCTGTAGGTACTCAAAAAGATCTTTTTGAGAATTATTTCTAATAAACACTGACACAGTTAAAAGCATAATGTAAATAACAATATTTCAGTAAATTTTCATAACAAGGAAACTTTATTTAAATTTATCCTCTGGAAGTGGAACGAGCGCAGTTGTTACATACTTAATCCATGTTGAGAGCACAGAACGCTGAGCATTGAAATATTAAGCAGCTCTTAGATATATTTTATTTCTCGAAAAGAGATTTAAGCTGCTTCTCCACCAGAGATGTGCTATGCAGCTATACTGTACGGAAGTTAAAGATAGGCTACGAAAATATGAGACCGTTTCAACTAATGCTAAGCGGTAAGGCGGAGCGGGTAAAATGTGCTCACTTTTTATTTTATTTTAATTCTAATGACGGCCACTTTGAAATTTGAAAAAATAATAGCGGCAATAGAAATACTAATCTTGTGAAAATTGCAATTATCTATTACGGTTCACGAGATACATCCCGCTGACAGACAGACGGACGGACAGATAGACAGCGGAGGCTACTAGGGTAACTTAGGGTCCTGTTGGCACCCTTCTAGTAGGTACGGAACTCTAAAAATGAGTCTTTACCTACATTTTGGAAACTTTTCTAGTTCAATCTGTACACGTAAAAGTGTACGTTTGCAAAAAGAGTCCCTAAATAAAATCATTTCTGAGGCGATGTCAAAGCGTAGAAAAATAAAAAAGACCGCGATCGCCCATATAAAAAACCTCGCCGCTATCCCATCGTCTATTCTCACACACGAGAAAAAGGTTACTCCATTTCGTTACTGAAACCATTTCATAGAAATGTTATACTCGTATAGTTGAAATATCAGTACCAAATCATTGAAACCTTCACTGGCCTGAAAAGGTTGATGGATTGTTTTTTTTGGGTTCCGTACCTCAAAAGGAAAAACAGAACCCTTATAGGATCACTTTGTTGTCTGTCTGTCTATCTGCCTGTTTGTTTTGTCTGTCTGTTTGTCTGTCTGTCTGTCTGTCCGTCCGTCCGTCCGTTCGTCGTGTCTGTCAAGAAAACCTATAGGGTACTTCCCGTTGACCAAGAATCATGAAATTTAGCAGCTAGGTAGGTCTTATAGCACAAGTAAAGGAATAAATCTGAAAACCGTGAATTTGTGGATAGATCGATCACAGAGAAAAAAAATTAAATTTTTTAAAGTTAGATAACTATCCAAGTGGGGTATCATATGAAAGGGCTTTACTTGTACATTCTAAAACAGATTTTTATTTATTTTTAAGCATAATAGTTTTTGATTTATCGTGTCAGAAAATACCCGAGTACGGAACCCTCGGTGCGCGAGTCTGACTCGCACTTGGCCGGTTTTTTTTCATTAATTATTCATTAGCATTGAAACTTTTTACAGCTTTCCAACCTACTGCCACAGTTTTATACAAGTGTAAATTAAAAATTTATAACACCCCCGACAAGTGAAGTTACAGTAACTAGAAAAGACCGAAAAGACCTGATAACTTTCAAACGGCTGAACCGATTTTCTTGGACTATTCCGCGCCTACGATCCAAAGTATCAGAGTTTTCCAAAACATCATTTTCAAATAAATAATTATGTATCAAGGCAACGTCCATCTTGACAGCTTGACATTTGTCAATTGACATAATATTAAGAACCTAACGGTTATGTAACCTTCTTTTCTACAAGAAAACTAGAAAAGAGCTGATAACTCTGAAACGGCTGCACCAATTTTTTTGGATTATAGCTAAGAACACTCTCGATCAAGCCACCTTTCAAACAAAAAAAACTAAATTAAAATCGGTTCATTCGTTTAGGCGCTACGATGCCACAGACAGATACACAGATACACAGATACACAGATACACAGATACACACGTCAAACTTATAACACCCCTCTTTTTGGGTCGGGGGTTAAAAACTGTGCCACTACCTACAATCTACATATATTGTTATTTGTATACCTACTTAATACAGGACCTACGTTATTAATTAGTCATACAAAAGTGCCTAAGTTAAGCTAATTAACTCAATGTTGGATACTTCGTTTAATTGAATGTTAACCTTTGCATTTAATTTCGCTTATGGAGTTTGCAGATCGATATTGTAATTAATTAATCTATGAACATAGACCTAATGAATAAATAGCTAGTATTAGTTGTTATGTTGCACTCATACTCGTACAATATATACTACTTACGCACACTGAATTTTCTTATTACCCAAATGTGCCGAAGCCCAAAAGGAGAGTTATGTTTTTAATCTGTATGTGTGTGTGTATTGTATGTTTTGATAAAGTCTTGATGGCCCGAGTGTCACAGGCAAATCAAATCAAGCAAAATCAAAATGGCGAATTTTATGCGTTTTAATGTGCTCGCTGAAAAAAACGTGCAGTGCAAGCCGCAGTGACGGTGTTTCGAAAACTCTTTAAAATAAGTTCTTGGTGATTCTTGTTGAAATTTCAAATTATGTAATCGCCCTAATATTGAAGACCGTTTATTTTGAGAAATTTTTATTTTATTCCACTAGTCTAGTACTAAGAGCGTATTTTTTAATCTAGAGCTTTGTAGACTGTACAAATAGATTTCATTATTATGTCGGGTAGGAGAAACGGGTAAAAGATATTATAAAAGTGTTTGCCTTGTAATAGACCCATCTTGTTATAGTGAAGCTATCCTTTTGAATCAATACTTACCTACATACTCACAGTAGAAGTTTATAATAGGGCTGTATCATAGTGGCAATTATATACAGAACTTCTTGATTTGAGAATACCGTACTGTACAGTATCTTTCCTCCTATATCATCATCATCACCTTAACAAATAACCAGGTGCGACCACTATGAAGTAGGTACATGTATCCGCTCAGAATGAGCAGGCCAATAATATTTCACCACATGTACCGGTCAAGTGTGGATTGGCAGACTTCACACACCTTTAACAACATTTTGGAGAACTCTCAGGATACATGTTTGTTCACGATGTTTTCCTTCACCGTTAAAGCAAGTGATATTTGATTGCTTAAAATGCACAAAACTCTGAAATGTTGGAGGTGGTGACTGGGATCGAACTCCATACCCTCAGAATAGGAAGCGGAAATTATCATCTATAATATAAGCGATCGGAAAACATAAGTCAAGAATATCTTCATACCAGTATATCATATATCATTTCATACCAATATATCAGTGCCAACCCTAACGACTTTTCTTGGCAGAAAGATTAGGTGGGAACTAAGTTGAATATGTCTTGAGCAAACTCTCAATATTCCCAAATGGAAAGACAACAGCTTTGCTATGCTCCAGACATTGCATGGATTTAATATAATATCTATTATTACATTAATAAGGTAGCATGAATCATGCGGAAAGAACTGGAAACCCACTGCTTTATAATCCCAAGAAAACTTTTTGTATCATCTAATTAATGGGAAATGATCACGATCCTCAGTGATGGTAATATAATGCAGAGAGAAGGTTGTATTCCAGCATAAAATAAGGTCAGTTTGCAGGAACTCCCTAACAATACAAAGCTATATTTGTCATACAATAAAGAACATTGTTTTGTTACAACCCTGGCTTATAGAGATTGCGGCTCCTGACCCAGTTGCCGCCAGCTGAACAGAATTCTGACCGCACCTGTTACCCGCGTCTTTTGTACGGCAAATAAAGCCACATGTCGGTTGAAATGGTTTGGATAAATGTTTTTAATAAAGCCAACTTTTATATTGGGTTGTTTCGTAACATAGACATACACTTGTGACACAGTGACATTCCCTTGTTAGGGTATTCGCGACCTCTTTGAAAGAGCATACCTATACTCGTTATTAACCCCCGACCCAAAAAGAAGAGTGTTATAAGTTTGACGTGTGTATTTGTGTATGTCTGTGGCATCGTAGCTCCTAAACTAATGAACCGATTATAATTTAGTTTTTTTTTTGTTTGAAAGGTGGCTTGATCGAGAGTGTTCTTAGCTATAATCCAAGAAAATCAGTTCAGCCGTTTGAAAGTTATCAGCTCTTCTCTAGTAACTGTAACCTTCACTTGTCGGGGGTGTTGTAAATTTTTAATTTACACTTGTATAATGGGTTGTTTCGTAACATAGACAGTAACTTGTGACACAGTGACATTCCCTTGAGGGTAATCGTGACATCTTTGAAAGAGCATACCTATAATACTTGTTATTAGAAACATTCAATTCCCTTTGACGACGTCCCTGGCGCAATACGTGTACGCTGTAGCCTTATGAACGAGACGTTTCGTGTGCATTTCTCGACTGAGTTGGAGTAATAACTATTTTCTCAATGTGTGACGATATAGTAATTAGATCTGTAGGTTTAGTATAAAATTTTATATCTCGCTAAACCAAACAAACTTGAACAATAATTAATTAACAAACGAGATTCTAATAGCAATTATGGGTCGGTATATACTAGTCTAGATGTATGGCAGAAGAAATGTGAGTGATGAAGAGGGTAATGCTTGGAGTTTCTCTACGTGATTAAATCAGAAATGAGGAGATCCGTTGGAGAACCAGAGTGACCGACATAGCTAAACGGGTTGCCAATCTGAAGTGGAAATGGACAGGGCACATATTTAAAAAAAAAACGATAAAAGGCGACTTCACTATAATGATGACGATATAATATGCCATCATAACTACTTATAGAGAACACGTTTGCCATATAATATGCAAGCTTCTGCGTATTGCGTAACGACGCGAAAATCGCAAGCGATCCATTACGTGCCCTGTCGG
Source organism: Maniola jurtina (assembly GCF_905333055.1). Classification (NCBI taxonomy): domain Eukaryota; kingdom Metazoa; phylum Arthropoda; class Insecta; order Lepidoptera; family Nymphalidae; genus Maniola; species Maniola jurtina. The sequence continues at coordinate 3,854,272 of NC_060035.1, read as the reverse complement.
AATCGCCGAGCTGAAATTAACTCGCTAATCGATTCTTTATCTAACTCGTTAACTTTCTCGACCCCATGTTGTCAGAGCATGGGGACGCTCATTTATAGAAATCGCATATCGTTGTCGATCATTAGAGAACAAGTTAGGTGACCTCTATTTATATTTTGACTTGTAATTGGTCAAGAGCGAGTGGTACTACATCGCACAAGATATAATAATAATATGTACTTTTGTTCATTTTTTTGCATGGCGGCCATTTTGAATTTCGCCATCTTGGTTTTTTTTTTATTTATTTATTTTTATTATCAAAATAGGAAATGTTTAGCAAGTTTGCTTTTGACACAGTAAAAACCCGCTAAAGTTCATGAGACATAGCCCGCTGACAAACAGACGGACGGACGGACAGACGGATGGACAGCGGAGGCTTCGCAATAGGGTCCTGTTGGCACCCTTCGGGTCATCATGACGACTTGAAAGGTGCCAACATGACCCGTCACCGGCCTACTACTGAGCAGAGCTTTCAGAATGAGAAGGGTTTAGGCCTCAGTCTGCCACATTGGCCCAGTGCGGATTGGCAGACTTTCTTTAGCTACCCTCCGGGTAAGGAACCCTGGTTGTTTTATCTTGCTAAACAAATCTAACGTTACCCTTTTTATTACTCAGGCTACATCCACCGATAGCGTCTACAGTACGCGTAGTCTCCGTAGGCGGCTCTACGCCGGGAGCCGGTGTACGCTTGCTGCAACTGGCGCCCTCTGGACAACATCTGGTCTTGGCACCTTCTGCGGGCGACCCGCAACTCTGGCACGTCATGTCCAACTCTAAAGTGCACACTTTTAAAGGTAAGGCATAATTAACTGAACTTACCTGTAGCACAGTTTGTCATAAATAGCGTCAACGCTACGCGTAGTTCTCTCGTAGGCTTCTCTCGTTGGAAACCGGTGAACTTTATTGCAAATTGCGAATTCTGGGCGGACCTTCTGCGGGCGACCCGTAGCTCTGGCACGTCATTTCCAACTCTAAAGGGCATACTTTGAGGTAAGTTATGATTAACTCAACTTACCTGTAGCATAATTTATCACAGATAGCATCTAAGGTACGCGTAGTTTCCGTAGATGACTCTACACTGGAAGCAAGTGAACTGTTATAGACGAGTTTACACTGCCAGTACAGGTAGACCTCATTTAATCCTAGCGCTTTCTACAGGCGACCCATAGGCCACAGCAGTATTACCTAAGTTATGAATTATATTTATTTAAGTCTAGATCAGTTGAAGTTACCTGTATCTGTGTGTGTAGTTATCTATATGATAACTAGATCTGTTCACATCTGAAACTTCATGTCCAAATCCTGAATAAAAGGTATAATGATTAATTGAACTTACCTTATAATATCTACATTAAGGGTAAAGCTTATTAAATTAACATTAGGTTAACAATATTCAATTGGGTTGGTGTTATTATTAAATGATCTATGCTTGTGTTAAAGCGGTATTCCATTGAACTTAATTACTTATCTATTATTGAATACGTGATATCACGACGCAAAGCTTATTCAAATACCACTGTAAGGAGATACTAAATTGTATATGAATTAACATAACATACTCCGTATTTCAGTAATTACAATTTATGTACAATATTGTATTACCTTCAGTATATCAAATTATAATATAATCCTCCATGGGATGTGGGTTATATTAATTAAAAGCAATCATGAATTAAAATATAAAAGATGGTACTTATACCCTTAACAAAGTCCTTTCGCAAGTCCTTTCTATATAAATTGACAAATTTATCCTGCTGGGAATCGAACCCGGGACTTCCCGCTTATAAGAGTACAGCGTTCTCCACTGCACCAGGGAGATTGACAAAAAACCGGCCAAGTGCGAGTCGGACTCGCGCACCGAGGGTTTCGTACTCGGGTATTTTTCCCGACATTTTGCACAATAAATGAAAAAAAAAAACTGTTCTTTTAGAATATACAAGTAAAGTCCTTTCATATACCCCACTTGGTATAGTTATTTTACTTTGAAAATTGAAACACATTTAAATTTTTTTTAAATGATGTAACCACAAATTCGCGGTTTTCAGATTTATTCCTGTACTAGTCCTATAAGACCTACCTACTATTATGACTAACCTACCTGCCAAATTTCCTGATTCTAGGTCAACGGGACTTGACGGCTATACGGGTTATAGGGTACTTCCCTATAGGTTTTCCTGACAGACACGACGGCCGGACGGACGGACGGACAGACAACAAAATAATCCTATAAGGGTTACGTTTTTCCTCTTGAAGTACGGAACCCTAAAAATATAGGCAGTAAAGTTACTCAAAACACAAAATAAACCAATATTATGCATAATACAACTAGTTTCATCTACATCGGCTCTAGGTACGTGCATAAAGTGATACTCGTTGCTTACTCATCCTACGTTCACATAATTAACAACCCAAAATCCCCTGATAGCATTACTTGGCACATTTGTTTGTTTTGAACCTAACACCCATACAACGTTTGCATATTATGCGATCCGATATCGTGACCACCAATATCCCTATCGAAATATACATCTTTCAATCGCCAGTGCATTGAATATTTTAATATCCAGATTGTGTTACCCCCATAAAGTAAAATGTAGAAGAAATTTTGTTGTTGTTAGCAGTTAGATACAATTTAGTGATCTTTTTGCGGCGATTGGCATTACATTTTATCGTGAAATGGATATTCCTAATAAGTCAGACATTTATTTACGAGTATTTTTACGAATACGAATACGAACTTAACACGAATGAGTGCACAAACGCCCTAACCCTGCTGATACAGTAGAGCTGTCACATCAAATATAATATAATATATGTACAATATAAGTATAATATAATATATATATTGACTTATGTTTTATAGTTCTTTGATCTTTAACTATAATAACTAAGCTGAGTCCAATACATCTCCAGAGATGCTTTAATTAATTTTACGTCTAGTCACACATTATCGTATCGGTAATCCGATAAAGAAATCGTCTCGGATAGTGAGGATAACTTTCATACTAATTCGTATTTTTTGTAGGGATAAAACGCGTGTTTCACAGTATAATGTTTCTTTTGTTTGCAAGATACTCTGAAAGCAATTTCATGATTGAGATCTGCTAGCTTGCAGATGATGGAGGCAAGACGTGACATAGAATGCGCGCGTACGCATGTACGATGAACGATACAAGGAGTTGTATGAAACACGTCTGGAGCGCAACTTTTACGCGTGCGTCGAAGTTGCTATGTCTTTGTATTATAACTTTTAGGAGCCGCGTGTAGGTACGCGTATTGTCCTTGGGCCATTCTACCGTAGCGCCTTGTGTATGTTACAGGCTTGAGTCAACCGTTATTTTGATAAACATGTAAATGCTTCGAGAAAGGTTGAAGGAAAAAGGGAACCTCGCAAATAATTAATTTATTTACGAAGTAGACTTCTCCTTTCGATCTTTTTGTTGGAGTTATTTTTGTCCTTGTCAGCTTTTACCAGAATAATAAAGTTATTGTGTGTGTTCTTTAAAAAAATGTAAGCCGTCAATTATAACATAATTAATTAATTAATCTAGGCTGTATAATCCTCTCTTGATATAGGTACTCCTACTCAGTAAAGTAATACTACTTAATTGATGTTTTCTTACATCAAGTGATCTTAGATCAAGAGATAAGGAGATTCTGAGAAACTAGGCCCCACATTATTTGTGCTGGCACTTGGCAGTTTATATTTGCCACTAATTACAAACGCTAGTTACTTACCTACACACAGGTACAGTGTGCATAGCTTTCATAGCCATTAGGTAAACTGAACGGCGAGTATGGCTTTAATAAGGCTTTAATCAATTTAATTTAATATCGTGTATACGCGCAGGCCGTGAGCGGTTTACCTCCGTATTTATTAGAGAACTGACGTTTATTATAGCAATAAGCTAGCTATTGCAAATTCTGTATAACCTTAATTAACTAGTGTTCACTCCGAATTAAGACCTTATGTTTTTTTATTCTCTTACTACAAGATAGCTCTTGGTTGTAATCTCACCTGGTGGTAAGTGGTGATACAATCCAATATGGAAGCGAGCTAACTTGGAAGAGGTATAGCGGTTTTATTAAACCCATACTTCTTATCGGTTTCTTGTTCCTATACACGACGGAACTGTATCGGAACGCTAATCGCTAGGCGACATTTGCTGGTAGGGTGATAATTGGCCAAGGCCGAAGTCTCCCAGTAGACCAAACCAGAAACAATTTGGAAATTATATATTCCTAAATTGCACCTGCCGGGAATCGAACCCAGAACCTCCCACTTAAAAGACCGTAGCACTCACCGCTGCGCCAGAGAGTTCGCCTATTAATGTTTACTCACCATAGACGTACGTATTTGCAAGGAATACTTGAATAATAAAATCGAATATTTTTCCTTCTTGAATATTCATTAATTTAATGGACACATTTTATTCACTGAGATGAATCGATAAGGATTAAAATAAGGACGTCCCAAAACATACGTTGATATCATCATTGAAAAGGTATCAATTCCACGATTTTCAATTTACCATTGCAGATACAGGTGTATAGAACGAACCAAACCGTGAGTCGCTCTGGATACGCCGAAGAACCCAATAACATTAATCGCTTTAGGTAGGGTCGAAATTGTAATTTTACGCTGATATCGTTTTTCTATTTTCATTTTTGAATATAAAGAGATTTTGTAAATAACCTCGTTCTGCTCTGTTACTAATGCGGTCTTACTTTTATTTATTTATTTATTTAGAAAACTTTATTACACACACAAACATATTATACACGGAAAACATTAGAATAAATACTAGATGGTGCAAAGGCGGCCTTATTGCTATAGCAAACTATTACAGGCAGCCTTTGGTGTACGGATTTAGTAACCTCGGATGGTGCACAAAGTAAAATTAATAAGTATAAAAGTAGTAGGTACATACCTACTACAAAGATAATAAAATACACATTATGTATGTATATTGTATAAAATAAATTGTTATGAAAAAAAGGGAAAAAAAAATATTTTCACTGACTATGTATACATTAGAGATAAATCATATTTTTAATAAATCCCTCACTCAGATGAATTAAATGAACCAAACACAATAAGGTTTAAATCTTTGTCAAGTTTGATCGCGGTAGAGACTCACATAAACCCTTAGTAAGTGGAAGGTACGATAAGACTCACAACAAATATGCAGCAAAAGTGACAAAACCCATGAAAACTTGCTCCACTTTTTCAAATTAATGCTCTTCGTATAGGATTTTAAGTGTATATTCGTTTGACATTAAATATAAATATTCGTTACATAGTATCCCACCAAAAACATTTCATGTAAAGGTTGCCAAGATTCACAAGTTCATAATATTTTCACTGTTAAAAAGTTATGAGATCTCTAGTAGAGGCAAAGCCCCTAGCTAAGCTTAGATTTGTGCTGGCCATGGGACCTATACCAAGTCCAAAGTATATAGCTCTTAAATGCTCCTGACTATATCATATTCATAAAAATAAATCTATACATATAATAAAATTGTAGAAAAGTGGTGTCTGTACAATGGAAATATATAAAAAAAGTAGCAGGGGTTGTTATTATATCGATGCCGAACCCGAAATTGTAATTTTTTTTTGTCTGTTTGTCTGTGTGTTTGTGCACGCTAATATCAGAAACGGCTTATTCGATTTAGATACGGTTTTCACTAATATATTGTCGTAAGCTTCACTTAACATTTAGTATTTATTTCATGTCAATCGGTTCATAAATAAAAAAGTTATGTCAATTTAAAGAATCACGGCGAACTTTTTTAACGTACAGAGTACTACACGCCTCGCCCGAAAAGTCACTATTCCACGCGAACGAAGTCGCGGGCACAGCTAGTAACAAATAACTCTACTTATAAGCTCTGATTCTACAAACCCTACATCGTGATTAAAAAAGTACGGCTTGGCCGTTTACTTTTCATGGAATTTTTATCTGATATGACATTCAAGCCCGAAAAAGCTTGTTCGACATTCACGAAGTACAATACAAATTAATAATTGTCGCACAAACTATTCCATATGGCCTTAAAATATGTTAAGTATGTCATGTAATAGTTTCACGAATATTGCCCCCTGATAACGGCAATAAGCCTGTTTGATTTGTGGACTTATATAAGTAATCCTGTACATAAAAGACTCGGGAACATTTTCTGTCTGCTTTGCTCAATATAAATTTATATGATGGGACAATCGTAATCTGGGATAGACGTGGTTTGTGAAATACAAACAAACTTGCCGAGTAATACCGACGAGAGATTTAGGCGGGCTAATTAAACGAACGTGGGATGAGAAAGCAAGAGCCCTTGATGCTGTGTTGGCGTCGCATAAACAAAGGGCTTTGTCTATGTAGGTCGTCAATTTCTTTGAGGATACGCCCCGTATATTGTGAGTTGCGACTTTGAGGGAAATTAGGTCTTTGGCGCTGATATGGCAAGGAGTATTGAAAACAGAAACGAAATCGGTCAAGTGCGAGTCGGAGTCGGAGTTGCACAACAAGGGTCCCGTACCATCGTTCAAAAAATAACACTTTTAACTGTTTTTTTTTTTTTAATAATGTAACCACAAATCCACGCTTTTCAGGATTTTTCCCGTTAAATAGTTAATTGTGGTATAAAGAGACAGCTACAAGCTAAATTTCATGATTCTAGGTCAACGGAAAGTACCCTATAGGTTTTGATTCCCTTGTCTGGTCGTAACAGATACGATAGAAAGACAACGAAGTGATCCTATAAGGGTTCCTTTTATCTTTAGATACGGAACCCTAAAAGGCATACCGAGATAATCTCCTGACCTCACAGTAGTTCATAATTTAGAATTATAGCAACTTACGACCAAAGTAGCTGTAACCCACCTACCAATTTCCCGGGTTTCAAAGTGTAGGTGCCACATCTCTTTGCCGTTCTTTCATTGCTGAAAGTTTTGGTCCTGTTTAGATACAAAATGGAATAGTTATTTTCTTCGGCTTCTGTGTAGCTGTTGTAGTGACCGTGTGTAATTCACACAAATTAGAATGACTTCCAAATGGCCAGATAGTTGGCGAGTTAAATCTAATATATACCTATCTATACATAAAAGGAATAGGTGACTGACTAACTGATCTATCAACGCACAGCTCAAACTACTGGATGGATCGGGCTGAAAGGCATATAGATAGCTATTTATTACGTAAACATCTGCTAAGAAACGATTTAATGATTTATTAGGGGGAAATAGGGGCTTGTTTGTGTAGTCCACGCAGACGAAGACGCGCGCATAAGCTGGTAAAACATAATGGCTGGTATTTGTTACCAAATTAGCTTTCCAAATGTCGAAACCTAGAAAACGAAGAAATAAATCGTAGTGATACGCATTTTCGAGCACATACGTTATTCGCGACGTAAGTTTGCACAATAAAGTTTGTTCAGCTGGACTAACTTTGTGCTAAACCTCAGTGCCGCAAGCTGTAAACTTTTTACGACCGAATAAAATCTCCGCATTAACGCCATTCGTCTAGATTTGTCTCAAAATTTCGCGAGCATGTGAATCTTTTATTGCCTGGATGGCAGATCTGCGCGTCATAACGTTCTCTACTAATTAAATCATGAAGATCCAGATGGAAGCTGTATCGATCAATACTTAGTCGTATTGACTGGAGGATACCCCGTAGCCATAACCAAATAAATATTAGACGTAAATAGATAGATAGGCACGTTATCGCAACTTTACAAATTGCAATTATTCTGCGGTTTAAGGTATGGATTGAATCCAAAACTGAAAAAACCGTGATTCCAAACCCACCCATCTATTTTTCTACCTACACCTATTAACCTACAAGTTTGATGCTTTTTTGAAGGAAAGAGTTGAATAGTCATGTTAATACTAGTGTTACTACAAGCAAATCCCATAATTTTTTTTACCAAATTGCAAAAAATCCTTTAACTTGAAAAATACTACTTAATCGTTACTACTTAAAAATTCTAGGTATGGATATATGTATAATATTATTAGACATGAGCACTGGTAGCTTAGTGGTCAAGACGTCGGCTTTCTATTCGAGAGGTGGGGAGTTCGATCCTGGGTACGCACCTCAATCTTTCGGAGTTCTGTGCGTATTAAGCAATCAAATACCACTTACCTTAGCGGCTAAGGAAAATATCGTGAGGAAACCTGCATATCTGAAAGTTCATAATTTTCTCAAAAGAATTTGAAGTCTGCCAATCTGCAATGGATCAGCGTGGTAGACTATTGCTAAGCCCACCTCATTCTAAAAGGAGACCCGTGCTCAGTAGTTGACCGGTGATGGATTGATCATAGTGATGATGATGATTAGTCGTCCTATAAGTACATTGATAGTTATGGGCTATAGCTGTTTTTTAATACTTTTTCTTCGTTTTCTTTTAGGTCACTCAGGGCGGATACTTTGCATGTGTGTCACACGAGAATCCCAATACCTATTGACTGGCTCTGAAGACACCAGCGTCATTGTTTGGGACCTGCACACCTTGGCCGTCAAGACCAAAATTCTGTAAGTTTTATACCAGGTTAACTTTAACCTGCCTTTGTACAGAAGTTAGTTGAATATTTTGAAACATGATAGCTGTAAAACAAAATAATAGAACTTCGGAAAACGGAAACACAATAGCGAGAATCCACAACTTAATGGTTCTGTGTGTAAACTTATGAAATTTCCTTTTGAAATATAATAATCCACGTTTAACTTGCTGGTTAAATACCTAAGTAAATAATGTCGGTCTATGGTCTTGGGGATACGGTTAAATAAATAATTATTTTGAATTTGGGTCTGTTTTTCTTAATAATACCTATTATTATAGTATGTGCAAAATAATAATATGAATTTTTGATTGATGTTTTTGGAGCCATTAGTGAAGATTAATTGAATTGAAGTTAATTATCATTTTCCCAAAATGTTAAAATAAGTTTTGAAAAGGTCATAATGTAATAATATGATTAAATAGGTACTTAGTTAATGGCCTCTGACTCATTTTTTTTGCGTAAAGGATCAGCCTGGCTGTCCAGCGCAGAAATGCAGCCAGTATTTTTGGCACCGTTCCACGCGGGAATAATAATAATGAGCTGATAAGCTTTAAGTTTTATTGTATCAATAAAAAATTGGAACCTGCCTAGTGTAATTTTTCTTTTACCAAAGTGTTTGCTAAGATGATTCTATGTATCATAAAAAATGTACATTTACATGTAAATGTATGTGTGTATGTATGTGTAGTTTTCTCTAATGTACGACTTGGGCTTCGCCCGACTAGAATCAAGCCTGTGGGCGATTTTTAACAAAGTTACAGCAATCTTTTGAACTATAAAAGCTTAGTATCATATGGTATGGGCTATTGCGTGATGAGCGTCGTAAAACAGACAAACCAGTTCAATTTTTCACATATTTCAACCACCGTCCGAGACTCGGATTATTGAATACCTTTAGTGTTTAGATTGTGGACTAGATGTTAGATGTTGCGATATCAATCGCGCTCTAATTAATTTTTATTTATTTATTAAATGTCACGATAACCCCTACACGTTGTGATCTGTGCCCCTCACGTATGTTTTGGGAGGGCATCTCAATAACTGAGAAAATTACTATTATTTAATTACTAAAATTATTATTAATGTGTTAAATATATTTCAATAATAGGTAGGTACCTGCTTTCTGTATGACATAGTTTTTTATTCTTTACTTAGAGAGCACATAGCCCCAGTTCTATGTGTAGCAGCAATCGTGAACCGATCCTTGGTCATCAGTGGAGGAGAGGACTCCGCAGTTATTGTTACGTCGCTCGTCGATGGAGCATTGGTAAGATCTCCTTTAAAAATATCCCGTGGGAACTCTTTGCTTTTCCCGGATAAAAAGTAACGTCAATTTCCGGGAGACCAGCCACCTCAATATGTACCACATTTCATATAAATCTGTTAAACAGAACCTGTAAGAATCCCATGGGAACTCTTTGATTTTCCGGGATAAAAAATAACCTAGGTATATACTTTCCCGGGTTGTAAGCTAACTTTGTACCAAATTTCATTAAAATCAGTTAAACTGTAAGCTAGCAGACAGACAGACACTTTCCTATTTATAATATCAGTATGGATGTTTCAGTAGGTATGAGATTCCTGACCTTGACCCTGAAAAATTGCGTCGGTTTTGTAATCGATACTACGATACTGAGTATAATATAAGAATAGTAAACTATGTGGCTTTCTCAGGCAGGTGTGTTTTGTTGCTATAATAAACGAACGCGTCCGGAATATTATGTTTGAGATTTTTATCGCTGAATATTATATCTACCTAGCAACGTACGCATCTTTGACTTTTTGGAGTGCGTTTAAAGCAACTCAATATCACTTGCTTTAACGGTGAAAGAAAATATCGTGAGGGAACCTGTACACCCAAGAGTTTTCCATAATGACTCTAAAGATTGTGTCTCTTGTCTGCCACTCCACACTTGGCCAGTGGTGGACGCTGGTCTATGCGCAAAACCCTTCTCGTTCTGAGAGGATATCCCATGATGATGTTGACCAAGGAATATACAACTCTTATGATAACTAACATTCTACTGTGAAAGCTTAAGATTTCTTCACCTGCAGCTCATAAAACCTTTTTGATTTCGTAATAACACCATGTTCAAACAGTAATAGTGTTAAACTAAGGCGAATTCCACGATCCGTTCAGAGTGCCTCCGCGCCGTTTGCGTTCTTGAACTTTTTCGCTTCCTTCATTTGACTAAAACTTATGCAACATAAACTAACGAAACATCTTTGTCCTCAGGTAACTAAGCTCGACCACCACCGTGGTCCAGTCACAACAATAAAAGTCATCCAAGATGGCGATATATTAGTCACTTGTTCACAAGATGGAACTGTTTGCACGTGGAACGTTGACAGCTTTACACTGCTCAGCACTGTATCGACCGGCGTTCCGATTCACGCAATGGAAGTCACCGAGGACAATGTATTCCTGGTCACGCTTCAGGGGGAAAACGAGCTCCATATACGGACCTTTATAACTGGCACGCATTTACATATTTTGAAGAGGCATAAGGCTAAGGTAAGATTATTCTTTTCATTCTTACAATTGAAGTTATCCAAAATATGCGATATTTTTTAAATTAAAATATTGAGCAAACAAGTAAGTAGGTTATCTGATGTTAAGTGATTGCCGTCTCCCATGAACATTTTGAAACTCCCATTTTGAAATCAATGGGAACACCGCCGAAGGGAGTTAGTTCTATAGCTAGTTCCCATTTGCGTGACAAAAAGATCTGGCACAACGGGCGGTTGAATTACACCAGATACCCAGGTGGTTAAATTACTTACGGTGGCGTGCAGTACGGTTGTAGAAAAAGGAGGGTGGAATGATGTTATAGTAAAGTAATCGAGATTTTAAACCTATTAAACTGTTGCGATTGCTGGTTGATAATAGACAAGCTGCATCAATCATTTCTACAATTCATTTGTTGTATTAAATCTATGTTTCATTTGCTGCAATTATGTAATCGAGCCCCAGATGTCAGACCGACTGGCCTAGCTGAGGATATAGCTACTTCATTTTAGGCGCAAATATATACTTACCTATTATTTAACGTTTGAGTTCTTGAAATTAGGTTATAAACTTGCCGATGGAAATCCATTTGAGAACAACTCTTGAAGCTAGCTGGTGCAACAGAATTTCAAACTTTACCCGGCCGAAGTTTTGAGTAAAAACTTCGGCATTCACACGAGTTTACCACGTTCGTGACTGTATTGACTGATGTCATCCATAGTCAGGGCTGGCTCTAGTCAATGTAGAGTCCAGGTGCAATCAATACCCTGGCGCTCTGTAGACATAGGATGAAAATGAAATACTTACAGCAAAATTCGGGAGTAAATGGTGCAATATTGATTGAAACTAAGAAAGATTTTGGGATATAATTTATTTCATACATGGCGGCCGAATCGAAATCGATGGTGAACATCGAATTGGAAAGCAATTACTCGTATAGCCTGTTTACAGTAGATACACCCCGCGTGAACCCGTGAGGTAGAAAACTAAAAAGTATTTTAAAAAAGGAAGGCTTACAAGAATAAAAAGCACAACTTTTCGTTAATTTTAAAGTGTTTAGAGCGCCGTGAGCAACACATTCGCTTTGGAGACGTCGCGAGCGGTGCTAGGTGCCCCTAAACACCATAATATGACCATGAGCGCTGGAAACTCTACACCATAGGTAATGCCGGTACCTATATACCCCGGCATAGGTAGACTTCTTACATTAACTTACCCTACTGAACTGTAGAAATCCGAGAAACACATGGTAACAAACATAACAATCGTTAATTATTTCGCTAACAAGGCAAATGAGGGTATAATGAGTGAGGCAGATGGGAATTCCCCAAATTGTTCCCACAGTCATTGGGAGCGGTAATGGAGGAATGCTGAACTGTTTCAACTCCTTACGTTTTTGGTGTGGTAATAAATTACCGGTGATTCGCAGAAAGTGCTCTTAGGCTTGACCCCTCGCGTGCGGATTGTTACATACATGTACGGATGTTTTATAAATATAACATACATGCTTTAATGTTACATGAAAGAACATTTTTCTCTAACTTGTTCTTGGATCATCGTGCTACAATGCTCTTAAATAAATTAATTAATAAATAAGTAATAATCATGCTTGGTTTAAAAGCTGGAAAAGTTACAGATTTTGATGAGTCGGCCGATTTGTCCAGTATCTTTAATTTATTGCTATGATTTTCGTCATATTTATTGTTTTAGTTACTTTCAAAATTCATTAGGAACTTTAATTTTCCGGGATAAAAAGTAACCCGTACCATTCCCCAGGTCTTTAACTCCATGCAAATATCACGTCAATCCGCTGCTTCCTTGCGACGTGATTGAAGAACAAACTAATAAACAAACACACTTTCTTTCGCTCTTATAATATTCGTAGTGATTTATATATTATATAATAAACAAAATATAGGGCACTTCAAATGCATGTCATGATTTAACTTACGAGTAGGTACTTCAAGCACTACCAAATTCTTACTCCACAAAACTCGACGCAACGTAGGTATTTGTTGGCACGCAGAACTTTTTTGCGCTTTTTTTATACTGAGGTAACAGAAACCTTAAAAATGTTTTTCAAGCTACATAATAATTAATAACTGGAAACAATATACTAACTTCGAGTTTATTACAATACAAGCCTTTTCAATGATCAAAACTTTTCTTTATTGTATTACCGCGCCTTGTTATATGAACATTGTTTTGATTACGCAACTTTTTGTGAAATGAACGCACTTGTTCCGTAATAAACTTTTGAACGCTAACATAATATTCAAACTCGCACAACTCAACTTGAATATTTAAATTCAACCACGTACAGTCGTACATTGTTGGTTTTGTTTTCGAATCTCGTAATGTTAGGTACATTATGAGCGTGAGTACCTAATGTTTATTTTAATTAAAACTTATTTTACATATTGTAAAAGGCTTGTCCTGACTGATTGACTCATTGATCTATCAACGAGAAACGAGCTTAGAAACTTGAAAGATCGTCGGTTCTTTTGACGTAGGCACTCAATAAAAAACGAATTTTAGAAAGTCCGTAAGTTTTCTAGTTAGGTATCTATATTAACGGAGCTTGGTAGGTATTTAGGCTTTCGGTCAAAAGTTCAGAAATATGTTTGTCAGAATTTTTAGGAAATCCACCCCTAAATTAAATGGTTTAAAAACGGGAAAGAAAGCTTACATTTGAAACACCGACCTGTTTCAGGATTTTTGGAAATTCCACTGCCTCACCGATTTTCTAAAATTCCATTTGAGGGAAGTTGGGCTGGGACAGCTAGTTATTTTATATTTTGTCTGGTAGTCTCAGGAATGCCGCGTAAAATCTGATTAGGGGTGCTGACGTATTTTCAAAATCATTTCTATAGTTACTACCCTATGTTAAAGGTACTCCTGTGCTTTCATGCATCTAGACCAAACACCACCTTGATGATTTTAGGATGTGCGTTGTCGGGCATTCAAGTCAGGTGTATTCCTGACCGCAGAAGGGAATGGGCAGAACTGCGGGTTACCCAAAAACTATAACATTTGGAAAAAGTCGCATGGTTCCTAGATGGTACTGATTATCCCGTTTAAGTCCCCAAACATAAAACGAAAAATATGAAACTGAGACAAAATTAGTAAATTCCCCGTAAGTATAAGGATTTAGAACTTTATAATGGAAATGGAGCACTCGTATTTAACTGTGATTTCCTTAATAAAAAAGCAATTCTGTACCCAATTACCTACTCTTCTTTTAATTAATTCCTTTCACCTACCTGGACCTCGTCACAACCATTAAGAAGCTACTTCGTTTAACTTAATATCCTTCAATTACTTAAAATAACATAATCCAATTAGGCATCCATTCTCTTAATTGTCTTCGTTTCACCGTGCGTTTGAATTCTGTGGAACATGAGTTTTACCGAGAATAAACCTAACGTAGTTAATTAAGGACTAATTAACTTAACACCACTTCAAAGGGTAACTTTTATACGTTTAAAAAAGTTAATTCTACCAACTGCGATGTTATTTTGTGGCACAATAGATGACGCTCATCCCAATAGGCACTAGTAGGTAAATCGTATCTGAATACTTCATTGTACTGAATAATTAGTTTTAATGTTATTATTTACAGTCAGGTATAACATTATAAGAGAAGATTTCAGTAATATAAGAATAATAAACGTAAGTTCCTTTATCAGCATTCTTTTTTTTTAAACAAGATAACCTATTGATATTTAGATATGAATATGGGTAGAATTGCGCTTGACAGCCAGCATTAGACATAAATAATATGGTTTGAATACGTCTCTTTGCCTATTTACTCGATTCTTGGAACTTTATTCTAATCATCGAAAAAGTTTACTCTCAAAACCCGGCGCAACTACGTTTAGTACAAACTCCAAACACAGAAGACAGACAACAATAAAATTGAATTCAGAATGTTCGATTCAGGATTTCTTCAGTGTATCATTGAATATTTTCTAGCCTTAGGTTATTCGTTAATAAAACGATCCATCAATATTCAGTACTTCTTGATGAAGAAAATGTATAGATCAACATATCCTTGAATTGTTTCTATAGGCAATAAGATGAATATGTAACGGAGATTATTATTCGCATAGGTATTTGCTTCACCGAACTTTATTATAGATTGATTGTTTGTTTAGGTGTTATTGCTTATTGAGATACATCACTACGTCAGTAGTTGTTGCTTTCTTAAGCTTCAGAATATAGATCAAGATTATTTCGGTGGTTGTACGTAATGTAATAATTTCACACCTCTATAATTTTACCTACTAAAGTTTTGGGACAAAATGAGTTTCGAGATATGTAATATGTATCCTACATAATAAATATTTACTCTCCTTTTGTAACACAAATAATTATTTACAATGAAAACCCTTAGATAGTTTCGAAACCTATATAAATAATAATACGCAATTTACGCTATTGTTCAAAATCAAAAGTTCAAAGGGCAGATTATTACGAGAGAAATGTAGCTCACCTTTCAGTTCTGTTTGTGAAGAGACTTTCGTAATAAAAGCTTTTGAATTACAAACCATTAGTCATGATGAGAGATGTTGTATAACGAGAACTTGTAAAATTGTGATATTATACGATGGCGGGATTTTACACTTGTGATGATGCAGTTTAAAAGAATCTCCTCAGAGCACACACCCATACAAACGAAGTTTGATTCTTATTTTTATAATATCTGATGCCCGCAACTCACCCGCATGAATCAAGGATTTTAAAAATCGTGCGGGAACCCTTTGAATTTCCATTATAAAATGTACCTAACCTATATCTGTCTCCAGGATAGTTATCTGTTTGTAATTCCTTCAAGAATTGTTGAACAACAAAAGTTTTATAGACACACACACTTTTGTTTTTATAATTATAGTACTATTCCATGACTTTGGTTGGTTTAATCATTTACTTTTAATATCATACAAACTTCAAAGTCAAAGTCAAAATCATTTATTCGAAGTAGGTACAATTGTACTCCTTTTGATGATCGAAATTGTTAAATTTGTACGATATAGTGATGATAATTAGTTACGTAACTTAAAACTAAAGCTTCGTTTACTTAGTGCTAACCAGTTTTCAAGCGCCATCGCAGCTACTGGAACGTGCAAACAGCTTTACAGGAAGCTTTGCCAGAATGATGATAACTGGACACGACCGAAGCTTGCTACAAAACCAGACCTCAGCCAATTCGTTTAGAAATTCAATTTCGAAAAGTTAGAGTATCTCAGAATCTAAGAACCAGAAATATTTGAGAAAACGTTTGTTATTAATATGCATGAAAGTTTCACAGCTTTGTTCATAATTTGATTCACATACGACCCCTATTAATATTCGCAAAGTTTTGGGTAACTTTGGCAAAGCGGAAGAACTTAGGAGGCTCACGTGTGAATGATGCTTTGGGAAGTTTGAAAAAGCAAGCAACTTGCCGAGTTACATAGGATTATGTGATAAACAACGCTGCAAAGATAAACAAGTTTCATTGTTGTTGGTTTAAGAAAGTTTATTACCTAGTTCGCCTCGAACTAAGACCTTGCGTCTTATGATATTCTTTTTAATTTTATTCGTGGTGTACAATAAAAACATTGACTATATTGTGTGTGTGTGTTTGTGTGTGTGCGTGTGTGTGTGTGTGTGTGTGTGTGTGTGTGTGTGTGTGTGTGCATGTGTGTGTGTGTGTGTGTGCGTGTGCGGGTATGTGTGTGTGTGATTGTGTGGCTGATTGTGAAGTATTTAAGTTTAAGATATTGATATTGGACATGACAATGACAGCTGATTTTTACAAGTTTTATTGCTAGTAGACACTTAATTTTAAGGAAAAATGTACAACTAATTTTAAGCAAATGCTTCACCATTTATCTCAACAAAAATATTGTCTTACCAAAACTTTTCCTCAAAGTGTAACAATAAATAACGAAACAAAAAGGGCCCCAAATAAATCATTATTTCGTCAATGGGCCAAAGCGAACAGTTATGATTAGATCATCCCTAAATGTTTGAGATGAATCGAGCTAAAGGGCACTCTCTACGAATTGAAAGTAAATTATTTCTCACACCCAAGAGTAAGAGCAGAGCTAAAGCAATTTAGTGATCCTCAAAGAGGGTGAAGACTTTCTTACTCTCTAAAGAGAGTCTTTGGGTAGGTATCTATCTTGTATAGATGAAATTTTTTAGGTCAGTATTAAGGTCTAAGGATAATACGGGCAACTTAGATTTCCAAAATAATGTTTCACTACGTAACAAATCGATGTACTTAGATATGTAATATCTGGTGTCATCTCTTTAATTCCAACAGGTAAAATGTTTCTGCGTTGGGCACGACTCGTCCAGGGTATCAGTGGGCTGTGCCGATCAGCGTATCTACATATACAGCCTGCACACTGCCCAGTTACTTCGCACATTGGCCGCGGCGCACGACCTCGCGGCTCTGGCGATTGCTGACAAGGACCACTTTCTTTTGGCTGCTGGTAAGTCATGACGAGTAAACAAATAAAGTTTCAATAGATTATAGTCGCACAACTTTGTTTAAGAGAAAGTTTTATGAGTTGAGAATGTAACATTCGCATAAACTCATAAAAGTTTAAGCTCCTGAAACTATAAAATGTAATCGCTTACAAAAACTTTTCACGCAATTTAAAGTTAAACAAATGTTAAACTCATCTATCCCATACGTCATACAAGTTAAACCTAATTTTAAACTGCACCTAAAGTTTTTAGTCTAAAAACGGGTCAAATTAAGAAGTATCCTTTACTTAGGTAGGTGGGTTAGGTATCCCATAAATGTTACAAAGTCCAAGTACGAAAAAAATGAATCTTTGAAATTTGATTAGGAACTACCATGATGTTAAAGATTAATTTTGCTGATAGCTAACCCGATGAAAAACTCTGTAATTTTGTATCAAAGCGTTACTGCAATATAAATATAAATATATAAAGTATGCCGGCTATATGCATTACTGTATGTAAAAATCCAGTAAAAGAAGTGACAAAATAAAGTCGTTTTTTATGTTACTGCTGCGACAATGTGCAAAAGCTGTGTTTTCTTTCCAAGGTGGCAACAGAGTGACAATATATTCATTCCACACTGAGGATAACCTGACTAACTTCAGGCCTACAAAAATGTTGAAACGAAGACAGACAAAATCTACCACAAACATAACTTTGCTACAAGTAAGTTTACCTACACCAAAAACTCAAAATGCTTCATCATCATCATCCTATAGATATCTACTATTGAAAATAGGGTTTCCCTTTCCGGTCCTCAGTCTTCCTCATCCAGCCACTTCCCACCAGTTTCTTTGAAAAAGTTTACTTGTATTTATTTTGACTTCAATAAAGTTCTAACATATTATCTAATTCACCCGGTACCTACATCGTTAATATTTTGACCCATATATTAATATTTACTTCTAAATTGTACAAATTCCATCAGCGATGAGTGTATGTTATGGGGTAAAAAATTATTAGAACAAAATATGTATTATTTTGTTTCGATATCCTTATTTTCGTAGATTTTTCTCGTCTCTTCTTTATGTTACTCAATACGTCTTCTTTATCTTTACTAACTTTGTATATCTGATTTAGCTTCCATGTCTGAATTACTCTTACTGTATTGCCAACTAATTGATGAATTTCTTTGGATAGGCAGAACAAAGTGAACTGATACCAATAAGCTGTTTAGAAGTATCCAGGGATGGCCAGTTAGCAGCTAGTGGTTGTGCGCGCGGATTGGTTAGAGTCTGGCAACTGTCCACACACCGATTGCAAACCACACTGAACGGACATTTGGGCCACATCACTTGTGTTACATTCAGTCCCAATAACTTATTGGTACTGAGTGGATCTGAAGATAGAACGGTGGTCGTGTGGCAACTCGCTGATAATTCTTCTTCATTGACCTATAAGGTTAGTACTTTCTTTTTAAGATCAGGGTCTAGACTCAAAACTGCAATTGGATAGCATGTGCAATCGCAATGTGTTAAACCGCGCAGCGTAAATTCGCTCCTCAAAGAGTAGAGCTGCCCGAATGAATTGTTTTGTGACGACGGATAGGCACGACGTCACATCGCAGTTTTGAGTTTCAGCACTTAATGCTCTTTTTGCAAGGTACTGTAACAGTCAAAAGCTGTGTAGGTATCGAAACAAAAGCAAATATAATATTGTACTGACCAAGAATGAAGTTTATAGCTATGTGGGACAAGTGTAAATTAAAAATTTATAACACCCCCGACAAGTGAAGGTTACCGTAACTAGAAAAGAGCTGATAACTTTCAAACGGCTGAACAAGCGGCTGAACTTAGGGCTGATTTTCTAGGATTATAGGTATCCAAAGTATCTGAGTTTTCCAAAACATCATTTTCAAATAAATAATTATGTATCTAGGCAACGTCCATCTCGACAGCTTGACATTTGTCAATTGACATAATATTATGAACCTAACGGTTAGTTAACCTTCTTTTCTACAAGAAAACTAGAAAAGAGCTGATAACTTTTAAATGGCGCAACCAATTTTTTTGGATTATAGCTAAGAACACTCTCGATCAAGCCACCTTTCAAACAAAAAAAACTAAATTAAAATCGGTTCATTCGTTTAGGCGCTACGATGCCACAGACAGATACACAGATACACAGATACACAGATACACAGACACACAGATATACAGATACACACGTCAAACTTATAACACCCCTCTTTTTGGGTCGGGGGTTAAAAATGAAACTAAAGACATTTTCCAAAATCTAGGGTCACCAATCAGCACTACAAACTCTGCTGATGATGTCGGATGGTCGCCGCGCCATGTCGGGTGACCGAGCAAGGAACGTTCACGTTTGGCTCGTCGACTCTGGCATCGTACTTCACTCGGCTACGTGCCCTACCGCCAGCATCGACGTTACGCTCAACATGAAGTTTGCGGTTAGTACCATTAATTTATGACTATACATAGCCCAAACTATTAGCAAGCTGAAGTGGCAGTGGACAGGCCATGCCTGTCGTAGAGGCGATGGCCGTTGGAGCCGGAAAGTCCTTGAGTGGAGACCGCGTTTAAGCAAACGTAGTGTGGGACGCCCTCCAGCACGATGGACCGACGATATAAAGCGGCTGGCGGGAAGTGGCTGGATGAGGAAGGCTGAGGACCGGGTGTGGTGGCGTTCTATAGGGAAGGCCTATGTCCAACAGTGGACGTTCACAGGCTGATGATGATGATGATGATGATGACCATTAATTTGTATTCAAGGGTTAGTTGACGAAATGAGTGCTGCTTAAATTTTCATCAATGAACGTTCCTAGGCCTTTCTGCTTTTACGAAATATCATGTCAAGGGTAGTTTCTTATTCTATAAGTATGCCGGCCTGATGCCAGCTAAGTTCAAGACCAGTGCAGCGGAATGATTCGCTAACTTAATGTTCAACACTGAATGGTAGCCATACCGAGCTCATTTGACATATTTTGTTTTTAATCCATTGAAGGTTTTCTACGAAATTTTTTTTTTTATCACTAAGTGAAGCAGCCATGTAGAACCAACCAATATCAAATGAGCAGCTCGGTGGCTATCGTTTAGTGTAGAATACTTACTGAGTAAGCGAATCACCAGGCAGACCTAAATATGCATGGATTACTTTTTATTCTTAAGATGAACATATTGAAAAAGTTGCCGAAGAAAGAAGATCATCTGCATTTGCATAGCATTCTATTTATTTAGAAGTAACAATAACAATAACAAATACATTACTACATAAATACAATAATATTTTGTCTTCGTGACATAATCCTTGGAAGTTATCAATCATGACTATCTCAAACTACATTCTAAACCAACATAAGTCACTAGCCACTGGTTCGCATTCGTATGTGAAGCGTATATGCCAAGTCTACGCTCAACTTCATCAATTTACTCTCAGAGTCGCAGCTGGCAATTAGCTCACTTAAATACCCTCAAATTCAGATTCCAGCTTCAAATAAATCCGCTTCTAGACTCATCGATCAATGGTTTGAAAGCTTCTAATGGTTTTCAAATCTTTACATAAATTATCGCGACTCAAATAACTAATACCAAGTGACGATTTTTAAATCCTGTTCCATCAATCTCATCTGTTAAGGATGGTAATTCTTCCACGCCAGCTTAATATTGGCTGAGTTATATTTTTACTACCACTAAAAAGTGATATACCTAATAAAGAAACTTTTGTATAGTACAATAAATTGAATTTTGTCAGTAACTGCGGTTTTTCTTTTGCATAAGTTCACAAATCCAGTTTGTAGTTCCAAGAGTGTGTGCCGCATGCGCGCGAAAATATTGCTATGTACTAAGTAAGCATCGTTGGTACTCAGACTAATGGGTAAATCATTTGTAAATTATTACTATTTTTTATCAGACAACGCCCTGATATTTGAATTTCAGGGCCCTTGAGTGTAATTATTACTCATAAATACATATTATTACCCATTATTGGGCTCACTTGGTCACGTAACCGGATATTTAATACAGCTACGGGCTACGGCGCAAACCGTTGTTGAGGCTCCCAATCCCCTTCGATCCTTTAAGGGGGGGTGAAATTGTGCGATAGAAAAAGAGGCGTTTTTTAAACTTTAGATCGCAGTGTTATGCTAGCTATAACTCAAAATTTAAAAAACCCCCGACACAAAAACCTCTATAAGAAGACTAGAAAAGAGCTGATAATTCAAACGGCTGAACCGATTTTCTTCAATTATAGCTAAAACACTCTCAGTCAAGCCACCTTTCAAACAAAAATATTAAATTACAATCGGTTCATTCGTTTAGGAGCTACGATGCCACAGTCAGATACACCGATGCACAGATACACAGACACACTCGTCAAACTTATAACACCCCTCTTTTTGGGTCGGAGGTTAAAAATGCACTTCATTGTGTTGTACCTAACAATAGAATCACTATTTCGTAAAACGTCTTTGCGGAGTGAGCCCTGTCGCTGTAAGGCACTACTAAAAATTCTGTGATCATTGTAATTGTTGTGGTTATCCATCAACTCTACACACCCTTTTTTCATATTAAGTAGGCATGTTTCTTAACAGTCATAATTAAATTCACTCAATGTCTCTCACTCGTAGAATTAGATGAACTTTATAAATTCTGTCTGTAAACTTTTGTCTCTCACAATGGAATAATTAAAAAGTGTTCTTTAATTTAGACACAGAACAAAGTAATTTTCGTACAAAGGATTTAATTCTAGCCTTTTTTTTAAAGTAAGTAATTAAAAATCTTCGCCTTGTATTTCTGTACAGTTTCTAGCTGTCCAGTTAGAACATTAATTAGGTATACCTTTCTAATCCATACAAATATTATAAATGCGAGAGTGTGTCTGTTTGTCTGTCTGCTATGTTTTCACGGCCCAACCGCTTTGGTACAGGCTTGGGATACATCCCGGGGAAGGACATAGGCTACTTTTTATCCCGGAAAATCAAAGAGTTCCTACGGGATTAAAAAATCGAAATTCCACGCGGGAGAAGCCGCGGGTATCCCCTAGTCTTAAATATTTGTACTATAAGTACGACAATACAGCAACAACATGTTTTGTTCTTCCTTCTTCTAATGAGAGAGTCCCGTGCTCAGTAGTGGACTGGTGATGGATTGATTTGACGATGATGACTTGTAATGTTAATGTAACTTCCCCAAAAATTCTAGAAATTGTTAGGAATTAAATTTTTAAGTGTTGTTAGCAAATTCTTAAGAAAAAGTTTCTTCAAATAAGTTTGAGTAATTCGCAAAGTTTTTCTTTTAAATATTTTTGTGTCGTCATTCCGGACTTCTTCCTAAAACTTTTCCATTAAATTCAGGCGGTATTAAACATTGTGTTTCATGTATTACTTCTAAAAATCTTACGCCAAATAAAATATGTTTCTATTCTCTTAGGTATTGTCAGATGGAGACAATTCAGTCAGAATCTGGGCGTTAGCTGAAGGAGACAGCGGGGAGGAAAAGCGTTCAGTTTCCCACGCTGAACGAGTGACTTGTTTCGCTTTGACGGCCGACTCGCAGCATGTCGTGACAGGCTCTATGGATATGTCGCTGAAAGTTTGGCAATTGGATGGCGGGAAATTATCACAGGTTAGTAATTTTACTTAGTATTTCGTAAATTTTTCTTTGTTTCACGATGTCCCAAAAATAAAACCCAAGTCGTAAACAAAGTCAACTTATAAGGAAAACAATATTTTTACGGAAAGATCTATAAAAAACAATAAAATCAATGTCCTCTGAAAATAAGAGAAGCGTGAAATCATGGAATTATTCCCACGCATGAAGTTAATAACTTTTTAATAATTTTCTATCTCTTAACTTATCAAAATCAAACCAATTTGCAAACAAAGACCGTTCCGCAGACTAGTTTTCGTTCTCAAGAAAAAAACTTTTATTTACGTGCTGTCATGGGAAGAAAGTGGGAAAACTTTAGATAGATAATAAAATATATTGTGTAACTTTATTGACGGTTTTTTGCTTTGCTCTTTTATGAAATGACAAAGTCGAAGACAGCGTTTTGTAAGATAAAAGTTAACTCTAAGTAGGACCATGATATAATCTGAAGCTTTTCCTTGTCGTATAGGTTCTGGTAGGCCATTCAGACATAGTGACCTGCGTGGCAGTGTCCATAACGAACAAGACGCAAGTGGTGTCCGGATCGTGGGACTACAATCTAATCGTGTGGGACATTAACACTGGATCCGATGTGCATCTGCTATCAGGGCATTTGGGGAAAGTCACCTGTGTTAAAGTTACCGGTGATGGATCTATCGCTGTTTCAGGTAAGTACTAAAAACTTTAATGTATGCAACGGGATTTCCTTTTGATATCTCGAAAATAGGTGTGCTCATGTTATAACATTCCTAAGTTAGTTTTTAGGGTTCCGTACCTCAAAAGGAAAAACGGAACCCTCATAGGATCACTTTGTTGTCTGTCTGTCTGTCTGTCTGTCTGTCAAGAAACCTATAGGGTACTTCCCGTTGACCTAGAATCATGAAATTTGGTAGGTAGGTAGGTCTTATAGCACAAGTACAGTAATAAATCTGAAACTCGTGAATTTGTGGTTACATCATTTAAAAAAAATTAAAATGTGTTTCAATTTTCAAAATAAGATAACTATAGGTACCAAATGGGGTATCTTATGAAAGGGCTTTCTTATGAAAGGAAAGGAATCGTGCAAAATGTTGGAAAAATACTTGAGTACGGAATCCACAGTGCGCGAGTCTGACTCGCACTTGGTCACTTTTTTTTTAACTAAGTATATCTAACACTGGTAGGAGAAAATTTTATGCTTTTATAAGGAACCGGCAGCCTTCTTTGTACAATCTACCGCCTGGACGGAAAATGTGACCCGGGAAATCCTATAGAGCGTGAAATATTTACACTATACATCTATAACGCTCAGCATCTCTATATTATCTAGTATATTACATCATATTTTCAGTTCATGCCGGAAATTAAAGAAATCATTTGCCGTCCTTTAGTCGGCCTTCTATTCGGGATGTCGGGGGTTCGATCCTGGGCATGCAGCTTTGACTTTTCTGAGCTATGTGGGTTTTATACAGTTAAATATCACTTGGTTAGCGGTGAAGAAAACATCAGACAAACATCATACATTCTCCATAATGTTCTCAAAAGTGCGTGAATCAACCATCCGCTCTTAAGCAGCGTGATACACATGCTTGCTCTTTTCATTCTGAGAGGACTCCCGTGCTCAGTAGTGAGCCGCTGATAGGTTGATGATGCTGATGATGATAGTACATTTACTAGGTGCGGAGGATAAGACACTTATAATTTGGGAGACGAAACGAGGCTTGGCGCTGACGTCGTTCGCTCTCCACGTGCCTTTGTTGGGATTCCAAATCACCAGCGACTGTTCGCGAGTTGTCGTACATCTTCTGGACAGAGGTACGTATTTATCAATAGATATAAAAGTAACGTAAGTCATTAAAACTCATAGATTCATTTCCAAACATGGTCTAAACCAGGGTGCTAACAAAAATTTTCAAGTTACTATTTAGTTTTTGGAATGAGTCTACAAAATTTTATATAATTTGATTAATATAAGAATCAAACTTCGTTTGTGGAGCGAGCGCTTGAAGAAGACTTCTCAATATTTTCTGAAAGGAAAAATATCGCCGCAAGCTTTCTACTTCACGGAAAAGTCTCTCAGCGTCTTCGAACGCTTGAGTGAAATTGCTATACTATTACGAATCAATTTTCATACAAATATCCCATTTTTCTATTCCATGTCTTGGAAAACAAAGCTCGACTTTGTTATATTTTAGAAGATTTTTCTTTCTAATGCGACTGGCGCACTCGTAAGAAAATGTTTCACGCAGGAATTCGATAGGAACTAATAGAAAGTACTAACTTTCTCGATACAAAGTCGATTTTGTCAGTTAAGTCAGGATCTCACAATAATGATGCTATGTAGGTCGACAGGTATAATATAAGAATTCGTGAAAAATTAACTGTATTAAAGTTCATTACTTTTTTGTAAATTTTTAATTAGGTTCGTTCCGACTGGTGGTGGATAATTACTCGTATTTAGTTGCGAATTGGTCGAACCAAAAAATGTTCTTTTAAATAAAAAATTAGTTTAAAGAAATAAATATATCAATATTCGTAAACAAGAAAGAAAACATTAAAAAAACATTAGGTTATAACGTAGGTACTTAATTGAAGTAAAGAGACATTAAATTTACGAGCAAAAGTACACAAACAACATTGGTCCCCGAGTACAGAATAGAACCAAACATTTGCGTTACTTATTCACGAATGAGTGAATCAATTATATGATCCATTAATAACCGCTACAGTAACAATGTATCAACAGGTTGCTTGCCGATCATTTGCCTCCATAACACGCCTGCCACCTACGTGAAAATACCTACATACGCCGCGCCCACCAAGGACGTTGATGGTAGGTAACTAAATTGAAAAGCTGGTGAACAAAACGGTATAATTGCACGATATAAAATTTTACAGGAGAAGCAAAAAACTTAATGAAAGTTTCTGAAATTGTATTGTAATTGTGCCGTTTTGATCGAAATCACTAACTTTGGACTCAAGTTCCTGAAACTATTGTAATTGTGCCGTTTTGATCGAAATCACTAACTTTGGACTCAAGTTCCTGAAACGGTATTGTAATTGTGCCGTTTTGATCGAAATCACTAACTTTGGACTCAATTTCAGCACAGTTTTAGGCCGTTTTGCTTAGAAATGAGTTCAAGTTTATATTCTGTATACAGGTACAGTTAAACAATTAATTCAGTAAGACAAGTTTTAGTTTAAAAACATGCTTTTTGGTGTTCGGTATCCATAAATTCGAACTGGTCTACTGTGTGTATTGTGCTCCTCAAGTAGCAATATTTAAATGCCCAAAAGCCTAATGTAACAGTAGTCTGACAAAGTAGATCTTGAAATATTTTATTTAAATTTTTTATTTTTTAATCTAAAAATTTATACTAACGATAAACATTAAATTATTGTTTTGTAGGAGATTTTAAAAATCATTTTAATTCCTATTAATTCAAATTGGTTTATACAGAATTACGGCCGCTTGCGCCGAAGCGGCCAATGAGAAGATTGCTCAAGAAGGAAGTGTCACTGGACACGTACACGTGGCAGAAGAAATACGGACACCTCACTTCGGCAGCCATGATGGCGCAAGTGGACGAACGGTTGAAGAGGCGGTAAGAATTATTCCTGATCTATACAGGAAAGTGTGACTCAAATATACAGAAAAAAAAATCAAACCTTCCCACGTCAGGACTAAAAAGTAGTATAATTATCCGAATTTCAAAATGCTTCTTCAAATCTAAGGGCTTATGTTACGATGCGTGTTTAATTTAAATAGGTACCTACGTATTTTTTAGATTTTGTTCATCAACAATAGTGAAAAATCGGTCACTTCCCCGAATAATAAGAGAACGCATCATGGTTCTATTTAGGACAATTGTGAATTTCAAAATTTATTACGTAATATAATTTGTATTACGTTTTTTTTAGATTTTCTGTATCAGCGTCTATGGAAGAGATATCAAAAATTCAAGAAGCGAAAAATAAAGACTTGGGCTCACAGGTAAGACCTTCCTTTAGAAAGTTATGCAACATTCATCCTTCAATTCTCTCCTGAAATAGGGCGTTCAATTCTACGTAATGATTCATACCTACTCTTTTGATCTACTAGTTTCATCATCATCATTGGCGCTAATAAACTATTGCTGACCCTTAATTTGTAGGTGAGTCTGGGCCCTGAACAAGCAGCAATAGCACAATCTCAACACTTCGACCAGTTGGAAGCGCTATGGAACAAAATATCACCACCTCGTCGTCGTTCCAATAAGGTAACTTTCCCACTAATGTTATTGTCTATGTTATAATGTTCTATCCTTACGTAACAAAGCCCGTAGCTGCTGTTCCTGGTGGCAACTAGTATTCGACGAGAACTGTAAAACGGTAGCGATCACAATAGATCGGCAAAGGTCAACATGATACAGGGTATGAAGAAGATAAACAAAGCCTGTTCTTAGCGTTGAAAATAGGTCTAAATACGTATAAAAAGCTTCATGAGAAAATTGATTCGAATTGTGAGATGGCAACAACCAAATTTTATTATTTTACTAGCTGATGCCCGCGACTTCGTTCGCGTGGATGTAGGTTTTTTTAAAAATCCCGGGAACTCTTAGATTTTCCGGGATAAAAGTAGCCTATGTGCTAATCCAGGGTATAATCTATCTCCATTCTGAATTTCAGCCCAATCCGTCCAGTAGTTTTTGCGTGAAGGAGTAACAAACACACACACACACACACACACACACACACACACACACACACACAATACAAACTTTCGCCTTTATAATATTAGTGTGATACTGCAATAAGTGCACTGAAAGGTCTGGCCTGGAAGTTAGACTTTTCAGGGAATAGGCACCAAAATACCTAATTGTGCTTTTAGGTGTACTCTAGACTTGATTATGTTATTTTTAAGGTTTTCTATTATAATATGTAACAAACAATACCTACTGTTAGACCCATCATTTTATTTTAGTTTAGCTATTCACATCATCTTATTTTAATAACTCCCACGGTAGTATCCCAGATCCCAAATCACACTAATCACACTATCACACTAATATTATAAAGGCGAAAGTTTGTATGTGTGTGTGTGTGTGTGTGTGTGTGTGTGTGTGTGTGTGTGTGTGTGTGTGTGTATGTTTGTTACTCCTTCACGCAAAAACTACTGGATGGATTGGGCTGAAATTTAGAATGGAGATAGATTATACCCTGGATTAGCACATAGGCTACTTTTTATCCCGGAAAATCAAAGAGTTCCCACGGGATTTCAAAAAACCTAAATCCACGCGGGCGAAGTCGCGGGCATCGGCTAGTATTTTAATATTGGCGATTTCAAATAATTTTTCTTCCAATGATATGGATTCCTTTGTTGATAGTTCATTTTCTGTGAAAACTTATTGAATAAGTTTGAACTGAACCAATCTTTGAAGGAATGATTTCCATTCGAATTCAATGATAACTTTTATTATAACTGAAACTCTCCAGAAATAGGTATAATAACTGCGCTGGCAAGCCAATTAAGGACGAAAACTTTTCACTCAAAGATTCATTTTTCAATAAAAATTATTATCGTTCTCTTGAATTTAGTAGAAACAGCATGACAAATGCAATAAAGGAAGTATAACGGTTTACATTATTATAATCATGCAACAAAGTCGATGCCTTTCTAAAGGTTGTGCTAGAACCTAACCTACTATTTACGACATTCAACGATTCTGAAATGCATACACATGTCAGGGGGTTTCTGGAAAAAAACTAGTTACAATTATCTAATAAGTACTTTATTTATTAACATGCATTTTTTTTACACAGTCATTATCAAAACAAAGCTCTCTGATCGAGAGAGTCGATTCATCTGACGAAGATCATACTCCGGTTGAAGAACAAGGTATGTTGTAACTTAAAAACTCTTTTCTTTATTTCCTTTCGTTACTAAGATATAGCTTGAATAACAATAATTATACTTCCCCAATGTTGTTTTAGTTAAAACAAAAATTAAGCCATAGTAATTCGCGTAAGAGGGCTCTCTCCGTCACTGGTTTCCACTCGTTTCATACAATCGTAGTTCCAATTTCATTTGAATATTAAGCAACCTAAGTCCATGAAATTTTGCAGACATATTCTAGTAACTAATATCTATGTCTGTGGTTTTCCAGATTTCTGTTAAAATATTAGGTTTCAAAGTTACGCGGTCTTAAAATTTTCATACAAATCTTGGAGCCCCTGTAATTTTAAAACTACATATTTTTAGAAAAATCTAAAACACCACAGACACAGATATTAGTTTCTAGAATATGTCTGCAAAATTTCATGGACTTTGCTTGCTTAAAATTCAAATGAAATTGGAACTACGATTGTATGAAACGAGTGGAAACGAGTGACGGAGAGAGCCCTGTTAAATAGCACAGAATTTGTATGCCTTATTATTAGAATTTCTGTGTTAGATAGTAGGTATTGTCAAGTGTCAAAAAAGATCAAACGATTTTCAAACTTATCGACAGAATTTACAAAATATCATACATTAGTCATTAACTTCGGCCATAAGCACTCGATATATTTTAATACTTTAACTAAATATGTTATTTCTTTTCAGAACACATGGTGGAGTAATAAATTAAGTAAATCGAATTAGTTTAATGAACTTCTAGATTTTATCTTAACTTGTTTTACTGAGCTGGTCTCAATTTATTTGCCAATTTATTACGCAGACTTTAATTTAAACAATGAATTTGTACATTAATTGGATAACTGTTTAAATTTATTTGTTGTACAGCTCTTTTAATGGATTGAAATATAGCGTATTAATAATTTAATTCTTTCGTTCTCAATACATCATTATGAAATTATTTCATTGTTTGTTGAATCTTGCAAATACCTATTATTATTTGAAAGAAGGTAGAAACAAATTATGTTACCTTTCGTAACGGCATCTTCAATAGTTTATTAAATTATATTTTTTATTGTGAATACGTATCACATTAATGTACGACAAAACGTTTAGATACATGATGAGAAAAACATACAAACAGCACAGCTTATGTAATATACATCATACTTAGTCAAAAAAGTAAATACTATAAATAAGTGTCGCGGTTCAAAACATCAAAGTAAATACTATTTCGTATTTTATTATTTTGATACTATGAAGAATATGAGTAGGTATGACGTCTCAATTTCAGCGTAGTTCCCTTTTCCCAAGTATTTCAGGAACTTGAGCATTCAACTAGTAAAGTTACTAACGTCGAGAATGTTTTTATTCATATCCGAAACCTTGAGTGAGTCAGAAACGGGAAGGAAAACTTAAAAACAACTTTTTTCTGAACATTACTACAATGTCGTCTCTATCTTTATTTCTTATCTAAAAAATCAATAGTACATGATATTATGTCCTAGCATAGTCTGTTTCTATCTTAATATGGTAACATAAGCGTTTGGTAAGGTTATTTAGCGTAGATACCTAAGTAATTTTAGACTTCCAGCCTCTACGCAATGTGATCTTGTAGTACTAGCTTAGTTTTCGGACCAGTTTCATTAACTTGTCTAATATCTATAACTTCGTACTTTGGGCATCATAACACTGACTGTCATTTTACATTTGTGTATCTTTCATCAAAATTAGTTTACCGCCCTGCCTACCGTTAAAAATAGCTTTTTTAATTTATTTATTTACAAAAAATGTTTACAAAGTGACTCAATTACAACTTCGGTGTAATAACAAACTCTTTTGAATTAATGAATGATATATTTATTTTTTGATTTTTTCTATACTTATTATGATTAATTTACACTTCGGGCCACAAAAATATAATCATTTCGTTTATATTTGTGCTCCGAATTTAAGAAGAAGTTCAGAAGATTTTTTTATGCAAATGAACTTGTACAAAATGCTTAAACCCTCAAGTAAATCTGCTATTGGCTAAGTTTTGAAACTGGTCCTTATTCCTATCAACAATAAAATAAGTACATGTTAGTTCTGGTTTTAAGAGTATAACATTATTATTAATAAGAATAAATAGTATAGATTCCAGAACTCTGTATCAATTCTGTCATGTATAAAAAAACTTTTAACAAATTGATAGAACTAAAAAAGAATCGTTTAAAATAAAGCAGCACTACTTTAGTCTGCTGCTTTATTAGTAACTGCAGTGTTTATTTAGTTTGTTAGTTTTTTTATGACATATTCGACGGTTTGTATAATTTTGTGCAACATAATATTTTAATTCAGCATTTATTTCTATACGTAATTGACGTACTTGTTCATGTTATTTTGTATAATAATTAAAAGTCTTATTTTTTTTGACGGTTACGTAAGTAAGTGGCGAATTAAAATTTAATATAATTATTATTATAATCTTTTTATGACATTTTTAACATTACATTGGCTTGCTAATATTTCACTAATTCCTACATAATAACCTGAAATGCATAATATAGCGCTCGACGGCAAATTTCGCGCGCGCGTACTTTCGATGTGATTGTACAAGGAATTTCTTCATAAGCAACAAAATACATCGTAACTCCGACGGCACGCGACTACAATAACGCGGGTCCGTTGCACTTCTAGTTCAATACAACTTCTAGAAGGCGCGTTGGACATTTTTCCGTCGCGCGTTTTATTTGTTTCAGTCCTTAAATTTTATAATAAGCTTAAATAATAAATAATCTCCCCGATCATTGTATCGAACTAGTTTTCCAAACTGTGATCCCTTATAAAGACTTTTTATTAAGTACATTTAAAGTTACCCCTATGAATAATGTTAGCGTATATTCTAGTGAACACCTAGTCTATAGTTATTAATATTTACACAATAGTTACTAAATAGTACAATTTAGTTCGAAGCATTTTAATAATCATTTTATTTATAATGATGTTAATATTTTATATTAGAATGTAATTTTACTTCTTCGTAAAATCAAAAATATTTTGGAAAAACCCAATACCAATAGCGATTTTTGATTAAAAACTATTTTTCGCATAATTTATAAATAATTAATAAACAGTATTTTCAATAGAATCGTCCTAATCGCTACTCCATTTTGTAGCGATCAACCACTATTCGGTCGATTAATCGTGAACAATTTTTTTACAACTAGGTGTACAAGACTGTTTTTTGTTATGCTGATCACAAATCGGCTTGAACTTTGTAATTCATCAATTTTGAAAAAGGCACGCGATTACGGACACACAACTATAAAACATTCTAAAAATGTGTTAAATGTTTTAAAACTTTTTAGATTTTTATCTATAGATAAAATAGTACATTACAATACGTGTGACTTAAGTAGGTACACCTGTTCAAGTCGCGAGTATAGTATATTATTTTATTTTAGCGTGACCTAAACTCGCATTTAACTAACGCTTATCTGTGACTTAAGTAGCTCATTTTTACACCGTGCAATAATACATTTTTGTATGGTGTAAAAATGGACTAGGTACTCATACGTCGAAAAGTTTTAAGTAATGTGGGTTTAGGTCACGCTGTGCTACAAATACTAACCTAATATTTTTGTTGCGAATTTTTCATGTCATATTTTATGACTATTATATTATTCATATTATGTTTTATTTTATAATATTATTATCTTGGTTATAATTGTTGGTTATTTTTTACTTAAGTACAAATAATTCTAATATTTTAATATAATTAGGCTTCATTAAAATTACTTAAATTGGATTTAGATGTTATTAATTAGAAAATGCAATAATATTTCATAGGTAGTTGCACTTATTTGTAGATTATTAAGCTAGTGTCTTTGAAAAATTTGTTTCTATCTGTTCTAACTTTGTTATATATTTCTGAATAAAACCTTAAGACGCGTCCGCATTAATAAGACAAATGCGTTTTTCTTTGTATTCAGCAAAAATAAGTAATTGTTTTACGCACATAAATGTTTTTATCTGCACGCGCTCCGATAGCTGTCGGTTTTTTGACGAAGATCAATCGGCGCATTGTGTCTTATTGGACTTTCTGTTCATTTATTTCATAGGATACAGTATACACCATCAATACACTGTATTAACATTAAAAAATATTATGTTGTAATAATTCATAATTAATTGTTTTAACGCACAATAACACTTTAATGAATTAAAAAGTTACCACGCAGAGCGGTAGTGCCCATATATAGAGCACCTAGTACCAATACTGCATGCCGTATGCGGCATTATTTACGAGGGAAAAGAATAGGTGAGGTGAAAATATTTATGTCGGGTGCAGCGTTCAACAACGACGCACATTTTTATTGGTGTGGACGCGGCATTAGAACTCCCTCGAGGTATCGACAGATAACTTTATCCGATACTGGTGAAACGAAACCTACTACATTAAGTACAAAGTGCAGTTCTTCTGAACTTTGACATTCAAACTCAATTCAGCATATTCAAATAAGTAGACATGAAATATAATATCTATTTTTACTTAATTACAACGGCGAACGACTCTAGGCAAGTTTGGAACGAAAGAAATGTCTTGAAAGAAATTTCTTGTTATCTGCCGATACGTGTTTTACCTATAGCATAATAATATGATTCAAACTTTCCTTTACCCATATTGTATTAAAATCTACTAAGTACTTACCTTTTTTATTAATAACTAAAAATGATAGATAAAATAACATTATTTCATCTTATTTTTTATCTTAATATATTTTACAGTTAACTCTATAGTCTAAGCTAAATATAAAAACCTTAGGCAGAATGTAGTACACATCAGGTTACCGCATGAGTTTATCGCATTGACATTGGTTAACGGAAATCGCATACCTATTGTAGGCCTTAGTATCGAAATTGTAAATCTCAAACTTTGATAAGAGATTCCGAATATCAATGTCGGAATAAAATGGACCTTAACTTGCTCGTTTCAAGGATCTACTAGTAGTAGTTCGTCCACTCATCTGCAATGTCCCAAAATTTTTTGGAAATTAATGATGTAGTAGAAATATCTACTGAATACTTACTAAACTACTATAAGACATGGACAACGTGGATTTTTTCTGACATTATAGGATGAATATTAGAAATATTATAATAGAAGAGAACGTTGTCAAGATATGCAAACTCGTACTAGAGGTAAGTACGTAAGCCTCAAAGCGCGCGTCAAACTAACGCAAGACTTTATGGTGCAATTGCTTACCTAAATTGTTTGTTAGCCCGCTTTCGGGGATCCGAATGCGGAAACCAGAAACGGTTTTTACAACGGCAACATAGAATTCCGTCTAAGGGCGTCGTATAAGGTGGGGCGTAAAACAACAGACGGTAATCGAATTCATAGATTTTAGATGTAGATTATACCTATCAGTATAGTGGCTCATTTGCACACTTCGGTTGATCGATCGTCAAACCATCGTTACGAGTTACGACACACCGCTATACAGTAATGTGTCTGCAGCTTAAAATTTAATGCGGTAACCACATGCGGCTAACTAATGTTTACGCTAAGCCTAAGAGCGGTTTCAGATTAGCGTTTTTTTGCCAAGCGATACAAGCGAGACGTTTCTTTATCGTAATCCATATTGCTATTGCCTGACCCACTGGTTCGAACGAACACGCCAGAACGAGCATGTGCACGCGCGTTCTGTTTATTGAAACGTGAAACGTAGCGCGCATCTAAGCGTAAGTGAGCGTCGTACGCGCAAAAACGCTAGTCTGAAACCGGGCTAAACTTGTCTCAAGCATAAGGTCACGTTTACACGAAGTACGCAATAAATTGTATCGTAATGTTAGTCACTCACCTTGTTAACTATTTGTATAGAGTTTTATATATTCGTGGTTTCCTATTCCTCACTTGATGTGGAGTGAGTTTTATTTTGGACCTGTCGTGATGTTATATCTGAAATATATTCTCTGTGTTTCTTATCATGTGGTTTTATTTACGCTACTTTGATCCTGTACCATCATTATCTTCAACCCATCGCCAGCTCACGGGTCTCCTCTCAGAATGGGAAGTGTCCACCACTTCACGCACCTTTGAAAACATTATGGAGATCGTTCAGGCATACAAGTTTCCTCGCGATGTTTTCCTTCAGCGTTAAAAAGTGATAGCTACTTAATTGAGCAAATTAATAAATGATTGATTAAATGACTAATATTCCCCTTTCCTCTCCAACTAAGCGTCAGCCTTGTGCTAGGAGTAGGTACGACAATAGTGCAACGGGCGGGGTTTGAACCGTCGACCTTTCGGTTTTCAGTCCACTCCTTTACCGGTTGAGCTATTGAGGCTCTAAATCTCCGAAAAGTATGTATCTCCGAAAAGTTAGCATTGCGGGCTCGGAATCAAATCCTACACCTCTCAAATAAGAAGCCGAAATCCTAACCACTAAGCTATCACCAACTTCACTGTGTCCATACCACGACATATTTTATTACTAGCTGATGCCCGCAGCTTCGCTCGCGTGGATTGGTCAGATCCCCTGCAGCATCAGGATTGAGGAGTTGGACTCCAAATTTTTTATGAAACAATGTCGCAAAGTTCCTCTATCGATTAAAAAAGAAATGACGCAAATCGGTTCAGAAATCTCGGAGATTTCGGTGTACATAGGTAGAAAAACACAACTCCCTTTTTAAAAGTCGGTTAAAAAAGTAGCCTATTTTACGCCCTGGTCAATCCTCTACTTGCCTGTGAAAGTCCCGTCAAAATCGGTTCAGCCGTTCCAAAGATTAGCCTTTTCAAACAGACAGACAGACAGACAGACAGACAGACAGACAGACAGACAGACAGACAGACAAAAATTTTAAAAACGTGTGATTCAGTTATGGTATCGTTCAAATAACCATATGAGCTTAATATGAGGTAGTTATTTCGAAATTACAGACAGACACTCCAATTTTATTTATTAGTATAGATGTCAAAAACTACCGTTTGGCGCTCTGAAGAAATTGGTTGGCACACTTTTCATTTAATGTAGATAATATTTAGCATAACTTAATTTTATTAAGCCAAGAAACATAAAACAAACCGATAAAGATAAAAATACTTCAGTAATTTACAATAACAAGAACCCCATAGTAGTTTTGATACAGGTACACATTGTTTGTTTAACATCAAATAATTTCAATAATGAATTTTTTCGAGAGCTTCCTAATCTTTTATTGATAAACCTTATCAAACATATTTACGAGGAAATAAGAACATAATTTACATGAAAAGCCTATCCGAGAGGCATATGTGAAGTGAAGGTTCTAACAAATAGTCGGAAAATAAATCTAAATTAACTCAAAATCATACAAAAATATTAAAATTATTTTTAACAGTTATTATAGGCGGACTTAAAAATTAATGTGCTTTTTAAAAATTAAGTGGTATTATCATCAAAAATAATGAAGAAGAAAAATGTGTAAAGAAATCTCTTCGACGCAGTAAATTGTTTAAATACCTTGTCAAACTCTACGTATTTATTTGTAGCAATATTCTTCGTATCTTCTCCAATCAACCTTTCACTGGCTAAATAAATACTGTTGGATATACAATAAGAAATAATATCTAGAATATAAATATGTGAAAATTATATTGTTCCTTAAAGTTATTTAAGTAAGAAAATGTCTATGATCTGTGAAGCGTCTATGAACTGGGTGATCGTGTTGTCACAGGAACCATACTCCAATTTCCTCTCCATATTTACCTTCGCCTTAAGCACTTTTGGGATGGTGCTGAGCATTGTGGCTTTAGTGCTCCTGCTTCTTACGGCCCTTCTCTTCATCGAGTGGAGGAGAATCTACAAGAACCAAGTCCTCATACAGTTTATGGTTGCGAGATTCTTCTACTCCTCCGTGCGTTATATTTACGACGTTACCAAAGTTTTTAAAGTCCGCACTTGCTATTTCCATCCGATATACTTGGATGCGCTCCCGATCGCGTACACCGAAATGGCCCTAGTGACTTGGATGTGCATTTTCAGCAAACTTATGTACGAAAGTTTTGTAAAAGTGTTCAACGTTGGGACGCCGAGTCTACTAAAATTATCATTAGCTGCATGGCTTATACCCGGCATAGTCGCTGGAATATTGTTCGCTGGTTACAACCTTCAAGACGGACGGGACGTGATATTTTTTGTCTTATACTTACTCTTGCTAAAATGGCCGGTCTTATGCGCTAACGGTATTTTCTTAGTATTGGTTTTGAAGAATATTATAAACACGAATAAGAGCAAAACGGAACTCAATCCACGAATTGTACTGATGATGATAATACTTATTTTCACATTCTGTTTCCAACAAACTATAAGCGATATTTACAAATTGGTATACGTCACATTTAAGTTAAAATACTCGGATCCGTATACGCCTATAATGTTCGTTTTCATTAATATAATAACAGTGTACCATTGTGCGTTTTCAATTATATTTTGGTTGTTTGCTAACAAGAGAACGAGAATATTATGGGGGTTTGCAAAGGAGAAATCCATAGAAAAATCGAGTCCGTCTAATGATGCAAAGCTCCCTAAGTATTAAAGGCATTGTATAAAGTTATGTTCGATAAATAATATTATATTAATTAATAAGTAGGTTAGGTATAATTGAGAGAAAATATATATTTTTTATCATTAAAAGTTTGTGAGTTTTATCTATCTAATTATTTATTATTATACCTATCGGCCTATAGGTACTCTAAAACAGAATTTTTTGGTTCACGTGTTGCCTCTTGTTTGTAACAAAGTTAAAACAACTCGAAGAACAAGAATTATTAAGAGCAGAAATTCTGTCTTAACTTGAGTGAAAATGTGGTTAATGGCAACCCAAATTGGTTCGTAATTAGTGCCAAATTGCTGTCAGCGACGGACGGACCCCGACGCTAAGTGAATGTGAGAGCCTTCAACATGGGCTAAGTGCTTGCTGTAAAATTTAATTTGGTCTTAAGTAAGTAGTGGAACGGCTCTCCCGAACAATTAGGTATATATAAGTAGGTATAAGGTTCAGACCGGTTCTTTTCGAAATTTTGGTAAGTATTTATCTATTTATAAAACTTAAGTAGGTATATGACGTTGATGTAGTTTTATTTTAAGCCGAATATGTTGTACTTTCCCAGAACCAATATCTTTACCAAGCTCTAGTTTCCTAGCTTAAGCTTCCTCGGATAGCGGAAAAAAAGCTAGTACTTAGGTACTTACATTATAAATAGCGGCACTATTTATAATATACTAGCTTTTTTTCCGCGACTTCCTCCGCATGATATAAGTAATTTATAGCCTACAGCACTCGGGGATAATTTATCACTGAAAGAATTTTCAGAATAGGATCATTATCCCTTTAAGTACGTCCAAGTTTACAAACTTTAGCTTTTTAGTTAAACATTCGTTTATATTATGTTTTTAGCTAAACTTGAAGAAAACTTCAAAATAATCATCATGATTGTACAGGTATATTTGTACAGATATTTGATGTATATATAGCGCCGTGTTCTCTACCAGGGTAGAAAGAAAAACAAAAGAAATGAACACTAAAAAATATATATAGGTATTATAATTCACAATTTTAAGTTACAATTTGTAAACGTCAACATGATACAACGGGCTAGATGCAACTAACCAAACTCACTACGGCTCACACGGCGTAGCTCGAAAATGCCTATTTACTAGTGCCTCTACATCACACCACCCCAAATTTTTATCTTAATAAAAATTAAACAAATACAAATTTCCGCAACCTTAATTTTATTTCACAATATTCGTTCTTCATTTTTCGACAACCCTAACAATGTTTCCGATCCGCTTAACCAACAAATCATAATATAAACACGTCACCCAGTTAAAGTGTTCCTTTGATTCGATGCATGGTACATCTCTTAACACATTATACTTGAGATGAGGTCACTAGAACTTGAGCGGGTGGCGACGGGGTCGCTGTGGCAAGTCCACTTACAATTGTTGCTATGCCCGCGCCATCCAGCCTACGTTGCACTCAACACTTCGAATGTTGGTTACATTACATTTTACATTTACACACTATCCAATAAACTATAACAATCGTCAACCACTCTAACACTCCCAATAATAAGGTTTAGTTATGTTTTCTAATAAAAAATAATATATGCGGATCGGGGCCATTTTACAATACTTATTTCGTAATACTTATTGCTTAATTGCTAGTTGATACTCAAATTATTCTACTGATACCTAACGGGCGTTTTGCTGACTCTCCCACTCCGAGTAGTACGGATTGTATGAGTCGGCAAAACGTCATCGTCACTAAATCTACATTTTTTCTTACATGACGTTTCACCCGGCGTTTGTCGTGGATTTTCGATATCCAGGACAAAAGCCGGTTTCAACCTGTCAATAGAAATAAGGGCCTGTCTATTGGGTAACTGTACTAAGTATGCTTTTTCCAACCGCTTTATGACGTCATAGGGACCGTCATACGGTGGTTGTAGACACTTACGCATTACATCGTTTCTAACAAAAACTTTTTTACAGTCTTTTAAGGCAGGGTGCACAAAAATAGTCCGAGAGTCTCTGTGTGTCTCGGGTTTCGGTCTTAAATTACTAATTACCTGTTTCAACTGCTTTAGGTACTCCTCACCGTCCGTTATCTTACTATCCGATGGTTCGAAAAATTCTCCAGGGAGCCTCAGAGTTCGCCCGAAGGTTAATTCCGCGGCACTTACCCCTGTGTCACTGCGTGGTGCTGCACGTAGTCCCATCATAATGGTGTGCATTTCTTCAACCCATGACCTATTGTCCTTTAATCTCGCCATTAAGGCGGTCTTAAAACTACGATGCCATCGTTCGATCGCGCCATTACTCTGTGGATGGTACGGTGTCGTCCTAAACTTATGAACCCCTAAATATTTCATTAACTGTCTAAAAAGACTGCTTTCAAATTGCTTTCCTTGATCTGAACTCAAATTAATAAAACACCCATGTCTAGTAATCCATCCTTCATACACGAGTTTGGCTACTGTCTTCGCACAAATATCTTTAATTGGAAATGCTTCCGGCCAAC
This sequence comes from Maniola jurtina, assembly GCF_905333055.1. Taxonomy (NCBI): domain Eukaryota; kingdom Metazoa; phylum Arthropoda; class Insecta; order Lepidoptera; family Nymphalidae; genus Maniola; species Maniola jurtina. The sequence goes on along the minus strand of NC_060035.1, from coordinate 3,814,127 downwards.
CCGTTTCTCTATCTATCATTGTAAGACAATACCTGTAGCCTTCCTCTGAAATAGTGAATGGACCTGTAATGTCAATGTGTAAATGACACATTCTATCTACTTTTGCAAATTGCCCTAAAGGTGACATAGTGTGTCTGTGAACCTTTGCTTTTTGACACTCTATGCACGACCTAGCCCAAATACCTATATCTTTATTCATCCCAGGCCAAAAATAATTATTAGTTACCATTTTCCTTGTTGTTCTAATGCCAGGATGGCTTAGGTTATGTATTGTTTCGTATGCGATACGCCTAAACTGTTTTGGTAAGTAAGGCCTAGCCTTATCGCCTCGCAAGTTACAAACAATCGGCTTATTTACACTCGGCAAGTTTATTTTTATTAGTCTCGTATTACCGTTTCTTGCTCCTAGCAATTCTGTGAGCTCTGTGTCGTTCGCTTGCGCAATAGCCACTTCTGTGAAGTCAAGTACAGACGGGCACGAAATTGTTTCAACGCGCGATAACGCGTCCGCAGGCGCGTTCTCTTCGCCTTTTGTATAGCGTATATCCGTCGTGAACTCACTAATAAATAATAACTGACGGGTCCTTCGCAGCGTTTCTTTACTACTACTTAGCTTTTTAAACGCAAACGTTAACGGCTTATGATCTGTATACAAAACGAGATCTCTACCTTCGAACATGTTCCTAAAATATTGCACTGACAAATAAAGCGAAAGTAACTCCCTGTCGTAGGTACTGTACTTTTGTTGCGTGTCAGTCAATTTTTTCGAAAAATAACCTAACGGAACCCATTCGTTATTTACTCTTTGTTGCAATGTGCCTCCAACGCAAGTATTTGACGCGTCTGCCATTATAGCAAGCACTTGACCTGTTATCGGATACGCTAACAAAGCAGCGTTCTGTAAATTCAACTTGCATTGTTCGAAAGCTTGAACAGCACTTTCTGTCCACATTATACTACTTTTGTCACGTTTCTTTGCTCCGTGAAGATACTTATTTAATTCAGCTTGATATTCGGCTGCCTGACGCAAATGACTTCTATAGAAATTTACCATGCCTAGAAATCTACGAAGTTCCTCTACCGTTTTCGGTCTGGGAAAGTCTACAATTGCTTGGACCTTGCTTGGCAACGGCCTTAAACCACTGGCTGAGACCTCATGACCCAGAAACTCAACTTTATCCTGCAAAAACGCACACTTTGCTAAATTAATAGTTAGTCCAACTTGTTGTAATCTTTCAAAAACGGCCTCTAAATGTTTTTCGTGGAGCGAACTATTTTCGCTAGCTATTATTAAATCATCTAAATATGAAAAAACAAATTCTGCTTTATAATTTGCGCAATCCGGGTTATTTTGTTGAAAATTTGCCTCTAAATCCTGTAAGACATAATTATTCATGAAACGTTGAAACGTCTGTGCTGCATTTCTTAAACCGAAAGACATACATGGCCATTCAAACAAACCAAAAGGTGTAATGATAGCTGTTTTCTCCACGTCATCCTCTGCTATCGGAATAAAATGATACGCTCGGTTAATATCAATCCTGCTAAATACTTTCTTATCGGCTAAAATAAACGTAAAATCCTTTATGTGAGGAATTGGGTATCTATCAGGCTTCGTAATTGCATTCAGCGCTCTATAGTCTCCACACGGCCTTATATTACCATCTTTTTTAGGTACAACGTGTAGAGGACTCGCCCACGCACTCTTTGACGGGCGGCAAATACCCATTTCCTGCATAAGGCGAAATTCTTCTCTTACCTTTTTAAATCGGTCCGGCGGCAGCGGCCTTGGGCGCGCATGCACCGGAGGTCCTGAAGTCTCGATGTGGTGTCTTACGCTGTGACGTGGTGGTTCTTTGAACGTCACTGGCATTGTCAATTCTGGAAACCTACTTAGAAGAGAATAACATGGATGCGACTCGGCTATAGTAAAAATAGATGAATGCTCCGAGTTTACTATAGTGGAAATTACATACATGTTAGTCTCCTGATCTAACAATCGTCTGTTTCTTAAGTCTACTAACAAATTATACTTAGCTAAAAAATCCGCTCCTAAAATGGGTTGTTTAACGTCGGCTATTACAAAAGTCCACTTAAACGCACGACGCAATCTTAAATTTAACACTAGAGTCTTTGTTCCGAAAGTCTGTATTTCACTACCATTCGCGGCATAAAGTTTGTATTTATTGTTTACTGTACTATCACACACTGATTTATAACTTTTAGGCAACACTGAAATGTTCGCACCTGTGTCTATTAAATAACGTATGCCATTGTCTTTATCCGTAATACATAAACGGTGGTTCCCTAATTCGACGCAGGTACCCACCGGTTCCACCTGCATCTTCACTAGTTTTCCTGCTTCGTATTCCAGGTGCACGGCTGTTCGCAGCGATTAGCTCTCTGCCTATATTTAAAATGATGCACGCAGAGCCAGTCCGGGCTATCCAGGGTACGTCTGGACCTGTTTTCCTCTCGTCCTCTGGAACGCGAACGACCACGGAACCTTCCGCGACCTCGCCTGCCTCGCCAACTGTCTCTGGACCTGTCCAGCTGGTCCAACCTTGCATGTATCCTGGCTATTTCAGCTGCCATCGACGAAGTTCCAGGTACCGCCTCCTTTGCTGCCACTTCTGCTACTGGTTGGGACTTCATAGTTTCCATTACTTTGTCAGCAATCACGGCTAGTCTATCTAGATCTTTAGCTTCTGTCGCAGCCAGAACGCCTCGTGCTGCTGCTGGTAGCAGATTCTGCCATAAAATGCTTAGGGTCTCACTATTAATTTTACCCCTGGCCAGATCCTGCATTTTCCGGAGGAGGTGGCTGGGTTTCTGATCACCCAGTTCCATCTCCCCGATGAGCTTCTGTATCTGGCGGTTCTCCGACTCTTCATATATGTTCAGCAACCTTTCTTTAAGTACCTCGTACTTACGCTCTTCCGGAGGATTGATGAGGATGTCCGTCACTTGTTGTATGACATCCTTACCCAGCTTGGATACCACTATATTATACCTGGATGCGTCTCCTTGTTTTTGTGGTGCCAGTATTGCTTCCAGCTGGATAAACCAGACCCTAGGTTGGTCGGTCCAAAACTCCGGGATTTTCGACGTGATAGATATCGACGCTAAATACGTGTCTTCATCCTTCACTACTGTCGTAGGTTGCGCCATTTTTAAAGTTTTTTAGTTTTTCACTTCCTTACACGTGTTAATTTGAGTTGCCCTAGCTTACGTTACTTTACTTTATTTTAATTAAGAAAATTAACACGCGCTACCCTGGTAGTTCAAAGTCCGAGTCACCAATGTACAGGTATATTTGTACAGATATTTGATGTATATATAGCGCCGTGTTCTCTACCAGGGTAGAAAGAAAAACAAAAGAAATGAACACTAAAAAATATATATAGGTATTATAATTCACAATTTTAAGTTACAATTTGTAAACGTCAACATGATACAACGGGCTAGATGCAACTAACCAAACTCACTACGGCTCACACGGCGTAGCTCGAAAATGCCTATTTACTAGTGCCTCTACAATGATCAACCCATTGCCCGCCGACTACTGAGCACGGGTCTCTTCTCAGAGTGAGAAGGACTTAGGCCGTAGTCTGCCGCGCTGGCCCAATGCGGATTGGCAGTCTTCACACACCTTTGAGTACATGGAGTACTCTCAGGCATGCAGGTTTCCTCGCGATGTTTTACTTCACGAAAGCAAGTGATATTAACGGCCGTATTCACAAACGTTACTATGAGGTCTCACAGTGCGCTCGAACGCATAGTGTAGGTTCCACCAATCAGATCATTGTAAATTGACGTGACACAGTCATCTGATTGGTGGAACGGACACTGTACGTTCGAGCGCACTATGAGACCTCATAGTAACGTTTGTGAATACGGGTGTTAATTGCTTAAAAAACACATAACTGAAAAGTTAGAGGTGCGTGCCCGGGCTTGGACCCCCGACTTCCGATTAGGAGCTGGACGTTCTAACCACTAGGCTATCACAGCTTTTTCAAAATATTTCTAAATGCATATCAGAAAATCCGGAACCAGCAGGATGTGAACCTGCGTCTTTCTGGGTTTCGCGTCCTAAGTGTTTAGTCTGTTTAAGTCACGGCATCGATTGACCACGATTCACAATACCGTTGATGGCGAACTGTACATTTTCCAGTCAGTTTGTGAAATCACCTATTCTTTAATTCAAATCTAGTCCACATCCGTTTAAAAAAATATCTTCTGGAAATGTTTGCAGATTTTATGAAAAATAAAGTCCATTTTCTAAAATGTCAAGTATCAAGAAAGTAATCCAAGCACACCGATGTCAGAAACTGTGACAGATCTTGGGTTACCTTAATACCTCGCAACTTGGTGAATTTAAATAAAATTTGTTCAGATAAGTGAAGAGCCTTAGAGACGAATGACAAGGACGCTTCAGAGACAGACTGAGTTGGATGTTCCGAATTATAATAAGATACCTCTTCCAATATTCTTCAGCTTGTATAAATCACTTATTTCATCTCAATATTACAACAAAGGTATATTATTTAAGTTGGTTGCAACCCTAGTTTATAGAAGAGAGCCATTGCAACTTATTTTATCGTTTAACTTATTTTACTATGCTACTACTATTATACTATTTATACTGCCGCGACTTTATTAACGTGTCATTTAATAATTAAGAAGAACAGACATACATACTACTTTCGTATTCATAATATTAGTAGGTACAGACAATTTTTAACTACTAAATAAAATCAAATCTAATTATATGTAGGATAGCAGCATTTCACAGTTCGCAGTATTTTTTTCTTCCCTTTTGAAAATTACCTGTTTTTCCCATTTCCAATTTAAAATTCGCTCGGCATGAATCTCCCACAGAGTATGGCAGACGTCGGTGTAGTTGGAAAACATTCAAAAAATACGGGATCAAAATAGACCAGTTTTATGCATTATCCATACTTCCATACTAATACTAATTGACCGAGCGAAGCGAAGTCGTGTCCAATTGTAGTTCCATTCAACAAAGCGAGTGAGGGAATAGAAAATGCACCTGTGTATGTACATACTTGAATACTCTCGCCTGCATAGATAGGTGTTCTCCACAGAAATCGTATTTTATATCTATGGTGTTCCCCGTTAATATTTGCTGCCTCGTCTGATATAGGGTCAGGAGGAAATTAAAATAAATCTGAAAGTGCCCTTAAAATTAACGCCCTATTAAGTGCCTTTCATTCAACTGGCTAGGGTAGGTACTTATTAAATACCTCTCTCTAGTAATCCGATCCTCAATGACTCTTAAAGCCTCTTGCAATTTGGAAGTCGCTTTTGTTCGCTAAATATTGAAAAGGGCTTCTTATATTATTATGAAGATTTTTGTCTAGTCAGACCCTCTTTGGCGATGGTCAGACGTAACGCGCGACGATAAGGATGACAATGATGATGACAATAGAAAATAAAAACGTGCTTTTTTTTTTACTTTTTTTTTACTTTTCAAATTAACGCAAAGTTTGCGTAATTCAGTCATTTAGTATGGACGAAATAGAGACGGGAAAGTTTTCTGTTCCTTCCCCGTCCATGCTAAATGACAGATTTACGAACAGTTAACGTTAATTTGAAAAATGACACCAGGGCCTCAGAGCCCCGAGTGAAAGTTTCAGTCACTTCCTATATGATAAATGCAAAAGTGTGTGTGTGTGTGTGTGTGTGTGTTCCTTCACATCACAACGGAGCAGCGGATCGACGGGATTTTTTGCATGGGTAAATGAGTGGCATAGACTACTTTTATTCCAGAATATCAAAGAGTCCCCACGGGATTTTTAAAACCTAAATCCACACGGACGAAGTGAATGATTGTTGAGTCTTCAGTTAGTTCCTTTAGGCCTACAAAAAGTACAATGTGTTGATCGCAATAACCATGATTGAATAGCAGCTGCGCCTCGACTCCACTCCACTCTGCATATGTCGTTACGCCTAAATTGAACATTACCATGTGTGAGCGTGTGGCTCACCAACAGATACAATTTGGCAAAACATATCAACAGTAAATTGCATCAAGCGCCGACCGCATTGTGAATTAACAGTAACGTAGAGACCGCACAACTGATGGCTGTAATGGCTTGTATACATTATTATAGTAACATTCCAGACCATAATAGTTATAATCCAGTAGGTATTGGCTCTGAATAATGTGAACAACATTTTCATTCCAGTACATTGCACTGATCATATAATTGGCCATCTACATCAGTAACTGGATTGTCCTTATAGTTAACTGGAGTGTTAATCCAAACCGACTTGACAGGTTACTCAGTTTACCTACTGGTTAATTAATACAATAATGGCCATTTTTATGATCATCCTTATCAAAATATTAACCGATTGACATTCGTTATAAAAATAGCTAAGTGGGTGGAATTTGAACTGCCTTCCTTTCGCATTTCACTTTTTAGTATGCACCTTTTCCATGCAAGTATCGAGGTTCTATATTTAGTTAAAAGGTTACTATGTTTAAGCATTAATAGCCAAAGCCACAAAACTATTTTCATTACTAAGAGATACGGCGAGCAGTTCGGCTCGCCTCGGGAAATATCGAATTTCCTGAAGATACACGGCCAAATAAACCGGACCCAAAGCACCGAATTAATATCTACTAGAAATACCTTTAATGATCGTGAGCATGAAAGTATTTCTAGACTCTAGAGTAGCATACCAGCAAAGTTTTCATTTGAGTTATTATGAACGACCGTTAGAATTTCTAAGAACGAAGTAGGTACAAGATTTAATGACCTAATAAAAGAGTCCTGAATTTAAACTGAAATTGTTTTTAATATCATCTCTGATTACTTTTAAAGCAGGTTCATAGATCACAGACAATGCTTCTCGATTGAAACTGAAAATAATAAGTAGGTATGCTTCTTTAGAATTCAAACCATAGTGGGTCTTTTGTAATACCTAAAGTAGAATAAGTAATATCATGTACTGTATTACGGAACCCATCGTATGCGAGTCTGACTTGCACTTGCCCGGCTTTTTTACTTTTGATAATTAATTGAAATAGGTATACGTATTGAGCACTAAAAAAGGCAAAATGATCACGTAGAGCTTGCGCGATATTCGACCCGCCCGGGATTCATAAAGTGCTGGCTTTGTGATAAGGCAATTTCGCTAATGGGTGGCTGTGCAGTACAAGTAACTGATGTGTCTTATGAAGCCTGGCGTAAGTGTCACATGTATTATATTAGAAGGACCAGGGTAAAAAATATTTTGCTTTTCGTAATATTAGGTAGGTACGGTAACCATTTGGGCCTGCGCAGATGAGGGACTATAATAATTGTCCGCGGAGAGCAAACATACCTCATCTTTTAGTACGGTCTTTCGCCGTACTATTAGTCCATCGTAAGGTCGTACTCGTAGTATAAGCATTTGCGATGCAGTACCTACTTATAATATACAATTAACTATTTTTGACCGCCACGGACTATTAGTCCCTCGTCTCCCAGGCCGTTGAAGTTGTCAACGCCTAGGGTCTTTCAACAGGTTCTCGTATAAAGAAGCAGGTTTCCGATAGGTCGTGCGGTTCGGTACCGATCGGTGACGTGCGGGTAAAATAGCCTTATGTTATCTTATACCTGTTACCTGTCTCCTTATGTGAGAGCTCATAAGACAATAAGGGGCTATTTTACCCGCACCGATCGGTACCTACCTACCCACACCGAATTTTCAGTACCGGAAACTTGGCTCTTTATGCGAGCACCCAACGCTGCGCTTTCCGATTCGAGGTTGACATTCTATCACCTAGTAACCGGAACATCTATCGTTTTATCGAACTATGACCCTATCCATTACCACTTCAGCTTCGCAACCTTTACTATGTCAGTTACTCTGGTTCTCCTACGGATCTCCTCATTCCTGATTTGATCGCGTAGAGAAACTCCAAGCATACACTCTCAACTCTATCAGTAACATTGATAAGTAGAATTTAGTTTTGATCAAACAAGTGTAAATAAAAAATTTATAATACCCCCGACAAGTGAAAGTTACAGTAACTAGAAAAGAGCTGATAACTTTCAAACGGCTGAACAGATATTCTTGGAGTATAGCTAAGAACACTCTTGATCAAGCCACTTTTCAAACAAAAAACACTAAATTAAAATCGGTTCATTAATTTAGGAGCTACGATGCCACAAACAGATATACAGATACACAGATACACACGTCAAACTTATAACACCCCTCTTTTTGGGTACTAAGCAGATAACATTAGTTACACAAATCAATCACGTACCTACGTAAGTACACAATGATTTTATGACTCTACCATCGCGTAAAAGTCCGTGATTTCTACTCGGGTCGTGTTTTACAGAATTTATTAGGGCGGGACCGCCATTCCAAGGAAAAGCATCGTCACTATTAGCAGTGTAAATCTGAATGAATGCTTTCGAGCTCACTGGGTTTTGCAATTCTGCTGAGATGTACCTACAGTGCAAACATCTAAAAACTTTTTATTTTACTACTAGAAGATGCCCGCGATTTAGATTTATTTTTAAATCCCATGGACACTTTGATTTTTTGGAATAAAAATTAGACTATATTGGTGACCGGGCTGCACTTCTGAGACCTCAAAATAGATGATGTGGTTTCGTAAACTTACAATGAAGATTTTTTGAAAATTCTGGAACAAAAGGTAGTTATGTCCATCCCAGTGATGCAAGCTGTCTCTATGCCTTTCGTTAAAATCAATTATTTTTAAAAGCCAAATTGGGTGGGCAACTTCGCTTTTCGCCTACCACGACATCTCGCGATTTTTTTATTCGAAGGTCTATTTATTTAGAAGGTCCATTCTTAACTGTCATTGACCTTATAACCTTAACTTACTTTACCTTTATATTACAATACTTTATATCCCACACGTAGCTGTACCTGGGTATCATATTTTCAGCTACATACATGTAAATAAATAAAATCATTGAAATAAATTTATATTATTAAAGTCCTTTGCTTAAAATCGGTCAAAAAGGGAAAATAAGCAACTGAAAAGTTATTTCAATAAAAGGTTACCGCAAAATAATTCGCATTGAATTCCCTTTGAATATAAGCGGTCAGACCGAATTCAATCATTATATTAATCCGTTTACAGTAGGTCCAATATTCAAAGTATTATTTCTACTCATTGGTTCAGTTCAAAGGCATGTCAAAGAGCTACCCCAATTCCGACTTGTACTTAGATTATTAAGGATTATTATTTATATTTTGTTGTTGTTCAAAATTTATTAATTCGACTGCCGTTTTTCATTTCTTCATTTAGATATTTTATCAATCCACATACGTATGTTATAACAACATGTTATCATGTTTGGCATTTCCATTCCAGAAGCAATCGGTTGAAGATTGATGAATGTAATAAATAAATAAATAATATTTTATTTCAGACTGAGAGTCCATGTTAATAAAATATAATTACAAAGAACTCCTTAAAATTATATGAGTAATAATATTATGTTATCACTAAGTAAATGAATAAAGTAGCATACCGTGTACACTGTACAGTCTCTCGGCAGCCTCAACAGGATTCTGAATGGATTATTATACTGCACTAATATAGGTAAGAATATAGGTACTTTTAGGTATCATTATACAGGTACCTGTAGGTATAGGCCCTTAGCTACAACTCACGAGTATCTTCAAACGACGAGATTATTCCCAGAATCTAACAGAAAAGGTTTTATTGGGACCCTTAGTTTGTTCAGCGAAAACAATAGTCCTTTGCACGTAGCCTGTTTTAAATAGTACCCATTTTAAATAATTAAAATCAAGGGACCCGAGGAATGCTTTGACCTTACGAAGGTTTTAATCTAAGATGAATGAGATAACTGACTGACGTATAGGGCAGTTAGGTGCTTTAAGTTAGTGATTCATATCTTATTTTTACATTGTACAAATGTCATATACAAATGTCATATTTAAGGGTAAATTGCCGTAATTTTACAGCTATAGAAAGACGATCGCAATCACCTCTAATTGGCAATTGCCTGACGCTCTCTCATTTTATAGGAGAAAATGTTGTACGCAGTACGAATATTATAAAATCAGTCAATCATAACAACTGTGATTGTAGCAATGCCATATTATAAAATTTAACTTTTGCAATCGATCTCCAGGGATCCTACCAAACTCTTGACGAGGACGCCATAATTTTTAAATCTTATTTCACTGAGCTTAGATTAAGGTCACTCATTGAATTTGTGATTTCAAAATGAAGTTGCCAAAATTGCATATGATTTCAATTTCATAAGCGCTTTCAAAACCAATGTTTATAAGGGTCTATCATAATATTTCTATTAAAATTATTACGTAAATATAATACATATGAAATCTCATTATTCGCTATATAAAAATAGCACCTAATTTTGCGTTGACATGGATCCGCACCCCCGGTAAGACAGATAGGTATAGGAAAGTACTGGTTAGGTAGGTCTCATCAAACTTTTATTTTATGAGACCGACTGGGCTACTTAAACGATGTCATAAACTTTTATTGTAAATTCAATTCTAAATAAAGCTTGCGTATAATTGAATTGCATTCAGCATGAAATGAGGAATTTCTGATTGGATCGATCTGATTGTTGGTCCTAACGCTAACCACATAAAATCATAATACATAGGTACTGTTGTTGGTTGTACCCTAAAGGCTAAAGTATAGAGTAAGGATATTACATACAGAGGTTCGACGAAGCCGTCTAGACAGAGCAAGCTTGCGGTAAGTATGGCCCCGGACTTGTCTTGCCTACGTACTTAGGGGCCATAGGTTATAAGGTTGTCATGCTCGTCATTTGCCATGAGGTCAAAGGCATCAGACTACTGTATTTCTCGCTAAAGCATGCACTGAAAGCATGAAACTGACAGTTTTGAAAGCGCGACAGCAGCGTGACGCCAAAGCAACGCCACGGGCGTTTAATTGAACGTGCGTTATACTAGGATCTTGTATAAAACACCTCTCATAGCAGGCAGTGACAACATGATGTTATTAGGTAACTCTGTTAAGTGAAGAAGTGGTGTGAGCGGTTAAAGTGTAGGTAGACCTTTATGAGTGTTGACTGACTCCCTGCCCAATCACGTAGGACTACGTGAGTCTTTCTCTTAATTGCGAACCGTATCAAAGGATGCTATCAAGCTTGTTCCATGTTCCTGACACTTTGAACGGGTGTAACTTTTGAGTTAGCCATCCACAGTTAAAGTGCTAACAGTATTCCAACTTTCGTTAGTACTTAGCTAGCTGTTAGTTCTTAGTAAGTAGAGACTGCCGACGGCCTTGGCGCTTGGTTTATACTTTAAACCATTGAATTTAGAAGAGAGCCACCCCGTTTAAACCCTTAGCCATAATTCGCACGAGCGTTAAAAAAGCGTTGCGTTAAACCCGGCGTTGCGTTGCGCTGAAAATACAAACTGCGCGTTAAAAAAGCGCTGGCGTGTGAACAGATACTTGGGAATACATTTGTTCTATTTGAACGCTTTTTTAACGGATGTTAAAAAAGCTCTCGTGCGAATGAGGCCTTAATATACTAAGAGCTTTATTTATAACTATTTATTATTAAAAGGTTCGAATAATAATTTGTTGGTCAAACTAAAATATTATGTTTTATCTTTACCTACCTACTAGCTGATACCCGCGACTTCGTTCGCGTGGATGTAGGTTTTTTAAAATTCCCGTGGGAACTCTTTGATTTTCCGGGATAAAAAGTAGCCTATGTGCTAATCCAGGGTATAATCTATCTCCAATCTAAATTTCAGCCCAATCCGTTCAGTAGTTTTTGCGTAAAGGAGTAACAAACATACACACACACACACACACACACACACACACACACACACACACACACACACATACAAACTTTCTGCTTTATAATATTAGTGTGAAGTGTGATGTTGATCGGATCTAACGCTTACACTGTGGCAGCAATTGTTGAGAGTATAAGTGAATATTTCTCGTTACATGCCCGTCCGAGCTTTGCGAAGTCACGTACTCCACTCGTCTGTATTGGACAGCTTCTCACAAATCTCGCCGACTGGATTTTCATGTACAAGCTTTGCTACTATAGGACTATCACAATTTTTGTACGTATTTTTTTCATACTTAAAAGGAGTCAACACTCCCTTGTAGTATGAAAAAAATTACTTAAACTTAAATAAACACGCTTATTGTCGAATTGCGTTGTCGAATGAAGCGCTGATCACTCTACCCACTGTATGCTTAGTTACCTCAAAAAAAATAAATTGAAAGTATCTTAGTACTTGCTACCGAGCTGTACTAGCAGCTGTATCTATTACCTACGTAATGTTTTGACCCACAGTAGTGATAGGAAGAGACCTGTAGGTCGATTCCGAAAACCTGCATCAATCATTATTACAATCGCAATCGTTGTGATTGGTTGAATTTATGATATTCTTGTTGCAATAATGCATTACATAGCCCATTGATTTTGGGAGCTCCACCTAGTCAGTGGTGAGAGACTGTTAACCAACCAGAGATAATTGCGATTCTACCGAAATCGAGCAGCTGATAGTATGACGCTCGCTCCTACATCTAAAAAATCTTTTTAGATAGGTTACTTGAATAAACATAAAACCTTACGCATCTCTTGTACTTATATTATAGGCAAATAAACATAGGTAATAATAACAATATTTCAGCATTTGTAGGAAAGCAATTTTCATAATGCACGAGCGCGGGACGGGTACGAAAATGTCATCTGAAATATTAGATTCCCGAACCGAGGCAATAATAACACAAGTCGAAAATACTGACAAAATGCCAGACACACCTTTCACGTTCACGTTTACCTTATTCAAAGAAAATATTCACGATTTCGACGATAGCTGAAGACTATTGAATGATAGTGTGATAAGAATTTAGAAACTGAAGTCATTTGAAGTTATGGGAAATTAGGTTTCCCTATCCCAACTTAGCCTAGTGGTTGTTTTTGTTTTTTCAATTTCTAAGGTACGTTTGATATCATGGTCAGAGACGCCCACCTCGTCTTCAGGAGGGCCGGGGTACGATGCCGGGCACGCATCTGTAATTTTTCGGAGTGATTTGCGTTTTGGTATGTAAGAATAACATAACTATAGCCTGTATGACTCGAACGATAGGCTGGATGTCGTTTGCTGCTGAAATGGAGGCCATCTACCGGAAGAAGAAACGTTGAAAGACATCCATTCCGTTGGTCCGACGACATCAAGTGGAAAACTTGCAGAAGGGCGTGCATGTGAGGGGGCCTATGTCCAACAATGGATAAACAAGGGCTAGCAAAGAAGAAGAAGTCTGTATGAACATATGTACATATGAAGAGCTTCTGTCATAATTTCCTGTCGGTATTCACTATTGGATCTAACCGCACACACGCCGTACAATACCGCACCTAATCGCGTTAGCTTGCTAATGGCTCTCGGCGAACTCCCATTTGCACAACTACCTACCAACATACCTAAAGCTAACGTTTACATACGTAGTCTACGTACTTCAGCAGCGTACGTAGGCACCCGTCATGCAAAACGTAATATTGCCGACCTATCACTACGTAAGTATTAACTGATTAAGTAAGTACTAAGTGATGTCCGCGACTTCGTCCGCGTGGATTTTGATTTTTCAAAATTCCGTAGGACCTCTTTGATTTTCCGGGATAAAAAGTAATCTATGAGTTAATCCAGGATATTATCTATCTCCATTCCAAATTTCAGACAAATCCGTCAAGTAGTTTTTGCGTGAAGAGTAACAAACATACACACACACACACGCACATACACACAAACTTTCGCCTTTATAATATTAGTGTGAGTGTGAAGTGTGATAGTGTGATGTGATTATTGCACAACAAGTAGGTAGGTATACTGTCCTCCTCTTTGCGTCGCTCCCTAATTACTGAGGATCGTGGCTCCTTTCTGATAATAACCAGCTTCTTAATGATATATTTTTCCAACGCAGTTTTTATCCGTTGTGTAATAGGCACAGTAAACGCAAAAGCCGAGTGCTTTCTTCGCCTTTTTTCCGCTTGTAAAAATGCATACGCATCCCGAACAAAAGCGGGTATGTGGGACTCACTGGCAATGCTACAGTATACTAAAGCATACCCACTAAAAAACCCAGCGGTACCGTCCACGTCAAGTATGAGGCGTTTCAGGAGTTTCAGGGTATCGTATGCGACTGAGACATATCGACGTTAAACCGGCACAGGTTTACACCAAATTCCTAAGGCGGGAGAAGGTAAGCACAATGTCTCCTTCTTCTCCCCTGTCTTCTCCTGCGGCGCGGGTGGGCGTCAGCGCCCATGCTCTCGCTCCCACTCCGCGGCTTCCTTCAGGGTCCGTCCGAAATCCGCGTGGCCTCTTTCCTACATTTTTTTTTCTCTGTAAAATTAGAGCTCAAAACTCTGGCTTGCTTTACTCACACTTATAACTCCAATTTAGTCATAAAGTCTTTGTTCTAAAGCTCTTTGTCCATACATTACAGCCACTGTCTCAAGCGAAAACGTTGCAAAATTAAAATAGGCGTTCCTAAAACGACTTTGAATCAAGGATGTTTAGGTCTATTTTGCTCTAACCATAACATGTTTCGATGCTCGAATTATATCAACGTTTGGTGAGATAAAATCGCAAACTAACCCTACAGTACGGCTTTATGGTAGTAAACTAGTAACTATAGCCTCAGCCAAAGTCTCCTGCCAAAATAATTCTTTCGTAAACCTCCATTTCCCGAAAGTCCAATCAAATAGACGTCGAGGAAAGACAATTAAGAAAATTGTTTCGTAATTGGATTACCCTAATCCAAAGAATAAAAGAACATTAATTTAAACGAAGTACCGCTTTAATGGCTTTAGCGGATTTCAGGTAGTCTTTCAGCGAGGTAATTAGGGTATACCTACTTAATATGAATAGATTAATTTGAAAAAAAAAATTAATCGTGTTTGAACACCAAAATATGGTGGTAAAACTTGTATCTACCCTCCGTAGTGATATTTCGGTTTGCTATTCGGGGAGTCCAGGGTTCGATTACAGTCATGCACCTCTAACTTTTCGGAGTTACAAGTATGTGCGTTTGAAGCAATTAACTATTACTTCCGTCTTGCATGCCTGAGAGTTTTCCATAATTTTCTCAAGCAGTCTGCGAATCCGCACTTGGCCAACGTGGTGGACTATTTCCTACACCCTTTTGATTCTGATTCTGAGAGTAGTGGGCTGGCAATGGGATAGGTACTAGTGGGCACTAGGTAGGCCTCTGTGGCCGCGCTGGGTGCTGCACAACTATAGACCCCTTGAAAGAACCCTCAGTTCCTCTATTCAGGTAATAACTATGGGGACCTTCACCACATCACACATATTATTTTACACACACGTTCCATTCAGATCACATTCACTCATATATTTCATTTTAATCATAATTTATATATTTTATCGACAATCTTGTCGATATCGGCAAGCGTCGACCATGCGCCCTCACTATAGGCTGCGCAGGCGCATAGAAAATAATGTAACTCGGCGCGCGGCCACTGCATTGACCTAATTGAGTCGAACCTGGCCTCCGACGCGAAGTGCATGTCGCCTTCCGGCCGATACCACGCGGTCGTGACAATACGGTAACCGCGCGCCATAATAACTAAACTAAATACAGATCGATTACGTAGTAAAAATCGTTCAAGTGTGAGTCGGAGTCGCACACGAAGGGTTCCGTATATAAATAACACTTAATTTTTTTTTAATGGCGGCTCTTTTGAAATTTTTATCATTTGTTTATAGCGGCAATAGAAATACACATTCTGTGAAAAATTTCAACTCGTTGCTTATTATGGTTCACGAGATATAGCCTGATGACAAACCCAAAGACGGGCAGACGGACGAACAGCGGAGTCCTGGTAATAGGGTCCCGTTGGCACCCCTCGGGTAGGGAACCATTGAAAGTCACATTCATCAAGACTTCAGTCACATTAAGTTATGCAGAGTAGGTAGTAGGTAGGTATTATTGTAAACTCATACCGCTAATGAATTTAGTTAAGCGTTTAAGCGACAAACTAAATCAACACACATTAATTTTCAAAGTATCTACCTAAGTTTCAGTAAACACAGGAAACTAATTAATCGTGGCTTCTAAAGGTGTGTAATATTACAGGCTACAATGTACAGAGGACAGACTTCAGTGATGGATGGAAGAACTTTCAAGGAGTAGGTACCTAAGTGGTACCTAACTACCTAAATGCGCTTTAGCTTATATTAATTACTAATTAGTAGGTACCTACCTACCTATTTACTGATAAGTTTGAAGCATATTATTATGTTAGAGGCATCTTCAACATGATTATCTACTATTCCCGGTTCCTGTTCAGTAGGCATTCGTAAAATAGGTATTTAATTCTTGTTGTAATAGTTTCTAGCATGACAAAGACAAGACAAATCCGCGAAACCAAACCAAGTATATAATATCTAGTGTTATCTTTTTCTGCGCGTAGCAATATGAAAGTTTAACAATAGATTTAGAACTGTTTCTTTTCTAATTCTAAGCTTTAGTTTAGTTTAGAGATGAGTACAATAATCTCCACTCATGTGTGTAAACTAAACTAAAATGTTTAATTTAGACGTCTAAACCATGTCCGAACTAAATTAAAAAATTTAGTTTAGACATGGTTTAGAGATTAATGAGTAACAAGAATTATGCATATTGTTTTTTTTTTTTCATTTATTTAAGGGCTTTTATACCTTATCCATATTGTTATCGTTTGAGCTTTCAATCAGCCTATTTGCGTCCACTGCTGGACATTGGTCTTCCCATGGGCACACCGACGACGCGACGCGACGGTCCACCGGCCGACTTTCTCATCAACCCACTTCCCGCTATCTTCAGGTCGTCAGTCCAGCGGGTAATAGTCCTCCCATATTATCATTATTACGCTTGCAGCTTTTTTTCTATTTTTTTAACCCCCGACCAAAAAAGAGGGATGTTATAAGTTTGACGTGTATCTGTCTGTGGCATCGTAGCTCCTAAACGAATGAACCGATTTTAATTTAATTTTTTTGTTTGAAAGGTGGAAAGTGTTCTTAGTTATAATCGAAGAAATCGGTTCAACCGTTTGAAAGTTACCAGCTCTTTTCTAGTTTTCTTATAGAGGTTTTTGTGTCGGGGTTTTTTTAAATTTTGAGTTATGTGTTTGAATGTGTTTAACTTTTCCTTCCCTTTCAACTAAGCGTTAAGTTTGGGCTAGGAATAGGTACGACAATAGTGCAATGGGTGGAGTTTGAACCGTCTAGTCTCAGTTGGAATTTCAGCCCGCTCCAATAAACTTTGAGCTAATGAGGCTTTAAGCTTTGATCGAGATAATCAATAAACTCATAGAAATTTCCCCCTAAAACCGGTTTTATAATCAACTCAGATTTTGAACTGGCTGCTGATGTAATTAACGTTAGCGCTCCAATAATTATATTATAGGAAAGCGTTCAGGATCGACATGTACCTACTATGGGTTCAATATTAAGTTAAACTGATTTAATCTGGCTCTATTGAGCCAGCTCAGGTTATATTGAGCTTTCTGTTTCGCTGTTGGAGGTAATTCCGTTGGATTTCTGGATAATTAATTAAATTTAAAGTTGAAATGAAATTTATTGATCGCGCTAAACCCTACCGCTGGATGCGATCCCCTAATTTTTTTTAGCTTAGCCCTTTTATAGCTCTACTGGACAATACAGCATTGTAAAGTCGAAATCTCCTGAGAATGCTCCGGTGTCGGGGCGAAACGTGCGTCGAGAGTAGTGGAAAAGTCTTGTGTGGTGGTGCATGTGAGTGGTGGTGGCAGTGCTTGCTTGGGAACTCCGAGTGTCGGAGAGAGCCCTGTTAACTAGCTGCTTTTGCATCATTTAATTACTAGAAACAATTTTAATGAAGCCTCGTTTTCACATTTTTTCCAATTAGGCACCGCAAGTATTGTGCGCTATGGAATTGCTCTGAATGCTAATTGGAAAGCTCGTTTGGAAAAAAGAGTGTAATACTGTAATTTTCCTAAATGTGTTTTTGTGCTTATATTTCATTCACGGTTTTATAGTTAAGATCGGGAAAAGTGCAGTAGCGTGTAATTTATACTATACCTAAGTATAGTAATTTAGACTCCAACGCCAGTTAAAGGGGTTTGAATATTTTATGGAGGCAATAGTGAATAGGCCCATTTATTGTCCGCTGTTTTCTTTCATTTTTTTCAAGGTAGCGGCTACGCATAAAACCTGAATTAATCAATAGTGGTGACATCAATACGAACTAGTATTTATGAGACAAAATCTTCCAGACTCAAGTTTCCGAATTGTACTGGTAACTGGTGGCTAGACTTTTGTACTGATGACGCCTGCGCCACCAGTAGGTAGGTACATCTTTGAAAGCTTATACAAAACAAGTGTAAATTAAAAATTTATAACACCCCCGACAAGTGAAGGTTACTGTAACTAGAAAAGGGCTGATAACTTTCAAACGGCTGAACCGATTTTCTTGGATTATAGCTAAGAGCACTCTCGATCAAGCCACCTTTCAAACAAAAAAAAAATTAAAATCGGTTCATTAGTTTAGGAGCTACGATGCCACAGACAGATACACAGATACACACGTCAAAGTTATAACACCCCTCTTTTCGAGTCGGGGATTAATAATAAGATAGGTACCTAAAAGGTAAAACAATTAACACAGAAATTGCGTAGTGATATAAAAAAAGGCTTAAATAAGTAGAGATGAGATTAGATATAAAATAACTTTAAACTTTAAAGAAAATCCTTTTTATTCGACCGTGGAGGTAAAGCGGAGGAACTTGGCTGAATACAATTTATTCTCAGACGCCGTTAACAGGGCTCTCTCCGTCACTCGTTTCATACAATCGTAGTTCCAATTTCATTTGAATATTATGCAACCAAAGTCCATGAAATTTTGCAGACATATTCTAGAAACTAGTATCTATGTCTGTGGTTTTCCAGATTTCTGTTAAAATATTCGGTTTCAAAGTTAAGCGGTCTTAAAAATTTTCATACAAATCTTTGAGCCCCTGTAATTTTAAAACTACATATTTTTACAAAAATCTAAAACACCACAGACACAGATTTTAGAATATGTCTGCAAAATTTCATGGACTTTGGTTGCTTAATATTCAAATGAAATTGGAACTACGATTGTATGAAACGAGTGACGGAGAGAGCCCTGTTAAAGTATCAAGGTAACCTGCTGCCTGCCAGACAGACTTACTGCCTGAGATAGCGTTTGACATGGCAACCTGTGATCCTAATTTCCGCTTTGTTTAAAATCTTGTAGAAGCTTGGTTTATTATTTTATTAATTACTTTGGCTAAGTAGCGTAGTTTTTAGACTAGGTACTGATAAAAATATGCTTATAATATCTTTTAGAACTGTTTCTCTTTTTTCTTTTTTACGATCTCCTTGGTGCAGTGGTAAGCGCTGTGGTCTTATTAGTGGGAGGTCCCGGGATCGATTCCCGGTAGGGGTTGGGAATTTCATAATTTCTAAATCTTTGGTTTGGTCTGGTGGGAGGCTTCGGCCGTGGCTAGTTACAAACCTATCGGCAAAGCCGTGCCACCAAGCGACTTAGCGTTCCGGTACGATGTTATGTAGAAACCAAAGGGGTATGGGTTTAATAAAAAACTGCCATCCCCTTCCAGGTTAGCCCACTTCCATCTTAGACTGCATCATCACTTGCCACAAGGTGAGATTACGGTCAAGTACTTACAAGTTTTTTTCTACCATGGCTAAAATCAGTTAAACACTAAAAAAGTTGCAACTCACATTAATTTTACTTGAGTTAAGGTAAAATACCCACAAAATAAAATTTCATCACCTCTTCAGAACTTAATCCAAAACCATAAGATTAGGTAGGTACACCTACCTAATAAATTGAGCTCATTAAAGTGTAACATGAGACCAGAGACTCCTCAAATTAGCAGGTTTATCGGTGCTACCTGTAGTATGAAACTTTTAAATTGATCGGTCGAGCAATTAGCTAGATTAGAAGACATGGCCAGACACAACGCGAATAAGCGACGTGCGACGTAAACGTGTAAATATAGCACCTAGAGATCTAATACAACAAACTGTATAAATTGTAAAGCACCGGGCACGTTACAACCTCGATTCTATATACAACTTCTATCGATGCACTTTATCACGTTACTTGGTAACCGTTACCGTGACTGCTGGTAACGTTACGTACTATACCGGTACTTATCGGAGGTTATAACGGTACTTGCGTATCTGTATTTCCAGCACTGGCGGGTAAGTAGGATGCCACACTACACTATTCACAATAATGTAGGCGTTCGAGACGTTCACAGACAACGCGTTATGTCAGCTCAATGTTACGACAATTGCATGCTGAAGCCGTGTAAAACTTCCCACTTCCCATCGGACGTGCATTCATGGCGATAGAAATTGCAAAAGAGTTTTGTTAATTAACCCCCGCACTTGTTCCAGTGGTAGGACATCACAGCTACATTCAAAACTTTAAAAATTTACTGTAGTGTGCAGCTCTGTGACATAACTCACTGCACTGTTTTGCTCTGGCGTATTAAACAGCCTTAAGATTTGTAATAAAAGTTGATAATATAATCTGTATTATGAATGGGATTTATGTGTTTCAGCCTTCATACAGTTCCTTGCTTTACACATCTTATATGAGTTCAATATGAAGTGCTGTCGTTCGCCGTCACACTACCCTATGTTAATGCCGTCACACATTATTTCCGCGGCGCGTTATATTTGTCCAAACCTTTAAAAGGGAACTTCATTAATTTACTCCAATAAATTTTGACGGCCCGTTATTATAAGCCCTTAAATGAACTTGTAAGTGCAAGAAAATGCTTTAAACGTAAACGGAAAATTGTAAGCCTTTTCAAGGTTCGCGAATTCTCACAATACAGCAATAGAAAGTTCATAATAAAATAATGTTTTATTAGGTAAGTACCTAAGTATACCTACCTATTATAACAATTCAACAAACAACTCTTAATGAGACAAGTCAAGCCTATTTTGGAGGAGAGCTTCGAATTATTTTATTTTTTCAATAATAAATAATCATAAGGTAAGTAGCTCTCTGAAAACAGGTGAAAAACTCACTCGAACTTAAGTGGTAACATATTGCCCCCATACCCCGATTAGTTTGATGATTTTATGTCCGTTTAGTTTCTATCGTCATGATCATGGTATGTAGGTGCCACGCAAGCCTTATCTGCAATATAATTTTATTTATTAAGGTAAGTATTTCATTATACTCGCCACTTGGTATTACTTACTAAGTCAATACTTTTAACTGAGGCTCTACGCTCTAGGCGTTAACTTGAAAAGTTGAACTGGGCTCAAATCAATTGGCCATCTACGGTTTCTAATTAGACCTAAGCACTAGCAATCTTCTAATTTTACTACCCGAGTTCCGACCCAATTTTCCGGACACTTACCTTCTCGATCTTCTACACGATATACCTACCTAACCATCCTAACCTACCGAAGTCAGGAGATTTAATTACATACCTATTAGTTCGACGCGTTAGCCAGTACAGAATCAGCGTCTTAATCTCTTTAGGCCGAGCTGTTCAATAGTTTAACTGAAGGGTTGGGATTAGTTACAGTTTGAACAATTACATTTAAACTTTCTGTGCCTATCAAAGTTGAAGCAGTGACGGATAGCATCCACCGTTTAGTTTCAATCGTCGAAGGTCAGAGTTATTACTTCCTACATCCATGGGCTTATCACTTTATATGATTAACTAGTAATCGTGATATAATTTTTAGGTAGCACTCGGGGGTAATGAACCTAGCTATCTATCAGTCATAAAATTTTCAAAATCGAATCAATAGTTCTAGAGATCATCCCCCATATAAAAACGAACATATTTTACCTCTTATAATATAGGTCCTATACCTATTGGTTTATTTGGAAACCTAGGAAGTTACGCGTACTAAGGTGGTACCTGTAATCTTCCACGTTACTGTACCTGTAGTTATATTATTCTGTACCTGTTATAGGTAACAGCTACGTCCATTAGGTAGGACCTTTTTCGAAGTTTGTGAACGAGTGCAAAAAAGGACAAAGTAAGATTTCATCTTGGAATTTCAGTTTCTCTATTCTTAAAAATAAACTTAAATAAGATAACATCTACTGAATAAGTACTTGCATTATGAAAATTAAAGTAAAAATTTAAAAAATTGATTTCAAGTCTTTATTTTCTATTTCCTTAACTCTAGGGCTAAATAATCGACTGAAAAGTGGGAGCAGCGATTTATTTATTCTCCGAGAGCATAAAGTGTTGCTGGCTTTTCATCATTCCACGATAGAGTATGTAGGTAGGGAGCAGCCGCCGCGGTGGGTGCGGAGAATTTAATATTTTACAAAGCTCGCCCGACGCGCCGAGGAGCTCTTGCATTATGAAAATTGTTTTCAAGCCATAACCGAAATGGTGGAGCTTCTACCGATGTTCGTAATAGTTGAGTAAAAATAATTTTAATGTAAAGAGAATGTTGGTAATGTTTTATTCCTCGGGTCTGCCCGCGAAATTCAAAGTTTCGCAAATGTTAACTAATACGACCATAGACTTACGATTTTTTCATGAATACGACAATGTAGGTTTATGGCATTTCAATTGTGCCAATGGCAGTATCATCCTCATAGGTTTATATAAAAATCTTTACTTGAAAGGGTCCAGTTTAAGAAATTAGCTCTAGTATCGACTATAACTCACAAATTAGTGGATTTTTGTATTCAAATTAAATTTGAATTTCGCAGGCAGGCCCATCGCATCCACCTTAAGAAAGCTTTTGGTGCTGCTGTTGTTCAAGGGTTGCACAGTACTGTTATTATATTATATTCGTAAATTCCTATTGTTATTTAGTTTATAGGCAGGCATGGGGTCGGACAGCCTGCTTTTGAATCCAATCAAAATGTATGGAATTTGTACTGTGGTGCTCTGGTTTAAAGGTGAGAGCAATATCTACTACCTCCACGATGGTCGGGACGCGCTTTATAGACGCTGCGAATTCCAGTGCGAGATCGCCATTCCAACAACAACGACTTCATACAAAACGACTTCCTTTCTATTTATTGATAACTCTTGACCAACCTCCCTGGCGAATGGTGAGGACGCAATCAAGATCTAACTTGGCATTGAATAAAAAAGTACCTAATCCTTCCCTTAAAGGTACTCGAAGTTTACGTAAGTTACTAAGTAAATAGGTAGGTACTTGAATTTCCAATTCAAAATCGGTAATTACCAAAGCCGACGGCTTTAATCCAATTATACAGAAACAAACGAGTCTTGCCGCAGCTCTTCAGTCTTCGGGATGCCTTTGTGCTGAACAAACTTATTAATACTGATTGATTCGGACTCGGCTACTGAATATTCAGACGAAACGGTAATTGCTTAAATTCGGTACCTACCATATCCAGCATCATCATCATTATCAAGCGATAGTCATCACTGCTAAGCATAGGTCTCTTGTAGAGCTCTCCACACGCTATGGTCTTGCGCCGCCTGAATCCAGCGGCTCCCTGCGACTCGTTTAGTCTCCTTTCAGAATGATATGTGTTTAGACCATAGTCCATCACGCTGGCAAAGTGGATTGACAGACACATCACACAGCACAGAATATCCATTTAAATAAAAATATCTAGGTAGATAGATAAATAAATAGAAGTCTTTATTGCACCCAAAAACATGTAAACAAACAACACAGAAGGAAGAAAACAGAAAAAACAATTGTGTGCAAACGCGGCCTTGTTGCTTAGAGCAATCTCTACCAGGCAACCTTTGCTGAAAGGAGAAGCTATTGTTGGATAGTACCAAGTCGCAATGATAGTAGGTAGGTAGGTATCACAGATATCACAAACTATCGTCCCGCTAAACAAGTTGATAAGCCAAACTATCCCTTTCTCCCACAGTTTATCTTGACATACTTAATTACAAAGCTCCTAAATGTCTAGAGGCGTTCGCTTAGATTTACGCCGCTAATAAGGATGGTATTCATGTTCACCCTAACACATTAAATACCGTGGATTTGTGGAATACTACGCAGTGCTGAATCAGAAATCATGGTTATTTAGGCCAAGTTCCTTGTAGAATTAGGGAATATTAAGGACAATGGAAGTGTCGGATTTGTTAATCCTAGGTAGAGACTTCTAAGTGTGACTTACGTCTTTCATAATAATATAAAAGGTAATATACAAGGACCCATAACCACTTGGCGAACATGGGACACGATCAGTTACAGTAGGTACCCGGCAGAAAATATTGCATATAAAATTTTAGAAAGAGATAACGGTTTCATAGAGCATTGTCTCTGTCATTGAGACCGACCAAACGTCACATAGGTATGAGTAATAGTCGTCTCTAGGTATGAGTGATAGGGTAGGGGACGTCCCGCGCACCTATGCGGGGCTATCCCGGATCGGGTTGGCGCTGGGGCTGGGTGTGCGATTGCCATGTCGACCTGTCGCGTACTATACTTAGCTATATAATGATATTTTATTTCTCGTATATCCTTTACCTACTAAGTACATAGTTATCACCTCAATCGAGTTTAAAATATGCGAACTCACGAACTCTACACAGACAAGGGAGTTAGAAGAAAATTTTCACTTAAGCTCTATTATTATTACAAAATGGAAAAGTTTTCCCCAATTCCCAATCTGTTTCGACCTCAGAATAACTGAGTCCTTAAGTACCTGTATTTTGCCAAACCCTCTATAAAACGTTTGACAAATTGGAAACCTCCTCCAAATCCAAGTATTGTGGATAAAACGCCCTCCTAGTCTGCACTTGGCCAGGCGTGGTAGACGAGGACCAACCCCTTCACATTCTGAGAGGAGATCAGTTCTTAGTAGTGAGCCGTCGCAGTCACCGTAACAGTCGGATTCGGACAAGTGGTACTGGGTACCTCACACTACACTGATTTTATTTAGGCCTTATGGTGCTCACAAGTCACAATATTATAGCATGATAATTGAAGAGTAATTTGAGTGTTTTTATTTTCCTACGCGAAAATCATAAAAATTCTCTGCATGTCAGAAAAGCCATCTTGTTTTATATTTCGGCTAGTATGATCGAGTAATCTAGGATAGTGGAATCGTAAAAGCACCGTAAACTTGTGTTTTCCACACATAAATATTAAGTACTAGATGATGCCCGCGACTTCGTCCGCGTGGATTTAGGTTTTTCGAAATCCCGTGGGAACTCTTTGAAGTTCCGGGATAAAAGTAGCCTATGTGCTAATCCAGGATATTATCTATCTCCATTCCAAACAGCCAGATCCGTCCAGTAGTTTTTGCGTGAAGGAGTAACAAACATACACACACACACACACACATACACCAAATTTTCGCCTTTATGATAACAATACCTCATTACCTGACATGTAGGTATTGCAATAAACTTTTTCTATTAACTTAATAGGTAGATCATAAAAAGTACTTCTTTTTTGACTTCCTATAAATAAGTGGTAAGTCTCAAGTTCAATTTCTGTCTAGGTCAATCTAGGAATTTATATTTTTTGTTGAAAAGATTTTAAAAATTGATGTTACTTGAAGCTTTTAGTATGGGTATAACAAACTACCATAATCTCTTATAGGCTAGCACTTTCCTCGATGTTTAGTTTTCATTTTACCAATTTCATTCGTATTACAAAGCAAATAAAGTCGAATTTAAGTTGGCTGGACTTTAATATTTGTACCTACTCAAATTCAAAGGAGAAAGATCGATTGCCTTCACTTATTGGTAATTAAGAGCAAGGTTATTAAGGTAGGTAATAATAAGACTATATTCAATGTGAAAAAAATAATTTATTATTTGACTATTAATATAAAAAAATGATATTTTAAAATCACATTACAATAATAAATTAATAAATTATTTATAACGTTACACAATATCACTTTTATTATAAATATGTATTGATTACTTTTGTTACAGGAGTATTTTATAATATCTAGACGCACGATAGTGCGTCAAGCCAAGTTCCGGCCTTTAGTTTCGATTGATTTTTAACAACATTAGCAAATTCGTCGTGAATTCACCCATTAAATCACAATTTTTATGTTGCTACTATTAAATAGTATTATCTGCATCTTACATTTCTCAAATAAATTAAAGATAAAATATTATATTTATAAATAATTTCATTTTCTCAATCACAGATGAAAAATAGTAACCGACTATAATATTATACATACATACAATATCGCGCTTATGATTTATATTATTTTACGCGAAGTCCTCTTATAAAATAATCTCAATTTTTATTTCATTTTTACATAAGGGCAAAATTAATACCCAATCTATCAGCTGTAATCTATCAATAAGTTACTTAGCAACATTGTTATTTGCAAAGTTCTGTACTGGCCTTTATAAAAGTATTTGTAAATTGTAGCATTAAACCTATTTATTACATAATATTTGGCTAGTGGATGGAATATTATAAAAAATAATACTTTAAAATTCAATGTAATATAGTTAACAACCAATAGCATTTTTTTTTTATAATGATTGCCCTCAAATATAGTTTTACATTATTAAAAAATAGGTTGGAATTTGCACATAGATAATACCATACAACTTATATCCAATGGTACCCATAACAGTGTCCGATATAAAGTAATCAGAATAGATAGATTAGAATATTCAGTGTAATAGACACTATTATGGCTTGCGCAAACGACGGACTATTGTCCGCGGGGGACAAAAATGGGTCACTAAGAACTGCACGGCTTAATGCACACGATGGACTAATAGTCCGTACTAAAAGATGAGGGACTTTTGTCCTCCACAGACAATAGTCCCTCGTCTGTACAGGCCCTTATACTATACATGGTGTAATTAGAACGCTAGCGAAAACTTAGCGCTTTTTTATGCTACCTGAATACAATTCAATACCAATAACTATATGCCTTATACTTTTAGTTTTGGTGATTTAAAACCCACAATGTATTGCGTACAAAACTAGGGGTCAATACCCCGCCTACGACGTGGCATTGACTCTGCGGCACCTATCTACGCAAGGTTCTTGTCCTCTAGCGTCAGTCGAATGTTTTATTTGCGAACTTTAAAAATACAGGTTTTCTTTAATCGCGTTTTTCTTAGCAGTACTATAATGACCTGTCTTTTTTTTTGCTAGCATTCTAATATAACCCTGTAGAATAGATATGTGTTTACATTTTGGAGCGGCCTACGTTCTACATTACCTATAGCTGATACCGTATCTTCTCGTGACTTGCGGTGTGTGTGTGGTGGCGATGGCTAGCAGCAGTGGTACGTCGTTAACGTCGATGTTGAGGGACTGAGTCAACGTCGCGATGTCGCAAAAATCAGTGGACATCAACATGTCGGCTAACGTTTTGGATAGCACGCAGAATTCACGGAGCTTGCTCTCCAGGTACAAAAGACACTGTAAGGAACGAAGAATACTATGGTAAGTTTAAAGAAAATCAAATAACATGTGTGAATTGTGATAAGGCAAGGTTTGCGGTTGTTATAATATTTAAATAAGTAATTTTCGCTTATAGTAAAACCATATTTTTCCTTTGACAAAATAAACTGTTTTTTTTTCTTTTATTCACATCCTACTTTGACGTATGTACTAAACCGTATGAGGTTTAACTCCCAACAGCTGTTTTAATTACAACTAAGAGCGAGGTCAAAATTTTAACTGAATTGTTAAAAAATGAAAGATGTTGCTGGGTTGTTTCGCCTCGTTGCCCGGTGGACCTAGTCGGATGGAGTTCATCCTAATCTGACCTAATCAGAACTAGTGAGTAATAAGTAGAACTTTGTGTCATAGTTATTAAGCAATAAAGTAAATAAATAAATAAACTAGGGAGGATCACAAATAGAGATAGTAACAAGGTATAGGGGATAGTTACCTGCTGCGGCGGTATGCGGGCCCTGCGCATGGCGGTCAGAGCGTCCAACATCCCGCCCACCAGCGGCGACAGCCCGCCGCTACCGCAACCGCGACCGATCAGTCGCACCTCCCTATAGTAACAAGGACCCATTTTGAAGACAACTCTTACTCTTGAGTAGTTATACTCAATACAAACATATCTACACGAAACTGGTCAATGCTATGCTAGTTGTTGCAGCCAAGCACTAGTCTACAAAATTATAGTATACTTTAGTGATCACTTTTTCTTAAAGGGTAGTTTTTTTGTTTCAAAACTTTGTCAAGAAATCTTTTATTGATTTTAAAATACTTATGTAACAAGTCACCTATCACTTGAAAGAGTAAACCAAAGTATTTTTTCAATTCACGCTTTTCATGATAAGCTCTGATATTATTATTTTTTTTTTTCAAAATTTTAATGGGACGGGTACCCTGATTTTTCTTTTTAAAATTTTTAATATGGTTCTGTATAGTAAGCGGCAGAATAGTTTTTTTTCAAAAGGATTCCATAACTATGATAAAATTCAGCCTTATTCAGTTTGTTTTTAAATGGCTGTGACCAGCAGACAGATCAGCTGGACGAAAGTATAAAACATTTTTGCTTTTTACCGAAAGTATAAAAATTAAGGTTACTAACCACGCATTAGTGTCTCCAACAATAGCGACAGACTGCACGGTCGCGTCCGCACTCTTGTGCAGGTACGAAGATAAGTCCAAATCTCGTCTCAGCTCTGCTTCCCAGGTGCTGGGCTTTTCTAACGTTCCTGTGACAAATTAAACTTTCCTCAAACTAACGGCCAGTTACATGACAAGTAACGTTAGGTTTACCATTAAACATACACCGTCAATGAAAGAAAATTAATTTGCACAAGTCAGAGTTATGTAAATGAAATTTTACCTTAACCAAAGAATACTTAATAGTATCTTTGAGGTATAGAAGGATCACTCCGCAAAAACATTAAAATAAAATAGTAACTTTGGTTCGACGCAATAAAGTGCAATTCAGCTCGCGCAGTGCTGAAGATGTCGCGCGATTCTTTTCATAGGACATCTTCTAAGTGCAAATAAAAGAACCTAGGATTTACAATGTACATATTATGTGAAAGCAACCTGTCATTTTATTAACATTTTACCCCTAAACGGACACAAGTTGGCAAGGACATAGCTTGCATCCTGGGAATGGATAGGATACTTTTTATCCCGCAAAATCAAAGAGCTTCCACGTGATTTCTAACCTAAGTACGCGCGAATGAATTCACGGGCAGCATCCAATATTATATTACATGAATTATAAATACAATAATGTACAAGAGTGTAAAAATAATTAGAATTCAAGCGCCGTAAATAACTATACATTGGTCTTAAATCATGCTAAGTAAACTAAGTACATGCTCACCTTGTAAAACTAAATCAGGTACATAGTGGTTTGTGACGCCGCCGAGAAGCGTGACGTCATATCCGGAGCGCGCTTGCGTGCGCAACTGCGTACGCATTCGCGGCAACGGGAACTCTATCACTTGCTTCACTTCCAACTTATCGTTCTTATTCACCGCACTCGCTCCCTCTACCTTTATACTAAACGTACAAACATCCTTTGACACACAAGCACTTTTATCTTTACTAACATTCACTATAACTGTGTTCTCCTTCCGTTTCCTAACAAACGTTTTTGGTGACATTTCGCGTTGTTCTGGTTCCGTTACTATGGACTCTTTCGCGAATTGTGGTTCAGTCTGTCGCGGCATATCGTTCATATACTCCATTTCGGACGCGTTTGTAGGCGTTTGCAACATAGACTCCATTAACTGGCATTTGTAACAAGTCTCACATCTTTCCTCCTGTATCGGCGGAACGAAAGTGGGATCGAACTGGAAGTTGTCCAGCTTCAAATTCCCCGGCTTACCGATATAGTGCCTATCTAAAATTTCTAAGTTTTTACTCTTCATATAATTAGTGACTATCTGCGGATACTTATCGAACTCGAACTTAAAACCGGAATGTTTTATTGGCTTGGAATGTTGCAGTGTTTGGGCGCAGCACTTCGACGGACTATCAGTGCTTCTCGACGACTTTTCTTTCTCATCTACGGTTGTGGTGACTTCAACTTCCTCAGTGGTTTCCAAGTTGACCGGCTCGTTGTGGACCTTAGAAGATTTCTTTACGCACTTCCCTCCATTCGACTTGTTCTTTAATCCCACCAGTTTTTCATCATCGCCAAGCACGAACAAAACTTTATCACTTTCCTCCGACGTCGATAAATTAGAACCGGAATCTGAGGAATCCTTCAACGAAATCATCATCGTAGGTTGCCGCCTTAACGGTTTGAACTGTTCACCACTCGTACTATCTACCGCGAATTCTGAACTAGAGAGCTTTTGACTTAAATCCGCGAGCGTCGTGGACTTTTTCAGACCACCTTCACTCGCTACTAACGTACTGACACTACTGCCGCTGCTCCTATTGAACGAGGGCACTCTTAGACTATCTCTTAAACACTCTTTCACTTCTAAACGTTTTGCGGTCCTGCCCGACTCTGAGTTTTGTTTATTCACTTTCACAACTTTAACGTCACTGAGCACACAGTCTTGATACTTGAAATCGTTTTTCTTGACGTCACCACAGCGTATGAAGTACGTTAACACGGCGAGTAGTTTGTTTATGAAGTTTATGTTTTTTGTTCCTGTGATGATGGTTCTGGCGGACCGTGGCGGGAAGCCAACACTGCCGCATAGATCTGTGAGCTGTGCCCATAGAGCGTTGTATGGACGCCGCGATTCCGTCAGGTCTTGCATGCTTTGCTGATCTTCTACTGTGTCGTAGGGGCTGACTGTAGTGACCCAGCCGAGGTGATGTGTGAGGACGTACGTGAGGAGTGTGCTGATAAAACTGAAACAATACAGTTAAAAATGTACTTTTCATCCCTCAATACAAGATTAGATGTAATATCTATTAATACCATATATTAAAAGTGTTTGTATTTGTTATTTGGCATGTCCTTCAATTCGAAGCAAATTGACGGATCGACGGAAATATATGCATAGATATAGTTGAAAACCTGGTACAGTGACCTAAGCTTACTAACTTTTTATCCCGGAAAAATAAAGAGTTCTCACAGGATTTGATAAAAAATCTCAAATCCATACTGAAAAATTCGCCGGCATTCATTTCATAGAGCGAGACATATGACAACACCTTATTATATGATTATACGTTTCAGACCAGACGGACATTTCTGGCGAGCAATTTTATTGCTACTTTTTACATAAGTACCTGCCTAATAAAACATTTCTTACTCTACACACATTTATTTGCCTTTACCAGTTGTTAAATAATGACATTCAATATATTTTTTATGTAACTGAGAAATTATAAAACTGAACCAAATAAAACTAAAAGAACCTGTTTCATGACCACCAGATAAACTTTATCCAACGGATAAAGTCTTTTAGACAGATTCCCAGTACAAAAACTGTCATGACGTCAAAATTCCTTATATAAAGTTTATTGGAAGTTGCGAAACAGGCCCTAATGTCTCCAAATTATCATAGCTCTAAGAATAGATATCATTTGTACAAATGTACGTTGTACCTACACCCACATAGGTTACACAACTAATTCAAACTAATAGTACACGACCAACCGCGTCAATCCATTGAACGTCGTTTTTCGCCGGTCACGTGAAAAACGCGTAAAGACCACGTAAAAATAACTACCGAAATACATATACCAAAAATAAACTATTGCACTTGACTGATTTCATTCACACATGTCAGTAATTATCAGTACGTCCAAAGACAACTTTGTTTGTCATTTTAGAATGTAATAGAGACCAAGGGTTACTGCAGATTCGGCGGAATTTTTCAACTGTTGCCAATTAAATATAGTCCTTATCTAGTTCTAATAAAGTTCACAAGCGATAATTTACTCTGGAAAACGTCGACGTAAAATCTTCAGATGCCATTTTCAACTTTATTTAATATAGATAAGAGCGATATTTAATTTTCTGTGCAAAAAATTATCCGTCTAGTCTGCCGTGATCCTAAGACATATGCCGAAAGTGTTGGATATGAGCCAAGTAAGTGTCAGAAAAATATCTAATGTCTTAGAAGCGGATTAATGGTTGTCTTAAAACGATTAATAAGAGGGCGATGTCTTCGGAATTTTCAGTCTTTCTTTAATTTTCTTAACTGTTCTATTATTTTGTAGCAAATAGGTAAATTGTACATTCTTGAAACGACAACACATTTTCGAATCAGTCATTTAAAATTTTAAGGCAGCCAAAAATTAGGATAATTTTTTTGATATAGTTTGTTTTACTATGGAGATTTATCTGGGATTTACATCTTATGGAAAAAATCTAGTTTGTGCAAAAACTATCAACTTTTTGGCAAAATATAGAAGTCCAATCGTAATGTTATCCTCTTTGCGATGTTTCAAAAAAAGATTGCTAGTGCCACCTTTATAGAAAAAGAGCTTGGACCTGTTACATTTATTTAATTAACAGTTGGCACCAGTACCGCATTTTCTCATTCTATCCATCCTAATATTATTAATGTGAAAGTATTAAGAAGTCTGTATGTCTGCTAGCTTTTTGTGGCCAATCTGATAAACCGATTTTGACAAAACTCGGTACAGAGGTAGCTCACATCTGGAGGAAGGATATAGGCTACTTTTAATTTTAGATCTGTCAGTTTAGAGTTTTGAATAGAATCGAATTAGCACCACTTTATATGTATTTTAGAGTGCGAAAAAATTATTTGTACAATAATATGCGCAGTCTTTGCCTTAAAATCATGTGATTCCGTTTAATGCCGGGACTTGAGAACTGGTACTAAAATAAATACGTCATTCGATTAACGGCACATGTTATAAACGAAACGAAATATTTTTATCACCTGCCCACATCACGTGCATTGTGTTATTGGGGGTATCGAGTTAACGCGTTTCTTATAAATTGTTTTTGACGAAATATAATTGATACAATAGGTATGTTAAATGTTTTCCTGATCGAATTTGAGACGTGGCCTAATTAGTGATAAAGTGTCTGCGCTAACTCAGGTGCACTTTGTTACCTCACTTTCGTTGTATGATAGGACGGCAATCTGACACGACTGGAGAGTGATCAGTCGCAGAACTTAGTCCAATTCAGCAAAACTTAACTACTTGATAATGATGATACGAGGGGCGTGTGGCCTAGTTGTGACAACGCATATCAATCGATTGTGATTGTTAAGCAACGTTGACCCAAGTCGGTAACTGGATGGGTGACCGACTTCAGAGGTCCGACTTTAGCCTTTTCGTTTCCTGCGTGCCTCACAGAGCACGTTAAGCCGTCGGTCCCGGTTATTATCAGTAACATCTGATAATACCTGTAAATTATCCTAAGAGTCGTTTCGTTCTCTTAGTTGAGTTGTATGCGGAAAGATCTGGGAACCCACTTAAGAACCCAAGAGAACTTCTACCATTATAGGATTAATGGAAAGGGGTCACGACCCTCAGTAATGAGGAATACGACTAGAGATAGAGAGTAATGATACTCACAAATTAGTGTTTTTGGTGTCCCCGACAGTTAACACAAGGCTGAGGTCACTGAGCAAGGTGCTCGCAATCTTATTGGTATGGTCTGGTTCGCTGGTGACCAGGTCCAACCACATCGAATGTAGCCGCGGCCCGAACATCAGGTCTGACAACCTGAAATTGGAGAAACCAGATAAAGTTTTCTCTAGCAGAAAAACCTTGAAGAGAAAATCCCTAAATTCAAGCGGACGAATGCGCGGGCATCATTTAGTACAATATAAACTTTCAAATTATATTTTTATCTCCAGTTCATAAGTTTCTGTTGATTTATTCTCGGCAAAAATAACAGTTACAAGCATACGAATACATTCAAAAGAGGTTGTAAACGTCTAGTTTTGATTTGCAAGATTTACGAGTATCAACATAAAAGTTTTTAGATTCTGTCTATCAAGTAATTTGACAACTACCTTGGCTTTGCGCCAGATCATCAAAAGATTAAAAAAAACTCAAGAAAACTAATGTTAAATCCATTTAAATTTATGTTGAAATATTTAATCTACTTATCTGAATTGAATATAAAGTCCTGAACAGACACAAATATGCCAATTGTTGGTTTTCTAAGATAGTGACTCACTGATAAGTTTCCTCCAAAAAAAAAATGGATCTTTTTTTAAATTGTTTGACCACCCTTCCCAATGGACTTTCATGAAGTGAGAATGAATCTTTGTTTATCTTGTAACTTACCATCTCGCCGCGTCCTCTGTAGCCCTATGCAGTGTAGACACAAAGGCATTGCCTACCCCCGCGGCGAGCGCGGCGAGTCGCAAGCGACACACCAGCGCTTGCAGCTGCGGTGAGTGCTCCATGCAGCGACGCACTAGATCCCTAGGACAAAGTGAAGAATCATCAGCATCATCTTCTTCATCATCTCAATTCATCACCGGCCGCCGATAGTCTATATCCTATCGCTAACTATAGGCCTCATAAGAAAGCTCAGAGTCACTCAGCGGGCGATGGAGAGAGCTATACTTGGAGTTTATCTATGTGATCAAATCAGAAAAGAGGAGATCTGTAGGAGAACCAGAGTAACTGACATAGCTCAACTGTTTGTGAAGCTGAAGTGGCAATGGGAGCGCATAGTTCGAAAAACCGATAGACATTGGGGTCCCAAATTGCTAGAATGGCGACCTCACACCGGAAAGCGCCAGGTGGACAGACGATATTAAATCAGTCGCTAGGAGCCGTTGGATTTAAGCGGCACAAGACCGTGACGTGCGGAGGTCCCTAAAAGACACCTATGTCCAACTGTGGACGTCTATTGGGTGATAATGATGATGATCATATACCTACTTAAGAATAGTAAAGTCATATAACTGACAAGAAACAATAAAATTTCTCAACTCGTTAAGTCACTAGACAGAAATCTATTTATAAGTCAATAATAATAACCGTTTTAGTGCTAATAAAGACATGTATGATATCATTCTTATGTGCAGCAATGACTTGGCATAACAATCTAAAAAAATACGGATTGTATAGGAAGGTATCAGGTTTCGAATTACTTTTGAAATTGACTATTTAGGTACCAACGCGAAAAGTTTATTTAAATATCGTCAATAAACATAAGTAATTTATGCCATAGTATAATGTACGAGTATGAACGTGTACGTAGGACGTACAGCCATAGGTAGGTATATATGATAATTTCGTCAGTAAATATTTTGTGTCCAAGATACCTCGATTTTTTTTATAACTTTTAAGGGTTTAAGGAGGAGAATTCCAGGGGTTTTAATATCATAAAAACATATTGAAATAAACTTGACTTTAGTTATTTCTTATGAACCTACCTGTAAATTAAAAAAATTGCTGGGATACATACACATTATTAAGAATAACTCAAGTAACATCTACACTCACATGTCAGCAGATTCAGCTACACTGATGAGCAAAGCGAGCCCGAGCTTGCCTCTCCTGGTTGTGAGCGAGGAGCTCGTCAGACTGTCCGTCGTACCGCTGGTAGAGTTGTTGCTGTAGAACTGTGAACAAAACATTTACGTATTCACCTCTTCTGTGACTTCTGTGCTCGGGGAATTTCAATAGCCGTATCTTTTTAGGCTGCATATAAAAGACAAGTCCTAACTCACGGACTACCTTTGAGATCTATAGGGCGTACTTTGACTTTGCTCAGACTTAAGATTCAGTTAAAAGAGGACAGGTTTATGCCAGCTATATAACACCGTCTCGTTTTAACACTGTCTTAAGTCGGAGCAAAGTGCGCTCTTTAGATCTCAGCCTAACTCATTAAACGCGGTATTGATTTATTTTCTTCCTATCAGATAAAATCAGCATCAGCAAAAATTTATTTTATTTCGCAATTAGTTACTTTATGATTACGGCAGTTAAGTTGTTTGTCATTAAGTATTTACCTTGTTCAAGTAAATAAATTTCTAACCTCGAGATATGTCTAATTGCAATTTGCTATGCAAATTATCATCGCTAATTATTGCAATTATCACTATTTCTAGGACGCAGGTCACATGTCGGAAAAGTTGAAAACAGAAACAACGGATACGCCTTTAACCTTGTTTAAAAGTGACAAAGTTTTAATTGATACTCGGAGCACGTCGCAATAAACTAACAAATAAATTCTAAAGTTCTCTTTACAAACCCCATTCCCAAAACTATCTAATATTTTAAAGTAAAATGCAAGAAAAGAACGAATCAGAAAAAACAAACTCTTCGCATGCGAAACCGATTCGCTCCTGACCGGCTTTTTACCACTTTGAACAAAACGGCAATTATACTAATAGAGGAACTAGGAAGAAACGTAACTAGCCTGTCATTGCCAAAGTCTGTATAGCTTGCCAGTTAAGTCAACGAGTTGGGAAGTGGCAATGGGCGGGTCACATAGCTCATGACCCAAGGACTAGAAATACGCAGTTTTGGTTGACCCCCTATTAGATCTGGACAGATGACATTAAACGAATCGCGAGAAGCCGCTGCATACAAGCTGAGCAAGACCTATAGAGAAAGGAAATCCATACAAAATTAATAAGTTCAGCACTGGACATCTAAAGGATCTATTAAACTATAAGTTTTGCGTCAGTCAATTCCGTTAGTCATGAGCTATCCAAATAATCCAAATATTTGCTGTGCAAACATAAGTCATCACATTAGACGTTGGTATATCCATCATTCAAATCAGTGAGTGTGGCGAAATGAGTTGACGTATAAAGCAAAATGACTAGGAACCAATTTTTTGGTGTAAGGCCGCATATACACCTGTAAGTTACTCGCGTAATCAACTTACACGACTAACTTACGACACTAATGTAAACACTTATAAGTACATTTACCGTAGTAAATTTGTTGTTAATTAATTACGTAAGCTACTTACGTGAGTAAAACTTATACAGGTATAATCGCGTCCTAACGGCTTTACAATATTACTACAATAATATTCCGTCTAATATAATAAAGCTATCAAGCTTTATTAGTAAGCTTATTTGAATAGAGTGCGACTGATTACAATTTACAACGACGACCGTGACATAATAATGATTGTAATTATGTACGCTGCACCGATAAACGATCACATGACTCTGCCGGCCACTCATGTGATATAACGCGTCGGAGACAGATAAGGGTGTGTAAACAAACCAGTTTACAGCAAAGGGCTGATTACTCATTACCAACTTTTACCCAAAACGCCCGAGCAACAGTTAGGCCTGACAATTGGCCTTTATTCACAAATACAAAATCGCTCAGTAAGCTATGGAGAGGGCTAGAATATCCTTTAGAAATAAGATCGAAATGAATCAATCCAAGGGCACTGTCTTAGCCTAACCCATATTATGTTATGTTAGCAATGGGCAGACCAAACTTTGCAAACAGCATGATGGAACGACGACAACTAAGGTGGTGAAGGCCCGGGCGTGAAAGGAAGATGAGAAAGACTCAAGATCGGGTTTGATAGCTCATTAGCTCATAAAAAAATACCTAATTACATACCAATTCATATAAAATACACTAACATTCTAAACAGATATTTAGATTTTGATATTAGAAATATACTAACGTGATTTTTACTCTGAGATTATAATGTTACGAATTACGATTCTCGAAAATGGTCAACGTTGTCGAGATTTTCAAGCTCGTTCTAAGGGTTTCTTACCTGTGAATCCGAGCTGGACATGGTAGCAGAGGTGGGTACTTGCAAGGAGCTGCTGGAAGTGAAGTCGAACCTCGTGGCCATGCTGTGGAAGGTCCGACGCCGCCAACTGCCGCCGCTTGAGCAGCTGAGCTGGCTCGGCGCTGAGGAAGTCAGACGCCTATTAATGTTATATTGCACTTCATCATTGCCAACCGATAGACGTCCACTGTTGGACATATTGCTCTTAAGTTCGCGTAAATATGTAGACTGATATAACAAGGTTTAACCAGGACGCTAGCAAACATTTAAGGTCATTATTAACTACCTAAACACAATCCAATGCCAATAACCATTTGTCTTATTTTGTAGTTTAAGTGATTTAGTATTTTTCAAACCCGCAGTGTATCGCGTTCAAAACTCGGGTCAATGCCCCACTTACGACACGGCATTGACTCCGAGTGGCTTATTTACGTAACATTCGTTGACCACTAGCGCCAGTCGGCAGTCATATATAGTATGTTTTATATGCAATATATTGTGAACTTTTCAAATGACAAGATTTTTTAATTTTTTTCGCTACATTAATAAAATTATATTGTAGAATGTTTCACAATCCTTTTACGAAAGGTTATTGATTTTCCAATTTTCACACTTACAGCCGTTTGCTGCATTAATTTAACCAGATGTTTGTCCCTTTCTAATTCATAACAATGTGATATTGTCGCTCGCACACTCTAGCGTCTTAGCTGAGGTTGATGGCTCTGTGTGTACGAAAATCTACTTCAAAGTAAGGTAGCAAGTGTTATATATAATGAAAAAGCTTTTCACGTGATTTCTCAAAATCAAATGTATTCAATATCAATAGGTACTTACTATAAACGCAGTAATCATCAGGTGAGTTGTGTTCCCAAGTGTCGAACATTGAGAAATAGTCGCACGTGGAGCCAACACTGCTGTACGATGATTGTTCCCCGCAAAACCCTGCAAAACGATACTTCCTAAAACAATTGCACCAAAAAAGAGCAAGTATAGAATTACGAGATGATGCATGCAGAGTCATGTACAAAATTTTTTCGGGCGTTTCTCGGCGTGAGAGTGACTCCACT
This sequence comes from Maniola jurtina, assembly GCF_905333055.1. Classification (NCBI taxonomy): domain Eukaryota; kingdom Metazoa; phylum Arthropoda; class Insecta; order Lepidoptera; family Nymphalidae; genus Maniola; species Maniola jurtina. The sequence continues at coordinate 3,775,409 of NC_060035.1, read as the reverse complement.
GAGGGCCTTGTAGTGCATGGCAAGGTGGAGGGTACCAGAGGGCGAGGATGGTCGCCCTCTGGAACAAATCGAGTCTGTTGTGGGTGATTCCTAGCCGAGTGTACGAGGCTATCGGCCAGCAGGGAGAAGTGGCGAATACTCGTGAGGCGCATAAAATCTGCCCCAAAAACGTCATTTCGTGACGACCACGACCACTCTGGTAAGAATGTTACGACGAAGAAGTCTGCGACTTCATCCGCATGGATTTGGGCTTTTTAAAAATCCCGTGGGAACTCTTTGATTTTCCGGGTTAAAAAGTAGCACGTCTCAGGATGCAAGCTATCTCGTTTAAGCGACAAGCGACATCATTCACGTGGATTTAGATTTTTTAATCCCGTGGGAACTCTTTGATTTTCCGGGACAAAACTAACCTAAATCCGGTCCCGGGGTGCAAGCCATCTATGTTAACAATAAAATGATACTTAGTATGAATTGTATTAGCGAATATGTATGAGACTATGAGTCAACTTTCGTATGCGTCACGTGAGCGAACGGTCTAACGCTCGGACAAATCAACAGAGTCAAGGTAACAGTAAATTCTAATCTTCTCGCCGTAAAACGATCGTAACTTTATGCAACTCGTAATACGGGAAGAATCTAATGTCTTAATTAGGTTTCTATAGTAAAATTTCCAGATATACCCGAATTTTCTTTTATTCCTAGTGTAGTAATAGCCAGTTTACCAATAGTAGTTTTATCAAGAGAACTGACAGGTCTAAAATTAATGCTAAAATTAGGTATGAAAAAGGTTCCACATGGGAAACATTGGCGTCGATTCTGTTTTCTTTCTCTAAATCAAATTTAAAGTATCTCTATCTCTTTCTTTTTAATATTGCTAAAAAAGGACGGAAAATGAATTTTAGATTTTTAAAGACTAAATTTTAGTGCACTCTACAAAAACAATAGGCTTACGACTGGAACCTAAAGTCACAAGGTTTGACAGTTCTAAATTAAATTAGGTTTGTCTATCTAATATTTTTACATGGATAAGAAAAAGATGTGAATACACTAAAATTTAGTTGCGCTCATAACAACCATACCATTGTGTGTGTACCATTGTACCAGAACCAACGTGTGCGTGATTTGTTATTCTCCTTACAGTAATTAGCGTATGTATTCTTCTCCTTACAGTAATTTATTTTAAGAAAACTTACCAGAGTCTCCTCTATCCATCGAGAAGCTCAACGACACTCCCTCCTCATTCAACTGAGGCACGCTCAAAGGTTTGGAACCGCTATTCAAGTCGCCGTTGCTCTTGGCTTCAGTGATCTTTCTATCGCCTGGACTGATCTGCCGCGATCGAGGCACGCTGAACAGTTTTGTGCACATTAACCTAAACAAAATGTAAGATCAATTTCTCCATACTAAAAGCAGGTTCTTGCGCCGAACGCTAAGGTAAATAAATAAATAATAAATACTGTACTGCAATTGGTACACAAAGAGAGAACTCATGCCCACCATCATGCGAAGGAAGCTTTAACTTAAACAAAATGTAAGATCAACTTCTCCATACTACGAGTAAAAGCAGGTTTTTGCGTCGAACGCTAATGTACTGGAATTGGAACAAAAAGAGAGAGAACTCATGGCCGCCATCATGCGAAGGAAGCTCGCTTTCTTTGGACATTTACAGAGAGGAGCCCAATTCTTATCCCCAAGGTTAGTGCTGGAAGGTAGAATTGAAGGCAAAAAGGCTCCTTGCCTATTGAATTTTTATCCATGGATATTAATTAATCTTTGTAGCGAGGCATTTTGGGTGGAAACCTAAATGACACAAAAACATTATAACGAACCAATGGACGCGACGATGAAATGCACCTTTTGGCTGGGTAGCGCGCACAGAACACCTCCTAGGATATGTTCTGTGGTAGCGCGTCTCATTGGCCATATTATGGGTGAGCGAGACAGAAAATTTGGTATACATTGCGTAAAAAGCTTTGTCTGACGGGTTTCCCACGACATCTTAGTCACAGCTTTTTCAAAGATCTCTAATTTTAGCCAGGCATTACATTATGGGTTCGAAAATTGGACTGTCTATCTTAGTACAAATGTACCAATGAAAATGTACGCAAAAATCTGCATCATTGTTTTCTTATGTGTTAATGTTACTTACTGTTAATTAATGTATTTAAATACGCTCATATGCTTATCTAAGACAAGAGTTTAATTATTGCGATCAAGTAAAATCTAGTACGAGTCGCTTCCGTGCGGAAACATTGTTGTACGTTAAGCTATTCAATGTTAAATTGTAAATTGTTTTGTTTACATATTATATGAAACATGTATCAAACCATGGATAAATTGAATTCTACACCTACCAATTCTTACTCGTTTCGTTGTCTGTCCTCTGTTCGCCTAGTGAGAGCTCATCCAATGCTGCGCTTTCCGGTGCCATTCTAGTACTTTGAGAGTAGGGACCGCAACGTCCATCAATTTTTTCCAATTATGTGCCTACCCATTACCACTTCAACTTCGCAACCCGTTTAGCTGTATCAGTCACTCTGGTTCTCCTACGGATCTCCTCATTTCTGATTTGAGCACGTAGAGAAACTCCAAGCATAGCTCTCTCCATCGCCCGCGAGTGACTTCAAGCTTTCTTATTATGAGACCCATATTATAGTTAACGACCATGTCTCAGATCCATAATATGGCGTATGTACCTACAGTTGGTTTCAAATAAATAAACCTGTTCAGTATTTAGTTACCTTTTCGGGTCGTTCATAATGTGGATCTTCAATGAAACGCTCTTGCAGTTCATGGCGACAGCACCGAATATCATCTCACCGAGCACGCTTGCATCGCCCGCTTCACCTTTATACTGCGCGGAAAAAATTATAATAGGTACTTAATTAAATTATTTAAATGCATCATCATCAACCCATTGCTGGTTCCCTACTGAACGCGGGTCTCCTCTCAGAATGAGAAGGCTTTAGACCATAGTCTACTACCAGTGGCGTGCACTGGGTTGAAAGGCAGGGTAAGTATTAAGGTAGTTATGAACTTATGTTGTGGCAGGTCATAATGGAAAATAAGTGTTGATTTATTACAACTAGGGTAGGCAGTACTTCTATACCTCTATGAGCTGCACGCCACTGTCTACTACGATGGCCAAGTGCGGATTGGCAGAATTTACATAGCTACCTAGCATATATAACATATTATGGAGAACACTCAGGCATGCAATATTTCTAACGATTTTTTCTTCACTGTAAAAGCAAGTGATATTTAACTGCTGAAATGCACATAACTCCGAAAACTTAGGTTGAGATTTATAGAGCGCACTTTGACTTAGCTTAGACTTAAGACACTGTTAAAACGAGACAGCGTTATATCGCTGGCATAAATCTGTCTCATTTTAACTGAATCAGATCTCAGCCTTAGAAGTGGAACCTATTAGGGGCGAATAGGTGGCCTATCACGGCTACAAAGAACCAAGCATTACTTTTAGACATAAGTATAAATATATTATTTTTATATATCTATTTTACTATAGAAATTATGTAGTAATCGAATTAGCACCGACTGCTAGTGTAGTAATAGAAAGTGTCAACAGGGGAAGCGTATTTTTGTGGTCGGCATGCTATAAATACTCGGAATGTTATTTCTAGGGTGCTAATTGTTAACTATGACGTGAGACATGATAAAAGGTGTTAAATAAATTAAATAGCAACCATATTTGTCATAGAGATTTGGACTTGCCTTCGGTCTTTTTAGGGTTCCGTACCTCAAAAGGAAAAAGGAACCCTTGTAAGATTACTTCGTTGTCTGTCTGTCTGTCCGTCTGTCATATCTGTCAAGAAAACTTATAGGGTACTTCCCGTTTACCTACAATTATGAAAAGTGTGGATAAAGTACCTTTCTAACGTGAAAGAATTTTAAAATTGGTTCAGTAGTTTCAGAGTTTATCGATTACAAACAAATGGTTCCCCTTTATTTTTAGTAGGTATTAGATAAGGAGTGATTGTAATTTTTGCTATCTGAAAAGAGTAACTACAAGTGCCGAGTTCCTTTCCGGCGATGGTAATCTTTAGCCTGTATTGTATAGATTTATATGATACGACGCTTATGTGATAGGTACTTAAAGAGGATTAAGTACACCACACAAGAAATAAGTTATTTGATTTGACTCGATACTCTATAGTGTAGGTACCTACGTAGATACTATGTGTCAGGTACAGGGCACATACTTACTCCTACGCTACTTTAAATTATTTTATCCAACTACTAGCGACCCGCCCCGGCTTCGCACGGGTGGACATTTATTTTTTCTATTTTCCGGGATAAAATATAGCCTATACGGATTCGGAAGAATCCCTCTAAGTAATGGTAAAAGAAATTTTGAAATCGGTCCAGTAGTTTTTGAGCCTATTCAATACAAACATACAAAAATACAAAGGTTTCCTCTTTATAATATTAGTATAGAAAAGATCGCTGTTCGAGTCGCTTCTCAACTTTTCGTGTCACGTGATTCGTGAGTAGTGTGATCTTAATGATTTAGGAACCGGTCCATATCAAATAACACACACCTTTAACAGTCGTTCTAAAGATAGATTTAAAAGCCCGTTTTAATGACATCACGAGACTTTAGGACTACGCAAGTGACCTTTGTATCTGAACTGAGTATGGGGTCTACCGTCAATGTTCTAATGATTTGACTTTATTTTTTGCTTTACTTATAGAGTATAGTTGCTTTGTTCAAAATCTAATGGTAGCTTCTAAACCGGTATGCTATACCGATACGTAGAGACTACCCGGTAGTATCATAGAGTATTATCATATCGATATTAGCCGTCAAGCACAAGCATTTTTTTTAAATTAGATATCTAGGCTATGCATCTTGTGCTACGTACTCGTATTTCTAAGTAGGTAGGTACTACATATTTTGTCAGTATTCACTGAAACTCACTTTCTATTACCGCAACGATCCGAAAGTCTCATGAGTCATGATAGGATATCCATTTATTTTTATTAGTATCCGCTGTTTTCATTATATTATTATAAACTAGCTGATGCCCGCAGCTTCGCCCGCGTGGATTGGTCAGATCCCCTGCAGCATCAGGATTGAGGAGTTGGAATCCAAAGTTTTTATGAAACAATGTCGCAAAGTTCCTCTATCGATTAAAAAAGAAATGACGCAAATCGGTTCAGAAATCTCGGAGATTTCGGTGTACATAGGTAGAAAAAATCAACTCCCTTCTTGAAAGTCGGTTAAAAAAGTAGCCTATGTTACACCCTGGTCAATCCTCTACTTGTATTTCACAATCCCGTTAAAATCGGTTCAGCCGTTCCGAAGATTAGCCTTTTCAAACAGACAGACAGACAGACAGACAGACAGACAAAAATTTTAAAAACGTGTGATTCAGTTATGGTATCGTTCAAATAACCATATGACCTTAATATGTGGTAGTTATTTCGAAATTACAGACAGACACCCCAATTTTATTTATTAGTATAGATATAGGTAACACTTCGTTCGATTGGAGTGTCCCTCCGATTTTGAATTGTGATTAATTAGTCTTTCAACCTTACCAACCATCGCTGTGGTAGACTGATATGCCTTATAGCAAACGCACACCTCTTTATACGATAAATTATTGACGTATTTAGGAAATCTTTGTTACCCGATTACCCTTGATTATCTGACATCTCCGGGAAATAAATTGATACTCGCACGAGAAAACTAAAATAAATGATGTTAATTAGATCTATTCTAAAATTACAGTCCCACGATGTACAGATCGTTAGAGCCACTTGCCGCCTCGATTGTAATCAAAAAGGCTAACGTATAAAGTGGTCTAAATATAGCATCCCAGTGCGAATAAACTGTGAATAGGAATCCTCGTGATGGCTCAATTGTTGCGTTATTTATAAATTGTTACAGTTACGTTTGATAACGTACCTACCTAGTACCTATGTACCTATTATACTTACCTTTATCGATATGAAAATTATACCTACATCAAATAAAAGAATGAAGCGGTGTTAGCCTAGTGGTTGAAGCGTTCGGCTTCTTATTATTATTAATATTATTATAAATATTATTGTAAATTGAACAATTGAAAAGAGCAACCGCCGAGTTTCTTGCTGGTTCTTCTCGGCAGGAACGGCATTCCGAACCAGTGGTAAATTATTTGACGATTCAAAAGCACTTGTCAAAGTTTATTTAAATAAAAATCTATTCTATTCTATTCGGGGGGGTCTGGCGTTCGATCCACGCTTGCGTATCCAACTTTTCGGAGCTATGTTCATTTTAAGCAAATAATATCACTTACGTTAACGGTGAACTGAGAGTTCTCAATAATGTTCTCAAAGGTGTGTATAATCTGCTAATCCGCACTTGGCCAGCATAGTGTACTATGGTCTCTCATTCTGGCAGGATATCCGTGCTCAGTAGTGAGCCGCGGCGACAGGTTGATGATGATGTTAACGATGTAGTATAATTAATTTTTCTTTTCGAGGACTATTTAGCCCTTGACTGCGATCTCACGGTGGTAAATGCCGATACAATTTAAAGTGATAATGGGGTAACCTGGAAGAGGTATGCCATGTAACAGTTACTTAGCGGCACACAGTTCCATGTTCACAAGTATGATGTGACTCACGACCCAAGCACCCCAGACTGATCGGGGCCCGATATGCTTAATGTATTTTTCATCCAACCAGTGGTTAGTAATGGCCTAAGGGTGGTGTATAGAGAGTGGTCCTTGAGAAATCCTTTAGTGAAATCTCAAATAACATTTTCATTACATAAAAGCCCAAAAAAGTTATGAGTAATTTCACCCTCGCTTGCGTGAAATTCAATTAAATTACGAGCATTGGTATTAAGCTGAAATAATAAAATAAAAAAAAGTTTCTACTTACAATATACGTAAATCCTTCTGTAACCTCCACAATGCAGGGGACCTTGCCCTTGTCTCCGAAGTCTGGCTTATCATTTTTGGATGCAGGCACTCTTTCAATAGTTGATGAATCAAACAAAACTTTTCTTCCTCTTCTATCACACTCTTTGTACAGAAGCAATCGTACTTGCTCTAAAGCTATCTCAGAAGACCTGATGACAAAAAAAAGCTTTATTAAATAACTGTGATTGGCATCAAAATTTCACATTACCTAATTATTTTTAAGTTCAGATGTCAAAAGTATAGTTCGCCTTTAAATTAACAACTAAAATTGCACTTTTGACATGACAGTTGAGATTGACACATATGTACATATAAAATGACGAATGAGATCTAAAACTGTATTCATTATATTCAAAGTCAAAGACAAAGTCAAAATCATTTATTCAAAGTAGGTACAATTGTACTCCTTTTGATGGTCGAATATTGAAATCCCTTTCATAATACTTTCTGCCTAAAGCACTAGATTTAGACCTGCCAATTATATTTAGTTTGGAGATTGCTTGTGTAGACTGTATTAGAAACAGTTTCAGCAACATTGTTGCTCATCAAGCAACATAATCTCAAGCCAGAAACTAAACAAGTGGCCAACATTGGTGGTCTAGATTTATTTCAGCTTTAAGCTTTCTTCCATGCCTTGAAGTTCAGGCACAGAAGTTCAGGTTCAGGTTAAGTATCACATGTTAATGATACTTAACACCTGGGAACAATCACAGGTGTTGAGTATCATTAACATGTGATATAATTCTTGTTTGTATTCATCTCATTGTGAACAGCCTATCACTAGCCCACTCTAGCACAGGTCTCTTATCAGAATGAGAAAGACTTAGGGTTTATAACCATTTTGGGAAATTATTACAATTGCTTATTCTGTTTCAAAAAATGTTACAATATATTGTCTTGTTTAACTATGTGGAATCGCAAATATAAAAACTATGAATTATCAAATAGATATATGGTGTACAATATGATAATAATTTTAAATACTTAAGTAAGTATTCAAAAGTGCCACTTTATTAAAATAAGAATCAGGAAGACAGCAGATAACAGAGTAGTTTATGGCTATAAATTTTGGCTGCAATCTAATCAAAACTGTTAATCATTATTGATTATGATTTGAATATAATGTAGTTTTGCTCATTTAAGCTTACTCACAATCGCTATTCCAAAGCAATGGTCACATTATATAATGGGCATTATATTATAATCTATAAATTCAATGTGCAATTTATAGATTATAATATAATACCCATTACACAAAAACTTTCTCTTCACATTGTTACAGTCACATGTTTTTCACACTTACAGTCTTGTAACTGTAGACTGTAACTGAAAGTGCTAACTTTTGAAATTTCCTATATGGATTGAAATTAACTGAACCACATAACCACATAATTTATTTATTTCCCAATATACTTAACAAAATTACTGCTATCTTTAGGATAAGGCTCATGTTAATTGATTAATAACTGTCCCACTTGTTTTCTTTATTAGGTATCATAGTATTGGACTGCTTTTAACCACATTAAACTGACCACCACCTCAATCAGAGACACATTCTAAAAGTAACTAAGTTATTTGAGTTCTCAATTTAAATGTTAAAAATTAACTAATAAGATTATATCAGCTGTTCATTTACCTATATTTCATTTTATTTCATAGTTGGTTGAATATTGCACAGCTGTTCACAGAGAATGTAAATCAGGACAGTTCAAGAATGAAACGTTAAGGCCACATGCACATTGCACACACAGTACCAGAAATGCAACAACAAAAGAGGTTTCACTTAAATGCACTTAGACGGCCGATAGACGCGAGACAAACGGCCGAGTGGGTTGGAATGTGCGAGTGTACCAGCTCGCATGTAAATAACAAGTAAACATTGATTGAAGTGGTCGCCCCTCTTCCTGAGTGACGTGATCGGCAGTCGCCCACGCCTCTCCCCGCGCCCGCCCGCTTATCACATGCTCCGAGCCTTCCCCGCAGAAGCTAGTCGGTGACGGTAATGCCGCCCTGCCAGCATCGTGTGCGTCACCAAATCCTAACTTCGCCACTAAATGGTCCGCCCTACGAACTGCCGAAATCTGCGTGCGTCAATTCCATGTAATTCTACTCACACGGAAATAGAAAATAATGAACAATATATGCACTCATTGTGACGTACCTGACCCTGTTTCGTGAGCCCCAATAATCATTATTAAGTTTTCTCTTAGTTGAAAGGATTTTTTTTAACAATGCCATTATGTCACACGCAACATTTCACCTCAAGCTCAGGCTCTCGGTCGGCTGACATCATAGTGTATTATCAAAACAACAAACTTATCTGAAATTATGATTTTTGGAAAGCATTTTGGGAAACACTTCGAAATTTTTGATTGTAAATATCGTAAATTTAATTTGACAGATCACGTGCCAAAGTCATATGATTTCCCATAGACAACGATTTACTTTTACAGTTACACAAAGGTCAAGGTCGTACAAGAACCTCACGTAATCTGTGCTTTAAAATTTATTAATAAAAGTTAAAAAAGTAATGATTTTTACTACTAGCCTCACATTCAGTGGATTTGATTTTAAATGCATTTTAAAATAATTATTATTCATTTAATCAATAATATAAGTAGGTACCTATTGACCATAGACAATTGACACGAATTCATAACGATCCTTTACACGCGCGAAAAGCATCATGCATAATCATGGCCATGCAGGATAGTTGACATCCTACCATCCTACTACATGGGTAGGTACTGCTTCGTTTTTTTAAGTACTTATTATACTTATAATAATTTTAACTGTCAATAAAAAATAACGTCAAACAAGTATTTTCATTCCAATTCTCACATGAAACGGAACGTAGCTGTCAATTAAAAGTCAAAACAAAAGGTGAAAACCAGAAAACCTGTGAAAACTGGAAAATAATGCTCGTTTTCCAAATAAATACTGTGAATAAATTAAATTGAATCTAACAATAAAGATGTAATAGAGATTTAAAAACAGACGTGGTAAAGAAGCTTGTTATAATGTCAACTATAAAAGATATTCGTGAGAAAATTGACAAATTCAGGTCTAAAGTGATCTCAGCCCTATCAGAAATTTCTGAGCTAGACATAACTTGTAAGACTGTGATAGAGCAACATTTGAAGGACACTAAGCTAATCAATTCAACATCTACGGTGAAAATCCAGGCGATCATTGATTATATGTATGAACAAGTTAACATTGGTAATTGGAAAGAAGTGAGGTTATTTTTGAGAAAAACAATTACAATTACGACCTATTTACGTCTTTTGGCTCATATGAAGAGCATTGGTAACCTTTCCGATGATACTATTAAAGAGGCTCTTAGAATAATTGATTTTGGGATACTGTTTGGCTGTCCTATTGATGCTGAACCAAAACTGCTACAAGTATGTGCTACAAGTCTACATTCAGCGCTAACAATAGACTGTGAAGAATCAAGCGTGAGTACCAGGAATTTGGTTAACACTGATAATGAATTAAAAAGTGATTCACATAATTTAAATATATTAGACATAATAGACTGCCCTAGCATGGAAAATTTCTTTAGAGATCACATACTAGCAGAGAAACCGGTGATACTAGATAATTGTATAAACCACTGGCCTGCACTTACAAAATGGCAGGACCAAAGTTATTTTATCAAACTAGCAGGATTGAGAACAGTTTCAATCGAATTAGGGAGGGACTATACTGACTCGAAATGGACACAGAAGCTAATGACAATAGAAGATTTTATTAAAAACCATATATATGTTGCTAGTAGTACCACAGGATACCTTGCTCAGTACCAACTTTTTGATCAGATACCAGAATTAAAGAATGATATCACAGAACCAGAGTACTGTTGTTTTTCTGATACTGATGGCTGTATCGACATCATGGCCTGGTACGGACCTAAAGGTACAGTGTCACCGCTCCACCATGATCCAAAGAAAAATTTATTGGCTCAAGTTGTTGGTGAGAAACAAGTTTTTCTATTTTCGCCTCAGGAAACTGAATATTTATACCCTCATAAGCATGAGTTATTGAACAACACAGCGAGAGTTGATCCTCGTAAGCCAGATTTGGAAAAGCATCCTAAATACAAAGAGGCTAAAGGTTTCTTTTGTGTGTTAAAACCAGGACAGATGTTGTATATCCCACCTAAGTGGTGGCACTTTGTAGAATCACTGTCTGTCAGTTTTTCTGTTAGTTTTTGGTGGGAATAGACTTTAATCACTTTATGCAATTTGTGTAAAATTGTATATTGTGGTCACATAATTCCAATAATTTTTGAGATGGATGGTTCAAAGGATAGACAAACAAATTTCTAAAAAGCCAGCAATGCAATGGCAGTTCCTCTAGTGCTGGAAATGTTTGTGGTAGTTCTCTTAACATTGGATGACACACCTTCAAGTTTACTCACAATTCTAATATGAATAGCAACTTGTAAATTATTCAAGTCAAAGTTTCTGCAGCTATCTATGGAGGTTGCTAAAAATTATGATTTTCTTTCCAAAAACTGTCTGAAAAGCTTGCATTAATTACTTTAAAATATCTATTCAATGAGGTATCACTCATGAGATAAACCTTTTCATAAAAATTTTCATTCCAACTCTTGCTTTAATGCTCTGGAGGTACCATAATTTTTATTATTTATTTTTTCGAAATTGACATATGGCTCTACGTAGCTGTAATAGATTTCTATCACTGCTAAATTTTAACTTTACTATTATTTAAAAAAAAATGGTTTTGACAGACTGGCTGGTTGGACAAACTACCAATATGGAACCCTAAAATAGCCCCCTTAGCCTTAGCTTGCTTGATAACAAAATACAATCCAATCCAGTGCTGGATCGCTACTGAAATAACATTGTGTTTAGATGGAAAATATTCCTATTCATTTCTACTTCATAGTTCTAAAATATAATTTGTAAAAGTTGTCAGTTGAAAATTTATAATTATACCAGAATATTCATTAATTAATATAAAATGAAGATAATTTATTTTGCTTTTAAAGCAATTTTATTAGTTGTTAAATTACTCAATCAATTGTTTTTTTTTAATTTTCACTATAAGATCAAATTATTATTACTTAATACAATTTTTAATATATTGTATAATATATGAACAGAATCTATAGCAATAAAAAGATATGTTATTTAACTACTTTGAATATTTAATAATAGTTTTGTAATTTAGGTTGTGCAATAATTTTGCAGTGACATGAATTGAATTATAATAAAAACAAAACTTTTAGGAAGAATCTTTGTACTTGCATATAAAAGAGATAAGAATGAAATAACTGGAATTTGATTTTATCTCATATAAGTCAAGCAATGTCTTTTTGCCTGTAAAGAATTCATGGCACTGCGCTTCCAAGTTATAGTCTATATCCCACCATCTAGATTCTAGATAAACCATTGTTCATCATGTTACAACAAAAAAAAATGTTCATAATTGGCTGCTTGTATTTTATTTTTAAACAAACAGCCACTTATGCCCTTAAAAGATTTATTTTTTTATTTGAAGTTACAAATAATTAGTTGATTAAATAAATACATAAGTACTTTACTTTTAAAAGTCCAAAGTACAGTAAGTATATAAGATTTTGCAATGAATTTTGCAAAGTTATTATTTGTACTTTTGCAAGTATCTGAAGTAGAGCCTAGAAGATTCATTGAGTGAATGCTAAGAAAAGTCCCAAATTAAAGGTTCTCACAAAACAGTTCAGACTTTTACCATTAAAACTTGGTAAATCATAGATTTTACCAAAAATCCAAGGATTTGCCATAGTTTGAGCTTAGACTGTATCATATAATATGTACCGTTCATAAAATAATATATTCTTAGATGATAATAAATAATCATTAAAGATCTTTTAAATTCTGAATAAACATATCCCATAATATATACATCCCATATTACCCATAATATCCCATATTTTACAAGTTCATCAGAATTCATTGTTACAACAAAATTAACTAATTTTTCGTTAGAAATAAGTCCAAACTATTAGTTTAAAATAATAGTTATGATGTTCTAGTCGCAAACTATAAAAATACTAATTGAGTATTTAGGTTAGTAAGTAATATACTTGTAAATATTATTAGTAGTTGTGACAAGTAGTTTAAAATATACTAGATATCATTTGTATATAGTACATACCTACATATTATAGGAAAGAAAGAAAGCTTTTTTGTACATATAATATAATTCATCACTTTATTGAATGTTGCTGCTGAAGCTCTTTTTTATTAGAATTTTTAACCAACTTCAAAAAAAGGAGGAGGTTCTCAATTCATTGAGATCTTTTTTTTATATGTATGTTCCCCAATTACTCGAACCACCTGAACCAATTTGGAATATATTTTTTTTTTTTGTTCAAAAGAACTCCTCAATGGATAAGAGTAAATTGCTCGTGATCAGTGTAATAACTTAGTAAACAGTTTTTAAGTAAGCATAGCATATTTTAGTACTAAATAGTACTAATAGGCCACTAAAAATTGTGAAATAAAAAAATTCCAAGTGGGTTATTTTTTTGATCTTTTTAAATATTACTTAAGCGGAGTGTATTCAAAGTGTGCTCCATGCTTATAAAATTTGATTGTTGTAATTGAATAATCAATTTTGTAGACACACTGGAAACTAATATACCTAGTGTGTGTAGGCACCTACAAAGGTGCCTTAAGAAAGAAAGAAGCCAAAGAAAGTGCCTTAAGGCGGTTCTACAAAGTTTCATTAAGTTTGATTGGAAGATAAAATAAAAATAAGAATCAAGTTTAGTTAGTATAGAGCGCGCTCTGAATTCACTCCTCTTAATTCCATCTGTTGCGAGGCTGCCGCGTTATGAGTTACGAGTATTTGCATACAACTGGCTCCAGTTTTATGTTTTGACGTCTATCTTTTTCTTTTAGTCATTTAAATAACACACTGTACATAGTTCATAATAATTTATTCAATACAAAATATATTTGTCCAAATCATAAACAGTTTTATTCATATTCATTGTTCAAAGCCCTTCCTATTAACATTCTTCTGACCTCCGATGTGCCTGCGCCGATTTCGTAGAGTTTTGCATCTCTCAATATTCTGCCTGTTGGGTAGTCGTTGATGAAACCATTTCCACCTGAAAACCAAAAAAATTAGATTGTATGTAACTACATGAGAAAGGTTTAGGCCATAGTTCACCACGCTGGCCAACCGTAGGTTAGTAGACTTCACAAACTTATAAGAACATTATGAAAAACTCTCATGCGTGCAGGTACTTCACGATAGGACTTTTCTTCACCGCAGGAAGTGATATACTTAATAGTTTAATTGCTTAAATGCACATACTTCCGAAAAATTAGTGTGTGCCTGAGAACGAAACCCGGACCCTTAAAACCGCTTAAATTAAGATCAATTAAAACCAAATCCCTAGTGCAGTGTAATGTAAGCTCGCACTGCGAAATTTCATCGCACGATTTTTCCGCAGAATTCTGTGACATGAAACCGTTCGTGCAAACTTTTTTCGCGAATGAGGCGGCTTCATATAATTTCCATAAATCACAGAATTTTGCGGGAAAAATAGCGCGGTGAAAATTAGCAGTACCCCCTTGCCCTAGGGATTTGCGAGCTCTATGCTGCTGGGTCATGGCACCTACCCAGGCCCTCGGCAACCTGGGCGGTCTACTCGGCTTCTGGAGCGAGCTTGGATGGCTGGAATGAAGACTTCGATGGGGAGGGGTATAACGCACGCACAACAGATTACAGACGGAAACGTTTAAGTGCGGAAACCAGCCCAGAGAGAAGAAAAGAAAAAGAAAGCACCTACCCAGAATTTGTATGGCGTCAAGAGCAATTTGAGTAGCTTTTTCAGCGCAATACAGGATTGCGCCCGCGCAGTCCTTGCTGTTGACGTGGCCGTCGTCGCACGCCTTCGCGACGTTGTACAGGTAGCTCCTGCATGCGCTTAGTGTTGTGTACATGTCTGCCATTTTACCCTGGACACAAAAAAACCAGTCAAGCGCGAGTTGGATCCGCAAACTAAGAGTTCCGTACCATTTTATTATTTGTTATTATATCGGCAATAGAAATACGCACTGTGAAAATTTCAACTCTTAACTATTAGGTACAGTTCGTGAGATACAGCCGCTGACAGACGGACGAACGGCGGAGACTTAGCAACACTGATCTGTTAGCACCCTTCGGGTACAGAATCCTAAAAAAGGAAAATCTAAAAAAGCCTTCCAAGTGCCTACCCTTCCCCATTCAGATCCCCCTTTACTTTTCGATGACTCGACTTTAAATAGGAACCTTAGCAACATCCTCTTCCAGTTGCCAAGAACTAGGTATACCTACTTACCTAAGTATCTAGAACTTTATAAATGAAACATAACGCAATGATTCGCCGTCGTAATCAAATATCATAATAAGACGTCAATATGTTCGCTGTCCACTTGTTCAATAACTTTCGCTTCTTACGTCGATGACCTTTTAGCATGTGGCTATGCATACTGGTCTTAGCATCATATTTCATGTATCGATGATGTCATTGGAATGATAAGAATATGCCCTAGTACCTAGATAATATATTTATTGAGTATCTATTTATATCTCGATAAATAGGCGTGCATTTCAAAAGTGGCGAGATTCATTCCTCTTTGCCAAATAGTGAAAGCGCTGCTCTCTAGTCCAAACTCCAAAGTACAGAACAGAAACGCAAAGGGTGAGATAGGTCAGTTCACGTTAATAGTAATAGTATTTTTAACCCCCGACCCCAAAAGAGGGGTGTTATAAGTTTGACGTGTGTATCTGTCTGTGGCATCGTAGCTCCTAAACTAATGAATCAATTTTAATTTAGTTTTTTTTTTTGTTTGAAAGGTGGCTTGATCGAGAGTGTTCTTAGCTATAATCCAAAAAAATCGGTTCAGCCGTTTGAAAGTTATCAGCTCTTTTCTAGTTACTGTAACCTTCACTTGTCGGGGGTGTTACAATTCTTTAATATTTTACACTTGTTATAGTGTAAAGTCTAAACATCTTATCCATACTGCCATACTAACCCATTCTTGACCGCCGTACCAATTTGGGAACACTTACTTATTGAAGTGAAATAAAAAAAGTGTTGACATTAGTTAATATATTATTATATTTATGAGTAGTTGAAAGTGCACTGATTGAATATAAAATAAAATAAATAAATTATCATCAGTATTATTTTAGTAACGATCCATCAAATTTCGTTATCGAGAGATATGTGGAGGTAAGTATAGTTTTATAATTATAATTTTATATACATAAAATATTTCATCAATAATAATTATATTTTGTCAAATTCAATAAATTCCTAAATATTTGCAAGCTTTTTTAGTTACTTATACTAAGTATATAAAATTTTATAGGACTTGAAATATTACTGTACCAATTTGGGTACAATGGCCACAAGTATAGTACTGGAACACTAAATATATCAATTTTTACAGATTATCAAGATGAACTGAAAAGGCATTATAGTGCCAAATACAACCTTTGAAGATTAGAGGAAGCTATTAATTCGATTTTAGAAGATAGAGATAACATTTTGAAGTATGATTTCGCTATAAATCTACGAAAGGTTGACACCGTTACTGATGAAGAAGTAGGATTTGATGACAACGAGACTCCATCAAACTTGTCAAATGACGTTCTTGGAAATATAGAAATACTAGCGACCACTTGCGGCTTAGCTCCCGTGGGAATTTTGCAAAATACGACCTTATTCTTCATCAACGTTATAAAAGAAACATTTATGCAAAATTTCAGCTTTCTCGATCCAAGAGTTTGGGCTGGGCGCTGATGTGTCAGTTGCTGAGTGAGTCCGAAGTTTTCTTTTTTTTTATTTAGATTTGTTCACAATGTTGGTAGGTACTCTTTCTGGTGCTGAAAGCAGCAATAATGATGAGTCGTTGGCTATCAAAAGAGTTCGAATTAGAATCAGTTCGCCACAAACTGTAAGCTTAGTATTGGACCAAATCAATCCATTTTGAATGTTTCAGTTTTGCGAAAGTGTACTGCAAGTTATTTGAAAACTAACACAGAATCTTACGATTGAATTCTGAACGAAAATCGTATGAAAGACTCCACATTTGTTCCAAATCTACAACAAGGGCATGAATAGAGTGGACGAAATGGACCAATCAATTTTGCTGTATCGAATCGGCATTCACGGCAAAAATAGTAGTGGATCTCATTCACTTACATGATTGACATGACAATATGAAATGCCTATAGCGATTGCCTATAAAGACTACCCCATGGATCGAATTATTATCTCGACGAAGTTTAGCCAGAATTGATCTCAAGGAATCAATCCAAAGCCAATCTGCTCGCCCATCGTCACAACTAGACGGCGCTGATCACGTTCCTGAAAAGCTTCCTCAGAATATTCCTTGTATCATTTGCCAATATTACTCCGTTGGGGTCGTAAAAACGCAAGAAAATAGTTCAACAATGACAAATCATGTATTACGAATTTTGACTCTTAGGTGGCCATTGTGCCAATTTGGGTACACCCCTGTAAAATCCTGAAAAATATTTATGAAGACTTTTTTCTTATTTTTTTGTATCTTTGTGTTGCTAATAATTAATAAACTAAAAAAAAATCTAAGGTTACCCTTCTAGTTTTTGTTTGGCCTCAAATGGGCTAATCTACAAATGCGAAAGTGTGTCTGTCGTCTTGAGACGGGAGGGGTCACCTCTTCCTTTGCAGTTTGTACCTACCCTTCTGTATACTTTATTCTCTTTATTCCTTGTAGGTATATAGTTTCTTGGAAAAAGTGTGAATATATGATGAATGATATGAAATGTTAATAATGAATATATATCTCTTACGTTATCAAATCAGAAATGAGGCGATCCATAGGAGAATCAGAGTAACCGACTTAGCTCAACGGGCTACGAAGCTGAGTTGCAATGGGCAGGGCACATAATTTGACAAACCGATAGGCGTTGGGGTCCCAAGATGCTATATGACCTCGACCTAGACCTCGCACCGGAAAGGTCAGCCTTGGTGAGAGAAGACATCAAACAAGTTGCAGAGAGCCGCTAGATTCAGGCGGTGCAAGACCGTGGCTTTTATAAGTCCCTAAAAGAGACCTATGTCCCTGTGGAAGTATCGGTTTACGATAATGATGATGATGATGATTTATCTCTTACGTGTCAAATCGTTTTAGTATAAAATCATAACCCTTTCTTTCGGCTTTGCCGTAGTCGGGTAAAATAAAGTATCTACTTATCTATCTTTATCTTTTTACCTGACGCCAACTGCACTTACCTACCTGTATCAGTTGAAATTCTCCTATCCTGTTCCCAAACTGTTTTCTCGTGTGCGCGTAATCAAACGCGATATCAATAGCTGCTTGCATCAAACCCACAGGACCCGCAGCCAGCACCAGTCTCTCTAGATCCAACCCTGACATCAGAACGTACACTCCTTTGTTTTCTTCGCCCAATAGGTTTGTCGCTGGTACCTGGCAAAGGAGAGTTTTATTTATTTATTTGCTCTCTTCAGCTTATCCTGATTGAAATTAGTTAGTAAAAATATATTTAGTAAGTAGTTAAAATATATTTAAGTTTAGCTTAAAGTCTGAATCAGGTAATTTTTGCATGATTCGCACACAGATAAACAGACAAAATAATGTCAATTTTTTAATGATTTTTTAACAGAATTTGGAGTGCAATATATTTTACCTTTCCTTTAGCTTTGAAGTTCACCATGGTATATACAATATTACATTACAGGTAGATACCTACCTAAGTAGCTATACCTATATCTAAGTATTTTTACCTTACAATCTTCAAAAACTAATTCGCCAGTGTTTGACCCCCTCATGCCTAGTTTGTCTAATTTTTGAGCTGTCGAAAATCCAGGATAATCTTTTTCTATTAAAAAAGCTGAAATTCCATGTTGGGGTTTACTTGTGAGATTTGTTTTTGCATACACCTGGAAGTAAAAATGATAAGTAGGTACCTAACTGATCGAGTTAGGTAAGTTTTCAGTCAATCATCCCTCCTGTACCTACCTGTACCTACTATTGATTAGAGTTAGTATAGGTACCTACTTAAATCAGAAGCGATAACTGACTGAAAATATTCTTAAGTAGGTACTTACATATCTAACCATTATTGAGACAGAGCTGGTTCACTTATATTACAACTTATTTACAAAATCTAAGTTGTTATATTTTTGAGCTGAACGAAACTGATGATAAAAGATGCCACCTTAAATAAATGACTGGTCACTGGACGCAGTTACTTATAGAAAACTTTGCTTACCACCAAAACGTCGGCATCTGGACCGTTAGTTATCCAAAATTTGTTTCCATTGAGAATGTAATAGTCGCCCTTCTTCTCGGCTCGTAACTTCATTGAAACCACATCGCTGCCTGCGCCTGGCTCCGACATCGCGAGGGCGCCTATGTGCTCACCTGAGCAAAGCTGAAAAAATATAGGACCTAGGTAGGTACGGTAGGTAACGGTGAAGGAAAACATCGTGAGGAAACCTGTATTCCTGAGAGTTCTTCAAAATGTTCTCAAATATGTGTGAAATTTGCCAGTCCGCACTTGGCCAGCGTGGTAGACTATAGCCAAATCCTTCACATTCTGAGAGAAGACCCGTGGTCAGTAGTGAGCCGGCAATGGGTTGATCGTGATGGTGATGATGATACTACGTTAGTGTGATCAATAGAACCACTTCTGCAACTTCACAACTGAAACATTGTTAACTACTCTGGTACCTTCTATGAATGAAATAAAATGATACCTACTGTTCTCCTCATTGCTGATTTCAATACGCAGAGAAACTCCGAGCATTGCTCTCTCGATCTCCGTCGATTCGCGATGGTTTATTTCGGTTTTACGGACTAATAGATAAGGAGTCCTAAGTAGGTAGGTTAAAAATTACCTTGGGAAGATATTTGCTCTTCTGCTCGTGTGTTCCATTTCTATTGATTTGGTTAACGCATAAGTTTGAATGCGCGCCATACGACAATGCTATGGAGCCGCTCGCCCTCGACAGTTCCTCCATAATGACACAGTGGTCAGTGTACTTTCCTCCTGTCCCTCCATAATCGGGACTAGCTGTTATACCTGTAATCACATGTTTTTGGGATTTCGTACCCAAAAGAGTGCCAACGGGACGCTTTTATTGACCTCAGCTGTCCGTCTGTCTGTCAGCGGGCTGTATCTCGTGAACCGTAATAGGTAGAGTTGAAATTTTTGAGACAGCGCTACTGCTGACGTACAACCGTCTCGTTTTAACTGCAACTTAACTCTGAGCAAAGTCAAAGTAGGTACTATAGATCACAGCCTTAGGTTGAAAATAGAGCACACTTTGACGTTGCTTACAGCTTAGGCCTAAGTTTCAGTTAAAACGAGATAGATTTATACCAGCGATATAACGCTGTCTCGTTTTACCAATGTCTTAAGTCCGAGCAAAGTCAAAGTACGCTTTAAACATAGATCTCAGCCTTAGACTGAAAATGCCTAAAAAATAATTTACTCTTTTATTTTGTTTGCTTGAATCAAACATGTTCCCAGTTTGATATGACCCTGCGCTCATGTTACGGGTACCAACAAATTAAAAGTAGACAAGTAGGCACCTACCTATTAAGGAAGTACTAACCAAGCAGACCAAGATTTCCTAATTTCTTCCAAAAGTCTCTCAATTCCTTAAAGTGGTTCTCCCTGTCAATTTCCGCTGCTTTAGGGGCCAGTTCTTTTTGAGCAAAATCGAAAACCAGTTGCCGCAACTAGAAAAGTAGGAAGATGATAGATAGAGGCAGCAGGTAACTAGGTAGAGGAGTTTTCTGTTTTATAACCTGTCATTTGTGGTGCCATAAAGTTTATAGATACATACATACATACATACATACATTATAGGTACCAGTACAGTGACCTGTTTTAATACAAGGTCAGAGGTACTTAGGTAGGTACCCAAATATTATTGATCGGATTTTAATTCATTATTTATCAATCAATTGCTGTTTTAAGTACGTAGATACAGATACAATACCTGTTGTTGATCGCTATTCAATCCAAATATGTGTTCATCTATCGGATAGTGAGACATAAATCGGAAACCGGTTATATTTGCACATTTTACTAACAGTTTATTTACATGAGTTAATCGTACTGCCATTTTACTCGTAATTATATGGAAACACGTCCATCTACTTCCAGCATTAAACCGATACTAAAATATCGAAAGTTAACTGATTACTTCCATAGTAATTGTTATCTTATTTCGTACGACATAATGATTATTTTCGCATAACAAATTCTACATTAATGATAATTATATTCACGTCACGCTGATAAATATTAACTAACAAACAAGTGTTATCAACTTTAAATTGTACAAGTTTAAAATTTTTGAATGATAATAATTTGTTTGATAAGTAGGTACTCCTAAATCTTTGGAAGCTTGAAGAAATATCTAATTGCTGATTAGCTTTACTTCATTTATTACTATGAAACTACAATTTTTAGAGCAAATAATCAAGATATTCCAGATAGGCTGCTATATGTAGGCATATTAGGTATTTTAATAAAAATCGGCCAAGTGCGAGCCGGATTAGCAGACTAAAGGTTCCGTGCCATCGTACAAGAAATGACACTTTAACTTTTATAATTTTACATGGCATACATTTCCCTAATACTACTTAATATACTTATCATAGTTAATTATGTTTTACATAAGTTGTTGAATTTTAAAAAATGCTGTGCAAATATTGATGAAATTTTCAGTAGTAATATCCTGTAACTATAGGGAGTCTTGAGGTCTTCATTTTATAATGAAACAAACAATTAAATATTCCATCACATTTATTGGTATTGTATAATATTATTAAATAAAATCTGTATAGCTAAAAAGCACCATAATAATCGTTTTAAAAATTGCAACAATATTTTTTTATTATTTAAATCTCTTATAAATTAACAACATCCGCCTTTAAAAGCACTATAGGTAATTTAACTATAATAAAATAATACTATTGTTGTATTGGTGTAAAGGACTGTTCATACGTTCATGCCTTAAAATAAACATAAAATAATATTACTTATTATAAACACTGGTTCAAAATGTCAAAGTCAAGTAAATATTTTTTTAAAGACTAACCTATCCTACCAAATGTATACTAACCTAAGAATGTAAAGGACCATGGGCATTTTTGTATGAACCCTGGGCCCACTTTTCCCAACAGTGATGCAATCCATGTTATAAGTTCTCAGGATTCATTTCATTATATTATGCTAACGAAGTTCAAATCCAATGTGAAAATAGTGTTTTAATATTATGTTTAAAAAAATGTTGCTTTTTTTTTTAAATGTACCAAAATACTATTTTCGCAATCGATTTGAACTCAGGTGCTATAATAATGAAATGAAGTACGAAGAGTTTTCATACGATGTTGAAAAATTGGGTCCAAAATAACGCATGGGTCCTATAAATAAAGTTCAATATTTGAGACATTATAATTTCAATGTTTGTACTGACAAAACGTCATTGAGTATAGTTAGTGTCAAATAAAGCTTTACTGGTCACTATTATCCATATTCCGAACTCCCCAACCTGATGCTGCAGTGGCTCTAACCACCTAACCCGTGACGCATGAAGATCTCTCGATTGTGAATGGTATAAACTGTAATAGGGTATTTTACTCTAATTTTTTATTACTTTATTATAAACTAGGATAAAAATAATGACGTAAACTGAAAAAACTAATTAAATCGATAAAATAATAAAAAAGTTATAAGCATTTAAATATTTCAGATTAGACAGAGATAGCGATAATAGCATTTTGACGTCACTCCTTGCTAATGCCATAGTAGCTTCCTGCGGTTTCATACAAATTTTCGTTTTGCGAGAAAGGGATAGAAGACCCTGCCACTCCAAAATTAAAACGCCTGTAAGTTTGTAAATCTTTGTTGGATTTTAATATTTTTTTCAGCGTACGTCATTATTTTTATTCTCGTTTATAATAAAGTAATAATATTTATCAAATTCAAAAGTAGGAAAATACCCAATTGTAAAACAATAATTCTAGGTTCCATCCTCTCAACCTACAAGGGTATTTCTGGCTGGCTTCACAGATATAGACATTTTATTTCACGATGATCGATAAGTCTTGGTTGTAGTAGTGAGTGTACCGATAAGCGCTAACGTATGTACGTAACGTAAATTTGTGTACGTTGAATCGCGATCGAAACTGAGCACCACGCACACTACAACAATATAATTATGTGAGCACTCACACAAACATAGCCAGTCTTGTCAAATAGAACATCTGTATCAGCTCAGAGCTGGTTTTTAGATGTTTTAAACTAATAGACCAATAGGAAACAGTGCAGTTTTTTTTAATTTTTAGTCTTGTATAATGTATTAAGCAATATTTAATTTCTACTAGTTAGTATAGTAATATTGTGCCCTTTATTCACATTTGATTTGTGTTGTGCATGCAAATAAAATATGCTACTCATTAGTAAAATATATCAAATTCCATGAACTGTATGAACAGGCCTTAAGTTAAACGTCAAATCTCACACAATTAAAACATTAATAAATACAATAAAATTGGAATGTGTATTAACTACACACAATAATAAATTATGTATTCATTTATAGTCAATACAGGAATGTAGGTCGTTTAGACATTATAATGTAGGAACTGCCAGAACAAAAGGCAATCTTTTCACATTTAATTCTTTTGTTTTATTTACTATGCCTTTTTGGATCATCTTTATAAACCGTAACACTAAAACTTAGATCTATAAAGGATTCCTTAATTTTGTTCAAAAAGTTTCAGTTAAAATGAGACAGATTTATGTCAGCGATATAACGCTGTCTCGTTTTAACAGTGTCTTTAGTCTGAGCAAAGTCAAAGATTGCACTATAAATCTCAGACTGAGTCTATCTGGTGATAATTTCATTATCAAATAAAATATTGCACTTTAATATTATATTACTCTAAGGGCCGATTTCACTAACGAACGTAAAATAAGTGTTATCCGAGAATAAATTTGATATTTTGGCAGGTTTTCAATACAAAGACTGGCATTACGTCCAATTTATTCCTCGGTAAGCCCTAATTCACACGAGCGTTATAAAAACATTGCGTTAAAGCCCGGCGTTGGCGGGTATTAACGTTTTACGCGTTAAAAAAGCGCTCGTATGAATGAGACCTTAAACGTCACTCGACGTTGGTGAAATCGGCACTAAGTATACTGACAGACTGTATGCAATTTCGTAAGCATTTTTTATACTAAAAAATATTTTGTTTTATTTGATTTTAAAATAGTATTTATTACATCATTTAATTGTTTATGCAGTTAATTTGTGTCCATCTTGGATTTCAACGATTGATAATATTCTGATAATACTTTCCACGCGCTGGGTGCCATAAAACCTTTTGGTGGTTCCTTGCCTGCTTTAGCCAAACCTGAAAATGAAAATAACATTTATAACTATAGTTCGCGACAGGTCGACATGGCAATCGGGGCGTTCCCCCCGCCTCAAATTTCGATAGCGTCGATAGAATCGTCCGCGTGGATTGAAGCTTTTAAAAAATTCCGTGGGAACTCTTTCATTTTCTCTATACAAATAGAGTGAGGTTGGGGAATGGAAGAGGGGCGGGGATAGGGCGAAAGTGGAGGAGGGAGGAGAGGGAAAAAATGGAGAAAGAGAGATACTAAATACTAACTAAAAGCCTTGGTGCTACATAGTATTGTTTTATAGATTCATTAATGTTTTTAAATGACCATGTTTTTGGCGATTAATCAAACACTACTTTTTGTAGTTACCTGCTTTTAGAGGCCGGCGGCAAAGGTTACTTTATATAAAGCATGTCACGTACCATAGACACGAAAAGAAACCCAGGAAGAAGAAGAAGATCTATGGCATGAAGATTTATGTTTAGTTACCTCTCATTCTTGTTCCGGAGATGAAGTCGAAGTCCTCTTTGCGCGTGGGATCGAAGAAAGCCATTTTGCCCGTCGAACAGTCGTACGCCGCCACACGGAACGGGATTATCTGTGGGCATCATCATATTTTTTTAAATTGATATACAAGTTAGCCCTTGACTGCAATCTCACCTGGTGGTAAGTGACGGTGCAGTCTAAGATGGAAGCATCCTAACCTGGAAGGCGTATGACAGTTTTCATCAAACCTAATACTCATTTGGTACGCTAAATCGCTTGGCGGCACAGTTTTGTGTAGGGTGGTAACTAACCACGGCCGAAGCTTCCCACCAGACCAGACCAGAAATTTAGAAATAATAAAACGCCGAACCCCTGCCGGGAATCGAACCCGGGACTTCCCATCAATAAGACCACGGCGCCAGGGAGATCGTCAAAAATATTCCTTTAGCATAGTGATTAGTGCAGTATAAGTGCTGAAATAACTCGTGAACAAAGTGAACAAAGTGTCTCTTCAAGAAAGACTAAGGCGCCATCTCCACGGGGGAGGGAATCGCAGCGAGTCCAACCTACTATCGTCGGCGATTGTATCGCCCTGTGGAGCAATTTCCAAATTCGATACAACTCTTATAGGCCAATAGGCCAATGCCTATAAAAGATGTATTGAATTTGGTAGCACGGCACGAATATCGACGCGATTCTCTCGGCCGTAGAGATGGCGCCTTAGGCTGAGACCTTTAAGTTCCAGCTATAAGTATCAAGGATAAGTTTTAATTATAAATTTTAGTAATAAGTTTTAATTATACTTGTCAGTTAATTTACGATAATTTAGCCTTTATTATAAGTAGTTGTAGGTAAGTAGAATGTGGATCCTACAGCTAAGATGCGTCAATGCACAATTTCTTAATATAATATAGACTAGCTTTTGATTTGACTTTACCTCTAAATCATTAAGTCCGGGCGCCATCTTGAGCACCATAGCGCCGTGGCGGGGGTCATATAGATCCCCGGTGCCGTTGGGATGAGGCAGCCCCGCGGGGTCCCTTCCGACTATGTAGTGATTCGCCCCCGCGTTCATACGACACTTGGCGTGCCATTGTACCTGGAGAGAAATGTATTATGTTTATTCTCAGTTTCAGTTCAGTCCAACGTCGTCGAAAAGTTTTGTATAAGAACCAAATGACACCCATCCACTAACCTCAGTGGGTCCAGCGTACATCATGGGCGAAGGGAAGATGGCCAGGACGGTGGAGTTGGGGTCCAACACACCCTCGTTGAGAACCGCCTTGTGCTGGTTGATGCGCGTCTCCAATGGGACGTCGTCGTCTTTCGTCCAACCGCCTGGACAAAAAGAACATAACCACAAAATACAGTAAATGAAATAAATAAACTTTTATTTCAGGCCGTATGTCGTAACCCATAATTGTGTTAGTATAACAAACATCACTTAACCTATGTTAGTACTTATTTCTAGCTTAGCTACAATGACCAAGGGAACAGCCCGAGGGAGGGACAGTATTACCACTTTTAGAAGTTGCATCGGCAAAATTCGTTTGCACAGAAAAGCGCAACCTAAAACCGAATGTACACCAATGATATACGGACCTTATTGCTTATTATTCGAAACTAGCCGATGCCCGCGACTTCGACCGCGTGGAATTAGGTTTTTAAAAATCCCGTGGGAACTCTTTGATTTTCCGGGATAAAAAGTAGCCTATGTGCTAATCCAGGATAGTATCTATCTCCATTCCAAATTTCAGCCAAATCCGTCGAGTAGTTTTTGCGTGAAGGAGTAACAAACATACACACACACACACACACATACACATACAAACTTTCGCCTTTATAATATTAGTGTAATCTAAACAGAAGAACAGAGACTCGTACTTGCGAGATTGTTTTGAAGTCGGTGCCAATGGTACCTACCTACCATTGTGAAGTCTATAAAAGATATGAAGTCGCATGATTCGCGCAGCTAATAGGCTAATTGGCACTGGCTCCAAAACATAATATTATTATAGAATTACATTTACTCTTGTATAATAAAATTTTACCTACCTGCCTATATTTTGTTTTGCTATGCATGTGTTTTTTCTGAACTAATTTTGTGGTGTACAATGAAAGTATATTCATTAATTCATTAAAAATTATTGCAACTCTACTGAGATCACATTTCTGAAACATATATAACGCCTAAAGTTGAATGAATCCTTATATAATATGTGTAATTAGTGTTTACCCAAGGGATGTAGAAGCAAGACTGGTTTCTGGTAGCCTCTCTCGGTGAGTTGCCGCTGCGTGTCTTGCATCAGAAGCGCGTGTCCATTGTGTATGGGGTTACGGAGCTGTAAGACATTCACTGATTTATTTTTATACTAGATGATGCCCGCGACTTGGATGTAAGTTTCCTTTTGTAGCTTTTCCGGGATAAATAGTCGCATATGTCAATTTCCGGGACGCAAGCTACCTCCGTATAAATCGGTTAAGCAGATGGACCTTTAAGAATCCCGTGGGGAATCTATTTGATTTTCCGGGGTAAAAAGTAGCCTTTGTCCGTCCTCTGGATGTAAGCTAACTCCGTACTAAATTTCATTAGAATCGGTTAAACCGTTGGACCGTGAAAAGCTAGTAGACTGGCAGACAGACAGACAGACAAACAGACAGATAGGTAGGCAGACTGACACACTTTCGCATTTTTAATATTAAGTATGGATCGACGCAAAGGTATTATAAAACTCTAGATAGGCAAAGCTCATACATTTCGTGTTTTAAAAATTAAAGACAAAGTACGTGCGTGTAACACGCATGCGCTTGGCGATACACTACCAGTTACCACATTAATACTGGTGCGGTGTTTACGCACCTTTGGGTAAAACGACACCTACGAGCTCGCTTCAAAACATGGCGGACCGTTACCAGTCTATATATGAGTCGTTGAACTGATGCTACACGTGAAAATGTGTTAAAGAGTTTGTCCATAACTAAGGAAAAATTAGATAGAAATGTCAGAAAACGCAACAAAAAAATTGTTGTTGTTATAGCAGCAATAGAAATATACATTCGGTGAAAATTTCAACTTTACCTATTACGGATGGACGGTCGGACGGATGGACGGACGGACGGACGGATGGACGGATAGACAGACGGGGGGTGTAATAGGGTCCCGTTGGCAGCCTTCGGGTACAGAGCCCTAAAATGCTTTGAAAAAAATGTATTTCTTGTTGTGTAATCTCCTATTTACCTGGAACGCGAACACCGCATCAGCTTTCAGTTCCTTGAACTTCTGTCGCAGTTCGTTGGGAGTTAGGCGATAAGCGTCCAGGCCGTCGTTCCAACGGATGCGTTCAAACACTTCGAGGTTACCACCCACTAGCCAGTCACTCGACTCATCTATCATCTGAAATTCATGATATAATAAGTTTTACATAGTACAAAGCCATCGCGAGACTAGCGGTATATTGAATAAAATGTCGGAACTTGGATATAATATGACAACCAACAACGAGGCCTTAAGCCATGAAGGGCATTAATTAATTAATTAATTAATCGACATACAATGAAACAGAAGACTAATAGAAACGTAATAATTCTGCCTGTATTGTAATAGTAACGTTAGACATATTTCGACTATATAACTACTAATAGCAAAAATACGTATTAGGTATACTTGGATCACGAAATACGTGATAGTGCACCGAAATACGTGATAGATGTTTGATGTAACGAACCTAAAAAGAGGGGTTTTATAAGTTTGACGTGTGTATCTGTGTATCTGTCTGTGGCATTGTAGCTCCTAAACTAATGAACCGATTTTAGTTTAGTTTTTTTGTTTGAAAGGTGGCTTGATCGAGAGTGTTCTAAGCTATAATCCAAGGAAATCGGTTCAGCTGTTTGAAAGTTATCAGATCTTTTCTAGTTACTGTAACCTTCTCTGTCGGGGGTGTTTTAAATTTTTAATTTACACTTGTTGTACTAACCTTGATATAAGGATGTCCAGTGTGATAGATGCCAAACTGCCGCGCGCATCGCTCCTGTTTCCTGTGCGGGTAGAACTCAGGCGCGCGCAGGATCGCGACCGGTTTGCCCCCGGACAATAAAGCGATCGCGGAAGCACCGGCTAACCGCTCTTTGTCCTGTGTGCTCACGGGCAACACTACCGGGACTGATTGATTCACTAGAGAACCGTCAGGGAGTGATATGCAATTGGAATGGAGAGCCTGCAATAAAAAATCTGTGTATAATCTTTATTTGCAGTTAAAGTAACTTTTTGACGATTCAAGAAGTTTAGCATCACCTATAACCACCTTGAAAAAAATAGCGGCCTCAAACAGCTATTCTGTTTGGCGGCCATGTTCAGCAGAAATGACGTTAGAATTTTAGTTCTGTCCAAAGTCGAGTGTTTATCGATCTCAAGCCCAAGAACCTTGTCCTGACAGGGTATATACATTCACCGCGTATCCTCTCGTTGACGAAAAACTAGTACTGCAGGCCTAATTCCAATCTCAGGGGCTACTGACTAAGTAATGGGCACTACAATACAAATAATACAATACAATGGTGTCTCACAAATAATAGTCCAACTCCTTATTATTATCAATTGCTAACTTCAGTAACCAACTGAGATCATAGATTAGCAAGGATTCTCAGCAACATAAGATCTATATTGTAGGTTCCAAGTCCAGACTATCAATGAACTCCAGTGGTTCAATTACGGTAAAAAAACAGCTACAATGTGACGATAATATAATCCTACTCTATGATCGCAATCATCTCTGATTGACCGACACTCGCTCACTATTGTCTGCAATGCATGGTTGCAACAAGACTACCACAAATTCAGCCAATCACAACAAGTTACCATTGCATTACGATAAAAGAAACGTCAAAAAAGGGTATTATTAAATTGGTACCAAGGGGTGGATTTCACGGAGGTACCCACACCTCAGCATAATATCTTAGGATGTACTTTAAATATCATACTCACTTGCAAATATTCTGTTTCCCTCATAAACCCTTTGAGAGGATAAGCCCAGCCCTCGGATAGTACCTGAAATAAAGCAATAAAACCATCAATGCAAAATAACTATCTAAGTCCACACAAATATTATAAATTCGAAAGCGTGTTTATCTTATCATCCCCGTTATCTTTTCACGGCTCAAGGAGAGGGATTTTTCTGCGGAATTTTCAAAAACCTATAGAGTATCGTAAATCGAATCTTTGAAAAGAGCAAGCGCCGAGTTTCTTGCTGGGTTCCGAACTAGCGATAGATGCATTCGACGATTCAAAATGACTTATTAAAGCTTATTTGAAAAAAAAAAACTATTCTATTCTATCCAGACCAGCGTAGCAAGTAGCAGGCCGAGACGACGTTCGTTGACACGATGAATTAGATTTTTCAGTGAGGTGGCTGGAACTCCGAAGAGGGACGAAATAGGGATATGTGGAGAAATCGGAGAGAGGTCTTTGCCCGGCTTTGTAGAACCGACCGGACAGTACGGTACACTAAGTTAAAGTGCGGCAAAGTTAAAGTGCGCTCTATAGAGCGCACTTTAACTTTGCTCAGACTTAAAACAATGTTAAAACGAGACAGTGTTATACCGCCGACATAAATCTGTCTCATTTTAACTGAAACTTAAGTCTAAGCAAAGTCAAAAGCGATCTATAGATTTCAACCTTAGAATATTAGAAATGATCTTACCTGTACCCACTGTAAGTCGAGGGAAGTGATCTCGATCTGAGGCAACCTGCCGGCTTCTTCGATGGCACTGCTCAGTCTGTTGCCGTAAATGAACAGTTCTTCTACCCCGGACACTGTGCTCTCGTGTTTAGGTATGATGCCCTGTGAAATCATTACATCATCAGAATGATGTACAGCATCATGCTGACATGGACCCTTTTTGGGGTTCCGTGCCTCAAAAAGAAAAACTCACTTTGTTGTGGCTGTCTGTCTGTTATCAAAAAAAAATGTGTTCATGAACATATAAATAAATAAAACGTGTTTTGAAAAATACTAACAAAAGTTAAATCATTATCATCATCCTCATATTTTGTGTTACCGTGAATATCAATTTTTTACAAAAACAGATGCAAACATACATACATACATACACACGTCATATAGACTGCCAAAATAAAAGCCTTCCTTTTGGCGTAGTTGGGTAAAGAAACATGATCCTCACCTGAGCTTCGAGCAGTCGAATAACCTCCATAGTCGACTCCTCAATGGATCGGCCGACCGTTTGTATGACCAGCTCAGGTGCTTCCGGACGCTCATACTCTTGCGTTATACCGGTAAAACCCTACAAAAGCATACATAGTATAAAAAAGGTTTAAAGACTAGTTCTTTGGTGAATCAATTCTTGTCAGACTTAACTCGTCAAATAATGTTCAATTTCGTCATACGATCCGCAGAAGTCAGGGATCGTGGATTATATTCTACAACCAGGCACAAAATATTGGATTGGATTCCACATCCCTGAGTTCTATCGGATTGGAATTCGCAAACACTAGAATTTCAATCGTGAGGATGGCTTTAAGCTAGCAAATATGTGGAATCCAATGGTAGAATTATACAAATCAGCACATCATCATACGACATCTAATGTCAATAGTGACATGTCAAAAAGTAGAGTACGGCAATACTGTAGCAAAATTTTACGCTTAGCTGGATGGGAAAAGTAAATAAAAGTCACTTTTATGACTACAATCTCTAAAAAATGTTCTTAATATTTATGTAAATAGGTGAAAATTAGCATAAAAGTGAAGTGAAAATCACGTTAATTAAACTACTTAATTTAATTTGCCATTTGTACATTTGACAACAATACATATCCCACGGATTAAAGTTAAATTATTATATAGCTTTCGACTCCAGAGTTGGTGTAATAATTTTCTAACGGATTTGAACTCATCATACTCTTACATATTGGTATAGAACGCAAATGTAATTATGAACATCTTTACAAAAAAAAAAAAACAATTTATGCCTAAACAGCGGATGCCCGACATACGTTCAATGCGACTCGCGTGCCACCTACTACGCTACGTACGCTACGTACGTACTACGTACGCTAATGGTACTAGGTTGGAAAAGTTGACGTAAATGTCGACAACAACTGTACAAAGTTTCAACTCAATCGTACAAACTATACGCGAAAGTATACAGAGAGAAAACATTTAATTTTAAGCTCACTTCATTATAAACTAACTCTGTTGCTTCCAATAGGAGCAGGGGAAACTTTGCTACCGTCAAGTTTTCTACGCTCTCACTGGGAGCAAGAGTGGGATTGCAATTTTGAGCGTCAATAGCTCAACGCTTAAGGAGTGGACTGAATTCCAAAAGGTCGGCGGTTCAAACTCCACCTATTGCACTACAGTCGTACCTACTCTTAGCACATGCTTTTTGCTTATTGGAGGAGAAAGTGGAATATTAAGCATAATTAACATGGCTAATATTACATGACCAATAAATAGAGACATCGCAACTGTAGGCAGTAGGTATACTGACCTTGATGGACCCCTCCCTAGCCTTCTTATAAAGGCCCTTGGTGTCCCTCTGTTCGCACACCTCGAGTGGCGTATCGATGAACACTTCAAAGAAGGGCAGGTCGCAGTCTGTGTGCGTGCGACGAGCTACTTCTCTGTCCTAAAACATAGGGACATTAAGAGGTGTTGACGAAAATACTTGACATTATCAAAAATGTATGATATTCACAAAAATTGCATAAAAAAAATCCTGGCTATAGATCAGCAATGTGTAAATGTGTAAATTTTCTTGTGTAAAAGTCGTATGTGCATTATGCTGAGATTTTTAGGAACTTTTTTTCGAGTTATGCCACACGTGATAGTCTATTCCAACGGTTCATCTACTTTAGGCATTTTGAAATAATATAAATGAAATATTTTTTTCTTTGCTTTCTTTATTGATACTGATTCGATTGCACTCAAAACAAACATTTTATTAAACTACTTGTATGGAATTTGGTTTTCAAAATCCCAAGGAAACTCTTTGATTTTCCGGGATAAAAAGTAGCCTATATCCGTGTCCGGGATGCAACTGTCTCCATACCACCCTACCCCTCTTGCCCTACGAATAGAACCCGACGTCTTTACAACTATAGGTTGTCATCGCTCATACGCTCAATCGTCAGTATTTTCATACCTCAGCAAATGGAGAGACGAAACTGCATAGACACACAACGCCACTGTCGGCGAACAGTTTGGCCACTTCGGCCACTCGCCTGATGTTCTCCTCCCGATCTTCCTTACTGAAGCCGAGGTTCTTGTTAAGCCCTGTCCTGATGTTGTCGCCATCTAAGCCGTATGCTGGGATACCTGTGATCAACGACAAATTGATAAGTTAACTTTTTACCCAACTATTGCAAAGCGAAAAGGAAGGGCTATGATTTTATGAAACAAAGAAATCTAATTTATTCCTCTTGTGCACAAGTATAAATAAACTTAAAATGAGAAGTTAGTAGTAGTTATTAATAAAATACTTAATAATTACTTAAAATGAGTTAAAAGTTTATCAGTCTAATTATGTATGTTTGTATTTACGTATGTTCCACCGTATCGCCCAAACTACTGAGTCGATATTGACGAATGAGATGTGAATCAATTCGTTATTATAGACTGGGTGAGATAGGTTACATTTTATAAGAATTAAATCAATATGATGGATGTTACATCGAAAAGAATGGGAGTCTCTGAAATTTTTCTTTTCTATATAAAATTCTTCGTAGATTTAGATTTATTCATTTATTCAATAAATAGAATTAGAATCGTGCAATAAATTTTATTGCACGATTCTAATTCTAATTCGAATAATAAAAAATGTTACATATTAAGTAGGTAGGTACATGTCACCATCTACCGTGCAATTATAAATATAAATACATTTCTATAGTACAATATTAAAATAATAATACATGTCTATATTAAAGCGATAGAAAAACGATTTTTCTCTATTTTAGCGTTTATTAAGAAAAGTAGTCAGGTTTTAGTTTTGTATTTTATCTTGTACTCTACAGAGTAAGTACACGTTGCAATGCACTCAGCTCAGCCAAAACACTTGTGTAAAAGGCTACTTAGCGTAACACTGGCCGGCTTGCCGACTCTTAACAAAAAATCGGTCAAGTGCGAGTCAGACGCGCATACGGTTCCGTACCATCGTACAAGAAGTAACACTTTTAATTTTTTTTTTAATTTTCATTGCGGCCATGTTTATTATTTGATGTTACAGCGGCAATAGTAGAAATACACATTCTGTGAAAATTTCAGCTCTCTACTGTACTCTGAACTGTAATAAGTTCACGAGATACAGCCCGCTGACAGACAGACGGATGGACAGCTGAGTCTTAGTAATATGGTCCCGTTGGCACTCTTTATGTACGGAACCCTACAAAGAAGGATGAAGGAAGGGAATGTGATTGGTTGGCACAGTAACCATTCTCTTAATAATGACTGTAATTTTCCACAACCTGATAATAATAATAAAATATTGCCAAAAAAATCAATGCCAAACGAACGGCATTTTTTTCAGATTTCTCGGATGAACAAAAAATCACTGCCTATTTGAACGCAGTAGAACGCACCTAAATACAATGAAACGCTTATAACTCAATAGTGACTGACTGATAAGAATTGGATTTTTTTCTCTTTAGGCTTGCCAAGGGTGCCAACGGGGCCATGTCCGTCCCCGGGATGCAAGTTACGAGTATCTCCGTACGAAACGTAAAAATCGGTTGAAAGGATGGGCCGTAAAAAGGTCAATATCAGTCAGATAAACAGACACACTTTCGCTTTCATAATGACTATCGTATTCCCGTGACTTCGTCCGCGTGGACTAGACAAATTTTGAACCCCTATTTTACCCCCTTAGGGGTTCAATTTTTAAAAATTCATTCCTAGGTGATATCTCCGTCATAATAGCTGCATGCCTTTCAGCCCGATCAGTCAAGTAGTGTGAGCTGAGCGTTTCTAGGTCAGTCAGTCAGTCAATCAGCAAGTCAGTCAGTCGCGTTTTGCTTTTGTATTATTTAGATAAAACATTTTGTCTTAGGTTATCATAATTCCGTTCATAACGTTGAAAATGAGTACTGACATCCGACTCTAGCGGGCACTATAAATAGGCCACTAACAACATGTGCCTAATTATGTAATCTACAATTGAGCACGTGGAAGGAAATCTCTGTGCAAGTACGTTCACCTATTGCATATTGTATTTAGGTATATGCAATATTTTTGGTATATAGTAGATTAATCTTTAAAATAATATTATGTACTAGTTGTACGTCTTTGGCCGCGAGGATTTAAGTAAAATGAATACTTGCCTTTAGAAAGGAGGTAAGCTTCAAGAGTGAATGCTATGCTGGTCTTGGCGGCTCCACTGAGGCCGGTGAACCAGACTGCTGCCGTGGAACGCTCTGCTACCGAGGGCTCTACTCCTTTTAGTCCTGGTCACTTGGTACTTTTATTTACGTAAATTAATGAATACTTGCCTTTAGAAACGAGGTAAGCTTCAAGAGCGAAAGCTATGCTGGTCTTGCCGGCACCACTGAGGCCAGTGAACCAGACTGTACTGCCACGGAACGCTCGGCTGCCGAGGGCTCTACTCCTTTTAGCCCTGGACACTTGGTGCTTTTGCTCCACTACATTTGTTGCTACTTGCGCGCACTGGAACAAAATAGATGCATCAAAGTCAAAGTCAAAAGTAAAGCAGATGATGAAAGGGACTCGCAGCATAGAGATACGACGCAAAGAGAAAGTTGAAACGGTGTGCTATTTATTACTGCGGAGACAATTCCGACCTAATAAAATTGCAAACAATAATGCTCGACTACTCTGCCACAAACGACCTAAAAAGTAAAAAAAAGCACGTTTGAAAATGGAGTCATAATGCCGCCATATTGTTTTTATTAATGATTTTAATTCTCTAACTTTAATTTTAATAACAGGGGCTAACAGCAAATTACCATGTTACATATGGGCCTATTTATTTAGTCATATTATTTATTATTTGCATCCTCGTGACTAATCAAGAAGTAGGTAATTTGCCCGCGTTGCATTGCGATTTGCAATAGTCCACGAAAATAATACTTTAGATCATGACCGTTACAATTTTTCCGATTCTGTATCAAACTTCAAGGTGACACAAATAATAACAATAGATTACAAATGCGGAAAATTCACAGTCGATTTGCTTTTAGGTTGTTTACACCTGCAACGGACACGTAGGTCTACCTATTTGATTCCGGTTAATTAAGAATCGGTTGAACAACTCGGGAACGCATTTAGGCATCGTCCACACCAGTCGTTTTGCTGCCGCCAAATCCGAGCAAGCGATACGCATTTCAATCCGAGAGCATTTAACTCGGTGCATAGACGTCAATGATACGGAAAGGAAGACTTGATTCTTGAAAGTTAAACCACAAAGATCAACACGTGAAAGATTGACTTGATGCCCAGGCATAAAAATCTGAGAAGACAACTTAATATAGTCAATGTTTAGTAATTTTCTCTTCAGAGTTCTTATTTGAGATTTTTTATAAATATGCATGTTACGATCATTAGACTTCCTCATATGAGGCTCTAAGAAAAAGTTTATAAATTTATAAAAAGTAATTAGGATAAGTTTAAGTATATTAAAAAAAATATTAAAGGATACTGCTAAACCTCTTTTTTAACTACTACGTAATTGAACGAAAAATTCGACAGTTCGCTAGGGCAAAGCACGTTGTACACTGTCACTTGAATGCTGCAAAGCGATAAAGCCGCCAATTGTACTTCTATGTGTGTTGTTTTTTTTTATAATAGCTAATACAATGAAGAATATTTCATTCACTCACTCTGAGCCTCACAAAGAGCTTGCTGACGTTCGCCGGCGTATTTTACGTTAAGTGTGAACGATGCCTAACCATTAGACCAGAAGTGATAGTAACATAATTAAACTTGACCTTAAACCAAAGGTTAAGTTTACAGTTTTAAAAGAATCTTACATCTATTTTGATTTGATAATTATAAAGTTAATAATAGCCGATGTTTCCTGTTACTATAATTGAACGGTAACCTACCCACTTTTTGATATGAGTGTGGTGTCTCCTAATTTTTTAAAGTATTAATTTCAAAACTTAAATTTTGTTATTGATTTTAACTGTGAAAACCAAAACCAAAAACGATCCAATCTAAATAGCAATTAGGTACTAATGGCTTATGCAACCTAGTTTTTAGACAAAGGATGCTTTGTTCAAAAGTTTAATAATAATTGCATCAATTAAATTCTCGACGAGGCTATAGGAACGTGATTTAAAATCATTGATTTTAATTTTGGTTCTAAAAGTACCTACCTAGTTGTTTTGATATACCCCAAATTTGGCCGAAATCCGTTAAGCAAAAGCAATGAACCGTGAAAAGTTAACAGACAAACAGACAGATAGACACTTTCTCCTTTTAATACTAATATGAATAATAAAGGAGACACAAGACTGATAAAAATCAGTCAAGTGCGAGTCGGACTCGCACACGAAGGGTTCCGTACCATCCGTAAGATTGTATGATACTAGCTTAACGACCACACAAATATCAAACCACTATTTTACCCCCTTAGGGGTTGAATTTTCAAAAATTCTTTGTCTACGTCATAATAGCTGCTATCTGCATGCCGAATTTCCGCCAGACCCGTCCAGTGGTTTAAACTGTGCGTTGATACATCAGTCAGTCAGCTCCATTCCGTATCATATTATATTTAGATTTTACTTTTTATTAATTTTTTTGATTTACATGGTGGCCATTTTGAAATTATTACTATTTGTTGTTATAATGGCAATAGAAATATACACTCTGTGCAACTCTTTACCTATTACGGTTCATAAGATACAGCCCGCTGACAGACAGAATAGGGTCCCATTGGCACCCAATGAGCACTTGAACTGTTTTGTTAGAATTAAGATTTGTAGATAGATGTGGGGTCGGCAGAACATGTCTTTTCTTCCACTCACTTCTGTCATACGTCAACGCATTTTCCATCCCTTTTACACACTGCACACATATCCTCTTTCACGCAATCCATCCACCTTTTCTTTGGTCTTCCTCTCCTCTTTTTTCCTTCCACATGCATATTTAACATTCTTCTAAAGATATGATTTTCTTTCTCCTGCCACTCTATATCATAATTGCGAAATACGACGTTATTAATCCCTTATCATTTACGAGTAAATAATGACTTTTTATTACACAAGATAACATACTTATGAGGATATCAAAGATTTTAATTCAAGTGTTTGTCTACATTCAACTTGTAATCGTGACATCCATTTTTTTTACTATCTATATAAATGCATTGGCCCTATCTCGAGTGATATGTTCATACTCGACGGTGCATCTTGATTCTTATATCTTGGTTTTTTCCGCGTGACATAATTCATACTAAAATTTACACCCTATTAAGCAGTCGGGGAGGTCGGGATAGTGTAGCTATCTGTCAGTGTAAGAATTTTCAGAATCGGATGATTAGTTCCGGAGATTACTCCTACATCCAAACTAACAAACTTTACCTTGTGACGTGGTGGGTTCTAAACTGGAAAGACGTTACTAAAGTACCCAGCTACTCATTATATCTAAAAATCTGAATTTGTAGTTACATCACCAAAAAAAATATTTAAATGTGTTAATGAACAAATAAGTATTTACATTTTACACTATTTACAATTTTCAAATTAAGATAACTATACCAAGTGGGGTATCTGATGAAAGGGCTTTACGTTACATTCTAAAACAGATTTTTAATTATTTTTATTCATCGTGCAAAATGTCGGAAAAATACCCGAGTACGGAACCTGCCTATGCGGAACGGAACGATGCGCGAGCCTGGTTACCTGGACACCACTACGGAACCCTAAAAATGCTAAATAGTAATCACTCTCAATGACTTCGTTGGTTGGTGTTAGCTGGCGGGCGTGCTCTGCCTTTTTGGAGTGTTTTTTTTGTTAAAACTGACTGGAAAGCGCTCTAAGGGGGTGCCGTGCGTATATCGGCGAGCGCCGGCACAGACGGGGTCCATACTTGTATAGTTTAAGGTAATTACTATTTGACAAATCGCAAAAATGCTGTACTTTGAAGTAAATTGTTTATTTTTCTAAAGCATTAACAGCTATTAAATACATGCAATTAAAAACTTCAGTTTGTGAAGATTATAAGGGCCTCTTTTTATTTAGTATACATTATCCCAATAAAAAAAAAAACCAAGTTGAAAACATTGCTGTTCGCAACTTGTTCTGTAAAAGTTTTCTTTAACATCTTGATACTTTGAAGCCAACCTCCAGAAAATGATATGTTTAGGTTTAGCAATCAATTTTAACTGTTAGTTTTATACTAAATGTTTTTCGTTTCTTAAATAATCTAAAACTAACCAAAAAACTTCCTGTGCTATTTATTTTCTTGCAGGCGCTCTATGGAATTCAGTGTCCACTGGACTGTCATGGCGGAAGGACTGTGCGCGTCATTTCGTCGCAAAATATTATTTAAAATGAATTTAAGCTTATTATTTTTGAATGAAAGTTGTGTTTATAATCGTTGAAAAATAAAATAGGGATTTTTTCATTTCTAAATGAAGCCTGCTTATATACTAAAATTTATTCGAAAGTTACGGTTTTACCAGGTAAATACTCGGAGGTTGTCATAGATTATGATGACAGATAGTAAGTGTTCTAAATAGGTATTATACCTATGTTTTTTAGGAGATAGCGCGCCTCGTTTCGGGCGCCGTGTTCCGAAATGGATTTCGTAGTAGTGCAAGTTTGGTGTAAGTCCCACATGACGGAGGGGTATGCGTCAGGCATTTCCTGTGTACAAAAAAAGACCTATATTTCGGATCCATTTTTCATCACTGACATCATGCACTATTCAAAGACTGGTCTTCAAGCATTGAGGAATTTTGGACGAGAGACATCTCGAAGGTTCCCGAAGGCTGCCTAACTGAGTTAGATTTGTCGGCTAGCTAGCTTTTTTTGAAATTGGACCTACTTAGCTGGATTGTGTGTTAGAGATTTCTTATGAGATATTATATGTACATAATATAACCATCATAAGGAAGCTCAGATTCATGCTGCGGGCAATGGGGAGAGCCTAAAGGTTGGAACGCCATTTCTGCGGCCGTGTTTCCTGCCATATATACCATAGATACCTGCAAGCCAAGAGTGAATAGGCATCTTCCAGGTAAGCGTGCTCCAACTTGGACCTCATCATTGCTTTCTTTAAAGCATGATTGTCGTCAAGCGCAAGCGCAAAGATTCAGGCGGCGCAAACCCGTAGCATGTGGAAGACCCTATTAAAGACCTATGTTCACTGTGGACGTCTGTCGGTTGATGTTGATGATTATGTCTTTAGTGCAAGTAGTTCAGTAGTTTCAGAGTTTATCGATAACAAACAAACAAACCTTTCCTCTTCATAATATATGTACTTAGTAGCGCAAACTTGGAAAAAATCTCGTGGAAACTCTTTGATTTTCCGAGATAAATGTCATTTTACCTGGCAGCCCTAATCAATTTTATCACTGATAATAATAACTAATTCATAACCGTTAAACCTAAGAGTCAAAATCTCGTTTTTCTAGTCGAGTTCCGTAGGCTCTTTGAACTCACCGCATCCCAAGAAAACCTACCAGTAGATGTAGGAATAATGGAAAGAGGTCACAACCCTCAGCAATAAAGAATACGATGCGGAGAGAGATGTCACTCTCAAGGTCTTTAAATGTATCCATGCAAAAAACCACGTCGACTGGTTGCTCCGTTGCAGCGTGATTGAATATTAAACCAACAAACACACTTTCGCATTTGAAATATGGCCAGTTATTATAAGAAACAGTTTAAATCTCTCTCTGCTCTCTGAGAGACGTTAGGCAAAGTGAACACGAATTATGACACTTCTGTGTTCTTATACAAGCTTAGGTCTCTCAATTTTGTCAATTAATGTCAAATTTCTTTCTCAGATCAAAACCTAGTAAGTGGTTTAAATTCAAGAGAAGTTTAGGCCGTAGTCTTCAACAAGAAACTCGGCGGTTGCTCTTTTCAAAGATTTGATATACAATATTAAATTGCTTAAAACGCACAT
Organism: Maniola jurtina; assembly: GCF_905333055.1. Lineage (NCBI taxonomy): Eukaryota > Metazoa > Arthropoda > Insecta > Lepidoptera > Nymphalidae > Maniola > Maniola jurtina. The sequence goes on along the minus strand of NC_060035.1, from coordinate 3,734,429 downwards.
AACTGAAAAGTTAGTAGTGCGTGATTCCAGGATCGAACCCCCGACCTTCGATTAGGAGGCGGACGTTCTAACCACTAGGCTATGACAGTTTTTAAATTAAAGGGGTTTAAATATTTTAGTGTGAAGACTGGCCTACACATTTATTCATTAGATGTGCATCACTTTCTTTTTTAGGGTTCCGTACCTCAAAATGAAAAACGGAGCTCTTAAAGGATCACTTTGTTGTCTGTCCATTTGTCCGTCCGTCCGTCAAGAAAACCTATACAGTACTTCCCGTTGATCTAGTATCACGAAATTTGTTCTCGGATTTATTCCTTTACTTGGGCTATGAGAGTTGAGACCTATCTACCTGCCCATAATTCTAGGTTAACGGGAAATACCCTATCGGTTTTCTTGACAGACACGACAGACGGACAGACGGACAGAAAGACAGACAACAAAGTGATCCTATAAGGGTCCCGTGTTTCCTTTTGAGATATGCAACCCTAAAAACATTATGTAAGTATGCAAAGTATTTCCCTTGCAAACCATATTTAACAGTTGACATGTAGAGGTCATTGACTTTTCCTATCTTACTTTTAAGTTTTAATGCATCATTAAGTATTTACTGTTTTGACATGGTATTTAGATAATGGGTGATATTTATTTTATTTAATCTAATTCCTTTGAAAAACTTAGTAAGGCGCATTAATCTATAAAAAACCTAGCCAGTTCATAGACTTACTATGTTTTAAAATGGTCAAAGCGACTTACTAGCTTTTAATTTTACTTTAATGTGGGTGTCCTTACAATATAACGGGACATACTATGAAAGTTAGGCTTATGACATAAAACGATTTTCGGAAAAATGACATTTACTTTGTTTTGATATGGGGCGGTCGATATAATTAGGTACTAGGGTAAAGGCTCAAGTAAATGAACAGATTGGACGTTTTTACATGTAATAAGAGCTGGAATAAAAAACCGGCTGATATACCTTTTTTAAATATTTTCTTACAAATTCTTACACTTTTTTCAATTTCAATTTCAAAACCGTGTTCCGTTCAAACCGTTCAAAAGTGCGTGTGCGTGCGTCCATGTGTGTGTGTGAGTGTGTGTGAGTATATACTTGTCTGTATGTTTGTACGAGTGTTTGTTAGTGTGGTATTGCGTTGTATAACCACATGAGTAGCGAACAGAGTCAAAGCTTCATACAAGCGCGCTACGATAGGTACACTACTACAAGCTTGAGGCGCGTGTGTGCGTGAGCACAGGCGCTACGTCGCGTACGGAGAGAAATCGGTTTATACCGGCTCGGCCTGTGCTCAAGCTCAGGGGCTGCAGTACACGTCGCGCGTCGTGTTTTCATTTAATTTAATGTTAATGATAATAATTTAAATAGTGTTTAAAATCTATTTTCTTGAACTGTCATAGATTTTGTTCAAAATCAATATCTGAGGATCCCTAGGATCACAAAACAGGATATTGTTACCAAATTTAAAAAAATCGACGCCATTTTGAAATTCTTTGTTAATTGACCGATTTCGTTCAAAATCGATATTTAGAGCTCCCTGGGATCACAAAATAAGAAACTGTTACCAAAATTTAAAAAAGTCGACGCCATTTTGAAATTCTTTGTAAATTGACCGATTTCGTTCAAAATCGATATTTAGAGCTCCCTGGGATCACGAAATAAGAAACTGTTACCAAAATTTAAAAAAGTCGACGCCATTTTGAAATTCTTTGTTAATTGACCGATTTCGTTCAAAATCGATATTTAGAGCTCCCTGGGATCACGAAATAAGAAACTGTTACCAAAATTTAAAAAAGTTGACGCCATTTTGAAATTCTTTGTTAATTGACCGATTTCGTTCAAAATCGATATTTAGAGCTCCCTGGGATCACGAAATAAGAAACTGTTACCAAAATTTAAAAAAGTCGACGCCATTTTGAAATTCTTTGTTAATTGACCGATTTCGTTCAAAATCGATATTTAGAGCTCCCTGGGATCACAAAATAGGAAACTGTAACCAAAATTTAAAAAAGTTGGCACCATTTATAATTCTTTCTAAATTGACTGATTTCGTTCAAAATCGATATTTAGATCTATCGATCGATATTTAAAGATCGATATTTAAACTAGGCAATCACAACAAAAACAAACTTTACCATCTTGTTGAACAAATAACTATTGTTAATTAAATTGTATCCTCCAGTGCCAACCCTACCAAAATAGTTATAAATTTTGCCTCTGTTTGCTACTCTGTGGTATAACACCATGTTAGTAAATCTTAGTATATTTTTAACCGACTTTAAAAAAAGGAAGAGGTTCTGAATTCGTCGGTATCTTTTTTTTTATGTATGTTCCCCGATTACTCAAAGACGCCTGGACCGATTTGGATTTTTTTTTGTTTGATAGGGTATACTTTGCAAGTGGTCCCATATAAATTTGGTAAAGATCTGATGAATATCTTTGAAGATGGAGAACAGAACTCCTCAATGGATAAGAGCAAATTCAATTTTTTTTTTAATGTATGTTCACCGATTGCTCAAAGACGCCTGGACCGATTTGGATTTTTTTTTTTTTGAAAAGCTAGGTATACTTTGCAGGTGGTCCCATATAAATTTAATGAAGTTCTGATGAATATCTTCTGACATGGAGAACAGAACTCCTCAATGGATAAGAGCAAATTGCTCGCGATCAGTGTAATTGCTTAGTAAACAGTAGGGTTTTAGCTGGGCATGGCACATTATTATAGTACAGTGGGGCCACTAAAAATTTTGAAATAAAAAATTTTCAAAAGAAAAATAAAACCGACTTCAAAAACCACAATAACTTAAATTATTTTTTACTTTTTAGTGTTTGTGATTTTGAAGTCGGTTTTATTTTTCTTTTGAATTTTTTTTATATTTATTCTGGTATTCTTCTTTCTTGGATATGGATCCCTCTTGGGTATCCCCATTTCTCTCTGTCTTTGGTACTATCAAGCTAATTTTCTCTCGCGATTTGCACAATAGCATTAGACCAACGCGTCTTCGGTCTACCTACCTGTTCTTCTTTCATCTGTAAAAATCGATACAATATGACCATTTGCATTTCAGTTTTAGGGCATGTCTCAAGGTGTCTGTAGGCTTTGTCTTTTTTCTTATGTCTTCAATTCTCACTTTGAATATTTTTTGCTTAATTTATGCACCTTGCCATCGCCCTTTAGCAAGTCACTATTTCTTTTTATATTCGTTGTCTGGACCCATGTTTGGCTGGCATAGGTAAGGCATGGCAGGATGCATGTATCTATAACGGATCTTTTAAGATGTACTGGGTAAGCTCCTTTCATTCTTTCCTTTTGTGCCCAGTAAAACAAGCATACTCGGGCTACTTTGAGAACCCATTAGCAGCTAACAGCAAGGCCTGGACTCCAATTTTTATATGTGGAAGCTGTATTTCCTCGTTGCGTTTATGAGCAAATAAGAATAGTTAACTACTTTTACTAAAAAAAAATTTTATAATTTGGCGCGAACCATCTAAACACCATGATGATTATTATTTCTGCGTTGTGAATATTACCAGAAGAAACAGCAAAAAAAATTGTTCCAAGCGGCTCTATTGTAACTTGCAGTCTGCAATTTGAACGATTCTGACTTCTGGTGATAAATCTGTACCTCAGCCCCAACCCAGTACCTCTAATCTACCATTTCAAGAACTTTCAGAAGGTAGTGACGATGTAGTGACTTTTTTACATCTCAACTTAGACCATTCAATCAAAATTATTTGGATCACTTAATGAGAGATCTTAGATTGTCTAAAAAGCATCAGAACATGTGGCTCAAAGGAACAAATCTGATAAAATCAGACACTTGTGTTACGGTATATTATTCTCACTACTCTTAACACATTCAGTAGCTGATGTTGCACTTCCAGCGACTTGGATGCAACAAGGGCGTTAAGTTTCATTTTCTCTGTAGTCATTTGGACTGTTTTCCAGAAAAAGGTGACTTTCAAACTAAGATAACTATACCAAAGGGGATAATATCATATGAAAGGGCTCTATTATACATTCTAAAACAGGTTTTATTTATTATTATTATGTAAAAGAGTTTTTGATTTATCGCGCAAAATGTAGAAAAAAATATACAATAAGTCAAAAACTGAAAATCTGACATTTTTTTTAAAATTCCAAGCCGAAAATATACTTAAGAATTTATTAATAGGAATCGAGAGTTTATGCACTAGATAGAGTTTGTTCATTCACTGAAATTCCCAGTTCATTTACTGGCAATTTATCCTTTTGTTAAATAAAATAATTTATAATAATTAATACCACGCATTTTTTTGCGTTTTTGATATTTAAATAATTTAAGAGTGTATACCTACTGTGTATAGACACAGATAAAAAAAAATATAAAAATTATATATAGAACGATTCTCATAATTATATCTTAATTTTAGGTCAAAGTCAGGGTAGTCCTTATTCGTTCATTTACTGGATCTTTTACCCTCCTACGTCAAAATACTAAAAGTCCGCGTAAATTTCGCAGATTGAAATGTCTGCTTGATTAATTGTCAATAGAGGGTCATGACATGTCGAAATTGCTAGTTTGAAGGGGAAATCGTCAATGTCATTCGCATAGGTTTTCCTCTTAACAACTTGTTACAAATAACTACAAACTTGACATTGGCTAATCTTTGTAAAAGCCAGACGAGAGAGAAAAAAAAAACACTCTCAATTTTCGTTAGACAGACTCAAGTATTTAAGCATCCGCATCTCGTCGCTAACGGCGCACCGTGTGGCTGTGGCGAGAGACTAATTTACCAGCACGCCGATCTTCATCATACAGAATGGCGGAGAAAGTCCGCGGTTTACGTAAAACAACACCGACATAATCAGTGGGAATGCATAAAATAGTTGCAACTGCGATCGTGGTAAGGGTTCCCACTTCATTGAGAATATTGGTTAGCGCTAATTTATTAGGGCTCCGTACCTCAAAAGGAAAAACGGAACCCTTATAGGATCAATTTGTTGTCTGTCTGTCTGTCTGTGAAGAAACCTATAGGGTACTTCCCGTTGTCCTAGAATCATGAAACTTGGCAGGTAGGTAGGTCGCATAGCACAGATACAGGAATAAATCTGAAAACCGCGAATTTGTGGTTATATCATTAAAAAAAAAATTAAAATGCGTTTCAATTTTCAAAGTAAGATAACTATACCAAGTGGGGTATCATATGAAGGGGCTTTACTTGTACATTCTAAAACAGATATTTATTTATTTTTATGTATAATTGTTTTTGATTTATCGTGTAAAATGTTGCAAAAAATACCCAAGTACGGAATCCTCAGTGCGCGAGTCTGACTCGCACTTGGCCGGTTTTTTTATTTTATTTCTTATTAGCTGTTTCCTGCAATTTCGTTTGCGTGCATTTAGTATTTTAAAGACCCTGTTGGAATTACTCAAAATCTTGTGTCATGTTAATTAGTCAGTTTATACTTTTATGAGCGTGATTTTAGTATTACTTACTTTCGAATAGTAGGTTATACAAAAAAGTTTCTCTACCTTGAAAAAATAATAATTGTTTCTCCAAACATTTACCACCCCCGTTCATCGTCTTAGGCTATGACTTTTTTAGACTATGAAAAACTTGTTATTTTATTTTGCTGTTTAAGTACCTTTTCAAGTTAAACAAAGATTTCATGAAAGGTTGAGCAAACTTATTTATTCTGAAGTAGAGTTGGCAACCTTGATGAACGATGTGCGTGCAGGTATCGTAAACACAACGTTATTACGTTAGGCTACGAAAGGGCATGAGTACCTCCTGATAATATTATAGCCTAATATCGAGAACCATCCCTGATGGCAGTGAGCTGACCTCTAGCGTAAGTCAGATGTTTTATTTGTAATATATTGTGAACTTTTAAGCAATATAGGATTTTTTAAATTGTTTTCTCGTATTTTTTTTAAGATATCTTATCAGTCATCATCAGTAGCTATCACCTGTCTTCGTTTTTGCTAGCGTTCTGGTCACACCCTGTATAGTGTATAGTCGTAGTACATAGAGGTTGCAGATTTGTATTTTGAGGCCTTTGACACATATCGTGAGTACGCAAACACTACAGATTGTAGGCAAACGAAATAGGCTTTACCCAGTTCCAACCAACACCTTACTAAGGAAGTAGTGTAAGTAAACCAAAGTAAACTTAGGATAGTTGTAGCAAGATGACAGGACTCTGTTCGTTAAACAGTCACCTCTACATTCTAGGTATATCACCGACAGCCGCGGAGACACCGGAACACTACCTACCGCTTAAATATAGTGGTGTATCTGCCCAACGAGAGAATGGGAGACAAAGACCTAAAAAAACAGGTGCCTTCCTGACACAATAGGTACTTCGAACAATACTGGGAAGCCGTGAGCGAAGACATATTTTTTTTAAAGAATATTAGCTATGTTAAATGACTAATATTCCCCTTTCCTCTCCAACTAAGCGTCAGGCTTGTGCTAGGAGTAGGTACGACAATAGTGCAACGGGCGGGGTTTGAACCGTCGACCTTTCGATTTTCAGTCCACTCCTTTACCGGTTAAGCTATTGAGGCTCTGAAGACATCGAAGAGTAGAGGTTTTTAATCCGTAAGTCACTGCGGAACACCTGCAGTAGAGTCGGGCATGCCAGACGGTGTCCATGAGGATTTTCCTCTTCCACATAAAAAAAGGTCTGCCCAACGAGAAGCCTACATTGACTCGATAGCAACACTTCGACCTGGGTGGCCTGCTTGGATGCTGGAGTCAGGAGTGAGCTTGAGTGGCTGGACTCTTGAAGTGATCACGCAGGAAGCTGCACCAGTGATCTCACATACCGCTGTATGTGCAAAATGCGGAATAGGGACCCATGGCAGAAGAAAAAGAGGCCTTTGTCCTACTGATATTGTACTCTAGGTTCATAAGGCTTTGTAGAATGTACCTACTAAAAGAAAAAACACGGAAGCGTAAAGGCGCTGCTTACTTATTTGTATTGTATTATGATAAAATACGACAAAGATAAAGTACCTTCAAGAAACATTTTTGAAGATATTAGGTATGGCATTAAGAAAAACAAATTTAATTGTACTTATATGATTACTGATTAGATACGGCAATCTAAAATAAAATAATATCATTTTATTTGTCAATTTTCCCCAACATTATTATACCTAGTGTTTTATTTGAAAAACTCAAGACCATGATGATAATAAAATTATAGTATAAGTTCTTACTCTACTCTAGCACATTAGCGCACAACTTTTATATGTCGCAGCGAAATGGCATATTAAACCGTTAGTTAGCCAACTCCCTTAGTGATATGGCGAACGCCCGGGAGATGTTAAAACGACAACTCAATTAGTATTTAGACTATTTTAATAAAAAAATCTACTGATATCATAGAAAACTGAGCATCTGACAGTATTAAGATAAAATTACCCAATAGAACATAAGTGTAATTTCGATTGTAACTTACTAAATTAGAATTACTAAGACTTGGACCTAAAGTCATTCAATCTCTAGCTTATTACATCAGATTTTTTTTGACCTTGTAGATTAAGAGTTTTTAACTTTTTCTTCCGCCAACAACGCAACTTTTATTCGTTAAAAGCCTTAAAACTTTCATTATCACATATTTACTTACTATATACAAAACAATAGGGTATTAAACAAGACTGTCTTATTCATAGGGCTCTTACGCAATGCATCCAATCTGAATCGGAGAATTCACCGAAGTAGCCGTAGTACAATTTGTATGAGATAAATTATACACTAAATTCGAATTTCGTTTCCCGAAGGCATAAAGCGAGAGACATACATCCCATGGGTTCGTGGGACGAGGATGCCAGATCCATTTTAAGGACCTGTCAACCCGTCTCGTGGAGTCTACGGGTGAACGGAGATCTAGCACTTAGCTTGGTCAGCATATTAGTCTGGCCATTCAACGAGGTAACACAACCAGCGTTCTGCGCACCCTGCCTCGTTACAGTGGTTTGGACATTTTTGTTTGGCAATTTTTATATTTAAGTATTTATAGTAGTATTTGTAAATAAAGATACTAATTTCCCTAATAAGCGAAATTCGGATTTAGTGCGTAACCCCTCATACAAAATATTGTATGAGGGGTAAATCCGAATTGCACTCGGTTGCTTCGGATCCAGAATTCTCGGATTCGGAACGGACGCAGTGCGTAAAAAGCATCTGCCATTTCACCATTTCGTCTGCTTATGAAAATCCATACTAGTCCAAACTAGTACGGATTTTAAATGCAAAAGTGTGTCTGTCTGTGTCTGCTAGCTTTTCACAGCCCACCAGTTTAACCGATTTCGACACACACCGTCGTTAGCTTACATTCCGGGGAAGGACTTAGGCTACTTTTATCCCGAAAAATCAAAGAGTTCCCATGGGATTTTTAAAAAAAAACTAAATCCATGCGGACGAAGTTGCAGGTATCATCTAGATTCAAGTAGATAATTATTATGAGGTTAATGACATGTCTGATATAGAAAACAATGTATTATACAATATCAATATGCAATACTTGATCACTACTTGTTATAAAACAAAGTCCGTCCGCCGAGTTTCTCTGTCTATTCGCGCTAAGCTCAGAAAATACTATACAATATGGATTACCATGAGGTTTTTGTCAATGTATTGATGGATTCTTCGAGAAGGTTTAGGTGCTGAATAGAGTAATAAGTAAGAGGTACTTAACTATCGAAGACAATCGGCGAAAATCGCGCTCCTTAGAGCTTTATTGGAGAGCCCTGCTTAAACCATAATTTTGTTTTCTTTTGTCTGGCTTTACAAAGATTAGGCAATGTCAAGTTTGTAGTAATTTGTAACAAGTTAATTAAACTATACAAGTATGGACCCTGTCTGTGCCGGTGCTCCCCGACATACGCACGGCGCGGCACCCCCTTAGAGCGCTTTCCAGTCAGTTTTAACAAAAAAACACACCAAAAAAGAGCACGCCCGCCAGCTAACACCAACACAGACGAAGTCTAAACCATAATTATAATACAATAACTATGCAAAACTGAATTTGATTTAACTGCATTTTACAACTTCAAGGCAAACTACGGCATTCATAGAATAGCGGAAATGAATTACCATAGTAATGATAAGCGACCTCGAGTTTGTATCTAGGATTCATATTTCCGTTAATCTGCGGTGTTAATCCTATGAGACTATTATATCTTTTACTATTTGAATAATTAAACCTTTTTTTAACGCAAGTTAAATTATTATTATTAAATTATAGATCGTAGGTAGGATAACAAGAAAACAAGTAATATAATTTTTCGAGTCTACCTGGGACCCAAGAGCTGGCAGCTACCTTGGACAAAGAATTAGTTTGGCCATCCAAAGGGGCTCTTTGGTAGGTACAAGCCTCGCTGCGGTGACTTCGTTTTGAGGTTTATTTTAATTAAACCTACTTTAGTTTTTATTATTTAATTTTAATTTATTTTATATTAATAATTTAATTCAAATTTTGGTAGTTATTTTTGATTAAGTACTTATACGTATTTTTATAACAAAAATTGTAAGTATAGGTATGCATTTTTGATTCATAGTAATTTTATGATGATCGTTGATTTAGAGTCAGACGAAATATTTTATAACACTTAACTTGGTAGGTAGTTACATTTCTATAAAGAAAGCGACGGACGATGGCATACAAAAATAAAGACACGAGGAAATAGGTATCTACAACTAGTGAAAGCAGAATAGCCAGTATTAAATTGCGGAATTACATAGGTATAGGTAGCTATGTAACTAATAAACACAAATCATGACTCGTCCATCGTCAGCCAACAGCAAATTAATCACAAAATAGCATAAAAAAAATATATGTAAATATTAATAACTAACCGATCTTATCAGGTCATTGCCCCACTGTGCGATCTTAAATTTCTCAAAGGTCTCTGCAACCTTTTTGTTGCGCTGTTCTAAACTCATTTTCGAAATAAAATAAAAATAACAACTCAATAAACAACACTTTCGCGCCAAAGACAGCGTTCGAAATTCAAACCGGTCGCGAACGCCCGCACGCGCGTTTGACTGGCACCGAATGATTGTATTTCCCTATAACTGCTACTGTTGTCGACTATAAAATGTAGTTTAATTGATAAAATTCACCGTATCAACGTACGTGCTGAATTAACTAGGTTGCATGTTTTGCCTTGATTTAATTTGTCACCAGGACAGTTAATTATTATTTCATCCACATCCCTCCTGACACTCCGTCAGAACTTATAGAAAAGATTCTCATTACTTGAACCCTAAGTATAGTAGGAGTAAGACGGTTTTACATTTTTATGGGAGTTGTAACAACATTTTATATTTTGGTAAATAAAATAAGCTTATTAGTTTTAAGTTTGAAACCATAATAATTAATTAATTATCTAGTATCCATTTTTTACACTGAGTGTACTGTTGTGTGAGCCACTGTGAGTGGCTACTAGTTTTACCACCGCAACTCGATAATAAAATCAATTACCATCAATATTTTTCCCACGGTTTTATGGTTTTACGCTATGACGCGACGGTAAATAGTAGATATAAGTACAGATTTTATATAAAATAAATAGTCTAAAATCATTGAATTTTGTATATTTAGGCATTTTGGCTTTCCAATACAAAAGTCAAATTTATTCCCTAGTATTATTTGGTTGGCATCGAAATATAAATAAGTATATTTCGAAGCCAATCTACTATATACCTGAGTAAGTAGGTAGTAGATGAAACAAAAAGTCAAACAATTTGTTTTAAAATTACAAAAATGTTGGATGCACCTGTTTTTATTTTAACCACTGACAGATGCTATGGTAAAGTTGTTACTTATATAAATTGAAAATTTGGTGTCTAAATGACGTGGCTGCCGAAGCTCTCAAACGAATTCCGTCTCTGTGTGGTAATCTTCATTGCTGAGGGTATTGAGTTTTGACCACTTCTATTAATAGAAATCTCTCCGGATTTGGCTATACCTACTAAACCAGAACAAAATATACCCTACTTATACTTTAACCACCCATTTCAGCATCGTGGACCTTGGCCTGACACATTTCCGCTTCGCTCCAACCGGCCCTTGACACTGAAAGCTTGTGCGTCAACGGCCAAACTCAACAGCTTTCACCGCTTTCTTTGAAAGCTCGACAATTACACGTCTCGGTGTGCCTATAGGAGCCCCTTCACACTAGCGTTTCTCCGACGTAGGCGTTCGTCGAACGTGTACGCAGCGCAGACGCCGCGACAACGCGACACACGCGTCGCGTCAACACCTGAAGGTTGCGCTTGCGTCTCGTAGCAGTGTTATGTACATATGACGTTATTTTATGCCTACAATGAAGCATAAAATCACTTTCACTAAGTCGCAAATTCATCCATATGCGTTCATTCAATAAAGGTTTCTATCAGCCATACCCTTTGCATTTTTATTCTTTCGTTTTTGTAATAATTTTCTTTTTCACAGCAAAATCAACAATATAGTTTTCTTTGTGAAATACATTTTGTCAATGACAATATCAAAACATCTTTCAGCGATCAGTTGCGTAGTCTGTCGTCACACTTTCAATGAATGTCTACGCTGGAGAAACGCTAGTGAAGGGGCTTTTAACTCTCGTGCAGTAAAACTTTCTTAGGCGCGATTTGGAAGTACTCAGATCTTTTTTCAGATGGAAATAATGTTCAAACATCGCTTCCACCGAGATAGATCGAGATTGAACGTACCTACAAACATAATCTGTTAAAAATAAAAGTACCGGATGAATACCTAGCATAGAATAGAATTTATAGTATTCAAGAAAAAAAATTGTATTCGCTTCGCTCGCGCCAATATTTCATTACTTACTTCTTTATGCGCGTTTTGGCTAACACTTAAGGAGCATTCCCAATTATGGGCAAACGCAACTGACTGCAGGCAAGCCAAAGAGGCTTTCCCTAACATAGATATACGACAAACTAACAAACTACTCCGCCTGGACAAAGGTAAACTTAGGAAGGTGGTGGGACTCATAACAGGGCATAGCCCACTAAACAAACACCTTTTCGTTATAGGTGTTACCGACAGTCCTCTGTGCAGGGCCTGCATGGAGGTCGATGAGACGCCGACACACGTGCTCCTGGAGTGCATGGTCGTGGCAGAACAACGAGAACGCCATTTGGGTTCCCCAACCTCACTCCATGAAGTCCTCGGCAACCTGGGCGGTCTACTTGGCTTCTGGAGCGAGCTTGGATGGCTGGAGTGAAGACTTCGGCGGGGAGGGGCAACGCACGCACAACAGACGGAAACGTTTAAGTGCGGAAACCAGCCCAGAGAGAAGAAGAAGAAGAAGATGCGCGTTTTGGAATTAAGTAAACGTAATAATATATAGGTAATATTATTTGAGGTTGCCATGCTCTTAAAAGTTTGGGTGCCCCTGGTATAAAGCATTAAATGTCATATTTCACTAGGTATTTTGTACTTGTTTGTCATTATTTAAGTAAAGACTTGTACACCATAACTTCTAAAATATATTAGTAAGATTGTCAGACATTTAACTCCACATCTTATGGTTAAGGTCACGTAAAGGTTTAGTTTCTTGTTAATCCCTTATTAGTTCCAAACTGTCATGTCAAGCTGTAAAGGGTCATTGGTGTAGTGTATTGGACCAACATGCATGTAAAATATGTATTTAATAAAACATCTTTTAGGATTGTCCTACAAATCTTAGATAACAAATTGTTTATTATTCAGTCGCAGCCAAGGTATTGAAGGTTTTTAGGGTTTCGTACCTCAAAAGGAAAAACAGAACCCTCATATGATCACTGTGTTGTCTGTCTGTCTATCCGTCTGTCCTTCTGTCGTGTCTGTCAAGAAAACCTATAGGGTACTTCCCAATGACCTAGAATCATGAAAGGCAGGTAGGTAGGTTTAATAGCACAAGTGAAGGAAAAAATCCGGAAACCATGAAATTATAGTTACATCACAAAAAAAAAAAATGTTTTCATGAACCAATAAATAATTAGTATTTTCAATTTTCAAAGTAAGATGACTATATCAATTGGGGTATCATATGAAAGGGATTTACTTGTACATTCTAAAACAGATTTTTATTTATTTTTATGCCTAATAGTTTTTGATTTATCATGCAAAATGTCAGAAAAAACACCCGACTACGGAACCCTCGGTGCGCGATGTTGGCTGGTTTTTAGATTTATCAAAGGGCAAATAAATTTTATCTCAACTACAAAGAAGTTTTCATAGATGGCCTATAGGTACATACAAAAATGGCAAAACTGTAAAATTTATTTTTTCAATATTAATCAGTAATTTATCCCAGCGTATTTCAAGTATTAACTCTACAATACCCTTATTAATCTAAAGTCACATACTTAAATATTTTAATACTGCTTAGAAGTGTGGTATGTGTTACACAGAAGTGGGCATCAGCTTATTGTGTGTTTGTGTGTGTGTACCCTTTACTTTGAAGGCTGACTTAAAGAAAGATTTATTCATTGATTAATCAAACAAATATGAAGTAATTAATAAAATTATAGAAAGAAAACAAAACACAAAACAGAATAAATTGCACAAAAGTAGCCTTATTAGTTAGTCTCCTCCAAAAAACTTTTTTGAAAACAATACTGAATGAGCCCTCTTCTTTGAGACATGAGTATTCATGAAATGAAATAAATTTCATAGGAACTCATCATGTCACAAATGTTAAACAATTCATCAACTATAGATGAAAAATAAACAATCTGTAACTACAATGGGAATGAGTAAAAGCTCCTACAAGGAAATGAATAAAATTGTAAGTTGTTGCCAGGCCCAACTACTTACACTGTTGCGGTGCTATTCTAATTTAATATCACTAACAACAAGATGACTTCTAAAAACTAGTCTTATCATTTTATAATATGATAGTGCTGATATCTTTTGGGTAGATAAGCTATACAAGATTATCAAAGTTCTCCAAAAAATTTCAAATATACAGAAAGTTTACTCATTGAAATATTCATTTTATTTAAATTGGCGAAAAACGTAGTTTTCACTTACCGCTTTAAGCTTTTTCTTAGGCCTTGAAGGTCCGTCCATTGCTGCAAAGTTCGATCAAATAAAAGTTGCAACGTTGACCGTGTCCTATTTATGTTAAAGCAGAATTTTATCGCACCAAGTTAACACGAGATAGCACAACTTTACACTTAACTTGAAATTAAAATACAGATTTTTTAATCACAAATACAATCATTTTTTTAATGATTTCAATTTCATTTTAAATGATTTTAAAAGTTTAAAAAATATTAAATAAACACTATTTTGAGGTGTCAAAACAGGTGTCAAACAAGTGTCAAAGTCAAACACAAAAACACAGCACAAAAACCTGAAATATCATAGAGTAATAAATATCCACAGAGCCAATTTGACATTGTTTGACATTAATTGGTTTTAAATTGCTGCATGCCTTGGCATGTACCTATTGTCTTTGGTATTTCCTTGAGCTGTAGCGTTGTACTATTTTGACGAACGCAATCTGTGATCGCAATCACATCGCAATCGTAGGGATTCGTCTGTGGTGTTTGCTGGCGCGCGTATTATGCCTTTTTGGAGTGTTTTTTTTGTTAGAAGTGGCCGGTTTTTGTGTTCTGCTGGTGTTTATTGGTGGTGGAACTGACTGGGAAGCGCTCTAAAGGGGCGCCGCATGTATGTCGGTGGGCGCCGGCACAGACGAAGTCCATACTTATACATACATATATAGTTTCAATAACTTGTAAATAACTACAAACTTGACATTGGCTAATCAGTGTAAAGCCAGACGAGAGAGAAAATAAAATGATCTGTGGCTCCCACAGACCACGAATTGGTGGCTCCTGCTCGATTGCGGTAGAATGTCAGCTACAATTTAATGATCGCAATAACATCTGATTGGTTGGCATTCACTCACTATTGGCTATAATGCATTGTTGCAACATGAATACCATAAATTCAACCAATCACAACAATTGCGATTACCGCAATGAGCAATCCAAAGAGTATGTAAATACTACGCAATCGACCAATCGTGACTCACTTCACTAGGTGCAAGATGCGAAAATAAAAATAAAAAATAATAAAATAAAAAAGATAAAAAGTAAATCATGGATTTGGAAATTGCTAAGTAAACAAAATACTTTTGTTAACGTTACTACTTACAAGAACCATATTAACCTCAGTGACCTACTTCTGCTACTAATACGAGCACGACTCAAAGATGCCTGCTGTAACATCAACAACGCCAGAAGAACAGAATGATGCAGACCAGAAAATGTGGAATGCCCTCAGGAGATATATCATACGAGAACGGCAAAGAAAAAAAGAAGGTAAGTACTTTTTATTTACAATTATTCCTATGCAAATAGCTCTTCTTATTCTTCCAATTTAGATGTAACAAGTGACTAGTCTGTTAAAACAGATAAAGTGATCCTGTAGGGGCCAGGCTGGATACGGTAAATGGCCTAGTAGACTTGCTTGTTGGGCCTGTGTGGCCTAGTGATAGCATAACATCATATACTTTTATCAAAATGTTGGATAACAACATTGATGTTGAAAGAGTATGTTAACTTATTGATCTTGGTATGGCCATTATCAGTAAATTGTTAACCTAAGAATCATCTCATTCTCCTTAAACTTGACCAGTGATATGTCTCTTGTGACTTGACCAGTGATATGTTCCTTGTAACTGGACCAGGGGCATGTTTCTTGTGATGTCTTGTAAATTATATTATGTACTGTAGGTACATAAACAAGTAGTTCAGTCAGAACACAAAGTGTATCACTGCATTTTCTACAAAAACAGATCTCAGCTGTGCTTGTGTATTTAAACCTTTGACTCTGACTTGTGTAAACTGCCATGTTGCAACTCCAGATTGGGCTACCTTGTTTTACGAGCTCTGTGCTTAGCAATCAGGGTTCTAACAGGGAATATACTATATACAAACAAATGTTAACAAGTAGCACATCTTCATTTTACTTATTCTTTTCCAGAGTATGAAGCAGAGGTGGAAGAAGAGAGATTGAGAAAAGAACGTGAAGCCAGAGAAAGACAGGATGTTATGACATTGGGTAAAAAGTAACATCGTTTTAGAAGAGATATGTTCATTCAGCATATGGCAATGTATATTACATTATCAGAGTCAAACAATTTTGTATGATTAAATGAAGTTGCTATTTGACCAGATGGCCAATTCACTGCCCATGTACTTTTAGCTTTAAAGTCTACATAGTTAAATGATGCTCAGAATTTGTTGGAAAAAAAACCATCTATGAATATAATTTATATTGTAGCAAAATATGTAGTGTAGTTGAGTAGAATCGTTAAAATGAAGATAGTGACAAAATATAATGTCACAATTAATACACACAACATAGTTTCTCCAAAATATGCATTTTGTTTTGTATAAGTTCGTTATTCTGAAATTGCACATAAGCAGTAAATTTATCATAAGGGGACAAAAACATAGGGTATACTTATATTATTAGGTATGAGTTTAGCATTTTTGCCATGCATATGTCGCTGATAGTGAAAGACCTACCTGTCTCAAATCTACATTTCTTACAATTATTTTTTTTATGTTGTAGAAGAAACAAAGGAGCAAATTGAGCAATTGGAACTTAAACTAAAGCAATTAGAGAAGGAGAAACAGCAACTGTTCATGCAACTTAAGAGAGTGCTCAATGAAGATGAAATCAGAAAACGACAGCAACAAAAGGAGACTAAGTAAGACAAGGCTTTTTAATAAACTTTAGATATCGCCCAATGTACTAATATAATATAGTATATTATGTTGCGCTTGTAATAGGTCTAACAAAGTATTAGGGAATGTGTTTCAAGAAATCGTTCAAGAACCAATGAACAATATTACATTGTTTTTTCACTAAATTGACATTGGCTGAATTTAGAATAGAATATAAAATTTTTATTCAAGTAAACTTTTAAAAGTTCGATGGAATCATCAAATAATTTACCACTACCACAATTATTGCAGACCGTAAAAGTGTACCACAGAGAGTCATAGAAAAGAAAAAAAGAAGGCTTTTTATTTACTTGTTTTTGTCCTTTTGTAACAAAAATATTGCAGTTTCTGCAAAAATTCTTGTCATTTCCATTTGTTGTTTCAAACAGCATTCTGACATTGTTAGAAGAGTTATAGATTTAATTGTAACTTTTAAGCTCTCTTTGTTATGCTGAATTTTAAATTCTATTGTATTTACTCATTAGTCTGTTTGTTTGTTACCTTTTCACTGTCCATCTGTGTAAAAGATTTTGATCAAAGGCACAGAGATGCATTTTGGATATAGACAATCTAATTTTTATCCTGAAAATTGAGAGTTCCCACAGGACTTTTAAACAATAATCCATGTGGATGACATCACGGGCATCATAGGCACAGAGATAGCTTGCATCCCAAAGACTATACTTTTTATCGCTAAAAATCAAAAAGATTCCTTCCCAAACAATTTACAAAAACCTAAGTCCACATGGATAAAGTTATCATCTAATATTCAGTATATTTTGCAGTCTAGCATTCAATCTTTTTTTACAGTGAAATGCAACCAATGAAGATGCCAATGGGTAATTTGCCCATGCCGATGTTCCCCATGCCCACATCGACAGGGCAAGGCGAGCCCCCGCCCTCACAGGGCAGGCCTCCACCGCTAACCTCACACGGACTTAATAAGGTAAGCTGTTTTCCCTCACACACTATACACAAATATTGTGTAAGTGAGATAGAAAGATTAAGGCACCTTTTTAATAAGTTTATGGTACATGGTACACCTCACGTCTTGCTATCCTTTTCCGCAGAGAGTATTATGAAAGGGATAGCAATGTATTAGACCTGTCAATTAGAAATTGTTTACAATAGAATAAGCTGCATATTCCTTTTTACATATTAAAATTAACCGGTTTCTTCTCTTTGTTCAAGAATAAGCACTCAAACTACATGTTTGTGTCGCAACAGCAGAGCATGGTCCGGCCCATGCAGGCCAGTGTGAAGCGTCCGCGCAGTCCGTCCCCCACATATGCTCTGTACACACACAGACTACACCAGCCTCCTATGAAGCACCATACTGTGTATTCAGACCACAGTGAGTTACGTATACCGCTTTATGACTATTAGGATATTTTAAGGTATCTTTATAAGTTTATAGGGTTCTGTACCTCAAAAAGAAATAAAAAGGGACTCTTATCATATGTCCATCAGGAAAATGTGGAGGATCATGTTGAAATTGATATTGTGCAATAAAAAAATAATGAACAATATGGGGTTCTCTCGTAACATACAAAAATTGTAATCCCGCACTGCGAAATTTGACCGCGTGGTTTTTCCGCATTCTGACATGGAAATTGTATGAAGCCGTACGCAATCGCCGAACGCGCTCATACAATTTATATAATATGTCACAAAATTGTGCAGTGAAATTTTGCAGTACGGGATTACCCTGATATGTCCAATCAATATTAATAATAAATAGGTGGCATTACTACATTAAATGCTACAGTACACTAAAATATCTTTTGCAGAGGTAGAGGATGGTCGAATGGGCCGCCAAATGGCGCGCGCAGTTCTTTGGAACAGTGAGTTGCATTCACATACAAGTAGGATCACTGTCGCTTGTGCACGCAAACCCATCCATTTACTTGTTTCAGCTACCATACTTCATCTATTAACCTTTATGTGAATCGTCCAGCGAGTTAAAACCATGTATAGGTGACACCAAGCTTCTTGAATTCTCTGACTTTCTTGTTTGCGCCGGTATAATAAACCCAAAAGCCGGTACCCCGCCCCCCTCCGCAACACATACAGTCCGACAAGGCTCTTTTGGCATTTGAATGAGGGCGCTGTTGTAGCTTTATGCCGACACGGCGAACTATCAACAAGTGCATTCTCAAGATGGCGGCTTTAGTTCCGATTTTGGCCACGCGCCAAAAGAGCCTGGTCGGACTGTATGCAAGGCGCATAGGTCTATGCTCTATTCCCACACCCCGTCAGGGATGAGGCGTATTAATTCGATCAGCTTTTTACACCAGGTATGGGCTTCAAAGTATGCATACCCGGTTCGTAAAAATGCGCGCCATAGGTGTGATGATAATACTTCTAGATTTAATACTTACAAGTATTCTGTGCTGTGCAATTTAGCCCTGGTATTTTTAGTAGATTAAGTATAACCCATCTCTTCTCCCCGTTAATATCTGTTTAATGCTAAGAACCCTTCCTTCGCACTGCGGCAGCTAATCTGACAAATGGTGACTCATTGGAGCCTATGGCAATAAGCAGCCAAGATTTTCTGCCTGCAACAGCCTTAACAACGCGTATGGTTTCATTCTCCAGTCAACAGCGCAGCTGTCTATGTATGTACCAGCCAGACATATTTTATGTTCCGGAAACCAGATTCCGTTCAGAAGTAGAAGATACAAATCAAATATCTTCTTTTTGCCTTGCTTTTCCTACGAGACAAAATACATATCCGTATTAGATAATCCTCGCTGCGCAGCCAGGTTGACTAATGCGACGTTCCTCGGCACCACCTCAGAGCTTTCAAGAATTTTGGTATCACTTATTATTTAGTTTTTCATTTTTCATTGATATCATAATAATTTAGCTAGAAATAGTTACTAAACGTAAACATAAGTTACTGACAACCAGCCTATTTCTTACTATCGGATCCGATTATTTAATATCTGCATTCTGTATATCAAATAAAATAACTGTAATATCAACTTCAAGCATGAAGAAATATATTACAGTTCTGCAAACTTATTAAGTATACATATAATTCCTTACGGTCGGCTTCATAATTCGACTAGTGATTCCGCGAAACTATTGCATCAAAAACCTGACGCACTTATGACCTTTTTTTATGAACACGCCGTACGCACTTAACACATATATGCATCGCCGTGCCACGCGAAAATGGTCCTTAAGGTGCCAAACGATTTACGGCCTTTGACTGTACATACATATTGTAATTTAGATAATATATACTTAACACAAAGTGGTGAACTTTTGAGTCTATGGCGTCAGTGACTCTGCGACGGAGCGGCAGATTAATGCAAATGTAGGGAATGCAGACGGGCTCAGCGATACTGAAACCGCCGTCACTTAGCCCTAATTCACACAAGCGTTAAAAAAGCGTTGCGTTAAAATCCGGCGTTGCGCTGAAAATACAACAGTGCGTGATAAAAAAGCATTGACGTTTGAACTGATACTTGGGAGTGCATTAGTTCTATTTGAACGCTTTTTTAACAGACGTTAAAAAAAGCACTCGTGCGAAATAGCCCTTAGGGTGTAGTGTCGCTGAGCTCGAATGACGTTTAGAAAGTTCGAATGACGAGTCAGACCAACCGAAATGAAGTCATAAGCACTGTATCTCTTCACTTCATGGATAGACAAACGATAACGATTTGGACGTTTTAATTTATTTTCCTAACAGTTCGACCCCAAAGTAGAATGTGTGCGTTTGTCTTTGCTGAACTTCACTTATCTTTCGCTGTGTCGTTTTCTGCTTATGGGGTACTTTTGTTCATTGTTCATAAACGTACCTATTATCATTTGTGTCGTTGTTCTATTTAATTTCCTGTTTCCACTTACCATCATAAGTATATGGTCACTTTTTATTTATAAGTTGCCTTTGTTATGTTTCTGCGTTTGTTTTCTTCTTCTTCTTCATCTTAACATATAATTCATCGAATTGTAATATGGGATCGAACCTTATTAATAAACTCATTCCAAACTTTTTGTAACCCGCAAAACTCTGAACTCAAAGCAAGCGTCGCTTCTCGTTTCTCGTTTTTTGTGAGTTGAAACGAGACAGGTCTATATCAGAAACATAAATCTGTCTTTTTTCAACTCAAAATAAAGTCTAAATAATCTCACAGTACGCGTTACAGAACTCAGCCTAACGAACTTGCTTGGAGTTCGGGGTGATCTAACATAATAGTTTTAACAATGTAAAACTAATGAATTACTAATCGGTGTATTTTTCAATGCTATCATAAAGAAGGAGGTTACTCCAATCGAGTATCCGAGCGTGAGTATTAATTTGAAGTATCTTTAGTCTAGACCCTATATTATAGGGCCTATAATATACAGGTTCGACACGTCTGCTGATTAAATAAATCTTCTTTTTTGTGGCCGTAATTGGTGTTTAATATCCGATTTGTTAGTATTACTTTATCCGCGAAAACAAGTTAGCATAGCGCTCTCTGTTACGTAATCCCGTACAAATGATAGAGCCAAAAATCTCAGTAGACGTTAACCATTTCGAGCACCAACATTCGAAATTCAATTCGAAAATGTTTTAAAAAACATTCGAAATTCAAAAAAAATATATAATATACAGTTTTGTTTGTGATAGGTTGGTGACTAAAAATGGTTAGCGCCCACCGAGATTTTTGCCTCAATCATTTGTATGGGATTACCTAACAGAAAGAGCGCTGTATAAATTTCTTTCCGCGAATCGAGTATTGGCTGTCACAGAACATTGTTAATTGTGTGTTTATTAATTGTGTGTAATGCTGTGGATCATGTCAGAAAAATGTCATGACGTGCAAAGGCCTTTTCGAAGTACTTAAAAATATTAAAAATTAACAGAATCCTCCCAATACGCATCCGGCGTGAGCGGTTCCGGGGTCCAATCAGGCGCGTACTACGCCATGCCCACGTCAGGAGTGGTCGTCACGGAACGACCGCCGCCGTTGCTGTACGCGCAACACGCGCACACGCCGCACGCGCACACGCCACACACGCCGCACACGTTGCACCAACCGCACCACACGGGGCTACTGTACGCGCCTACTCAACAACAGCATTTGTACTTGGATAATATGCTGAAGAGGGATCCTCAGCCTGAACCCAAGAAGGAAACCCAGGTAATTTTCTGTAAGACTGGTAGTTGTCTGCAACACAAATAGTTCTCTGCAACACAGGTAGTTTTCTACAATGTAGGTAATTTTTTGCAACTGATAATAATTAACTTTCTGCAACATGAGCGATTTTTTTCATGAGTTTGAATCATGAATCTATATGTATCTATGGATAGAGCACTCTTAATACCTAGTTGAAGCAAATACCTATTTATCGCTATCCCACTTCGATTGCCGACTGAGAGCGAGTCACCACTGGTGTCCGACCTCTCGTTCTAATTTTTAGTTGAGAAAGCATAGTGAATAGGTATTTGCCTCAAGTAGGTAGTAGCATTCGATCCACCTGACTATATATTCATTGTTTGAATTAACTCGTGTTGTAATGTTTAGCCTCAAGTGCTAATCGGCTTGAGCGAGGCGCATCACCCGTCAGTGAGCAGCGGTGTGGTGTACGCGCAGCCGCCGCCCTCCAGCCGACATCTCTCCATACACCCGTCCGCGCCCGCGCCGCAGCACTCCAATATACAGGTAAGATATCGACATTTCACCTTCCATCGCTGGATTGCACTTCAAGGTCATTATTTATGTAAACGCCTTTGCGAAGTAAGCCTTCTGTACTTGTAAGAAACTATACTAGGTAGGTTATAAAAATAATAGACAAATGTAAGTATGCAATTTATTCGTTTTAAAGAAGCAACTAATAGAACTACGTCGCCACTAACCGGTAATTTTACCGTGATCTATACGTATAAATTACCGTAAATTACGCTCCTTTTACGTGCCTTTTTGGTCAAAATTATGTTATTTTGACCGAACGTTTGTTATTATATGTGCAACGCAGTGAACATTTCTACAAAAAAGTACTTAGAAGAACTAATTTCAACTTTTTTTTCCAGTCCGCAAAGCCGGGTAGCATAACGCAGGGTTACCCGGTGCAGCAATCCAATCCGAACGTGCAGAATCCAAACATGTACCCCAACAGACATCGCTATTAGCTACTTTTTTACTACAGGCACTACAAACGCTTGCGGCGAGGTGCTTGAACACAGACCATATTTTTTTTAATTATAGACTAGCGCTTGGCTGCAATCAGACCAGACAAGTGATGATGCAGCCTAAGATGGAGCGCTCTTGCCTAGAAGAAGCCTATTCACTCTTGACTTGAAGGTGCCCATATTAAAATTGGATGGGAAAACTGATGCTGGGCTAGATATCAGTCTAAAGAGACCAACAAACAGAGACGTCTATGTACTCTGTCCACGCAGAGATGTTAGTAAAGGGCTCTCTCTGTTACGTAATCCCATACAAATGACAAAGACAAAAAACGTAACCATTTTGAGTCAACAACCAATCACAAGCGAAACTTTTTTCGAATTGAATTTCGAATGTTTTTTGAAAACATGTTAACGTTGTTTTTTGTATTTGTCATTTGTATGGGAATACGTAACAGAGAAGACTCCTATACTAACTTCTCTCCGTGGATAGAGTATAAATAGATTAATCATGCGGAGTGTAAGAGGCGAGACGTGGGATTCAGTACCAGTGTTATATTAATGTAGAGAACTTTATTGTGTAAATAAAATATAAATGTAATTTGCTGCAATATGTAAATTCTATAAATCGCAGCGTGTTACATTATACTCGATCTGTGGAAAAAAGTGTATAGCGCTTTCTCTGTTACGTTAATCCCAAAATAATATAGAAGAAACAGAAATCTCAATGCGTGCATTTTGAGTCACGGACCAATCACAAACGAAAATATTTTTTTAATTGAATAATTTTTTTAACCATTTTCGGATTGATTTTCGAGTATTTTTTGAAAACATGTTTGTGATTGGTTGGTGTCTGAAAATGGTTAACGCCCACTGATATTTTTGGCTCTATCATTTACTATGGGATTACGAAACACAAAGAGCGCTATAATACTAACTTCTTTTCCGGATAGGATATAATTTACCTACTATGGGATCATGTAACACAAAGAGCGTTATATTAACTTCTTTTCCCCGATAGGATATGTGATAGGTCTGCGTATCATTTTTTTTTCTTTTTTACTCGTAAGTTGTACATACAGAAAAGTTATTATAGAAAATTAATGTTTGCATTATGCTTGTTTCTAAACAAAAACTGCAATGAGTTAAATTAAACTATATTTCTTTGGTTTGTGGATTAATGACGGAGACGGCGTTGTTATATACGTCATTAGTTGAAGGCTTGTCATCGACAAACTAAAATAACCGACAAAAAATAAAGAAATCTTACATGCATCAATACGTAATTGGTATGGCCACTGGTTATGGTTTAAATAATATTCCTTAATCTGACCTACATATTACAAAATTTTTGTTATATTATTAAGCTTAAGTTTTGCAAATTAGCATTGTTCTATCTACTGTATAATATTATTTATTTGATAGTGATGCAAAAGGTAGATAAATAGGGAAGTATAATAAATATAATTTTAAGTAAAGGAATCTATAATACCTTAACAATATTTTGCTAAATTATGAATAATTATGGTTATACCACATCAATAAATAAGTATTATACTTAGGTGAACTTTTTTTATTTGCCTCCCCTTTACGTTAGAACTTAGGTATTCGTTATCAACAACCCATTATTGGCTCACTACTGAGCCATAATACACCACGCTGACTAAGTGCGCATTGCCAGACTTCACACACCTTTGAGAACATATTTTTAGTGATAAATCTCAGGTGTGTAAATTTCCCCATAATGTTTTCCTTCACCGTTAAAGCAAGTGATATTAAATTAATTGCTAATAACGCACAAACTCCGAAAAGTCAAAGGTGCGTGCCCAGGATCGAACTTGGGACCCCCCGGACAGAACGCCGAAGTCTTAACTCTTGATCATTGAACTATCATGTCTTATCAAATTTAAGTATTATTGTAATAAAACACTGTTGATTTTTTTTTAAACTAAATCAGGGGGCACGGCATGCAGTGCCCCCGCCAAGACGAGTAGGTAAGTTTTATTCATCAAAATGCATTCAGATATTTTCTAGTAGGTACCCACCTATAGTACACGACAGTTCGAGATGGCAATCGGGGTATGAGGTGGGGGGACGCCCCGCACCCGGGGGCGTGCGGGGTGTCCTCACCCCAATTGCCATGTCAACCTGTCCGTACGTACGTAGTCCAGATTATACAGAAATCTCTTAGAAAAACTCGGTCATCGACTTTCGTACATACTAAAAAAGAAAGAAGTGTGAAAACTACATTTTAAATATTCAAAAGGCTATGAAGATTTCGAAATGGGCATTACAAAAACTCATGAAGCCTAAAAAACTTGAATGAATCTGCGGTTAAAGCTAGGGTTGCAAAAATTTTGTTTTTATCCGCGTATTATATCTTATGACTACTAGGAATACGGAATTTCGACCTGTTTATTTATCAGCGACAGCTTAACTTGGCTCTCCGAGGCACGAAGGAAACAAAGAAGCCAAGCTCGGAACGCCAAAGCATTCATCCAGTTACGTCTTGGGTGAACGTTGCTTGACCAGTTCAATCGACTGATACTACCTACACTGTTGCAATTAGGCTAAACTCACTATCATCTTAACCCATCATCGGCCAACTTCTGAGCACTCTCAATGAGAAGACTAGGCTACAGTCCACGTTGGCCGAGTGCGGATTGGCTGATTTAACACACTTATAATAGAAAATATAGAGTAGGTACTCTCGCACATGCAGATTTCTTCAAGATGTGTTTCTTCAAAGCAAGTGATACCTATTAATTGTTTAAAATGCACATACCTAACTCCGGAAATTTAGATGTGTGTGCTAGACATTGAACCCTGGCTTTGAACAGATGGACACATCTTTCACTCACGTAGTTGATAGGTACCTAGGTAGGTAAAGGTAAATAATATTTTTAAAGTGATTCAAAAGTTAAATCATCTTGTCAGCCCTTGCTAGGCCGACGCGGGCGGGGCCGAAAGGTGCACAAGGGAGGCAGTTTGACCTGCAAGTAGGTCGTACGATCGATGCACCGCACCGCTGCATCTTACTGGCTAGCACACACGCTACCAATCTTCTCATCAAACTTACACTTATTAGAAGTTAATTTACTTGTTAGATTTGAACTTGCCTACCTAGAAAACTTTGAAAGTTCAGGTAGTTTGATAGATTTTGTTCCGTTTACAAGCACAACGCCAAAAACGCAAAATGCCAAAATACATAAAAGTTACGCAGAATGTCAAAGCATTTAACCTGCCGTATAGGTGACGCTGATTTAGTAGATAGGTACATTATTATTTTAATATTCTTTGCGAAGGGTCTCTTAAATATTAAAGGTCCAGACCATGTTACCAACTAAGTACCTATTTGCGCTTGACCGCTTTCCCAAAATTGCCTAAATTGCCTAAAGAAGTTCATTCAAAAGTAAAAATAAAGTTTTAGCTAAGAATAGGTAGTCCCCTTGTAGGTAGTTTACGTAAGAATAAACTACCAAAAAACCAGCCAAATGCGAGTCAGAGCCGCGCACTGAGGGTTCCGTACTCGGGTATTTTTTCCAACATTTTGCACGATAAATCAAAAACTATAAGTACATAAAATAAATAAAAATCTGTTTTAGGATGTGCAGGTAAAGCCCTTTCATATGATACCCAACTTGGTTATCTTATTTGAAAATTGAAACACATTTTAATTTTTTTAAATGATATTAACTACCACAAATTCGCGGTTTTCAGATTTATTCCTGTACTTGTGCTATAAGACCTACCTACCTACCAAATTTCATGATTCTAGGTCAACGGGAAGTACCCTATAGGTTTCTTGACAGAGAGACAGACAGACAGACAAAATGTGATCCTACAAGGGTTCCGTTTTTTCCTTTTGAGGTACGGAACCCTAACAATATATAACTACCCACAGTCGATTTGTTTCCAAAATACGTAATGGATAAACAACTCAATTACTTACCTAAGGAGGCTGCATAGGAAACTAAAATATTAAATGGCGAAGAGCAATGATTCAATGTCTCGGAAACATCATTATAATTTTACAAGTTGACTTGTATACTTAGGTAGGTAGATACTAGGTACCTACTGGATTGGACGGAGTACAAGGCCTGTCTGGCTCGATTCCAGCTGTTTCTGTCAATAAACTTGGCAATTCAGCTGTTATGGTATATCAAGGCTGAACTAATGGTTTTAATCTTGAATTTTGTAAAATATTGTCTTTTTCAGGTTTTACTTTTATTAGGTACTAGCTGATACCCGCGACTTCCTTCGCGTGGATGTAGGTTTTTAAAATTCCCGTGGGAACTCTTTGATTTTCCGGGATAAAAAGTAGCCTATGTGCTAATCCAGGATATAATCTATCTCCGTTCTAAATTTCAGCCCAATCCGTCCAGTAGTTTTTGCGTGAAGGAATAACAAACATACACACACACACACACACACACATATAAACTTTCTCCTTTATAATATAAGTGTGGTAAAGTAAAGTAGGGTAGAGCCTCGATAGCTCAACGGTTGAGGAGCGGACTGAATTCCGAAAGGTCGGCGGTTCAAACCCCACCCGTTGCACTATTGTCGTACCCACTCCTAGCACAAGCTTCACGCTTAATTGGAGGGGAAAGGGGGGTTTTAGTCATAATTAGCATGGCTAATATTCTTTTTAAAAAAATAAAAAAATAAGATAGTATATAAAAAATTATGAAAATAAATAGAAA
This sequence comes from Maniola jurtina, assembly GCF_905333055.1. Classification (NCBI taxonomy): domain Eukaryota; kingdom Metazoa; phylum Arthropoda; class Insecta; order Lepidoptera; family Nymphalidae; genus Maniola; species Maniola jurtina. Next base: position 3,706,852 of record NC_060035.1, on the reverse strand, counting down.
GTAGATACACTTTAGTTTTATTTAGTTTACTCAAAAGGTAGGTAGGTAGGTATGTAAATTATCCATTCTTTTCAGCCAAATCGATTGCCAGTGTGGCGTGATGGAGTAACAAACATCCAAAGGGACAAAATAGAATGAGAACATGCTGTAAGTACAACCAGTAAGCACGTTATAATTATATCACTGTCTGTATGTCGTAACGACGTCGCCCGTATGTCGTAAGCGAAACGTAACCACCTGCACCGGTCGGCAGTTGAAACCATGAATGAACGATTCAAAAATGAAAGTTTCAATTATTATATATATGTACTCCATAACGACCAATACTCACTATAATAATGAACATTTCTCGTCCTTCGAGCCGGATTTACATTTTTAATCATACAAAAGAAAAATAAAGTTTCCAAATTGTGTAATACAAACTAGATAATGCCACAAAGCCTTTTGTAGCTAACCTAACTGAATTATGAGTTTTATGTAAACTCAAGCGTAAGAGCTTACGACAAATAATCATAAATTATGGTAACAGTTAACACCCCAAATCTATTTAAACTACATTGATCAACAAATTTGAATTGAACCCTATTTCTATGGAACAGAGCTTGTATGAAAGGCCTATCGAGTATTATCTCCTTTGATATCTGATACGGGAAGAGATAGTACGCTTGCGCGGTCGTATTGACTTCTCCCTACCTCCCCCCTAAAACCTGAACGTAGTGCTTACAGGACTCTAATAAACGCAGAGATGGGTATAGCCCACGAGGCCTATAGCACGCACCGACTATCGTATCTAGTAGTAAATATGTAGGTGCTTAGGTTTAACTCTTAAAGAAGAATCCCTTTATCTGACAGGAACTTTTTGCTTTTAGATTTCTTAGATACGAGTAAGTATTGCAACGCATTTAAGATAGAGGAAAATACATTTTTTTTTAATAAATCAATAGCTTTTGCCTACAACTTCATCCGCGTGGATTTACCTACCTAGATTTTTTAATCCCGATTTAAACCTGTACCTAGGTAGCTTTTTAATCACTTCCTGCTTGCATAGTCTCGTCAAAATCGGTTCTCCCGGTTCGAATGGTTTAAAATAAGTGTTAGGGGTATGATTTGATAATATTATTATGTGAGCTAAATAAATTAAAAGCAATTTTTAAGTCAAAGTTGTTTTATGTACCTTACCTATTAAAAAGAAATATATCTATTTAAATAAAATGTAATAAGTAGGTACGAAATTATGTTTGTTGTTCGTTACCTTCTCGTTTGCACAACGAACAAACGAACACGCAAATATTGTTTGGATTTATCGCAGCGTTTGAGTCGATCAGGTAAGAAGCCTCCTAAGTAGGTTTTAATACTTTACATGGAAGAACCTATAATGCGTAAGGAAAAATAATAAAAAAATCACTAAACAGTGAAACTTTTTCCATTTAGGTAAGTAATTGTTCGTAAGTTAAATTGTTCAAGAAAAGTTTCTATTGTTAACAACTGTTGTATTTCTTGTTTGTTCTGAATATTTGAGAGGTTTCGCTACTATTGTTCGTAGACCCTTGCTTTCCCATACCTTACTATTGTTCGTATAATACAAAAGCTTTAGATTATTTGACGCATTTATTTATTCAGATAATTTTTATTATATTACAATAAATTCTATAAAATAAACTTAAATCTAAATTACAACTTTAAAAAATTCAATATACTAAAATAAATTTAATTAATTCTAAAACCTCATCGAGACCACCGCCGCAGTGAGGCATTGTACGGTGTACCCAAGATGCTGGCAGCATTGCCTCTTTGAATGGCCAAACTAATTCTTTGTCCAACCTGCCCAGCTCTTGGGTCCCTGGTTGTCTCGATTGAACCTTTTTGAAATTTCCTTAAAAATCACTCGAGCCCCCGGGCCCCATGGCCCCAAGGTCTCCATGCCAAAAGGCGCAAATATGAAGCTACCATCGAGGTTTTAACATTTGCGCCTCCTGGCCTGATCTCCGCTGTTGGCCGCTGCACCCGCCATAGTGGGATCCAGCTGAAGTGTCTTGCATACTTCCAAAAAATGGTACCCTATATATTAGGGTTAAAAAATCCGCCTCCTTTTTCATGTATATTATGGGAGCCCCCTGAAAAACATTGAATTGAAATTTCATTGAATTCATCATCCATCATCATTATCAACTAATAGACGTCCACTGTTGAGCATAGATCTCTTGTAGGGACTTCTTGCACCGCCTGAATCGAGCGGCTCTCTAATACGACTCATTTGATCCCGTCTGTACACAGATAGTGTAGCGTCTTCCACTGCTCTTTCCGGAGCGAGGTCGTCTAGATATTGGCTTAATCGAACTATGTGCCCTGTCCATTGCCACTTCAGCTTCGCTGCCCGTTGAGCTGTGTCGGTTACTCTGGTTGACCTACGGATTAGCTCGCAAGGAGCCGCATATAAAACCGTGGTGTTTGAAAATCCCTTCAAGAAACATATTTCCAGCAGCACTTGGATGTCATTGGTTGATATTGATGATGATATTGACCTGTCAATTAAGTGTAGAGATTGTGGGCAACGAAATTAGCCACAATGTGCACCTAGCCGAGCTGTAACACATTTACCTACTGTAAACAATTATGTGTTCGAGTAAACACTGAAAGATTAAACTGTGGCGAGCGTGAACGTGGGCGGAAACTTGCGAAATTGCATGTAAAATTAAACGTCCTCGATGCAACGCTTGAAATAGATTCTCGGAACGATCTATTGATCATATTATTGCTTGTAAGGCTTGGTCAGATGTAATGCGGAACGGCAACATGTCTTACGCGGCTTGTAGAAGTCACACAGAAACTGGTCAAAAGTACGTGTCAGAAGTATCTAGGTACTCAGAACACGTATAAATAGGGCTACGTAGCCACATTACTTAGTTGCTAAAAACTTCAGTGGCCACTATTTCTTAAACGGAAGTTTTTTTACACTACCAACCTGTTTAACAAGGCACCTCAAAGAGGTAAAAACTAAAATATAACTTGGCTTGTACTTATCATGTTCAGTACCCTGATGATTTTTTTTTTCTTTTAAATAGGTATGTCCCTATGCATAAAACTAAAAGTTGCGGTAGACGTACTTATAAATATTAATATTTTTTAATTTCTCCTCTGGACCCTTTTGGTCTGGCAAGAGGCTTCGGCCGTGGCTAGTTACCACCCTACCGACAAAGACGTGCCGCCAAGCGATTTAGCGTTCCGGTACGATTCTTTCTTTTAAAAACCAAAGGGGTATAGATTTAATAAAAAGTGACATACCCCTTCCAGGTTAGCCCGCTTCCATCTTAGATTGCATTATCACTTACCACCAGGTGCGATTGCAGTTAAAGGCTAACCGGGTTGTATCTGAATAAATAAAAAAGTTACAAACGTTTCCTATGTACTACGTTCTTCCCTAATGATAAGACTGTCTGAGCATTAAAGTTATGCCTATGAAGATATGTACACTCCCGGCGCACTGCCAAGGTCACATCGATTGTGCAAGAGGGACAGAGGATAGGGCTATAGGGCTGTTCTTCTGCTTATGAAAATAACGCAGCTGAAAGTTTTCCTTAATGTTTGTAAACAATATAAGATATTAGGGGCATTAGACGGGTCTGCCCGCGAAATTCAAATTTAATTTGGTTTTTCGCAATTTGTAAACTAATACATACGACAACGTACAGGCTTATGGCATTTTAATTGCGCCAATGGCAGTACCATCTTCACAGGTTTATATAAAAATCTTTACTTGAAAGGGTCCAAATTAAGAAATTTTTAAAAATTAAGAAAGATTTTGGAAGTTAAAACGTAGTTCTTTAGGCACCTCGGTATAGAGTGGGTTTGTTTTATTTGAAGTTAACATATTTTACTTGGTGCTTAGTCTTAGGGTCTTAGAAAAATTATTTTGGTGAGCATTTCAATTGTACCCTTAAGAAGTTAGCTCTAGTATCGACTATAACTCACAAATTAGTATATAAGTATATCTTAAAATATCTATAACCTGAAATACCTTGGTATAGGCACATCGTCACTGACAACAACCCATCGCCGACTCACTACTGAGCACGGGTCCATAAGGGTTTGTCCATAGTTTATCAGACTTCATAGCACCTTTGAGAACATTATGGAGAACTCTCAGGCGTGTACTTGTTTTAGCGTTTAAACTATCGTGAGTGATTTGATTTACTCACAATAATGCTATCAAAAACTTGTGACCTACAAAGACCCTGGAATTTGCGGTTGAAATGTAAATATTAAATATATCGATGCCTATATTGGTTAGAATTGCGATTTATCATAAATGTTTTTATAATAACAGCTCTAAGTAAATATTTTTCATGTTTTCTACCTATATTTAAAGTATGTAAGTCCTTATCTAACGAAGAAAACCTACTTAAGCTCATTAACAGTGAACTATCAGGTTTCTCTTAGAAATCTAGTAGTGTTACAGAAAACAGATTATAACGTGATAAAGAAACAAAGAAGTCTTAAAATAAATAAGTAGGTACGTACCTACTTACCTACTTCTTCATTTAAATATTGATCTCTATCTTAAAATATTAGCACACTATTAAATTAGTCGAATGTTTATGGCCTCTGATTATATTATATACTTACATCTATCCTGTACCAACTTTCTTGCAAATAAATGATCATTTATTTATTTATTTACTTACCTACTTATTTATTTACGACTTCGGCCTCCTATCTGGGGAGTCCGGGCTCAATTCCAGGTATACCTATACCTAACGTCACTTGCTTTAACGCTGAAGGAAATTTTGTAGAAAACCTACATTCCTGAGATTGCTTGATAGTTCTCCATAATGTTTTCAAATGTTTGGTAAAACCTGCTAACTAATCCGCACTTGGTCAGCGTGAAAAATCTAAAATTGTACTAAGTAGTTAGGGTCGACTGAAACATGGAAAAATAACCTTTTCCAAAGATATCTTTGAGTTCTCCATAATTACTCGTAGAGATTGAACTAAAAACCAAACTTCGCTGTACTACGCGAAAAACTATCTCTAGCGTAGGCGGTAGTCAGTACCTAAGTAAATAATATCGTTGTGAAGAATTCAGAGTGGTATTCAAAATAAACAAATGTAGAGCTTGTTTCATGAACATACCAACGTAAGTTTAACTTTCGAATAACATATTTTAATCCCAGGGAGATTTTCGATATTCATATTTCTTTTGGGCAACTGCACGACAGGAAGTCAGTCCATATTCTGAAAGCACGTGTAAGTAAGCTTGTATGATCACACTTCACACTAATATTATTAAGGCGATAGTTTGTGTGCATGTGTGTGTGTATGTTTTTTACTCCTTCACGCAAAAAATACTTGACGGATTGGGCTGAAATTTAGAATGGAGATATCCTGGATTAGCACATAGGCTACTTTTTATCCCGGAAAATCAAAGAGTTCCCACGGGATTTTTGAAAAACCTACATCCACGCGAACGAAGTCGCGGGCATCAGCTAGTAATAATATATACTTAGTATGTTATGTAAAAGGAGGCTTTGTATGAAGCACGTGATGCGGTGACGCCAAAACCATGCGGCTGCAAAAGTGCGGTTACAGTGTTTTGCAGTGTGCACCAAGTTGCACGAAATCCTTGCGGCGCGTTCTATTTTTTTCGCCATTACCGCAGAATCATAGCTTGTCCAGATATGTACCATTTGCCTGATGCGATTGTAATCACCGTATACCTATCTAGTCGTCTAAAAACGGCCTAAAGGTGAACGCACACTTATCCGAGCCGAACGCGTTGAACGAGTCTAATGAAACGAATTTTAGAATTCTGTATATGAAATCTTATGAAACCTCGCACACTTCCTTGCGTCGAATAGTTCGAATCTTCACTTAGAATAGTATGCGTTCACGGTCTAAGCTGTTCTATGTGTGTGCTAGACTCAGTTTCAACACAGTTTTAGGCCGTTTTTGGCTAAGTTTGTGATTTGATCAAAATAGTACGTAATTGTACCGTACCGTTTTTTAGGTTACTTTCATCCGGTTATGCTGCTCCTTTAATTTTTTGCAATAACGTTTTGTCGCCAGCTTCTTATCTATACTAATAAATAAAATTGGAGTGTCTGTCTGTAATTTCGAAATAACTACCGCATATTAAGGTCATATGGTTATTTGAACGATACTATAACTGAATCACACGTTTTTAAAATTTTTGTCTGTCTGTCTGTCTGTCTGTCTGTCTGTCTGTCTGTCTGTTTGAAAAGGCTAATCTTGGGAACGGCTAGACCGATTTTGACGGGATTTTCACAGACAAGTAGATAATTGACCAGGGAGTAACATAGGCTACTTTTTTAACCGACTTTCAAAAAGGGAGTTGTGTTTTTCTACCTATGTACACCGAAATCTCCGAGATTTCTGAACCGATTTGCGTCATTTCTTTTTTAATCGATAGAGGAACTTTGCGACATTGTTTCATAAAAAATTTGGAGTCCAACTCCTCAATCCTAATGCTGCAGGGGATCTGACCAATCCACGCGGGCGAAGCTGCGGGCATCAGCTAGTATTAAGTATGTTCCCAAATTGCCCCTGCCAAGAATGCCAAGGCCGTAGATTGAAGATCTTCAAAAATACTTGGGTAATATTGCATGAATGCAATTTAATTAAATAAATAAATAAATAATAATTCTATTTACGGTCAATACTGCAAGCGATGACGCTGTTAGGGTAGGGCGCGGATGGTCCGCCCGCCCAAGGAGCTATAAATGCCGCTGCCAGTGACCTTCGCAACGACATCTAAGTATCCTCTTCTTTGCGATTCTAATATGCAGTCCCTGATTCAAAAACATCGTTTACTATTTTTTTTATTAAGAACATCAACAGATTAAAAACTCGTTTTAAATCTTTTACATACGATATTACGAGTATCTCAGGCGAAATGAAACCGGTCTATTGTTGGGTTTCACACTAATCTATCACTACGAATTCTCGTACTCTTCAGATCGTGCCTGATGGAAAAGTAGCGTAAGAAAGGAAAATAATAGGTTCCGAGAAAATCATAACTTTATCTGCGGACTACAAAATATAAAAAAGATTCCTTACTCAGAATTCCATCTTGCTGATTTCGATTTTTCCGCTTTCCATTTTTTTACAGTGAATAATTAATAGGTACCTATATGTTTACATTCAACTCTGCGTAGATCCCAACTTTTCACTCTGCACGTGCAGTGTCGATTTAACACAACCTGCGGGCTTTGCTGTAGAGTGTAGGTACATATATACAAGTAAACATTACGTGAATTAATTAATTGACAAATGTAGCGCTATACGTGTGGACATGCAGAGCAATTTAATACCTACATCCATATGCAATGTCATGCTTCAATTGAGCCGTAATGAATTGAACTCCTTCTAGAAAATGCAGATTTTTTATACACTTATTTATAAAATACCCGTTTATTCCAGCCCAGTAATCCAATTCCAAGGCTGCACTGGAATTGCGTCGGATGTCTATATTATTTTAGTAATTTATAGACCATTAATGGTTACCTACAGGAATAAACACACATCATTATTACATGTATATGAAAATCATCACACTAATAAGTACATTACATTAGCCTGCAATTAGATACTACACCTGTAAATTTTACTCTCGTTAGTAGCTTACATGATTAACTTATGACTTTACAACTTAAACATTACACGTAACTTACGTAACGTACTTTACACGTAAACAACAGATTACGTGAGCAAACCTTACAGGTGTAATCGTGGCCTTGGCAGTGGACCTACATAGTTCGAAAAACCGATAGACCTGTTGGGTCCCAAGGTGCTGGAATAGCGCATCCAAGCACCTGAAAGCGCAGCGTCGAAGACCTGCTACTACGTGGACAAACGACATCAAACGAATAGCAGGAAGTCGCTGAATTCAGGCGGCGCAAGACCGTGGTATGTGGAAGTCCGTACAAGAGACCTAGGTACATACATCCAGCGATGTTGACAAAGACGTGGGTATATCCAGCAGTAGACGTCTAGTCAGTCGACGATGACGCTGTTGATGATTACATACATTAATACTATTACCTAATTCGCAATGGGTCAATTCGCAAAACCAGTTGGACTGGAATTCCATTGGAATAAAATGAAACCACTAAAAGGGAATGTAAGCTGTTCGCTCCATTGTGTATAGGTAAGTAGGTATGTACTGTTGAAACAAAGGCTGAAGTGTTGAAAGAGGTTCTGTAGTTTGTACGATACAGTTTTTTGTACGTGCTACGCCGGCCGGCGCTTTGGGCGTACCTATTTGAATAGGTAGGTACCTATGTATTCGTTAGAGAAGTGAACATTATTTTTATCGATCTCATTTTATTGGAAATTAATTCGCAATTTCGTCGACGTGATATTTAATTTATAGCGTATAATGCACTCGAGGATATTGTAGCTGTCTATCAGTGAAAGAATTTTCAGGATCAGATCATTGATTCCGATGATTACCTACCCTATACATCCAAACTTCCTACCTCTTTTCCTTTACAACTCACAGTTATCAAAAAGAACTGCAAAATTCCTACTGAAATCTGGAAAGGAAACGTTCTTTTTTTGAAAAGATACTCTTTTGGATAGAGAAAATCAGAAGGAAGGTCGACCTACTATATATTACTTCTCTCTTTGTAGTTTGGGAAGGAAATATGGATATTATGTGACAATGCAGTAACCCAACGGTGGCCTAAACTAAAACGCAATTGTAATTAGTACAAGTGTGTTATCGTCAAAACTTTCCCCATCACTACGCCCTCCGCCCACCAAACCTCCCTCGGTTTCAGTCACTCTGGCCGGGCGCTGCCGTACGGACACTTTCAGCCGCCATTTCGCGTTGCAACGCCATTACAATTCCACTCTTGTTTATATTTCAAAATTTATCGATAACTACTTCACTACCACCTTATAATTGAACGAAAACGGTAAGATTTTTCTATATTCATCCATTTTTCTGGCTATATAAGTAATGTTCGGTTTTATCTTGTTCTGGTACAGGGAGGGAGGACGCTTCCTCAAGGACGTCTTTCTTTCAGTGACTGCGTAAATTGTAAATATTACGCAGATACGGGCTTCCTCAATGTTTTGATCTTAAATCTTGTGATCTCATTATTATGAAATATCGATTATTTTGGAAGGAAACCTATTATTTTGGAAGGATATCTATTATTAATTCGTATTTAGTACCTATTATATATTTAGAGTTTATTAGGTAGACGTATATAAATGTAAGTCACTAAAAATATTTATCGATTATGAACTTTCATGCAAATACCATTAAATTTTTTTTTATTGATTGGAAATAATAAATTATACGCATTGTAAAGTAGATACCCCAACTTACTACTTAGTTCATTATTTATTCAAGATCCTTGACAATATAAAACGTACTTACAGGTACTACGTAAATATCGTAGTAAAGTCTGTCTTTATATTATTATTATGTATTAAAAAAACTATACACAAATTAAACAATGCATTAAACAAATAAAAATATTGTACATTAGTTATGTATATTCTATTATAAACTAACTAACATATACTTTAATAATCTTTACATAGGTTACCTACCACTAAAAATTAATATTTACAAAAATCGTCACCGCGCGTCCAACAGACTTGTAATTTACATAATTTATTCACGGTTACTGCCGGCCGTTAACTGAGTAAAATTTTCCATTTTCCGGAAATACACAAGATAGAGGTCATCGAACATTCAGCTTCCCATATAACTTATTTGCATGCCGCAATCTTGGACGAATAAATACTCGCCGCAATATATTAAGTAAATAGACAAAATCTAGCTATTTAAAGGCAAGGAAATATTACAGTCGATAAAATTTTCGGTGGGTGACTAGAGCCAAAATTATTTTTTTCTAATCTCTTTATCTGTTTCTTGTAGGTAGGTATTCATTTTTCATTGCTGAGGGACTATTGCTTTAACGAAATAATGGTAGGGGGTTTTCTTGGGACGATTCACGATAATACGGTGGGCTCCCAGAACCTTCCGCATACGTGTACCTTCTATTTCAACTAGGTAGGTAGCTGAATAATTGCTATCTGTAAAGCTAATCGATAAAAAAAAAATCTGGGCCATTTTTGCACAAATAATCAGCCTGGCTGTTCGGTTTATGTACATAAGGATGTGAGAAATGTGTGAAAATATTTATTAATTGTTCCGTGAGTTACGATAGCTGAAATTTCAAAATTACTTATACAAAAAACTAGCGACCCGCCCCAGCTTCGCACGGGTAGCTTTTTAAATTTTTTTTGTAGGGGTCCCTAATTTTTTGAAAATTAAATATAGCCTTTGTCACTCACGGTGAAAGTATTTTCAAAATCGGTGTTTGTAAGTACTTTCAAACTTTAACTCTTTATAATATTAGTATAAAAAACATTACTCAAATATTTACTTACTTAATAAAACTAAATTACTATGGTTAAACCGTATAGAAAATTTTGTAAAATATCGTCTTTAATTGTTTAGAATTTCGCATTTCTGACCCAGTGCAAATATTTGATTAATCTTGGTTATCCACTCACTGATGTCAACGTTTCGTGACACGCCCACTCGCGATCATCGAACCCAAGAAATGGGGTCATGCTCGGCTCAGTTCAGTTTATACATAGAAATACATAATTTATATACTTTCCAGATACCCTTTCAACTTCTAAAGTCAATATTGTCTTCCTAAACTGTTTTAGCTACACGTTAAAAATATATACAAGTGTAAATTAAAAATTTATAACACCCCCGACGATCCAAAGTATTTGAGTTTTCCAAAACATCATTTTCAAATAAATAATTAGATATGTATTTAGGCAACGTCCATCTTGACAGCTTGACATTTGTCAATTGACATAATATTATGAACCTAACGGTTATCTAACTTTCTTTTCTACAAGAAAACTAGAAAAGAGCTGATAACTCTTAAACGGCTGAACTGATTTTTTTAGATTATAGCTAAGAACACTCTCGATCAAGCCACCTTTCAAACAAAAAAAACTAAATTAAAATCGGTTCATTCGTTTAGGCGCTACGATGCCACAGACAGATACACAGATACACAGATACACACGTCAAACTTATAACACCCATCTTTTTGGGTCGGGGGTTAAAAATATTTCTTTGTGATAAGGCCGCATCTTTGTGCCTACATTTTAAGTTTCTTTTTGTAACCTGTCATTTGTGTTTTGTGGTGCAAATACAGCAAAGTGATCCTTTAAGGGTTCCTTTTTTCCTTTTAAGGTATACGGAATCGTAAAAAACGCAATTTTGCAAACGTACTTAGAGCTAATACCTCGCGGATATTTTTTACCTCAAAAAAACTACTAATTATAACGAAGACATCCGCTAAGAAAGAATTTTTGAAAATTTGACCCCTAACACGATAAAATAGAGGTTTAAAATATTTGTAGTCCACGCGGACTTAGTTGCGGCCGTAAGCCAGTTATTATATAAGATTAAGTAAAATTCGTAAATGATCTTTAACACACCTTTCGGAAAGAATTTGTGATGTCTTCAGCGATTGTTTGTTTACGTCATCATAAAACCCTCGTTCTGATAAATCTCAATTTTAAAGTTGAGTATTTCATAGTTGAGTATTTTGCGCGTTCGTACCTACCTAAATAAAAAATGTGTTTTTTATGGTCTTTTTTCTATAAATTGACATCTTTTATCCAAACGCCATAATAATATTATATACATATTTTATCGGAATGAAATCATTTGCCCCAATTCTCTCGCCGGAGGAGTCGTAAAATGAACTGTCCTATTTATTATGAGTGCCTTTGTTACGATAAAAGATAAAAATTTCAAGAATTCTATTTCAATTGTAAGCTTGGCCCATATTAATTATCTATAAAACATAGTTGGCGCCACTCAAATCATAACATCATATTAGAAGGCGTCATTGATTGGCTGAAGTTGTTCAACATCTGATCGATAAACGTACTGTATATAAAATTCTTATAGTTTTTAGTTGATGAATTGTAGCATAATAAAGGATAATATTTGTAATCAATATATAAGATGAAAACATCTTTATTACTTAGATGATTTGTGAAACGAGCTTGATGATTTGTATATTAGTCACTAAGTTTATTCATTGTACAATTTGGATTGGCCGATAACGATAAGATAAAAAGGGGAGTGGCTAATAAACGTGGAGAGGTTACCTGTAAGAGTGGTTTTAAAACGACGACATTCAAAAATATACTAACGTAAGAGGAACAACATTTATTTGACACAAATGTAAAAGTTAATAAATTTAAATATGAAATAAAAGTGTAATAATTTATCATAAAGATTGTGTTTGTGATTTCGTCAGACCTTACCCAAAAGGTCAGAAGAGGGACATCAAGAAAATATAATATTTTCTTGTCACGCTCACGACTCAGAGAAACAAGTGGAAATATACAGAGGAACGAGAAAGAAGTGGAGGTCTAGTAGACCACAGACATTTTGGAGCACAAGGCCAATATTTGGGCCTCAATATATCAAAGTACCTAGTCATGGCATCAAAGGATTTCTGGATAAACGGGTAGGATCTTTCCATGATTTTATTTTTATTGATACCTATTAATGGTAATTTTTTTTTATTTGTGTGGGTTTTCGTTTTGTTTGTTCTACATTTAGTTATCATTTTGTTAGAAAGCTTTGCTCCGAGTTGGAATGGAAATTATATAACGTTATGATACCTAGAATTACCCACATGTTTATAATTCATCTTGTATATTGGTTATACAAATGCGATCGACCTTCAAATTGTGGTTTAAATAACATTGAGGTATTTAGAAGGCTTATTTTACAATGAAAAATGAAAAATGTTTATTTACAAAATACAGTCTTGTACAATTTTCCTGTGTCTGTGTGGTGGTACCCGCACTAGGTTATCCTGTATCGTGGGTACAATGGAATAGATAGTGAACATAGTGTTAAACAATATAAAAAGTGTGGTTTACTTAATGATGGGCGTTATTGTTACTTTTAAATAGTTTTCAGGATGTATCTACTATGTCCTGCCGGGGTTTTATTTCTCATTAAATGATTTCACAGGTGAATATCTCACGGAACGTGGTATTTCAATCTTCACACTTGTAATCGTGTGCCGAATTAGTTTGGTTAAGAGTTACGATAGGGATTTATTTTCACATAGTGGTTTTGTTTTACGGAAGGTAGGTTCTGGATTTAGGTTCAATCGTTTGCTGCACTCATTGTATAGATAGATGTTTTCCTTTTTCTAGCACACAGTGACGCGATATTATCACACAGCACTCATTGGGCATCTTGAATGTTGTTTTGTGAAATTATTATTTTTTGTAAACCGCTTTGGGATAAGGTAGAAAAAGTTACATGAAATAGCTTTTCGTTTTACGCCTGCCAGTGAAATAATCCGTCTCTACTTGTAATGGTTACTAAGTGATTGGGGATATAAAATGTTAATTGATAAAAATGAAGGTGATCCGTTGTAATAAAGTAATAGTGACCAGGGTTAATAAATTGAGCATTTTGAGAAATATAAATCCTAAAATGGGTGTAAAAGTAGGTTTATCTTATCTGGTTATTCTTTAACTAAATTTAAAATTATGGTAGGTAGGTAGTCAGATAGTTTTAAAATACGGGGTGCATAAATAAGTGTTTTTTTTTTACAAAAGTGAGGAGAAATGTTTTCATTTATCTATTTTTACCACTTGAAACGCGTAATGTTTGAGTTTCAAACATAACTTTGCTGATAACAGCTCACCATGAACAACCCATGGCCGGCCCACTACTGAGCAACAAGTGTCTCCTCACAGAATGAGAAGGGTTTAGGCCGTAGTCTACCACGCTAGATAACAGCTAATTTACTTTTAATACTGGCACAATAATTTGAGTACTACGAGTAGCAGGTAGGTATAGTATATGGGCAGCGGGGTTTTTTTTTTTTTTGTTTACCTGTATTCACGCAATTAACTGTGTACTGCCGCATTTAAATGCAATATGATTTTGTTTTTATTGGATTAACATCGCTTGGCGGGTTAAATTCCTGGCAAATGTTCTATTAAAATTAGAGTAAGTTTTTTTTTAATGGTAATATACCTACAGTACTGCCCTTAGGGCAGGGCGCGATTATAAGTACCTACTACCAAAATACTATTTTCTTTGTTGTACGAAAGAAATTTTAGGCAAATATCTTTGCACTACGCTCGCGTTTGTGGCATGACATTATCCCAGAAATATATTTAAAAAAATTTTCACGCTCGCTTGACTCGCTTCGCGATAGTTCAGTTTCGATATGCATTTAGTTAACGAAACTCTCAGGAAACCACGTTTGTTGTGCTCTCGAAATTGATCAGTCTGTTTGATAAAATCGAAATGCGGTGCCTTATAAATTTCGCTTAGGAGCGCCGGTAGTATCTCATGATAATATGAATAGTGATCATAATTTTTTTTTTAGGCTGATTAAGCATTGAAGGTTTTTCGGCTGGTCTGGCATTTCGCCTGATTTTATGTTTTTGCTTATTTAGCGCGTTCAGGAAAGCTTTGACAACGTTTTATAACATGAGTATATATATATTTTTTTTGTTTTAGTTACCGAAACAGAAAAAAAAAGCATTAAAGATGTGGGACCGAGGGATAAATCTAGTGTGATTTTTGGTTGGATTATGAAGTTGTAGTTAGGGTATTTAAAATAGAAAGATTTCAATTGTAGGAAATGATGTAAAACATGTTGAGGATAAGTTGTGTAATAAAGTCGATAATTCACTTGTTGGATGTCACGCGATCTCATTGCGAGGAGGAATCTTTTTCTTGTCTCTGTTTTTATAAATACGGTGTTCTGACGGGTTTTTTATTTACGTCTCGGATTATTGAATACTTTCGGTGTTTGATTGGACGGTTAGAGGTTGCAAAAGCAATCGCCCTCTAATTAAAACATTTATTTAGGCATTAGTTCAATTTGGATTAAATCTCGCGAAAAGCCACGGTGGCTGTCTCTCGCGCGTCTTGGAAAGACATTCCTAATGCCTGTTTTTCTGAGGGAGGGATGCATTATCAAGTGAGATGAGCTGCAATGTTTGCGGCTGACTATTTTGGAAAATTTGCAATCGTGGCAAGTGGAGTAAAGTTTGACTAAGCTATTTAATGAACAAAGTATATAATGGATTTGGTGAATGGTTATATTATATAACATTTTGATAAATGGATGAATTTGAAGAGTGTATGTATGTGGTTGATGCACATTTGTTTCATATTTTTACTTAAGTTATAAAGTATTACATTTGGTGAGTAGTTATTTATATTTGGTAGGGTAGGTTTGATAAACAGGTAGTTATCTTGATTAATAAGTGAGTTATCATTTTATAAATGCGTACTTTAATGTTTGATGAACTGGTATACTTGATAAATGTGCATATTTTCATACTTCAAAGACAAGTTGTACCTATTAGTTTCTTCAAGCTTTTAGTTGCTGATAATTATATTAACATTCTTTAGAGCGCATGTCCTATGGACGAAATCGTTTATACATACTTTCACTGTTTGAAATGTTACAATCATAAAGATATAGTTATGACTAGAGGGGGTCATAGCTTGTTGCCGCTCTTGTACATCCATGTGTCAACTAGGTATTGTTATCTCAGTATATTTCAGGGAACCTCCGTTCGGGTGAAAGCGATAGCTGTTGGATAAATGCTTGTTGGGTTATCAGAAGACCGTGTAGTCTTCGATGAGGTTACTTGTAAATATTATAGCGAAATAGTAAGTTTAAAAATAGAATGAGGCTAAACTAAAAAAATGAGACAAAGATAAAAATAATAACTTAAAGCATTGAAACAGCATAAAGTGAAATAGTAACTTACAAACTATACATACATATTTACGAATTATGTAGATAGATATAGTATTACTGGATTATGTATATCAAGTAAGAATACTGTCAGCTCATGTTTTGTTTTCGGCGTGGTAATTTTACGCTTAAAACTCATAAGAGATATCATGAGGTTCGCTTTCTGTAAAAGTTATTAGCTTTAACAGTTAATTGATTTATTACATTATTTATTTATTATACACTCAACAAGTAAAAGTATTTTGTTTTGACAAAATCCAAAGAAGTACCTATTGGATTAATAAGGCAAGGTACGAAGCATTGGCTGGATTTTACAACATTTAAAGTTTCCTGTTCATTTTTATCATTGAGTTAATTTGAGGCGGAAGGATCCTCTGGAAAATTTTTAAGATTAAGTTATTAGTAAGAAAGTATATTTTGATTAGGTTAGTTTAAAATGTACAGCCGGTAATTTAAAAAAAATATATATATTTAATTTTACATAATAGGTGAAGCTGGTTGATGCACCAAAAATCGAATTATCATAGGAATTTAATTAAGCTAACATTTTTATTTATTATCAACTTCAAATATACAGTAGCAAACTGATTAGTTGGAATACATGCAGTGATTGGAATATTTAAGTTCCGATAGAAGAATCTATATCGTGGCTTGTTCCTTTATGGACAAGAATATTTTTTTTTGACTCGTGGGACCACTTACACAAAATATCAACGTTCGGTTTGGAGGTCTTCCATGGCTATTCCTACAGTTCCATGAGGTATTGAAGAGGTTAACACTTTGTCGCTCATCACATCAACCAGCACGGCATTTGGGTATGATGGATGGATGTAGATAGGTACACATTTGATGGGGGGGGGGTTTAGTGGTTTGTATCAATAGGAACCAGGGGTTGAATGAGGAAGGCTGAGGACAGTACGTGTGGTGCTTACTAGGGAAGGTTTATGTTCAACAGTGACCTTATGATGATGACGATGTAGATGACGATGATGATGATGATGGACGTACGAGGACGAATCTTTTACGAAACGAATAAAGGAAAATCGAACAGATGCGGGTCATTACGGTTAACATATAAAATAATGTATAAGGTACCTACTTTCTTCTAATCTTTATGATCGATCAGCTTGTGATAGAGATCTTGATGTCGTAGAGAATAGAGATGTATCGAACGGAATATTTATTTCATTTTTTTTCCTGCTATTATGTTGATATCACTTTTCTCTATGAAAAGGAATTAATGATAAACTAATAGGTATCATTCGGCGGCGAGTCGCGACTGTGTCGTTCCCAGGGTCGAATTTGGTAGTTCTGCTTATGTTACTCGAAACGACAAAGTACGCCATATGGTGCATATTATGGCTAAAATAAAATATATAAGTATCATGTGAAATTATAAATCAAAGATTCTTTTTGCATGTAGATATTATATGGTTAAGAGGCACAAGTGACGCAACTACTGTACCCTGGCGTTTGTTTAACATTGTCCATTAGTACTTCAGAATGTGGATTTTGCTAGAAAAAAAAAAAAAAAAACAATAGGTAATTGTAAGAAATATGGGAAGCGTAATCTGCATTAAAAGAAAAAGTTTGAATTGGAAGCAACCAGGCATAGGATTTTCATACATCCGTAATCACGTTCCTTTCAACTCTCTAACTATCACGGTTCACGGTACGCCGTTCACGGTTCAGGCCGTGACGCACGTGCAGACGGACAGACGGACGGAGAGCAGAGGTTTAGAAAATAGGGTCTCGTAGGCACCCTTCGAGGGGTACGGAACTGGAGAAAACTAAATTATAATAATGATAATAGGTTTTCTAGGTTACCAAGTAAAATTACTTCTCTTAGGTCGGATTGTATTATGATGGATGCTTATGAAACAAAATTAAATGAACGGTCTACTCAAAGTGTTTTATGTTTGCAGGATCCAAGGATGTTGGAAATGAATAAATGAGGAAAAGAAAGACCCAAAACTAGGTATGGGTCAGGGACACAAAGTCCCAAGGAAGGAAAGCCCCGAGGTTACGGGCTATGGACAAAAAGTCCTATAGGAGGAAGGAGGTAGACCCTAGGATAAGGGTCATTAAAAATTTGGATCTGGAGGGAAAGAACCCTAGGATAAGGGTCATTAAAAATTTGGATCTGGAGGGAAATAAGGACAATCACATATGTATCCCGGTAGAAGAGAGACGCGCCAAGGCTCGGAATCCGCGATTTTCCAATAAGAAGGGAAGAAGAAAATATGTGCGTAAAACTATTGCGTTGAAAGTGTATGAAAATGTTTTGTGATTTAAATCGAGAACTGGCGGCGATTAACTTTAAGTTTAGAGAGTTTATTTTATCAAAAGGACAAGAAGTTCACTTACACATATTCATATTAAGAATCGCTCCCGATTCTAAATATAAATATAGAAGAAAACATAATCTTTAAAGGTATGGTGACTATACAATAATATAAAAAGTCAAAACACGTTATATTCGTTAACAAACTATACCTACATCTAGCTAAGATATCTATGGTGTTTGACACTGTTTGATTAAACTTTAAACTTTGTAAAAGATTTTTCCTCCAGTATGAGTTTCGGCAAGTACATTATGTAGTAGAGCTAGGTAGTTTACATACCATAATTAGTCCTAGCTTTATGTAATTGTAGCATAATAGGTATGTTCGTTTTGTGTACCATATTTATGAGATTTAGCTTTAAAGTGATGCGTGTATGTACGGACTTTAATAGTATTTTCCTAACAAATAGACATATTTTGAATTTGTATAATTGACTTATATAATATAGTTCATCAGTTTTCTTATATAATTCTTTAGTGGGAAGGAGAGTCTAGTTGGAACAGAACTTTTAACAATTTATTTTGAGATACTTGAAACCCTTTAAAGTAGTTTTTAGTAATTAGTTTTACATGCTCATCCCCAAATCTCTATTGAGTGTTCCTGTAAAATATTGGCTTGTGAGTTATAATTGATGCTTCGGACTTTATGCATATACCTACCTTCTTTGATTAAATTGAGGCCTCCTTTAGTTGCTACTGGTCTCGCAATTTTTGATATCTTTATGATTTTTGAAAAATTATTTATAAATTTAGAGTGTCTGCATCTTTTTATTTTAATATTAGCGGAAGAGAACAGAAAAATGAATTTTAGATTAAAGGCTAAATTTGAGTGCTACTGTAGACTGGCAGGTAAAGTTGCGAGGGTAAATAGTTTGGAATTGAATTGAGTTTATCTGCTATTTTCTAATTATATCGGATGGAAAGGGGTGCTGCGAGTGCTCTAAAATTAAGTTGCAATCATAATCAATACCAATGTATCAATAAAACTGTATATTCCTTCTAGTTAAGTTAGCAAGAATATTAATTTAATTAATTACTATCTTAATTTTTTTTTGTTTTGTTGAACTAAGTCTTTGTCATTTTGGTTGTGAAGTTTACATGTTACTTAAGTTTTAATTTTTTTTTAAAAGCGATGAGACTCGCTTAAAACAGGATGGCCGAGCTGTAAGCTTGGCCCATATTTATTATCTATAAAACATAGTTGGCGCCACTCAAATCATAACATCATATTAGAAGGCGTCATTGATTGGCTGAAGTTGTTCAACATCTGATCGATAAACGTACTGTATATAAAATTCTTATAGTTTTTAGTTGATGAATTGTAGCATAATAAAGGATAATATTTGTAATCAATATATAAGATGAAAACATCTTTATTACTTAGATGATTTGTGAAACGAGCTTGATGATTTGTATATTAGTCACTAAGTTTATTCATTGTACAATTTGGATTGGCCGATAACGATAAGATAAAAAGGGGAGTGGCTAATAAACGTGGAGAGGTTACCTGTAAGAGTGGTTTTAAAACGACGACATTCAAAAATATACTAACGTAAGAGGAACAACATTTATTTGACACAAATGTAAAAGTTAATAAATTTAAATATGAAATAAAAGTGTAATAATTTATCATAAAGATTGTGTTTGTGATTTCGTCAGACCTTACCCAAAACAATGTTTTTCTATTGTGCATAAATATGTAGGTACATTAGATTATTCAATTTCTTCTACTGTACATGACTTAAAGGTGAAATAAAAGTAGGTACATCAAACATATTCTTAAAAAAACTTTGAAATGAATTCGAAAATTATGTTCAAGTTATTAAAAATTTATTCTATTCTAGTCATTTGAAATGAAATGAATTTATTTATTTCAAGTAGGTCAGCCTGTGCCACTTATGATAATAATGCATGTCAAGACTCTACCACCGCTAATAAATCAAATTCTACTGAAAAGAGTAGGCAAGAAACTGAGCAGTTACTCTTTTTTTACACACATACACAGCACATACTCAGCAGTTACTCTTTTTTACATACACACACACACCAATGTATATAAATTAATAATTATTGCAAAATAGTTACTAATGAGTAGATAAAGATCTGCTAAAGGTACCTATATGTTTGATTTTTTTTTTAGTATGCACATAATTTAATAATGCAAATTAGTTGGCCCATACGTACATACAAGTACCTTATTATAAGTAAACCATGACCTCTGACAACGTCCAGTTCGAAGAGATTTCTTGTATTTATGTAATTATATTAAATACTTAAATCATTGAAGATTAATTTTTTTTAAAGTTTCTGCTATGTTAAGTAAATAGCCTGGATTCACCGCCTAAAACGTACTCTCATTTACATATGTCCCTGGTTTTATCTTTTTAGTAACAAATTGAATTAAAATAAATCTCATTATCTGATTCTCGGAGATGTCACGTGTTAAAGCTACTTTGTTAGTTCTATTTCAATTACTGGTACGTGTTTCGCAACTTTGCTGCATAAGTACTTTAAGTAATACTTTTCAGGGTTCCTTGTTTTTATACAAGGAACCCTTATAGTTCGCCATGTCCAACTGTCTGTCTCTGTCCGTCCGTCCGTCCACGGCTTAGTTCAAAGACTTAAGTCTATAAATTTAAAAAAAAAACTTAAATATTACTATATACCCTTTTTTTCTCTCCAATAAACTAGAGAGTGCACAAAATCGTAGCGACACCTCTACGAGTATGTAGCCAGGCTACGTACTCGTAGAGGCTCTAACGTAGGTCGTAGCTTCTACAACGCGATGTAGAGGCTTCGCTTGTCATAACATCACACGATATTATCGTGAGTTGGAATAAAAGATGAAAACACCTGGACTCAAAGTTGATGTAAATCATTTTTTTAATATCAACTATTTTTTATTATTTGTCGTTTCATTATGGAGTATGATGTATACCTTTTTTTTTTATAAAGAATATTAGCCACCTTTCCTCTCCAACTAAGCGTCAGGCTTGTGCTAGGAGTAGGTACGACAATAGTGCAACGGGCGGGGTTTGAACCGTCGACCTTTCGGTTTTCGGTCCACTCCTTTACCGGTTGAGCTATTGAGGCTCTGAAATAAGGCTTTAAATAAGGCTGACAAATAACGTTAAAAATTTTACTTTTCGCGGTTTTTATAGTTATTTTTTTTTTTTAATAAAATCGCTCGTCGCTCGTTGAGACTGACGGACAGACAGCTGAAGCTTATCTAACCTTTATAATATATATAGTAATAGGTTCTTGTTTGCCACTGCTTTGAACCCTAAAAATAAAGTAAATTTAAGTCAAAGCCAATAAAATCTGTTCCACTGCATTTATTTCTATGATTCAGATTTAGACAATAGACAGTATCTTTCATAGATATGGGTAGGTAGGCAGTTTTAACGGAATGAGGGCGCGTCAACTAATTAATGTATATTTTTGAATACCTATCCGGAATGCGATCATTTGTACATAACTAAATATGAGGTTTAATTTATTTAAGAGTTCTATTGTATTCTGCAGTGAATACACCCACATCAGGTCTATTGTAAGCATTGTAACGTACATATTTAATATAGGAGTTAATATTGTGTTATGAGTTATGACAATTTTATAGCAAACAAAGAAAATTGATGTAGCGACCTCTACGTCGCGTCGTATTATAATCTTAATATTAGGCTTCATTCGCACTAGAGCTTTTCTAACGTCCGTTAAAAAGGCGTTCAAATAGAACAAATGCATTCCCAAGTATCTGTTCACACGTCAACGCTTTTTTAACGCGCACTTTGTATTTTTAGTGCAACGC
Source organism: Maniola jurtina (assembly GCF_905333055.1). Classification (NCBI taxonomy): domain Eukaryota; kingdom Metazoa; phylum Arthropoda; class Insecta; order Lepidoptera; family Nymphalidae; genus Maniola; species Maniola jurtina. The sequence continues at coordinate 3,684,861 of NC_060035.1, read as the reverse complement.
CGGGTTTTAACGCAACGCTTTTTAACGCTCGTGTGAATTAGGGCTTACTCTAGTGCTGGCTTAAAATACGTTTTCGTTTGGCTAAAAGGTGCTGAAGTGTGAACTCATAATTCCAGCATGTCTTGGTTTCGATTGTCGGACTTGAACCTACTCGTTTGTATACGCTTAGCAGTGTGTATTCCAACATGGTTTTCAACATCTTTTAAACTTATAAGAGTGTTTATATGTAGTACTTATAAAGGTAATAAGTATAGGTAAGTTGGTATCTAGGTAGGTTATCTCACGCGTGCGAAGCAACCTAGAAGATTATAAGAATAAATAAATACATAATAGTTAATTAGGTATACAGATTTCATTGTTTTCTATTATAGTAACAGTGGTAAATATAATAAATCTATGGTTGGTACTTGTTAGGTAATAATAAGCTAAGCTGGTTCTGAGCTCCGTGGTTTTATAACATAGTGTTCTTTTGTTTCAGATATTTTCCTCAACCATCATTCTTGAATCCCAGTGTCGTCAGTGATAAGTGAAAGAATAAACGCAACAATGATAGACGATAATTGAACTAAACCCCTTTTATTTACCTCATTAATAAAAACAAATAGAGTGCATCAATATGAAGATAGGCCAACACAATTGTTGAGAGCTAAAAAGCTCGGAAAACTTCGTCCAGGCTTTCAATGCTAAATTACAGACTGGTCTCCACGCATTTTCTGAAGCAGCCGTAAATTTACAAAGACTGTGTAATATAGAGACTGTGCCGTACCAACATGTGCCGGGATCGAGATATGTCGGTGGATAGAAGCGACATCATCAAATAAGCTCGGGAAAGCCTTTTCTAGTTTAGAGTTTCCGTCAAAACGGCGCGCGTTTATGCCCCACCGTTTCGTTTTGTTTCTTTCAATTTGTTTTATATCAAAGGTTAAGCAATAGCCCGGTTATTTGTTATCGGTTGCGGTCTCTAGAGGGTCTCGGAGAGGTTCGGGACCCAGTTATACCCTGGCCAATCAGAGCCGGCACAACATTTCCCGATTCTTGGACTCTTTAGTGGACGCTGCGAGATATTGCATTGTAAGTGTTTTATTACTTAAAATAAATGAGATACCTAATATCCGTAGCCATGCTAAATCTGCGTACTCACTATGGTTGCGCATCAAATCCGCTGCGACTGCTTCAGATGTAAATACCTATAGGTTTGTGTGTGTTTTTAGTAGGTATGTTAAACTTATGATTGAGAGCAATGTATTATGTAACGTATTTACATGTTCATCAAGAATTTGCAGTAAGTACAAAGAATTGTGTGAAGGCATTCGCTGTCCAAAGTGTGTGTATAGGAAACGCGCACCGTCATTGTCATTCGAACGCTAAGGTTGATAATAGAGCGTACTTTTTTTTGTCGAGTGTTGACAGCTTCTTAGGTGTAGAGTGCACAAGGTCACTGACATAGCCCAAACTATTAGCAAGCTGAAGTGGCAGTGGGCAGGCCATGCTTGTCGTAGAGGCGATGGCCGTTGGAGCCGGAAAGTCCTTGAGTGGAGACCGCGTTTAAGCAAACGTAGTGTGGGACGCCCTCCAGCACGATGGACCGATGATATTAAGTGGCTGGATGAGGAAGGCTGAGGACCGGGTGTGGTGGCGCTCTTTAGGGAAGGCCTATGTCCAGCAGTGGACATCCACAGGCTGATGATGATGATGATGATGATAGAGTGCACTTTGACTTTGTTCAGACTTAAGTCTCTCGGAGCACCGTTGGTGCGCAAACATACTGGGTACGCAGCTTTAGCGATTCATATTTGTAAGTTCAATTAATATTACATTTAATTCTTCTATTACACATTTTCTTAGAAATAATCAGATCAATTTATAGGCAGGAAACAGGTTTGCTGGAGAGTTTACCATCATGTTGACTATACAGATGACAAACTACTAGCATCGTACTATACAATCAATCATCTTATCTTGAAGCAAGAAATTTGCAATTCTGATGCATAACTGGCTATAAAAATAGAATTTAAAGATTTATTACATCGTCCATCTTCAAACGATTTCATGATTCCATGCTCCAACGCACGTCAAGTATCGGAAATCATTATTTTCAGACACACGTTACGGGCGATCTCTTTTGGAAATTCGAAAATTTCCTTACTTTAAATCTGAAGCAGGCATGGTTCTATTGGGACTCCAGCAGGTGAATAATACTTGTGAAAATTAATAGGCAGTGGGGTTTATATTAGAGAGATAATATTTTTGTAGTACCACATAATATTTTATGATAAAAAGATTTCCCTGTACAAATTTAATTTATATTTACTTATTAATAGCTTAATAAACGCTTCGCAGTAAAATGTGGCTACTGAGAAGGAAAATGTCTCATTAAGATTACTATAAAAAATTCGCAATATTTATGTATCAATCAATATATTTTTGGCAAGTAGCGAATATTCGTCAATTTTCAGCGATAGATATTTCGTTATCATACGTGATAATTATACTTACCTAATGCCGGAAATAGACGATTGAACTTTCAGTAGCCTTGCTTAGTGTTTAGGTCTTGTAAAATATTGTGTAAGTGAGCTTAAGGTGATCGCATACCTACCAAAAGATGACCAGCCAAAGCCGCAATAGGCGTACGTAACGCTTTTTATTTTAAAGAAATGACAATGTCACGAATTCAGCCGTATCGGGTGGAACGAAGAAATGGTGATAAGTCAAAAATAAGCCAGCAAATGTCAATGCTGGCAAGCCCTCTATTTAAGTATTTTTACGATGCACCCGATGCTGCTGACGTCACTTTATTTTTTAGTACTGAAAATGGCGCTTCTTGCGGCTGTGGCTAGAACAGGCCGTTGTTTTGAGTCATGTCATGATAAGGAGACCCTCTTCTTGCATCATGTCATAAGGAGGCACTTGTCTTGCATGATGTGTCATATCACGACCAAGAGATCATTGTCTTGCGTGATGTCATGACAACGAATCACTTGGCTTTCATGACAAGGAGGCACGTGTCTTATCATGACCAAGAGGCAATTGTCTGGGGTCATGTCATGACCAGCGGGGTGATTGTGTGTGGGTGACCAATGTCAAATGAGCTTGATGGTTATCATTTAGTGTTGATCACTGAGTTATTAAATCACCCCGCTGAAGATACTAATTGTCTAGCATCACATCATGACAATCTTGCGGCCATGTGCGATTTCCTTTATCCGATTTCTAGGTCGTGTAAAATATGTGAGTGAGCTTAATAAATATTGTGTAAACAATTTAGATAGGCCACGATTTTAGAGGTTTCGCTTTAGACCGATATTACACCTGTACATTGAAACTTTTTGCTATTCGACATCCATTTGAGCCACACTGAACATTCGCAATCAAGACATTACCATTTATTAGAATCTGCAGGCTTTTTACCATCTCCCATAAACATCCGAAGGTAGGGTTGCCAACGGTTTTGATTGCTTATTTAGTTTTTCTTTGGACCCTGGCTTAAGCCGAGACAAACGCTAGGAAAATTAAGATTGAGCTTATAATACGCTTAGTTATAGTATCTAAATCTTTTTATTAATTGTGTGAAATAAAAATCTATAGGTCATCATCAAACATCATTTTCACTGTGAATAAATTTTGTCTAATTACAAAAATTAGCTAGGTAGGTATTTTTGATGCTTGGCAACCCTATTTCAATCGCAATATAATCGCAGAGCCGCAGGCATCGAATGCAACGTAGTTTCAATATTGAAAATGTGAATGACGTCATCAAAACTCTCTAAAGAGTCGCGCGCACCTTATAAATGTGACTAAATATCTGCATAATTTCTCTAATGAATGAACGCAAGATACTGATTCTGAAGTTATTCTCAATTTCTCTACTGAAGAGTGTGTTTTTGTGCCTGCGTCTATGAGTGCTAGGCTACACGAGAATTCCCAACTGGCGCCTGTGCCTTTGAGTTAAGTAATAATTAAAGTCCCACAGCTCGCAAACCGCAATAAGTACGCATACAATTTTTGTGCATTTTATTCTAAACCTATCTGTGACTGCTACTTAGGCCTAAGAAATAAGTTACAGCCATAATATAACTACGACACCTTGTACACGGCATTCTTTCACTTCTCGCTAAGTAATTCAGGTAATTTCTGCCTCACACATGCAAATAATTGTGGAATCCACTTTCATCTGCAAATTGTGGCGTTTCCTTAAACTACAATGAGTTTATGCAATGGGTGGCTAAACAATTTCCTCAAAAGCAGTCAACGCATTGGCAGTTCCTTCGGCGCTGCAAATATTTATGGGCAGTAATTCCTTAACACCCAGGTGAACTGCTCACTCATATTTTACTCGCTATTGATATTTGAAATATCAAAGGCACGGCCCCGGTCCAGAATTCCGGTGTGACTAGTCTGCGATCAAGCTACATCATTCAGTACACTAATACATTGGCATCCACATGTTAGGGTTACGGGCACGATTCCGAGTGCTCGAGCCAGCGTCGGGTTGTAATATCTGGGCTCGGGTGGCGTGCGCAGTGCTGCGAGCGGAGCGAAGGCGAGAAGGAGAGGGAAGATATGGCGGCGCCTGAATGTGAGCGGGAGGCACGCAAGCGACGCGAGCGGCGGGATTCCGGCTGCGCGCATGAGCGTAAGGAGCGCAGACCACACAGTGAGGAGCGGCCGCCCCCACCGCCGCCGCCGCCTCCACTACATGACTATAATCGACTCGAGGTTTGTATTTCATAAATATAAATATATATAAATAATATTATAAAGGCGAAAGTTTGTATGTGTGTGTGTGTGTGTGTGTGTGTGTATGTTTGTTACTCCTTCACGCATAAACTACCGGACAGATTTGGCTGAAATTTAGAATGGAGATAGATAATATCCTGGAATAGCACATAGGCTACTTTTTATCCCGGAAAATCAAAGAGTTCCCACGGGATTTCGAAAAACCTAAATCCACGCGGGCGAAGTCGCGGGTATCGGCTAGTATTTCATAATAATTGATTACACCTGTAAGTTTTACTCACGAAAGTAGCTTACGTAATTAATTGACAGCTTTACTGAGAAAAATTGACTGATGAGATTGTTTACATTAGTAAAGTCGTAAGTTAATCACGTAAGTTACTTACGTGAGTAAAACTTAAAGGTGTATCTGCGACCTTAGTTACATGAAATAACAAACAATAATATTATTGTGTATCTAGGCTATGTGCTTATCTTTCCCTCACGTTAAATCTATTGTACCAAAAAATCGGTCAAGTGTGAATCGGATTTGCACACGAAGGGTTCCGTACCATCTTACAAAAAATAACAATTTATTTTTTTGTCTGTCTGTCTGTCTGCTGGCCTTTCACGGCCCAACAGTTTAAACGATTTTGATAAAAGGTACAGAATTAGCTTACATCCCGGGTAGTACATAGGCTACTTTTATCCCGGAAAATCAAAGAGTTCCCATGGGATTCTCAATCTAGTCAAAGGCTTCATAGTAGCGGCTCGCCCGTGTCCTTGCATGGTCGTGCAGAAACCGTATTTTGGTTCGCAGTCGGAGCGTCGAGCGGAGCGGCTGTCCCGCGCTCGGCGGCCGCAACACGGCGGCAAGAGACGTCGCGCGCCCGCACGCTTGCCGCGACAACCTAAAGAGAACGACTACAGCGCACACATCGACGACGTGCGCAGCGACACTCCGCCGCATTTCGAATACGTCGTGCGACGGAAACCTGAAGGTTTGTATTTGGTTCGCAGTCGGAACGTCGCGTCGAATGGAGCGGCTGTCTCGCACGTGGCCGCGGCGGCCGCAACACGGCGACAAGCCGGCCCACGCTATAGAGAACAACTACAGAACGATTACAACTGCAACTGATAACTTTCAAACGGCTGAACCGATTTCCTTAGATTGTAGCTAAGAACACTCTCGATCAAGCCACCTTTGAAACAAAAAAAAAACTAAATTAAAATCGGTTCATTAGTTTAGGAGCTACGATGCTGTTGTATAAAGTCGCCATTATTGTCGTGTAAAGTCACTTAAGCAGAATGTTATATATTGTCTATTGTCTGTGTCATTATTGTCTGTGGTCTCTCTCTTGAAATAAAAACATCATACAATAGATGCCACAGATAGATACACACGTCAAACTTATAACACCCCACTTTTTGGGTCGGGGGTTAAAAACAGAATCAACATGCAGTTGAATTTAATTGATATACTTATATTATTTATATTATATTTTATTGAACTGTAACACTATGAAGAAACAAACGTCTATACCCTTTATTACGTGGGGGAAACTACCTCCTCGTAGAAGAACTTTACCGCTTTTCAAGACCTATCGCCTATCGCTGCCCGTCATGGTTTTGGCCACGGCTGGCAGGGAGACGTCTTGCCCCATTGTCGCCACGAGCGTGTCTTACGAAAACTTTTATACCTATAGATGTACCTAGGCAACAAACCTCTTGTAGAACATGGCGGGTGGACTCATTCGAATCGAAAGATAATATAATTATTATTTTATACTCCACTAATAAGAAAATTCATTAATAAAGATCCGTTCGATATAATTCCTCCTCGGTTGGTATTGTAAAGGGACTCACACGTATACTTATTGCACATTATTGTACGTAGTATGCGAGGAGACGGAGCGTTCTTGCGTGGAAGACAGCACTCGTCACGAGGAAGCGGAGCGCGCGCGCCGCGGCGAGCGCAACGAGCCGCAGCGCCGCGCGCAGCCGAGCCCCGACCGGCGCCTCGAGAAGATCACCAAGAAGGTAATTTCAGAGACCTATAATTTGCATTTTATATTATTGCTATACCCTAAGGTCTATTCTTTATAGTCGTATTCATTCATTGCTGAGGGTCGTGACTCCTTTCCATTAATCGCAGCAGGCAGGAGTTCTCTTGGGATAATAATGTGGTAGGTTCCCAGATCCTTCCGATACAACTCACTAAGAGAAGAAATTTCGATTCTTAGGTTGTTACAGTTGTTATCAGCTGTTAGTGATAATAACCAGGACCGACGGCTTAACGTGCTCTCCGAGCCCACACCGCAACCATTGTACATGGTGGAACGCACTAAAACCAATCCGCCCCACACGCAACCTATCGTATCGATACCCTGCCACGCTGTGGGGACCGGGGTACACGCGGGCAAATCTGTATAAGCTGACAACACGTCTGTGTATCAACGCTCTCATTTATAGTCATAAGTTTCATTTCGCCACATCACGCTACCGCACACATCGCAAAAAACCCCGCGTCTTCTCTCTGAACGAGGCCTAAGATTATGTATATGCGAAAAACGCTTCGTGTTCATCCGTGGAAGGCAGTGCTAAGGCAAAATTGTATCCGAAACCGTAACGATAGGAAACAGGTACCTATTTCAATTTTTTGAATAAATTCGGTCGGTAAGAAAAAATGTCTTCAAAACAGTCATGCGAGAAAGAAATTTCCATTTCATATCCATACAGTATGCTTTGAGTTATATGACTTATATAATCGCTTATCAGAGAATCAGAATAGATAAGAGATCACGGTCATCGATTAAAGAAGTCACTGTCTTACCCTTGACCTCGGCATGCGAGTTGTGGTCTGGCAACAAATCGATGTTGTAGGGTAACTTATAACTGATATCGATTACATAATTTCTCTGCTTCAGTTATTTTCCACGTTCCCTACCTAATACCTCTGCATAACTCGATTAACATCAGCTAGTTAAATACCTGAGATACCCTGAGGCTACCGGACAAATCCAATTTCAGGACAAACTAGTCGGGCTGGCTTATACCTATTTTAGAGTAAAACTATCTTTGCCTAGGTTGAACTAAGTACATATTCATATTTGTAATCTTTGGCCTTCGGTTTTTGCCGAGATTCAAGATTTGCTTCGGCCTCTGCCAGAATGTATCAAAGTTTTGGACGAAGCCAAGTTTTAGCAAGCACTGAAAATGTTTCTTGAATGAGTGAGAGCGCAATGGAAAAGGCGAGGAACGGGGGGGTTTTCTAATGTATTTATGACAAGGTCAACCAGATAACAATTAGCATATACTTAAAAAAATCTCTTTTAGCTATTCATAAACTGAAATTCTCAGGGATTTTAAACCTTTGGATTCGGTTTCGATCGTAGGTTGTTGTAATAGCCGATTTGGGTTCGGCTTGGGTAAGAAATTGACCTTCGATCGGATACTATTACATAATATTATGTATGACACGTAGGTCATACGCTATGGGTACAACGCCAGAAGACACGCTTCATCGTGCCTTATAATCGACTTAAAAACTTATATTTTTATGTGTCTTTTTTCGAAATAATTAACTACAAATAAACATTATTTTATTTCAGAAAAAAAACACTCTTTTATTTCAGATCAACGTCCTAAAGAAAAACATCGCAAAATACGAAAGCGATTTTGAATCCCAAAACGGCGCTCCAATAACCCAAGGCGATCGCATGACTGACGTCCAATTGGTCCGCATGTACGAAGCTCTTCGACACTTGCAGACAGAAAAGCGCTGCATTAAGGCGGACCCCGTCGAATATGCGCTCAAAGTTCAAGCGGCGAAACTACAGAAGGAAAGAGATGATAAGCTAGATGCAGCGCTGAAGAGTGATAAGCCGATGACTGAAGTTGTGAAGGACATTGAAGAGGTTTTTATAACTTTTTTTCTTATCCTCTTGCCAAAGTGTTGGGATATGTTGTGAAGGAGAAAACTTTATTGCACATTCAAAAAATCTTCCTTATACAAACTTTAGAGGAAAAGACTCTGATGTGACAAAAGGTGGTGTGGTTAAGGGTAAATTTTATATGAACACGAGCTGTGTGCACACTTGTATGTCATGGTGCTCTGGAGCGCTGTCGCTCAAGCCACGTTCCGATTGGTTTATCGTCAGGCCTGAGTGCTCCGCAACACACCTCAACACAGTAGTTCGCTTAAAAATAGTGGTATCGAATCTTGATCAAACTATCCAGAAAAGGCAAGGATTATTATTATCTTGCTTACCACAGTATAACAAGAAAGATTACTTTGTCGGCTGTCAGATACTGTACTTGTATGGTTTTTCAGTGGGTAGACGGTTGTCGCCAAGCGACGGGCCGAGCAAGTATACCGGAGTCAAACTGGACACCAGCGCAATTAGCAGCGGAGAAGTCTTGCGTACAAAGGGCTCTATTACGGCTTGAAGCAGCTCGGGGAAGACCTCCAGCACACTCTGTCGAACGCGGTGCAGCCAGGCATCTGTACGAGCGCTACCGCGCAGTCAAACGGGCTTTGGCTACCTTCAGACCTGACGCCGTAAGTATCCAAAGATGCTGTTTTTTTATTCAGATACAAGTTGACCCTTGACTGCAATCTCACCTGGTGGTAAGTGATGATGCAATCTAACATGGAAGCGGGCTAACCTGGAAGGGCTATGGCAGTCTTTATTAAACCATTTCGTTTCTACACAGCATCATACCGGAACGCTAAGTCGCTTGACGGCACGGCTTTGCCGGTAGGGTGGTAACTAGCCACGCCCGAAGCCTCCCACCAGACCAGACCAGTGATTTCGAAATTATATTTCAAACGAACTGCCAGGAAACGAACCCGGGACCTCCCACTTATAACACCACAGTGCTTACCACACTGCGCCATATCAATTTTGGTAGGTGCCTACTGCCGTTTTAGTTTTAACCAGATTGAAGTGACAGTACTAAAATTGTTCTGAAATCTTTTGCAGCTGATTGGTGGAACGAACGGCGAACTGGCGACCATTCACGAGCACGAGACAATGCTGTTCACCAGCGTGGACAGCTCCAGCGACTCACAGGAGAAGCCTTCCGACTCTTCACAGGTGACACGAGTGAGTTAAGATAATAGGGCTGTAGAAAGGTATTTCTGAAAAGTCAACTGCTGGCTCATTAGGTCAACGAAAGTTATAAAGTTTAATTTATACGCTGTTCGTGAATGGCACCAGAGTGATGCTTATTGGTTTTAAAGCCTCACCAAGTCACCACCAGTTGGTAAAAGAATCTAATACTCTTCTTCTTATTCTACTTAGCGTCGTTCCACAAGGATGGTTGATGGGTCTGCTTTCTTGGCCGTCTATTAAATAAAATTGTAATTCTTCGGAAACATCTCGACACCTAAAAAGAATGCGCTATAGTAAGAATCCTACCCCGCGTCGCACTTCACCCTAGGCTCGTATATGGCCAAGATATGTATATATTTCCGACTTACCTATTGATTTGAAAATTATTTAGGCTTTATCACCTAAATAATTCACAGGAAACTATAGAAACTCCCCTCCAGTCGCCGCCAACTCGCGAGGGTCAGGAGGAGATGCCGTCCTCCACGTCGTCGGCGAAGTCCGCAACCACCAGCGAGGAAGCCACGCCCTCCAACGAGGGACTGCATTGTTTGGGCTTGGAGGACCTCACGCGAGCACTCTCTGAGGCCAAGTTGCTTAAATGTGTGAGTTTGCCTTAATTTAAGTCTGACCATGTGATTTATATTATTTCTACATCGATTGATTAAATTTTATGATTAAATCACGATTGATGGAATTTAAAAATAAAATCCTGATCGTAGCGAAGGATCAAATGCATGAGACGCAAATGATTTTGCGTGCGTAACACAATTTTTTCATCTCACTACAGCGAGTAATTTAAACAATTCAAAGTTTTCAGGTGTGTTCTGAATTAAAACTTTCTGTCTGCTAGCTTTTCACGAGCCGTCCATTTAACCAATTTTGACGAGTACAGAGATAAAAAGATTCCACGGTATTTCAAAACCTAGACCCATTACGCACGGTCGATAGTTGTCCGGCAACTCCATCGACGGCAACCGTTTAGAATCTGTGGTTTGCATGAAAGTTGCGGAGTCTATAGGTACGTACGAAGTTGTAGCTGCTCTTCTCCGTGCGCGTAGACACGGCAACTTCCTTACAGATTTTTGAGTTGCCCGTCAACTGAGTTACCGGGCAACTATCGACCGTGCGTAATGACTCTAAATCGCGGATAAAGTCACTCGATGGCAAAAATACTCGTAAATGATTCGAGTCTATTCTCTTAAATTTACAGATACTTAGGCGCAGTATCAAGGAATACGAAGTGAACTTTGAACTTCAAAACAGTAGGAAGGTGCAACGGGATGACAAGATCGGTCGAGAGGAGGAGTACAAACGCTACAAAACCGTTAAAGCAAGAATTAAACTTATTAACGCCCTAATCAATAAACAGAAGTCCACGGCTTGAATGACCAAATATTTTGTGCTAATATTTACGCTATAACATTTTTTATATTGAGGGCAGATTTTATTATCAATGGCGTTCAAAGGTCAAACATAACTGACGTATTCGAACTGTGAATTTTTACAGATTTCCAAGTAAAATATTGTTCGATCATTGAAATATCGGCTCTAAATTAAATTAAAAGACTAGAAATATAAAAAAGCTAAGTGATTTTCTTATATAGGTATAAATAAATTTATAATATAAGGAATGAAAATTTGAAAAGGTCTACGGCAATAACATAAAATTATGTACTTACCTTACTTAATTAATTTGTTCATAATATAGAAAGAATATAAAATATTGTAATAATAATATTATGTAACTTTATAAAGTTTATTGGTTCGATTATCCTATAAATCGGACTAGAATGATTTTTAATAACAAATCTGATTTAACTTGTAAGTTTGTTACCTAAGCAAAAAACCCAGAACAAATAGCCACTTGTTTGATAATCTCAGATCGATTTCGCTATTTTCAAACTGATCAAAGACATCATAAATGCTCAAGTCAAGTCTTTCTAGGTACATTCGAGAAATAATCCAACACTAGGTAAAAAGATCGTATGATAGAGGTACCTACCTACGTTAAAGGAAAGGCTTAGAATACCTAACAACTAGGAAAGGATATTATGACAATTAGATCCTGATGGGTGGCATGCATCGACCCATTTGTTTGCTCATTGGACGAATGTTGATGGATTAACTAGCGAAAGTCAACGAAGACATATTAAGCCGTTTTAGAGAAGGGCGACAATGAACCAACATTGAATAAGGTCACTAGATCGATTGAGAATTATTAAGTTCTTATTAAAATTTGGAAAACATAAAAAACGGACAAATTTTAGTTTTAAAATAGTAATAATTATGTTAAATAAACGTTTCTTCCCAGGGTTATGACTATTGAATAGAGCCCGTACATTTCTCAGAGAGAAAATGTAAATGTTACTACATAATTAATTATATGTCTAGTCGTAAGTAAAATTACCTGTGATTTATAAATTATCTTAATGATTCTTGTACGACAAGACTTTGTTCAGAATTATAATATTAATATTATATAATATTGTGTATTCTATTTTAATAATATTTTAGTTATTATATAATTAATATATTTGTTTAACGTTGCCTGACAATTTATTTAGTAAAAATACATTATAACTATTGGGTATACCAACACCGCAATTAGTTTTTTTGAATATGTTTCATATAATAATACCTATTTACGTAGTGATAAGTAGGTACATTTCCAGTCAAAAGTTGGAAGATCGCCGAATCTCGTCGTTGGCGCTCGTTAGACCAGTGTGTTCTTATCATCTTCAGAAAAAATATTTGCGGTGTAGGTAAATGCACCTTTGAGGAATATGGACGTCATATTGATATAATTTTTTTACGGATAATAAAACGTTTTTAACGTCCATTACCATAATATTATTGTATACTATATTAACATTTATAATGATATTTTGAGAGTGATTTCACTTATGTACCCTATTACTTATACTCTGGATTATTATTTCGAAATTGCCAACGTGAATCACGACAATTAATAAGAAAAGCCGACTTCATCAAAGATAACTAATTGAAATTTTTATATAACCAGGGTGATTTAAGTTTATCACTTTGTTATACACCACTAATTTTTAACTACCATAAATACATTTGCTTAGTCAGGATTCCTTGACATGTTTACATATTATGCAGATTAATAACAATAAATGAAGAGTCATAAGAAATCCATAAAAAATAGCAATACTTGATCAAAATATTGTTAGAGTGTGACACACGGCGGCGTTGACTAAAGGTCGTAGCTCATTTACACGACACCGTTCCCACACAAACGCACAGCTCCACCTCAAATCGAAGTGACCGCTAGTTAGCCAGGCGCCGACAGCTAGCAGAAAGCTCGCTGTCGGCGCGTGGCCAACCATGTGTAAGCCAACCATAACCATCGAGTGGCTAGATTGCGACAAGCTCGCTTGCTGCGCGTTGTTTGCAATTGTATGTTGTCATTGTAAAATGTATGTACGAGCATGACATTAAGCCCATATTTGAATGTTTATTCTTTTCACGTGCGGGAGCTGTGTCGTGTAAGTGAGCTGCGACCTTCATTAACGTTTCATTATAAACGCGTAAGCATATAAAATATCTTACACGTACATTCAAAACGATAAACATATCCTGTATTCACTATTAAATGTTTTATGATAATTAAAAGATAGTGGTGTAATCATATTTAAGTACAATATATTTAATTATAATATTATAGTAGGCATAGGACTTGATGTACTTCGTAGAACATTAATTAAACTATAAAATGACGAATTACCCTCAATTTGGCATCGCCGAATCACAAACTTAAAATCAATTTGAGGAATCAAACTTATGAAAAACAGTGGTAGTTATGTAAATAGGTATAGGTAGTTTTTTTTTAAATTATGTTCGTGCGATAATCTGGGTATCATACCTACTACTCACTAATAGTAGGTAGGTAAATAAATTAGGTATGCTTTGGCTTTTTGGACGCCTTTATTCCGCGTGGTTGCTGAAGACGGTCACGATTCACATCACGAGACTTGAAGTCATAGGTCTTCTCTGACGTAGTTTGGTGTTTTGAACTGAGAAACGATATAGTATAGTATCTATAGTTCGAGAAGGCGAGGTACGAGGCAGGGGACGCCCCGCACACCCACACGTTACCCGCATTATCCCGCACCGGATTAGCGCGGGAGCTGTACGAGGTGGTACGAGTGCGCGGGGCGTACCCACCTCGATTGCAATCTCGACATGTCGCGTACTATATGTAGTTTGTGGCTAAGAAACGGTGTTGAGAAGTGGTATCGAGTTTTATACGCTTTATTCGATGTCGATCTAGTGTCTAAAGTTTGATCTTTCTGGCCCAGGGGTGAGCGCTGTGGTCTTGTAAATGAGAGGTCTCGGTTCGATTCTCGGCAGAGGCAAACTGGGAATTTGATTTCTGAATTATCTTTGGTTTGGTCTAGTGGGAGGCTTTGGCCGTGGCTAGCTAGACCACCCGACCGGCAAAGTCGTACCGCCAAGCGATTTAGCGTTCCGTTACAATGCTGCGTAGAAACCGATAGAGATATGGATTTACCTATACCATATCTACTCCAAGTTGCCCACTTTCTGCATCTCACTTACCACCAAGTGAGCTCGCAGTCAAGGGCTAAATTGTATCAAAATTTAAAAAAAGGATTATGTGATAGGGTGGTGAGGTTGATTGCTGGCGTGTGAAGTTAGCATCCGTGTCTTTGTGAAGATCAGGTGGAATGCAATCAAGTGTTGCGTGCTCGTAACCCTGCTTGTGCGATCGTTGTATTTTGGAACTTGTATAGGTACTTGAAACTTGTATAGTGTCATGTTGAGAAAACTGCTAGCGAGATCGAGGATCCTGAGGCGACATCTAGTGTGTTCATTGTAAGTTACTTAATTGCAGATTGTTATATCCGCTGTTAATCCCTTCGTATGGGTTTGAATAGCCAACCAGCCAATGCCCAATACTGATTGAAAAATAAAAACTGATTTAAGAGTTAAATATCTACCTATGCCTATAATTTCCCGAATATTCAACAACGATTAACGTAGACTTTTCCGAGTTCGGTCCGTTCCGATATGTCGTCTGGTTGTTGCCGAGGATAATGTAATATACTATGTACCTATAATATTTACTGCAGTATACTTAGTACAAAAACAATATGTAGCGTTTCATCAATTTTATTATTGGATGTTCAGAATAAAAACATTACCATCATTTTGTTTTGCTTATTATTTCTCCCTATATAGATTAAACCTTGGAATCGTTTTTAGGGTTCCGCTGGCACAGGAGCCCTTGAGGCAACAAGCTGAAAATCATCAAATACTTTGGTCAACCATTCCGGCAACTTCGTCCGTGGTACAGCCTATGTAATTTCGGGATAAAGTAGCTTTCTAATGGCGAAATAATTATTAAAATTGGTCATATAGGTAGTTTCAGAGATGTTTCCAGAGTTTATCGATTAAAAAGTTAAAAACAAATCTTTTCTCTTTATATTATTAATAGGTAAGTATATATACCTACCTATAGAGTATAGTAGGTACTCAATACATATATTTTTATTTTCTTTTACTAGAACCGGTACGATTACAGTAAAAAAAACTGATACTTACCTACGTAGATAGGTAAGTATCTAACCACAATTTTTTTTTTACTTAACTTCTCAGTGCAATTCAATATGGGTTTCATTATCATCCATAACATTTCACAAGAAAAAACTAAGTATTACATACTGTAATATGATACATACATTCATATCTATCATTAATGTACGTATATCCACCCGTGTGGATCCGGGGCGGGTCAACTAGTCATCATACCGACAGACAGACATTTCGAAAGAGCCTTCGTAGACAGGTATGTATTAATATTTTTAGGGTTCTGTACCTCAAAGAAAAACGGAACCCTTATAGGATCACTTTGTTGTCAGTCTGTCTGTCCGTCCGTCGTGTCTATCAAGAAAACCTATAGGGTACTTCCCGTTGACCTAGAGTCATGAAAGGCAGATAGGTAGATCTTATAGCACAAGTAAAGGAAAAAATCTGGAACTCGTGAATTTGTAGTTATCTACATCATTAAAAAAAAAATTAAATCTGTTTAAATATTCAAAGTAAGAGAACTATACTAAGTGGGGTATCATAATATGAAGGGCTTTACCTGTAAATTCTAAAACAGATTTTTATTTATTTTTATGAATAACAGTTTTTGATTTATCGTGCAAAATGTTGGAAAAATACCCGAGTAAGGAACCTTCAGTGCGCGAGTCCGACTCGCACTTGGCCGGTTTTTTATTAACATTTTTGTATTAAGTAGGTAATACATATTTCCACTAAGTAGGATAGATAAAATACGATAAAGGTTATTTCGTTTGAAGAGAGTTCAAAGAGAATACATAGTAAATATGATTAAAATTGTGACATACAAGTGTGTTAGGGTGCCTCTACACTTATTCAGGCCGACACATTCATTCATCCCCAGTCTCGTAACCTCGTACTCTTAGCAAGAGTTTGCATATCGTTGCTAGTTTTCGAATATCGAATCAGTGTAAAATCGGATCGCGCCTCGGGTGACAGTACACTAGAGCACTGCGCCATTAATGTGTTAACTGCATGTCTGGACTTCGTCTGTGTTGGTGTTAGCTGGCGGGCGTGCTCTGCTTTTATGGAGTGTTTTTTTGTTAAAACTGACTGAAAAGGGGGTGCCATGCGTATGTCGGCGAGCGCCGGCACAGACGGGGTCCATACTTGTATAGTTTAACTAACTTACAAATAACTACAAACTTGACATTGACTTCTTACTCTTTGTAAAGCCAGACGAGAGAGAAAAAAAACTGCATGTCTTCATGTATACTAGGTAGTATTATAGAAAAGAAAGATTTGTTTGTTTGTAATCGATAAACTCTGAAACTTATGAACCGATTTTTATAACTCTTTCACTCTTAGAAAACTACGAGTACTTCATCCAGAAGTAGGGCTATAAATGACATACGAGTATGTACTGCGCACGAATTCGCGGGCAAAAGCTAGTATAGAATATAATATGACTTCGATCTCCATTTATCCGGTGTATATCTAATGTATACGCCGAAAGTATGCACATATACTCAAATTATTCATTTTATTAACGTGTTTGCTTCAGTAGGTATCGGCGAGACGGCCAATTTTCTGTCCCTATATACCTTAGTATATAATACAAGTCTGTATAAGCCTATAATTCAAAGTTTTTCAGTTCAGTTGTTAAAAATATCGATTCCAATTTACTTTTATTCTCTAAAATACGTAATACTTACATAGTTTTAAATAAATTCGGTTACTTATACCTTCGCAAAAATTCAAATTCAAACCCAGTAAAGAAATGTCTGAGATAATATTATGAAAAAACAAAGATGTGTCTAATTAACATGTACCTAAAAGATAACCTAAATATTAAAGATAACATGAAAAAAAACAAAGATGTATTAAATTAACATGTAAAAGATAGCCTAAATATAAACAGCAAAACTCATTGCAGTACCAAGTATAATTACTGCATTTTTTATCTGAATAAATAGGCATATTAATTATCTTTGAATACATTTTTTTAAACCCCCGGCACAAAAACCTCTAAAAACTAAAAAGTAATAAGTATGTAATAAGTATGTTTGGCCCTTTAAGTTTAATATAAATAGT
This sequence comes from Maniola jurtina, assembly GCF_905333055.1. Lineage (NCBI taxonomy): Eukaryota > Metazoa > Arthropoda > Insecta > Lepidoptera > Nymphalidae > Maniola > Maniola jurtina. The sequence continues at coordinate 3,667,390 of NC_060035.1, read as the reverse complement.
AAAGTTTTTATCCAAGCGCTCGTTGCATCAGGGGACAGCTAAAAGGTAACAGAAACAGCTAAGAAAGTCATGTGTTGTAGAAAGAATAATTTCTGTTATCTTTAGCGGTTCCCCGACGCAACACAAGGACGCACGCACAAGAAAACTAGAATAGAGCTGATAATCTTCAAACGGCTGAACAGATTTTATTGGATTATAGCTAATCACTCTCGATCAATCATTTTTCAAATTAAAAAAATTCGATTCATTCGTTTTGGAGCTACCTAACCACAGACAGATACACAAAAACACAGATAAACACGTCAAACTTATAATTAACACCCCTCTTTTTGGGTCGAGGGTTAAAAATATTCGAGCTTGCACAATGCTGCGCAAAAACAGTTTATGAATTTATTTATACTCCTTGTTTTTTTCCATGTTTAATAATACCATTCTTTAATGACACCAGAAGTGCAACATGCTTTTTGCGATCCATGACACAGGACGAATCCTCAATAACAAAATGTAGTACAATCATAGATATGAGTACAATTAGTCTTTGCAATCAGGCATTGTAAGGTCTACATCTACTGAGGTTGCTCCGGTGTCGGAACGAAACGTACGTTGAGTGGTTTGTCTGATTTGACGGATTATAGCAAATTAAACTTATGGTTTCTTGTACATCATGGACTTCCGCAAAATAACGTCTGCAAAAATATAAATGTAGTACATCCAAAAGGTACAATTGTTTGGGACCCCTGAATGAAAGGTTTGGTTTGTCATCCGATCGTCAAAACGATTTGAGGCGCGAAATCACATCGCATCACAGTTTTTGCATTGCGAATTCGCACCACGTCGCAACGCAGTTTTGTGTTGCGGCCCATACTTAGGATGGTTGTCCGAATATGTGTGTAGGCGCTCTTAGGTACTGTACCTACATCTATATGCACTTTATATAGCACTTGAGACTTATGTAGAGCTTCAGTGTGCACTGGACGTTCCACAGAAAAGACGTGGTTTTCGCCTATAGATTTAAACCCAAAATCAACATGTTTTGGAAAGCGATTCTTATCACTACGCTTGCGATGGGTAAGTTCTAATTAAGTATATTATAATTATTCTAAATGCGTTTCAACTTAGTTAGATAGATAGATAGAAACTCTTTATTGCACACAAAAACACATGTCAAGGATCACAACACAGAAAGAAGAAAACAGAAAAAACAATTGTGTGCAAAGGCGGCCTTATTGCTTGGAGCAATCTCTACCAGGCAACCTTTCAACTTACCTAAGATGCCATAGGTATGACCGAAGCCATTGTCACCAATATAGAAAACCTCTTAATAATATAGAAAAAATAAACATGTTATGTTATTATAAATGTTACGCGGAACTTGTACATGGACACTTAATTTTTTTTTTAATTGTTTAACAATTTTTAGGGTTCCGTGCCTTAAAAAACCTATAGGAATCTACCCTATAGGTTACCGTTGACTTAGAATCATGAAATTTGGCTGGTAAGTAGGTCTTATAGCACAAGTAAAGTGAAAAATCGGAAAACTGTAATTTCGTGTTTATCTCAAAAAAAAATCAAAAAGCGACGTACGATGGTACGGACCCCTTGGTCTGCGAGTCCAACTCGCATTGTCCACTTTATCACACTAATATTATAAAGGCGAAAGTTTGTATGTGTGTGTGTGTGTGTGTGTGTGCGTGTGTGTGTGTACGTTTGTTACTCCTTCACGCAAAAACTACTGAACGGATTTGGCTGAAATTTGGAATGGAGATAGATAATATCCTGGATTAGCACATAGGCTACTTTTTATCCCGGAAAATCAAAGAGTTCCCACGGGATTTCAAAAAACCTAAATCCACGCGGGCGAAGTCGCGGGCATCGGCTAGTTTTTAATAATTTTGATTGATTTTCTTTATAAGTAATAGAAAACAATATCTAAAATAGAAATAAAAGTTACAAAAGTTCCCTTACTAACTGGTCACGTTAGTAGTTTACGTAATAAAACAGCTTTACTAAGGCAAATATACTTATAAGAGTGTTGAGGTTTTTAAAGTCGTAATTTAATCATGTAAGCTACTTACCTACGTAAGTAAAACTTACAGGTATAATCGCGGCCTAAGGTTTCAGTAACTAGAACTTTATGGGTGGATAAGTTTCAAGAAAAATTACTATTGTACTTAACATTAGAATACTACACCAGCCAATTCGAACCCGAGAAAATGTTGTAGGTACAATACCATAAACGTGCCACCAGAGAACAATCATAATTAGTTATTCTGTTTGGATAGACCTAATTGTCAAAGTCAGACAGACCACTCCAAAGGAGTCAGATATTGCCATACGACCATTAAAAGTATAGGTAGGTATACACAGTATGGACGTCCAAAATAATTCATTGGTACGGAATACCTTTCGTGTGCGATTCCAACTCGCACTTGACTGCTATTTTTTAATTAAAAAACTTACTTATGCCAAGTATTTTAATATACTTAGTTTATTAGTTGTGTTCCATTTTAAGAGTCTAGTAATTATCCTTATAATATCTGCATTTAATTAATTATTATTATTTTCCTTATTAGTACAGAGCGTAGTTACTTTTAAATAACAAAATGATTAAAGAATGTTTTAATCATTATAACTTATCAGCCTAGTTGTTTATTGCTTGTATTTTTCCTATCATTTGTTTAGATTGAACTTTGACACGACGCCGACGCATTATTTCGCCTTATTTTAGCAAATTTCATGGGTAGGTAACCATTTAAAACTATCTATACCTAGTCATAAGTTTCCTACTACGTACCTACCTACTACCTACACTATAGGTGAAGTAATAATCAGCGTAAGTAGTTAATATTTTTTGGCACGAGAAATGACCCAGCCGTTTTGTCGCCAAATATTTTTTTACACTAAAACTCCATGGCCAGTGGCCATAGGGGTCTCCCAAGCGATCGGTTCAAAATATTTATTACTAGAGGATGCCCGCGGCTTCGCCCGCATGGATTTCGGTTTTTTGAAATCCTGTAGGAACTCTTTGATTTTCCGGGATAAAAAGTAGCCTATGTCCTTCTTCGGGATGTATCCGAAGCCTATACGAAATTTCATTACAATCGGTTCAGTGGTTGGGCCGTGAAAACGTAACAGACAGACAGACAGACACTTTCGCATTTATAATACTAGAGGATGCCCGCGACTTCATCCGCGTGGATGTAGGTTTTTAAAGATCCCGTGGGAACTCTTTGATTTTCCGGGATAAAAAGTTGTCTATGTCAATTACAGGGACGCAAGCTACCTCAGTACCAAATTTCATACAAATCGGTCAAGCGGATGAGTTTTTAGGAATCCCGCGGGAACTGTTTGTTTTTCCGGGATAAAAAGTAGCCTATGTCCTTTCCCGGAATGTATCCGAAGTCTGTACAAAATTTCATTAAAATCGGTTGAGTGGTTTAGCCGTGAAAGCGTAGCAGACAGACAGACAGACAGACACACTTTCGCATTTATAATATTAGTATGGATTAGTATGGATTAATATATTAATATAATAATATTAATATTAGTATGGATTAGGTATGTCTTAATGAAAACGGCATACAGGATCTTATTCTGCGTCGCTGCGGATTCAGCCATTTCAGCTTCCGCGGTCATAATGCTGTATCCGCCTCTTTTCTTTTTTCACTCAGCTTTTTACTTATAGGTACAGTTTTTTTAAAAGACTATTCAAGACAAGATTTTGTCTATTGATACCTGATGCATGTCTATTCTCGTTTATATTGAGTTTGCCGTCGATACCGACGCTGTACGCTTACAGAATATCACCACCGATCATGATTCGTTGCATATCGTTGACGTCCCCTCTTCCTGTGCAACGGATCGGGTGATTTACCAATTTACCTCGTCAAAACGACGCACTAATGCCCTCCGAATGACTAAACAGGACTGTTTTACGACTATTTCCTTGACCCCTTAGATAAAGTAGGTATGCTACCTTTGTTAAAAATCAAAATCATTTATTCAAAATAGCCTACTCCTTTTGTTTGTCAGATTTGTTAGATGTGAAAATATATAGTCTATACGTACAGGATCTACCTAGTTATAATTTTATACAGCGCCAGCCCTAGTTCAGCGCCTTTAGAGAAAAAAATTGCAATAAAACAAAAACAAATAGTCATCAACATATTTTATATAGATAAGTAAGGAAGTTATTCAAGATAAGACAGATTTGTTTAGACGACGATTATTTACTATCTAGATCTATGAGGCGACGGTAATTTTTAAGGTTCCGTACCTCAAAAGGAAAAACGGAACCCTTATGTCTGTCTGTCTGTCGATCCGTCCGTCCGTCCGTCGTGTCTGTCAAGAAAACCTATGTAGGTAGGTACTTCCCGTTGACCTAGAATCCTGAAATTTTGCAGGTAGGTACCTAGTCTTATAGCACAAGTAAAGGAATAAATCTGAATATCGTGAATTGGTGGTTAAGTACATCATTAAAAAAAAATTAATGTGTTTCAATTTTCAAAATAACATAACTATACCAAGTGGGGTATCATATAAAAGGGATTTCAATATAATTGTGAATGGATTGTAATATAATAATAAAAATAATACTACTATAATAATAGTAATAATACTAGCATAGTACGATTTAGGAGCAAGCGTGAAAATTCTTTAATTTTACAGAACTAAACGATGCATCTTCATAATGAAGCGAACAGGAAATTATTGTTTATATTCATATGTTGGTGTAAATCCTCGATAACTTATATAAGTAAAGCCACATTTTATCAGTAATTCATTATAGCAACAATGGTTTATCGGTTATATTTGTAAACATAATAACGTATAACCTTATAACCTCTTTAATTACCCGCTTATCTCATGCAAGCATCCACGATGCTCGATCATGGATCAATAAAAATAAGACCGCTTATTTAATTTCTCTAAGTAGGTAGGTAAAACAAACGAGACCCTTGATGATAACAATCGTAGGTACCTATCAATTACGTGACAGCTAAGTTACTTATGTCAATCTAACAACAAAGCAAAAGCAGCCAAGTGCGAGTCAGACTCGCGCACCAAGGGTTCCGTACTCGAGTATTTTTTTCTGACATTTTAGACGACAAATCAAAAAGTATTATGCATAAAAATAAATAAAAATCTGTTGTAGAATGTACAGGTAAAGCCCTTTCATAATATGATACCCCACTTGGTATCTTACTTTGAATATATCAAGGTGATTCTCACTTCTGTTCTGTGGGTTAGGAGAAATTCATAGGTACCCATGCGTCATTTGCTTGCTTACAGGTGCGCTTGCCGAGTACCAAGTCACTGAGGACCAGAAGAAGCAGTACACGGATATGCTCAAACAATACTGCAAGAAGAATGGTGCTGAAGACAAAGTAGATGAAGTAAAGGTGTGTAGGTATTCAACATGTGGCATAAATAGGGTTCCCTTAAAATTCACAAAATCATTTAAAAAATCTTAAAATTTCTTAATTTTCTAACATTTTCAATTTTTGCATTTTGCGTTTTTGGCGTAGGGTGTGAGTAATAAGCGGTGCATGTTAGTTTCCTACTATGTTCTTGTTGTTAGCACTTGAATATATTTAATAAAGCATTTATTATATACCTATTTCTATTTGTTTTTCAGACCTCAATAACCAACTTTGCGGACTGCATGAAGGCTATTATCGATGCTGACACTTTGAAGAAGGAGATCGAGGATGCTAAGCCCAAAGGTGCACTTGATGAAGTATTCAAGAAGTGAGTAGATTTGATAGTATTTTCATAACATGCGAGTGCAAAGGCAGTGACTATGGCTCCGACTACACGCTCCGTCTTAGCTGAGAGCTTACCTGCACGAGCCAGTTTGCGCAGTTTAAGTGCGTGCGCGCGGACGGCAAGACGGTATCCCACGCAGTTCCAAAGGCAGCTAAAGATTGGACTGTACAGTTCTCGGTCTTGCTGTGCATTGCGAAGGCAACCGTCTAGCCGGAACCTTACAAAACTGCACGGCATGCATTGAACGTGAACATGAGTGTAGGATTTGTAAGACAAGGAACTGTATATACTATGTGACTAGGTATGGCCAAAATTCTTCTCATTCTGAGAGGAGACCCATGCTCAGTAGTGAGTCGGCGATGGGCTGATCATGATCATAATGATGATCTCCATCAGAAGCTTCTTTTATTCAGATACAAGTTAGCCCTTGACTGCAATCTCACCTAGTGGTAAGTGATGATGCAGTCTATGATGGAAGCGGGCTAACCTGGCAGTTTTCATTAAACCCATACTCCTTTGGTTTCTACACGGCATCGTACCGTAACTCTAAATCGCTTGGCGGATCTGCTTTGCCGGTACAGGGTGGTAACTAGCCACGGCCAAAGTCTCCCACCAGATATAGCTGGCTTTAGCGCTGCCCAGTTTATTTCGGACGACCTGCACGCTTACTCCTTCCCTGAGAGTTCCTGACTAGACTCTCTCGTTATGTTGCTTCAGCGAAGATTAGATACTATTACAAATGCTTAATCCATTCAAGGTACTGCGCCAAATCGCCACAGTTGAAGACTTGCATCCACACCCTGATGACTGGCGTGACCCCCTGCCTGGACACCACCGCCCGCGATAACATTGGATTCGCCAACAACGCAACGGACCAGCTCATCGACTTCGTGTGCTACAAGGACGGCGATAGGATAGCTCGTAAGTACTCGTACTCTATGACTGTGATCTATAGAACGCACTTTGACTTTACACTGTTAAAACGGGATAGCGTTATACTATACCGCTGGCATCATGCATAGATCTGTCTCGTTTTAACTGAAACTTAAAAGGGGTCTCTCCGTCACTCGCTTCATACAAACGTAGTTCCAATTTCATTTGAATTTTAAGCAACCAAAGTCCATGAAATTTTGCAAACATATTCTAGAAACTAATATCTATGTCTGTGGTTTTCCAGATTTCTGTTAAAATATTCGGTTTCAAAGTTACGCGGTCTTAAAAATTTACATACAAATCTTTGAGCCCCTTTAATTTTATAACTACATATTTTTAGAAAAATCTAAAACACCACAGACACAGATATTAGTTTCTAGAATATGTCTGCAAAATTTCATGGACTTTGGTTGCTTAATATTCAAATGAAATTGGAACTACGATTGTATGAAGCGAGTGACGAAGAGAGCCCTGCAAAGTCAAAGTGCGCTTTATAGATATTAGATTTCAACCTTCATGTCAAAAGCACGACCTTATAGTCAAAGTGAAATAGAGAGGAAATCTCGGGTTAATACTGAATCGACGATATATCAAATATTAGGCTATGGTGACGTGAAATCATCAGAAAAATAGGGCTAAAATAGGGCTAAGTGCTTCAAATGTTAATGCCAGTTATTTCGACGTCTCGACGTTTTGTTAGAAATTCCCTGACTGTCGTGAACTGTGCTAAAAGACCTTTGACATAATAGTTGGCAGACAGAGCAAATATGGTGAATGAGTTCTCAAAAATGTATTACGTAGGTACATATCCACCTTATCTACCTTTTGCTATAGCAGGCCAAAGAGTATAAATAATCAAATAAAAATATAATAATAATTTAAAAACAAAAAACAAAATGGCCGCCATGAATTTAAAAAAATGCTATTTCATGTACGATGGTACGGGAGTTTGTGTGTACGATTTCGACGCGTGATTGATTAAAAAAAAAGAGAAGAACAGAATACAGATACTTAGGTATACCTTTGATTGTCATATTGCAGTGTTCATTGCGGAACAAGGTCCCGAGTGCTTCCAGGAGAAAGCCAGCAACATCCGCGAGTGCGCCACCGCCATCAGGGAGGGAATCAATTCCGTCGACGACGCCAAGAAACTCACTCAAGCCGTGTGTATTTACCTGAATATTTCAACAGATTTTAAATTGCCTGCGAGGTGATTCGCTCACTGTGATAGCCACCAAGCTATTTTACATCGATGGCTATTTCACATTTATTTTTGATCCATTGAAGTTTGTCTACGAAGAATTATTGAAGCAGCAATGTAGTCTGTATATGTCAGAAATGCCTCTAAATATACATATATGTATAAGAAGAAAAAGTGTCTGTCTGACTGATTTATCAACGCACAGCTGAAACTACCGGACGGATCATGCAAATAATAGACATCCGCTTAGATAGGATTTTTGAAACTTCAACGCCTGCCGCGGACGAAGCGGGCATACCTACATTTTTTTTATCAAGATACAATCTCACGTCTAAGCAAACCCATACTCCTTTGGTTTCTACACGGCATCGTACTGGAACGCTAAATCGCTTAGCCGGTAGAGTGGTAAAGAGCCACGGCCGAAGCCTCCCACTAGACCAGACCAGAAATTTAAATATTATGAAATTCCAAACACCTGACGGGAATCGAACCCGGGACCGCCCACTTATAAGAGCCGCTTACTAAGGAGATCAACTAGTAAGTAAATGTAACAACTCTCTTGTTGCAGGAGCAATGCGCCAAATTCGACGAGTTGACGGCATGTATAGTGAAGGCCCTTGAGGAGTGCTCCACTCCGACGCCTGGCAACATGGCCGAATCACTGTTCCGATTCGTACGCCGCAGTAGCCCGTGTCCTAAGGTAAGCTATTACCAGCCAGTAAAGCCAGCCTACTACTGAGCACGGGTCTAGTCTCAGGCTGAGATATATAGAGTGCACTTTGACTTTGCTTAGACTTCAGCCAATGTTAAAACGAGACAACGGTATACAGTTGACATAAAGTCTAGTTTTAAATGAAACAAGCCTGAGCAAAGTGAAAGTCCTTACAGTCTATAGATTTACGCCGCAGAATGATAGGTTTAGGCTATAGTACGTTAAACAAGTGCGGATTAACAGACTTTCTTCTCGATCTTTGAGAATATTATGGTGAACTCTCAGGCATGTAGATCACCTCTCGATGTTTTAAGTGGTAAATTGCTAACACACATAACATAAAAGTTAAGAGGTGCGTGCCTGGGCCGCATCTTAAGGCTCGATGACACTGGGCTAATTTACGAGCTGCTAGTCGGCGAGTTTAAAAGCTAGCGAGTGAGCGAGTAAGCGAGTGTCGATGACACACAAAACATTCCACTCGCTCAGTAGCCAACTAGCTAGCGTGTTGACATTTTAGCTTTAAACTGCCAAAACGCAGATGCTCGCAACTAGTTTACTAGCAGTGATGATGACACGTGGCTACTAGCTAGCTACAGGCCAACACGCCAGCGAATGGCGAGTAAATTAGCCCGGCTTTCTATTTTTCAAGCAGCGTTTTTACAATCTGATAATCAAAAGCAGATTGTGAAAAAGCTCGATGACACGTGGCGAGTTTACAAGTTACAAGGCAGCGAGTTCGCTAGCAGCTTGTAAACTCGCCCCGTGTCATCGCATCGAGGCTTAAATCTAAATCTATCGCTGCTTTTTATTACTATTATTATTTATTTATTATTATTTACAAAAAGAAAGGGGAGGATGTTTTCTGGATTACTCCCTAAATACAATTTTTGTATCAATGCCCGAAATCTGATTATAAGCAGAAAAGCTAATGGCGGAAACACTTATTATTGGGGAAAAAACATTGCTGTACAGACATTACGCATAACAGTAGTTTCCTGCGGTAGTGGAGTGGTGCAGCGTGTGATGTCGCGACGCCAGAGCTGCGATTCCTCAACTTGTGACAACTGTCACCGCTCCTGCAGGCTGCACCACTCACTACCGCAGGAGCCTACTCAGTTATGCGCTATACGTACCTATAAAAATGTTCAATGTCTGAAATCTGATTATAAGCAGAAAAGCTAATGGCGGAAACACTTATTATTGGGGAAAAAACATTAGTTGTACAGGCATTACGCATAACAGTAGTTTCCTGCGGTAGTGGAGTGGTGCAGCGTGTGATGCCGCGACGCCAGAGCTGCGATTCCTCAACTTGTGACAACTGTCACCGCTCCTGCAGGCTGCACCACTCACTACCGCAGGAGCCTACTCAGTTATGCGCTATACGTACCTATAAAAATGTTCACCTGTTTTAAAATGTATTTCTATTTCAGAAGGAGGAATGATTCGCGTCAATCTATCATTACTAAGTGGATGAGTTGATTAAAAAGTGCCATTTACTAATTTTATGTACCTATCTATTACTATTAAAGAGTTAAAATTCTAATTAGTTTTTTTTACCCAGAGTGGTCTATATCATTATTGGGCTCCTTTTTTTGTCACATGTTGATCTTCATAGTAGGTAATCTATCAAATGCATACATATATAATTGATGCGTAAGTTTGTGCCTTTCAGAGTTCTTCCCGCACCTTGGGCGGAACGCCCACCTGCAGAGTGGAGCGAGGCATAACGTCTCTTTTGATAACACAAACTAAGCTTTATATATATTTACTTTGTCATAGCGACTTTGAGTCTTCTCCATGTTTTGTTTTCATTCCATGTGTGGAAATTAGTAAAAAAAAACAGCCAAGTGCGAGTCGGGCTCGCGCACCGAGGGTTCCGTACTCGGGTATTTTATCGACATTTTGCACTATAAATCAAAAACTATTATGCATAAAAATAAATAAAAATCTGTTCACGGTTTTTGAATTTATTCCTCTACTTGTGCTATAAGACCTACCTACCTGCCAAATTTCATGATTTTATTTCAACGGGAAGTACCCTATAGGTTTTCTTGACAAACTCGACGGACGGACGGATCGACGGCCAGAAAGACAGACCGACAACAAAGCGATCCTATAAGGGTGCCGTTTTCCGTTTTTTTTTTTGAGGTACGGAACCCTAAAAATTAAGATATCATCATCAAAGGAGACTAACACCCGAATCCACAATCATTACTATGAGGTCTCAGCAGTGCGCTGGAACGCAGTGTGGATTCCACCAATCGGAGTATTGAAAAATGTCGTGGACACTGTTATCTGATTGGTTGAATCTACACTGCATTCGAGCGCACCTCATAGTAATGATTGTGAATACGGGAGTCAGTTCCACTTCACTCCGTAGGTATGCGTGATGCCTTAGAACTAATGAGGTTTTAATAAAATAAAACACAATAAAACGTTTAACACCATTTTATAAAGCAACATACAATGTTCTGATGCTTAACTAAACACTACACCGACTACATCTAAAGGGCATTTACCAATCAGTCAAAAACAAAAGTGACAAACTAATATAATAATTACATTTTACTCAAAATTATATAAAGCAACGAGTATTTTTATCGTTTTGGAATGTACAAATGAATGTTCAAAGATGATAATATCACAATGTTACAATAGAGTGATTAGTATTAATTAATAAACAATAATTAATCACCCTTTGAGGTCACAAAGATATTGACTGGAGTATCAAAAAATAATGAGCAATAGCAACAGCAAAACTAAAAAATATAAAACTTTAAACTGAAGTTTAATAATAGAAATATTAATTAAAAAAATCGCGATTTCAAACCCACAGCTCACAGTTTCTTAGCAATTTCGTATTTTAACTAAACTTGCATATATTGGGTCGATTTTGACCAAAGTATATAGTTTCGGTTAGCTACAAATATTAGCTGCCCAGTATCCAGTCATTACTTTTACTGCTCGGTCTTTTAGCTACCCAATCCTTAAAATAAGCTGTCAAATCATGATTTTAGCTGCTCACTAATAAGCTGCAGTTTTTTTTTTTAAATTTAACGTATAAGGCATTATTACATTATTTTCCGTCGAAATATAAAACAGCGACTTTTCATTAAAAATAGATGGGTTGTACCGGTAAAGTTGTCAAGTTATGATAAAAAATACTTCATTTTATGATATCACACTATGACAGCGAGCAAAGATTACTCAATATAATAATTTTTATATATAACTTTCAATTGATATGTTACTGTACTGGAAGCCGTCTCCGCTTTTAATGAAAGCTATTATTGTTCTATTAACTTCATATTAGGGCGGTTACATACTAGCGTTTTTTCTGCGCGTATTACACTGTTTTGACACACGCGATTACACGCGCGCTACATTTCGCACTTCAAAAATCGAACGTACAAGCTGATTCCGGCATGTTCGTTCGAGCAGACAAGACGTAGAAGAGATACTGGTTGTAGTACATGAAATAAATTTTGAACCTGTGTGTCAGTCAGATAAAATATGGATTTCGACGAAGAAATGGCTAGCACTTACGCGAAGCGCGTGTAAAAAAAGGGTCGCGTAGAAAAACGAGCTTTATATGCACAAAAAAACGCTAATATGCAACCGCTCTATACAAAACTTGTAAAACGATTAACCTTTACGCCTTTGGCGTAAAGGCATACCGCGAACGATTGCATCGGTGCACTAGAGGCGATAATTTAAACAAAAACTATTTTAAGCACCTTGTAGTCAACTAGATAAAACTCCATCAGGTAGGCAAAGCTCATAAATAGGTACTTATTTTAAAGTGAAGACAAACTCGTACGCTTGTGTGTGTGACACACATGCGCATAGCGACATGACTACATAGATTCGAGCGCGGTGTCATACTATTATATTCTGTGGCGGTGTTTACGCACCTTTGGGTAAAACGACACCTGCGAGCACGCTTCAAAACATGGCGGCCCGTAACCAGTCTATAGAAGTCGTTGTGTTGGATAAGTCATTTTTAATTCACAACCTGATACATTATAAAAAAATAGACCCAACTTCAACTAAACTTAAACTAACAATAAACAATAAAGTCTGTACAAAATTATCACTGCCAAGTGCCACGGTTAACACTTTTATCAATGGCTTAGTGACATCTCACCAATATCACGGTTCACGACGTCATGAAACTTGTAAGAAAACTTCAGGCTGAGATCTATAGATCGCACTTTGACTTTGCTCAGACTTAAGACACTGTTAAAACGAGACAGCGTTATACCGCTTGCATAAATCTGTCTCGTTTTAACTGAAACTTAAGTCTAAGCAAAGTCAAAGTGCGCTCTATAGATTTCAACCTCAGACTTCACCTACATTGGCAGGCGTCAAATTTAGGCTATGTAACAACCAGCAAAGCACGGGACCTCAATTACTTTTATACATGGCATAATATTGTATATCAAATCTTTGAAAAGAGTAACCGCCGAGTTTCTTTCTGGTTCTTCTCGTTAGGAAAGGATTCCGAACCAGTAATAGACGACGATTCAAAAGTACTTGTACCGCTAGTGCTCAAATACCAAATTTTTTTATTGGCTGCAATCACACCTGCTAGCAAGTGATGATGCAGCCTTAGATGGAGCACGCTTGCTTAGAAGTTTCCTATTAACTCTTGATTGAAGGTACCCATATTAAAAGTGGAGGAAAACTGATGCCGGAAGGGCGTTCCATATGCTAGCGGTTCGGATTAGAAACGAGGAAGCAAATCGCTTCGTAGGTGTCTAGATGACACAGGACAAATGTTTGACAGATGATAAATACAGGATCTAATATTCCTCACGGAAAAAAGGCCTTTGAACTCGTAACTCTCGGCCGTTGGCAGTGACGCAATAAAAATTATAACAAGCACACTTATAATCTACAATCGTATGAAAAATATAGCTTTCAAATGCGACACTTATACTTATTCGGATGGAAGCGACGATTTGGCTAGAAATTGGCAATATAATGTAATAAAATTATTTAAGAAACGACCGTTAAAAACTTAGGTATACTGTTTCATATTTGTGTTGAAAGTTGACCATGTTGAGGCTAATTCTGTTGTAAACAACTTCTATACTATTAAATTGATGACAGGTTAAATTATCTCTGTTACGTAACCAGAAGACAAAAATCGTATTGGGAGAAATTTTTTTACATTTAAATTTTCAAAAAAATAGTTTTTTCTTTGTTTAGACTGTCTAAACTTAAAGGAAGGTAACAGTTTACTATGTAGTCTTAGTACAGGTAAAATAAGACCGTTAATAAATAAATATAACCGTTTTGCGGCAAAATCTGTACATCAATGAGACTTAGTATATAACTTTATCTTGGCTATTTTAATTTCTTAAACTGGACACTTTCAAGTAAAGATTTTTGTATAAACCTGTAGCTGTTGGCGCTATTAGAATGCCATAAGCCTGCTTTGTCGAATTAGTTTACAAATTGCGAAAAATCAAATTAAATTTGAATTTCGCGGGCAGACACGTCTCGTGCACCTTAAAATGATTGAATCATGTAATCGTAACCTAAGCCTTTAAACGGCCATCTCTTGCTTATTTTTCTACAGTCACTAAAGTACAGTCTCTAAACTAAACGAAATTGATAGGTTTAAAGTATTCCTATCATCGTAGCGCAGTTTAGAAGTCCGATCATGTGACGATAACGGATATGTAATTTTTAAGCTCTATATACATTTCTAATATAATTAATATCATATAATATGTCGTACGCAACAAACACTATATTTATTTGGTTCTGAAAGTAATATAGCTACAAAAATAGAATAATATAGCCTATAATAACCCTATCTACTTTGTTCATAGAGTGGCAACATTTTGGATCAATTTGAAGGATTTTGCTCGAAAAAGAAACTAAAGCAATAAAGCCGCCTGGCTTTACATTGCAAAAAAGCCACCTTTCGAATAATATGCGATTAATTAAAAGATGCCCGGTTTAGACCGCCCGGCTTTGTAAAAGCCTGACGTTGACGATATTTGAAATCTATCAACGTTGTCGAACTATGTAAACTCGTACTAAAGGTACAGTTAAGGTTAAGGGCGCCTGTCTACTTAAGCAAAACGGAGCGGAGATACTTATAGCCGGCCAATTTTAAATAATGATAGATAAGGTGAATGTCATATTATAACAATAATTGAATTGATCTGCTAAACATATCTTAGACCAATCGGATTATTGATATATCACGTGATACTTTGATCACGAAATCTTTTAACAATATGATTGGCCTGTTGAAAAAAATAAACTAATATAGTATATAGGGACTATTTTAGTACCTATGTATTTAATGAGGTTGCTAAAGATCCCCTTAAATTAATTATTTTTATATATTTCAAAATCTGCGATCTTTGTACTTAAACAAGTATAATTAATAGAAAGGTTGTTTAAACGAAAATCATGTTCTAACAATCTGTGAAAATGAGTATGACACTGGACATTAAATTATAAGCAAAAACAAGCAGCCTGCATAAACTTTTGCATGGAATGACCCGTCTAGTGCGTAGTACTACATACAGGTTTGTGTTTGAAAACAATATCTTCACTCCACTCCGCTTTAGTGATCCGGCACCTTAAGGGTGGCAAGAACCTTCAAATGACCTGTGGCGGCGAATAGAAAAGAAACTAAAATACCAAGACCTCATAGCGTAGCAGGCGGCTCGAGGCTTATACAAGTAACGCGAGCACTACTGCACTCATTGTTAGCGATGTCACAGCCAGGCCGCTGGCGGAGTTGGGCTCTTCTTTTTTATTTTTTATTTCTTCGATATCCTGCAATAAAAAACAAAACAATACATAAAACAAAATCAGTAATGAGAGATTTGTCATGTTATTTTAAGATCATAGACTTCTTATAATAATCTTTTAGTAACTATAGATAAAACACTATTTTCTGTATTTTTTAAATTTTTAGGCTCAGTAATTTCTGCATTTAAGGCAAATAAACGATTGCTTGATTGATTAGGAGGGAAGGGTGGGTTGTCGTAATATGCCAATCATTAGGTCTCCTCGATACGCGAAATCCATCAACGTTGCGTCGTTGTGCTAAAACGTTTTAGTATACTAATACGTTCTGTTAGATGTTCTGTTTGGTGCTTACGAAACAAACACGAAGTTTGGTAAACACCCCGTTGATTTGATGTCTGCTTACACTTAGTCACTTGAGTACTTGGATATACTACTTCGCGAAACCCTAATTAGGGGTTAATTCGGGCCGGAGTCTATCCCACAGTCTTTCTCTAAAACCTAGCCGGCGGGAACAATACCAGGTCCGTAGCCAGGGCAGAGGTAGAAGACTGGAGAATAGAGAACTGATTTATTTTGATTTATATTTGAACACAAAATAAATGTATTTGCATGCCAGCTTGGCGTGATACAGCTGGACTATTTCTATAATTACACCTGTAAAACCTGTATCAGCAAATAAATAAATTGATTGATTGATTTGTCCAAATCTATCGTTTTATAGGCCCCATACTGCTTATTGACGATTTATTATTGGTGTCAATTCGGAAATAGTAAGTCTGCAGTATATGGCCTAGGCTAGGGTTGTAACATACGTTCGAAGCCTAGAGGTTATGTCGTGTATACTCACAGGTATGTCCTTGCAGGGCGTGGCTTTGCGCGCGAACTTGAAGAGTGACTCCACAATATTGGCGGAGGTGGGCGCCGAGCACGTCTCCAGCGCTGATACCACGCAGATCTGAAGCTCCCCTAACTGATTACACTCCTTTTCCTGGAATATGAATAACACAATATAGCTAAAGGATGATTTATGCTAGACTGAACAAAGCCCGAGCAGCGCCACGTTCGAGACAAGTCCAACGCGTGGAATATCTGCGGATTGCTTTATATGAAGAAATGGGGCTTGGAAGATTCGGACATAACTAGGTCTGATGTGACCTGGCACTAGGTACTTTTAGCATCTTATACACATGCGTGATGTGTGCGGCGCGTTAATAAAAAAATGTCATAAGGGATACAGATTTTTGATGCAACAGTTTCGAAGAATTGCTACTAGAATTCTGAGGCCGACTGTACATAATATATTCATTCATTCAATAAATATTTAAAACAGGTACTTACACCGAAGTTGATTTTAGGAATGTTGTCAAGGCTCATGTTATCTGTTTTGAAGCGCACCTCCGCCCCGAAGGTGCTGTTGAGGCAGCTCTCGATCTCCGCTTGTTTCTCTTGGATGCACTCCGGCCCGTTCTCAGATATGAACACTGAAATACATTGATCTCCTTAAAAAATACAGAAGGATTATGTTTTCATCAAAAAAAAATTTGACATCGTCTGCAGTACAGCCAAAATCTACCAAAGATTTTCAAAATGTAAGTGTGTCACTATTACATTTTGGAAGGGTGACGTCACAAAATAAAGCAATATGCCGGATAATCCATATCCAGTAGTGACAATGTGTCTGTCTGTCTGTCTGCTAGCGTTACACGGCCCAACAGTTCAACCGATTTTGATTTTTGGTACAGAGTTGACTTACGTCACGTTCACGTGATAAAGGCCTATCCATTAAACCAATTTACATGAAATTTGACACAGAGTAGCTTGTGCCCCGGAAATTGATACAGGCAACTTTTATCCCGGAAAATCAAAGAGTCCCCGCGGGATTTTGAAAAACCTAAATCCAAGTGGACGAAGTCGCAGGCGTCATGTAATTGAAGAATAAATCATATTGATTTCTATTTCCTACACGGCATTCTAACAGTGGCAGATGACACACCCTATCAAATATAAATAAACGTAATACCTGCATGTACATATTATGTAGTAACGTATGTACTGTACTAAACTAACGTACATAATATGTATGTGACCTAATTCACCCGTTGCGTGTAGGTAATATATAAAAGACGATAGTTCATAGAAGTTTGCGAATGTCTGAACACACGAACACTATAAATTATTGGAATAGAGTAGAAACATGTTTCTGTCCAATTTTTTATACTTTTAAACTTTTCGGTACATTCAATACTAAAGAACGGTTGAGAATTCGAAAGCTCAACCGTTTGAGACACCCATCCCACTTAGAACAAGCAAAAAAAAATTCAAAAAAACCTTGACTGTGGTTTTCTCTGCACCTTTTTCACACCGCAAATCCGTCATTTTGATTTTCTAAGAATTGTATGTACCCAGTAACACTCTAGTGTTTTATCATTGCCATCATCATAATGACGTATAATTTATCAAAATCGATGGAGCCGTTGAATAGTTACGAGCGGACATAGAACAGACATACATACATTCAGGTCAAACAGGTCAAACACATAACCATCCTTTGGGCTTCACCGC
This sequence comes from Maniola jurtina, assembly GCF_905333055.1. Classification (NCBI taxonomy): domain Eukaryota; kingdom Metazoa; phylum Arthropoda; class Insecta; order Lepidoptera; family Nymphalidae; genus Maniola; species Maniola jurtina. The sequence goes on along the minus strand of NC_060035.1, from coordinate 3,649,430 downwards.
AGTCGGGTAAAATGCATTAAGTGTGTTGGAAAAAAGGAGAAATTTCAGATTAGTCATATTTAACATGGCGTACCTATTTGAAAAAAGTTACTAGCGATCTATCCTTGGGTAACACTAATGTAATTGTTGATACCTATCTCTTCTACTCTCATACGTTTTGTATCTTCTGTCTTACTCACCAATGAAAACGAATAATTCTATTTTATTGGTATTATCTCACGTTGAGTTTTCAGGCGCAGGCAAACATGTCGTCAAATAATCTGAGACTCAAATAAGTTTACAAAGAATGTATTTTTGGGCTAAGATAAGTCTCACGGGAAAAAGATATAATGCGGAAATAGCAAACAACCGGCAGACTCTTATGTAAAGATAGTACTTAGGTATCTTAGGTACAAACGCAGTAAGATAAACAAATGACGACAAAACTTGTTTGCGTAATTAATTAATTAATTACAAATACAATTTACTTAACAACTTATCAGAGAGTTATCATTATATCTAACTAGCTCCATCAATGCCTCGCAAAGACTCAATTTAACTAGTGTGCATGTGTGGGCACATTGATCGAAAAACGATACCCTTCGTTACCAAAAAAAAAACCTTGAAGTATATTTAAAGCATAGGCTCTGGGATCCCACCAACTTATCTGTTCAGTTTACTGATTTGTTTCTGTAAAATAATTGATTTTATTTTAAAAAAAATCGTACTTAATTTATTTTGCATTGATTTTCAATTTTGATTTCAGCGATTTCTAAAATGTCTTATAGCAGTGATACCGAAGAGAACTTAATTTCACCTAGCATTCTGAAAATAGCATCAAAAACGACCAAGGATCTTTTTCCCGAAAAATCAAGAAAAACTTATGATAAATGCTATCAAGATTTTATTGTTTGGATTTTAAGATATGAGTTTAGATACAATATAACTTTACATAATTAGGTATTAAAACACTCGTGTGATACCTACTATTAAAAATTCACTTGATGGCTCGTTTTTTAAGCCCACACTGGTGTTTTAATAACTCTTGCAACTGTTTCATAAACATTACATTACAATAGTAATTGTCACACGGCGCAATGTAATAAATTATAATACAAAAACAACAAGCTAAAATTTTAAACTTTGTTATATTTTGTTCTCAATTGGTCTCTATTCAAATTTCTGATCCTGCCAAGTGCCTAATAAATCCAAAATATAAGTGGCTTTTAAGTCACTAACACCACTTGAAGTCCAAATTCTATGAGTAACACTTTTTAGTCAAGTAGGTCGTCAAAAATTTAAACCGTACTTGAAACATACTCTTTTCTAACACACAACAGCGAACCATGGCTCTTTTTTATTCTACTTATAGGTAGGTACGTATACCGAATACACGCAATTTACTTTGACACTTTAACTTAGTTTAGTCGCCAACAGTTTCTGTAAAATTACAAGAATAATACAACTAAAGATTTCGGCAAACCTGCGCTAATCATTATTACAATCTTTGGTAGGGATTGGTAGTTTTTCTTAGTTTTTCAATTCAGATACATGTTAGCCCTTGACTACAATTTCACCTTCGACACCCTTCGCAGCTGCCGGTCTTAAAAGAGGCTGCATGCCTCTACATAATGAAGCAGTCTAAGATGGGAGCAGGCTAACTTGGAAGTGGAAGTATTGTAACGACCCTAGATTTTACACCAAAGTGTTAAAAAAAAAATTATATAAAAATAGTATTAAAATTTTTGCTTCAATTTTATCAAAATCAGGTCAGTGAATACTTGTAGAGATGTACTTACACATACGAACATAAAATTAATTCCTTTAGACGTTTCAATCTTAATGTGGGCCGTCCGCATTTTCGAAAAGAGGCAAACACCGTTTGGCATGTCGGTGATGCAGCGTCGCAATCGACTGAGGTCGAATTGCGTCGCGAACGATGTGTGCGCGGGCGTTAACGCTCGAGCGGAGTCGAAATCAAAACGTGAACGACGTGACCCGCACAGCGGGACCGCGTGCATTTGCGTCGGCGGACGGTGTCTGCGCGGACGTCGTAATGCGCGGAGATAATTAATTTGTTTAACTTCTGTACTGGGGCGATACATAAAGTTTATATTAAAGAATACTGAGTTGATAACACGGACCAAGTTGGTGCTTGGAGAGAAACACTCTAAGCAAATATTCTAATAGAAGGGACCACTTTAATTACACAGATATATTTGTTATATAGGGGCGATACCTCCTAAGATCTAAAAGCGATTTATGTTTGAACTGTTGACGACGTGGCTGCTCAGGCGGGGAGAACCGCATGTCCGCCGAATGCTCGGTGATCTTTGCTTGAGATGGCTAGCGATGATATTAACTATCTGACATATAACCGGCGCGTTGGATGAAACTTATGCGAGGGAGAACCCTAGTGCCTTTGATGCTTTGTAAATCCTAACTGAGGAGAGCCTAGTGTCTTAGGTGCTTTGTGAATCCTTTGCTGAGATGATTCTAATGTGCTTTAATAACAGACTGACCACAGAGGGCAGGTAATACTGCTGTTCTGCTTGTATTCTGACATTCGTTGGAATGCGTAACCACCTTGCAGTGGTTACTCAATATCAATAACATACCAATACAAAATTACGCTAATACATATGTACTGAAGGTCGGGTTAAGGCCTGTGGATATTCCCGCAGTGAGTCTGACCCGTCCTTGAAACCTATTACAGGTCTATAGTGGGAGGGCAGTAGTGTTGAATTGGGGATCCTGTATCAAAATCCATGGGGATTTTGGATCACTCTCGCTAACGCTCGTTCGCTACGCTCACCGTGATACAAAATCCCCATGAATTTTGATACAGGATCCCCAATGTAGGCTACTGTCCACAACAACACATTAAATAAATGGAGTATTCCTAAATCCAAGCAACAATTAATCACTATCAACAGTGAGACAAAATCCTCAATGACTAGTTATTGCGGATCCTATATCATACGCCCGCACCGCACAGTGGATGATATAATACGATGAGTTCGACGAGACTGCGGCATTCATAAGAAATGCGAACGAGCCCATATGCATGATAATTTTACGTCTAAAAGTTTGCTCTCGCATAGTTAACCATTTGATTTGTTGCGCTCAAATTATTTTTGTATATTGATCGTGTTTCTGCTTGATCCGGCATTGCTGTATTCATTAGTATGAATTTCGATCGATTGATTCGAGGCTTGCGCATACTTATAATAGGTTGGATAAAGGTAGACTCTTTAAATGTTTATAGCTCATCAGAAATATATTCGTATTACATTAACGATTGCTTTTCCACATATCGGACATAACATTTTATCCAACGATAAAGCACATTTAGTACACGTTATAGCATGACCACATGGTATATAACACGCAGCTACTTCTTCTACAAGACAAATTTTGCAGCAAAGTGTTTCTTTAATATTTTCAACACATAATATGTTTCTGTCTGCAAAAGAACTTATTATATTGTTATTTACAAATTGTTCAGATACTTTTGATGCACCACAAACATCTTTGCTATCACTTTGTAGGTATGTTTCACCCTTCACAAGTAAAACATAGGGACAGGACGGAAACCAGCGTGCGTGCTCCGACCATGGATGATCTTCGATGCCCCAGTCTTTGAGCCTGCCATCACAAAAGTAACAAATCACGCGATCACTATCTCCTGTATAAAAAAAACCAGCATCAGCCATTTCTTGAGGTTTTTGATTTAAATCTTGAGGCCAGGTATCAAAACTTCGCAATCTTGCGATTTGAGTTGCATAGCGAGGATATTTAGGATATATTAACTCCATTCTGATCTACAAACAATGAATTTTGGATAAAGATTTATTAGTAAAAATATATTATAGCAGATTTCTAGTAAGGTGTGCAAGCTTATCATACATTATTATTTATCGAAAATTAATTCTTTAATGATGAATTTAGACACATTTCCCGCTATTTAAATATATTTCGATTGTTATAAATACTTTGATAAATAGAGATTAATGGACGAAAAAAATACGTACAATGCGTACTAATATAATAAATTCACTGATGCCCCCACGACTTCATCTGCATGGATTTAGGTTTTTAAATCCTGCGGGAACTCTATGATTTTCCGAGATAAAAAGTTGTCTATATCTCTCCAGTTCTTTTACTATACCCACGAAAAATCATGTCGATTCGTTGCTCCGTTGCGACGTGATTGAAGGACGAACCAATAAACAAACAAACAGACACACTTTAGCATTTATAATAAGTATGATTAGTGATGCAAAAAGGCGTCTGTCTAAACTAAAGACTAACGGCTGAATCTTGCCGAAATTTGATACACAGACAATTCACATCTTGGAGACGGATCCAGGATATTTTTTGACGTCGAAAATTAAAGGATTTCCACTCAAGTTTTAAATCAAATTCGCAAGGAAGAAGATTGAAGCATCAAATAGGAGCAAATATTATTAGACCTTTCACAAATTTTATACCTACCTATGGAAAGTAGTAAAATGTATAACCTTTTAACATTTTAACTATCGCGAGTCCGACGCATACCATTCCTTTTACGGTTAGATCTCAATTCACTGCGTAACTATAAACAACAGCGTCTTCCATGCTTCAAAATCGAACACCTATAGCTGATGCGGCAATAATTTATACGTAAGACAGTGTTCATACGAATGTATAAATCTAGTCTGATTACTTTCGCAAATATAAGTTTTATGTTGTGATGATTTAGTGTTTAAAGTTACATGCGCAAATGTTTAAATCTAATTTATTTCAATCCATTTCGTTTATTATGAAAGAGGTTTTAGAATTCGAGCGTATAAATAGGTCGATCCTAAGCGTCACCATTCCTTTCTTTCCGAGTTTTGGATACGACGACAACAACAGTCGAAATAAAGTATGTAAGTATTTTTATTTTATATGTTTATTTTTGAATTAAGCAACTAGGTACCTATTGAATTTTTATTTGGAGTTTTCATGTTGATAGTTACTTAAATTGTTTTTCAGGGCCTCTTCATCTTTCATCAATCCATTTGACGAAGACGAAGACCCCATCGCTTTGGTGCAGCCCCCATCAACATCGAAGTCTCTTAAGAAGAAACGTGAGGTGAAGCGGAAGAAGACGATCAAGAAAAAGGAGGTGACTTCTTCTGCTCCGAAGAATCCGTTCGAATCGAGCGGATCGGAATCTGAACCCGAAACGTCTCCAAATACACCTACGAGTCCATCTGTTAAGCGGAGGAGGTTTATTACCGAATCTGAGGTGAGTTGTCTTATTTATATTTTATTGGATTAAAGCTTTTAAAAGACTTCCCAATAAGAATGTTGTTAGGCAATTGGTCTGTATATAAATTTATGAATATAGTTTGTTAAAGTTATTATTTTGTTAGGGATCATATCCGAAGGGTACCAGTGGGATCCTATTACTAAGCTACCGCTGTCCGCCCGGACGTCTGTCTGTCAGCGGGCTTTATCTCATGAACCATAATAGGTAGAGAGTTGAAATTATCGCAGATGATACTAAATTGAATATTTTTCAATTTCAGGATGAATCTACTAGCAAGCCAGTGCGCGCTGCGAAATTGAGAAGTTTTCTCAGTCGGCGCGTTGCGTCGGGGTATACATCCCAATCAGACCCATCGAAGAAAGGCAGCTACTACTTCGAGCTGCGCGTCTACAACTCTGAAGAAGTGGAGAAACTCGCGAACAATGAGCGTTGGAAGCATGCCATCTGCACACTAAAACTTGCAACTGATTTAAATTCGGTGGTATGGAAGTCCCTCACCAAATTAATTGATGATAGTAAGGCTGAACTAAAAAATATTCAGCCCATTTTATACCCTGCAAATGAAAATAATTTCTAAGATAAATTTTGTAAATTAAATTTTGTAAATCTTAGAAATTATTTTCATAAATAAATTCAAAAAATATTTCATCTGCAACATATTGTATATAATAAGTATGACAATTAAATTACTATCTTTATGTTTGTGCCTGTAAATATTTTTTAACGTGTTTTTTTTACAGAAATTACAAAGCCTAAACCATACAAAGCCTAGACCATACAAAGCCTAGATCATACAAAGCCTAGACCATACAAAACCTAGACCATACAAAGCCTAGACCATATGAAACTAGAAATATAAAAACTAGAACCATATGAAACTAGAACCATATAAAATTAAATTAACGTGTTTTTTTTACAGAAATTACAAAGCCTAAACCATACAAAGCCTAGACCATACAAAGCCTAGATCATACAAAGCCTAGACCATACAAAGCCTAGACCATATGAAACTAGAAACATAAAAACTAGAACCATATGAAACTAGAACCATATAAAATTAAATAAAAATGTCTAAATGTTCATATCGAAAGATTTGAAGTTGGGATATTAATAACGTGATACTTACAGCCCTTATACTCTTACTAAGTCTGCACATTGTCTGAAAATAACTAGATTACTTTATTTTAATACAGTCATCTCATAACTATCCAAAATTTAAAATCTAGAACTGAGAAACTAGAACCATACAAACTAGATACTTGACATGTTTGAATGTTGATATCGAAACATCGCATTACTTCCATTCTATTAATAACTGTTTACTGTTTATTAGCCAATAGCTTGATTTATTATTTAGCTGTATTTCCTTACCGATTTTTTATACGCAGAATATTAAAACCAGAACTGAGAAACTAGATACTAAATAGATAAACAAGATAAGCAATTCTATGAAATTGAAAATGTTTTTCTGCAAAGAGTGTAACCTTTATGTTAAAACATCTATATCGTCACATAACAGAACAAATACTCATAAATCTAATAGTTTATTTCAATCTAGATATGAGAATGTGCAAATTATAAAAACGGCTTTTAGAAACAGAATAATCAGTTACAAAGTAAATCCGACCTCTACAACTTTAGTTCCAGAGAGTTTTTTTTCACAAATATTTAAAACCACACGCGAGATCATAAATATATCTCTAAAGAAACACACTGCCATTAAAGTAAATTTCGAGTTATTTGTTTCGTATATTTTACCAAAAAATTTTGAAAAGTCTATTAAATCTTTCAGTACTAAATATGGTATTATAGTCCAAAGTACTGATATTGATAATTTTTTATTACAATGTGCTCAAAAGTTAACTTGCAAATGCGCAGAATTCGAACAGTCAGAATCTGGTTGGACAATTGATTCTATCAGTCATTTGGAGATAAATATTAATAAATATAATCCTCTGAAAGGTGGATCATATTTGGCATTACCATCACATATAAGAAATACAAAATCATGTCTAAATATTCATAATTTCGATGATTGTTGCTTTTTATGGTGCATTGCTGCTAAAATGTATCCTACAAAACTTAATTCCAATAGAGTTTCATCATATCCTCATTATTCATTGCTTTTTGACATAAGAAATATGACATTTCCTCCGGGAATTGAAGATATTAAAACCTTTGAGAAGAACAATCCAACTATTAGTGTAAATGTTTATGGGTTAGAAGCCAATAATACAGTTACAGGTCCTTTGTATGTGACTTTAGCTCGAAAACTTACCCATGTTAATTTATTATATATTACTAAAAATGACAAAGCCCATTACTGTTTGATTAAAGACTTTGGCCGACTTGTGCGAAGGCAATTAACAAAACACAAGTCTAAAATATTTTTATGTGATGAATGTTTTTTATATTTCGCAAATGAACAAAAACTACACAATCACGATTGTGCTAAAAGACAAACTGTACTTCCAGAAGATGGTAGTAAGTTGCATTTTTCAAACTATGAGAGAACTCAAAGAATTCCTATCGTGATATATGGCGATTTTGAGAGCTTGCTTTGTAAATATTCAAACGAAAATAAATCTCTTTATACTGAAGATATACAAACACATGAACCATCTTGTTTCGCTTATTACATATGTTGCCATTCTAAACCTGAGCTTAATGACTTTGTAAGCTATCGCGGACCAAACTGTGGTAAAAAATTTGTTGAAAGCATTACGCGAGATGTAAAAAGATTGCACGGTATTTTAAATACAAATAATCCAATGTTTCCTCTTACTACCGAAGAGTTGACTTCATATAATGAAGCAAAAATTTGCTGCATCTGTAAAACAATGTTTAAAAAATATGATATAATAGTAAAGGATCATGACCATTTTACAGGTAAATACCGAGGCCCTGCTCACAACACTTGTAACATAAATGCAAAAAAATGTACGTTTATACCGATCATTTTTCATAACTTGAGTGGTTATGATTGCCACTTATTTATTAAAGAATTATCAGAAATTACCGGAAAAACGAGCTTGATACCAAAATCTAAAGAAAAATATATATCATTCACAAAATTTTTACCTATTGATAAAACAAATGCTGCTCAACTGAAGTTTATCGATTCATTTAATTTTTTGAGTTCGGGTTTGGATAAACTGGCAAAGAGTCTTCATCCGAATGATTTTCAGCATATGCGTGTATTTATTAAGGATGAACACTTATTAAATTTGGCCTGTAAAAAGGGTGTCTATTGTTATGATTATATGGATGCATGGGAGAAATATAATGAAACAAAGTTACCAAAACATTCGATTTTTTTTAATAAACTCACAGGTGAAAATATTTCCATTGAGGATTACGAACACGCTTTAAAAATATGGAAAACTTTTGGTATAAAAAACTTAGGAGAGTATACAGATTTATACTTACAATGCGATGTCTTATTACTATGCGACGTTTTTGAAAAGTTCAGAAATATGAGTTTAGACTATTATAATTTAGACCCCTGCTATTATGTATCATCTCCATCTTTAAGTTGGGACGCAATGTTGTTATATACTAAAGTTGAGCTTGATTTGATTTCTGATGTGGATATGTATCAGATGTTAGAAAAAGGTATTCGAGGTGGTTTAGCCCAGTGTTCATTGAGATATGCTGAAGCAAACAATAAATATTTACCATCCTACAATAAAAATGAGTCAAGTACGTACTTAATTTATTTAGACTGTGTCAACCTTTACGGTTTTGCTATGATGCAAAAAATGCCAATGCGTGACTTTAAATTTTTAAATGAAAATGAAATTAAAAATTTTGATGTAAGGAACATTTCTAAAAAAAGTCAGTGTGGATATATTCTCGAGGTAGATTTATGTTATCCGGATAATATTCATGATGCTCATTCAGACCTACCATTTGCTGCGGAAAAATATTCTCCTGCTCAAAATCAAAGCAAAAAATTGGTGGCAAATTTATATAATAAACATCGTTTTGTTATTCATTATATGCACTTGCAAGAATGCTTAAAGAATGGTTTATTGCTTTTAAAAATATACAGAGTGCTATCTTTTTATCAGGACAACTTTTTAGAGCCTTATATTTTTTTAAACACAAGTCTCAGACAAAATGCCAAGTCTGATTTTGAGAAAGACTTTTTTAAAAAGCAGAATAATTCTATTTTTGGAAAAACGATAGAAAACAAAAGGAAGCAGGTTGACGTAAAACTAGTAAACGTTTGGAGAGATACTACAAATAATACTAATAAATTGAATGGAGCGGAAAAATATATTAGTGCACCACATTTTCACAGTTTATCAATTTTTTCTGAAAACTTAGTAGCTATTCAATTGAAAAAAACAAAAATTGTCTTAGATCGACCAATATATATTGGATTCACGATTCTTGAACTGTCGAAAACGCATTTGTATCATTTTCATTATTCGGTCATAAAAAGAATCTATGGAAATAATGTTCAGTTATGTTATACGGATACTGATAGTTTACTATATCTTGTAAAAACTGATGATTTTTATGAAGATATGAAAGATAACATTCATTATTTTGATACTAGCAATTTTGAAGATGATAATATTTTTAATATGCCGAAAGCTAATATGAAAATACCTGGATATTTTAAAGACGAAATGGGAGGAGAAATCATTTCTAAATTTGTTGGTTTACGCGCAAAATTATATTGTTTACTTTCTGAGAAAAAAACTATCAGTAAAGCAAAGGGTATCACGAAGCCTGTGACAAAAAAATTAAACTTTGAGAAATATAAGAAAGCCTTATTTTGCAATGAAAATATAAGAGATGATATGTTTGTCATACGATCAAAAAATCATCAGGTTTTTACTCAGAAAATTAATAAATTAGTATTAAATAGTGATGATAATAAAAGGCAAATAATGGAAAATGATTTTAAAACTTTGCCTTGGGGGCATTACAGCACGATTCTTTAGTAAAAATATTATGCTAAGTACCTATGTATTTTACAAATTTTTATGTGTCTAATTTTAATATTAGTTTTAATGGTAATTTAGCATTTAATAAATTTGATTAAGTTTACCACAGTGTTTTATTTCAAATAAAATCACAACATATTTTATATTCCCTTTATTAATTCAACCAATTATTTACATTACTTCATAAACTTAGTACTTAACATAAGATTAACGTATTATAAAAACTTACTACTTAATGGAAAATATTCGGACTACAACTTACTTGCATGATATGAAAATATAAAATATACTTTATACTTTAATTAGAACTCATTTATGCTTTTTATTTTTACAATCGCAAAATAACAATAAAATAATATTAAATTTAACTATTCAGGCACACTTAGCTTTTGTATAATCCTATTAATTAAATCTTCTGTAGCATCCATCATATTGTCATAATTATCACTCACTATGTACTGTACACTCAAATTAGTCTTTGCACTGTTCTCCTGTTCTTTACTATCAATTTCAAGTATTTCAATTTTTATAATGTGGCTTCCCTTTGCTTTATTTTTCCGTATAACAAAAGATGAATCTGGAGCTGGTGAAATCACATGATCTATTTTTGGAAGCTTCTTTTTTAAAGACAATTTATTTTTCTTTTTTATGGTTTTCAAACTGGTGTTATTTTCAAGTGTTTCATTATTTTTTTGCTCACGTAAAGCTTTCAATCTATTCTCTTCTTCTCTTTCTAAAATAGCATCCAAGTCTTGAGCTCCATAAAATGGATTATTCATACTTGTGTTTCTTTCGTCATCCGTGAAATAAAAGTCCGACATGATGCTGTAACAAAATACAAAATTTTATAAATATAACAATAAAACAACATTTATAAAAATATCAATAAACAAATTCTAAAATAGAAAAGAATACAGTCAAAATATTATATAAGTAATTTTTTTCACTAACCAGAAGCGAGTGAGTTCCTTGCGTGAGAAGATCTGGGAATGAAAATTGTTTAGTAACAAATCTATGGAGTCAAGTTTTCAAAACAATTGTATATACTTGTATGACATTCGTCCGCATTATGCAATCTCTAGCGACATGTTAGAACCTGTTTAGTATTAAGTTCTTACGAATTTCAATTTCATACTATTATCACAAGGTTTAAATTAAAATGTATACCTACATTTTAATATAATCATCGACAAATAATAGTGCGCTAGACAAGTGCGAAGTGAAACACGAATGTGATACCTACAAGCAATACCTTAAAATTTAAATCAACTAGCAATAATATGAAGTTATTTAATAAGTTGCATTTTTAAAATTATCATCAATCAGTAATATGAAGTTGATAAAACAGGCTGAATCATTAAAAATAAATTATATAGATGTTGAAACACCACCACTATGCTTTAGCCGACATAGTAAACTTCTACCAAACATAATTCGATGCATAATTTGCGGACCCTCCAACTGTGGGAAAACAAATATTATGATAAACTTATTATTGCACGAAAATGGACTTAAATTCCAAAATGTTTATATTTACTCAAAGTCCACTTTTCAATCTAAATATTGTTTCCTACAAAAAGTTTTTCAAAATACTCCAGATGTTAAATTTATTATGTTCAAAAATAGTGAAGAAGTTATTTCGCCAACTGAAGCCTTAAGAAATTCTATTTTCATTTTTGACGACGTGACTTGTGAAAATCAAGTTAATATTCGAAATTATTTTTCGATGGGCAGACACAAACAAATTGATTGCTTTTACTTGACCCAAACATATTCAAAAATTCCTAAGCAATTAATACGTGACAATGTTAACTTTTTAATTATTTTCAAGCAAGATGATATAAACTTAAAACATATATATAAGGAACATGTTAATTCTGATATGAGCTGGCATGTCTTTAAACAATTGTGTGCAAGTATTTGGAAAGATCCGTTTATGTTTTTATCAATCAACAAAGATTGCGAACTAAATAACGGTCGGTACAGAAAAACATTTGACATATTCGTGAAATTCGACTAACAATTTTACAATTATATACCACATACGAGACACAAATTTAGTCAGTCAAATGAGAGCACTGGTAAGAATACCTACCCATATTTAATTTAAAAATGGAAGCCGTTGTAAAGAAACAATTAATTAAATCAATTGAAACCATCAAAAAGAAAGCAAAACAAATGCGTGAAGAAGAAGATGATTTAGAACTAAAAAGGCGCAAACTTTTTAAATCCATAACGGATCCATTAGAATCCATAGTATTGCAAAAAAAAGAAAATAAAAACAATAGTCACCATGATTTACCAGATACATGTTCACCTTCAACTTCTGATAAAATTAAAAACATAGAAAATGATGATAAAAATTATGTAACACCAAAACCAATAACTTCTACCCAAAATTTTGAAGAAATCGAAGAATTCTATACTCCATCTCCAACGCCTGAAAAAAGCAATGAAATCTATAATTTGAATGTACCTTTTGGTGTACGTAATGAAAATAGTAATTTAATGATTGGAAATACAAAAGTAACATTTTCAGATGGTGATGCTCATAGCAAAAATATGATGGCTAAAATAGGAAATAGATCCTATGAAGTAACCCCAGGTTTGGCAGAATTATTATTTCAGAGTAAACCAGATGTAAAGATTGTATCTGATCAAGATAAATTAGTATATAAAGATATTTTATGCAATACTAGTGCACATAGGAGAGATTATAACCCTACGAATCAGATTAAAGGCGATAAAGGGACAAAATATACTAAAATTGTGAAACCTCTCTTTACTGATAGTGAATTAAAAGAAAAAAAACAAGGTGGTTTTATGCCAACTCTTAAAACTTTGAAAAAAAATACAGATTTCATATACTGGGATGATCCGAATGAGTTAGTAGATAGATTGAAAATTTTAATTGCTTCAAAAGATGCTGGCAACACTAGTCATGACAATGAGATTATATCAATAATTGAAGAACTTAAAGAAGCTGGTATAATAAAATAAGTATATAAAAATAAAACCTGGTTACATTTTTGCTTAGTTCTATAAACACTGTTGAACATGAATGTCAACAAGTTTGGTCATCATGTACACAAGAAACTGAAAATGGATAGCTCTGCCTTAGAAAATATCTTTGATGCTCAACATAAAATCATCAAACATGTTGGTACACCCATTGACCCAAACGACTGTGCTACTAAACTATATGTTGACAAATTCTTAGATGGGCTCTATATACGATTAAAAACAGTAGAGGAAACATTGTTGCAGTTAAAATCAGAAATAAATAGTCTAAAAAGGAATATAGAAGGTGTAAGTCGTAAATTCAAAAAATGAGCAAAGATAGTGTAGTAAATGAAATACATAAAAATGTTAGGAAAAATTTTCCTCGAAGACATGTTATACTTAAAGACATTGATGATGTATGGCAGGCCGATTTAGTTGATATGCAATCATTCTCAAAAGATAATTCACAATATAAATATATTTTAACAGTCATCGATGCTTTTTCAAAGTATGCATGGGCATATCCGCTTAAACTTAAAAATAAAGAAACTGTGACTGAAGCATTTAGTAAGTTACTAGAAAAAGGTCGTGTTCCCAAAAATCTACAAACTGATTTAGGAACAGAATTTTATAATAGTTGTTTCAAAAAATTATTACAAAAATACGGTATAAATCATTATTCCACTTATTCCACTAAAAAGGCGTCAATAGTAGAAAGATTTATAAGAACGTTGAAAACTAAAATGTACAAGCAATTTAGCTTGCAAGGGAATTACAAATGGAATGATGGAACCCTCGAGCACATCATGAAAAAATATAACTCCACATTTCACAGAACAATTGGTACAGCTCCAGATAAAGTTAATGAAAAGAATAAACAAAATATACTAAAAAGATACAGACTACTACAATTATCAGCACCATCGCAGAAACGTTCAAAATTCAAAATTGGAGATTATGTAAGAATAAGCAAATACAAAGGAACTTTTGACAAAGGATATACTCCCAACTGGTCAACTGAAATTTTTAATATAGCTCAAGTTCAAAACACTCATCCAATTACTTACCTTCTAAAAGATGCAAGACAGCGACCTATTTTAGGATCATTCTATACTGAAGAATTACAAAAAACAAAACATCCTGATATATATCTTATTGAAAAGGTTTTAAAAACAAAAGGAAATAAATTATATGTCAAATGGTTAGGTCTGCCGCCTAGTGAAAACAGTTGGATAGATAAACTAAATCTTTTATAAACACATTTTATGTTAACAACTTTCAGTCTCTTATTATCTACGATACTGAGCAGAGTTCTCTTTTATTAAAAATGGAGAAACAACCATCCAAGCGTAAAATGACTTTGAGAAGAAAATCTAACAATTTGAAAACAAGTAATTCTGGTGCTGGTTTTAAGAAAAGCTTTAAGGATATTGTATCTCGCGCGAAAAAACATATCCATAAATTGAAACCTAAATGCAAAAAAGCTGCAATCGAATTAGCTCTTGCTGCTGCTAAGGAATTAGCAGCGACATCTTCAGTTAATGTACCGCGTATAATACCCATACCAAAGACAGGTGGGGTTTTGCCACTAGTCCCCATATTTGCAGGATTGTCTGCCGCGGGCAGCTTAGCGGGTGGTACTGCTAGTATAGTGAAAGCAGTCAATGCTATTAATTTAATGAAAAAAAAATTTCAAGAACTAAAGAGACATAACGAGAAGATGGAAACATTGTGTATCGGAAAAGGATTATTTATAAAGCCCTATGGTAATGGTTTGGGAATATACACAGCAAAGGAAAAAAACTGATTCGGCGGCTACCTAATCGTGCTCTAAGTAACTTGGATATTCTAAAAATTTCAAAAAATATTCCTTATTTCAGAGGTGTATTTATGAGAAATGAACTTCCAAAATATCCTTTTAAAAAAGAGTGTGGTATCATCAACTTAGATAGCTCTCAAAATCCTGGAACTCATTGGGTAGCCTATGCAAAAATAAATAATTACATTGAATACTTTGATAGTTATGGTAATTTGAAACCGCCTAAAGAATTTGTAAAATATGTGGGAGCGAATATTAATTATAATTATGACAATTATCAAGGATCTAATTCTTATAACTGTGGCCATCTATGTATCAAATTTCTTATTAATTTTTGGAATAAAAATTGAAAATAAATAGATGATACAAAAATATGTAAGCTCATTTAACCATCATGTCTATTACACTCACGATCGTGGGTGAAAAATCTATTCTAGAATCATTTTACGCCCCTCCTCTTATTTTGGAAGACGAATATGAGTGTGGCTTAGTATATTTTTCTGCATTTAATTCAATTCCAAATGTAGACTATAATAATAATGTGTTTGAATATGGAGAAGAGAAAAAAAGAATTCTTATTCAACCAGGTGCTTACGATTTACAAGATTTGTATGAATACCTAAAAGAAAGAGTTGAAAATTGTGAATTACAAATAAAATCTAACATCAATACAATGACATGCTCTTTGTACTGTACTGAAACTATAAACTTTAATTCAGAAAATAGTATTGGACCTATGCTAGGTTTTTCTAACGAAAAACTAAAAGCAAATAAATGGCATGAATCTACAGAATCCGTTAACATTCTACCACTGTCTGTCATAAGGATCGAATGTGATCTTGTACAGAGTTCGTACACTAACGGTTCTCCTTCACATATTATTTATGAGTTTGTGCCAAACATTCCTCCAGGTCATAGATTTATAGAATCTCCAAGTAATGTGATATATTTTCCGGTCAAAAGAAAGATAATTTCATCAATAACAATAAAAATTTTGGATTTGGAAGGCAATAATATAAATTTTAAGGGCGAAACTATTGTTTTGTGTCTTCATTTGAAAAAGTCAAAATGATCGTATTTAACAAAAGTAATTATTATAAAGAGTATAACCCAACTATTAAGAAAGTTATTACCAAGGAAAGTGTAAAACAAAGAAGACGTGTTAGAGTATATAAAAAAATTCATCAGAGTAATAAACAATTTCTTAAAGCCCTCGGCTTCAAAGTATGAGCCTCCTTCAGATCAACGAATTACCTGAATTCGATAACTCTATCGAGAGTTATGAGGTTCATACATATAATCCATACAATAACAGTTTCAATGAAAATGATGAAATTCGGATACCTATTCACCAGCAAGATATTTACGTGTTACCATCAGCCAGTTCCATTTACATTGAAGGAAAAGTTTCGGTGACTCATAAAGATCAAGCTGGCAAAGTTCAAAAGAAAAGTGTTGACTTCAGTAATAATGCAATTGCATTTCTTTTTCAAGATATCCGATACGAAATGAATGGTGTTGAAATCGATCGTATTAGAAATGCTGGAATAACTACAACCATAAAATCTTTCATTTCAATGAATAGCGGTGACAGTAAAGCGGCTGCTGCTTGGGGTTGGAATATAGACGGATTTAAAAATCAAAATGGAAATTTTAATGCTTTGATACCCTTAAATAAGATTTTAGGTTTTGCTGAAGACTACAATAAAATAATAATAAACTGTAAACATGAACTCATACTTAACAGAGGTAGTACTAACATAAATAGTGTTGTCATGGGTAGCGATGATATTGTAGACATTGATATACAGAGAATCCAATGGCGAGTACCACATATTAAAGTATCAGATCAGCAAAGATTAATACTTTTAAGGAAATTAGAAAAAGATAATCCCGTACAAATAGCATTTAGAAATTGGGATTTGTATGAATATCCATTATTGCCAAAAACTACCAAACATTCATGGGCGTTAAAGACTGCTTCTCAATTAGAAAAACCTCGATATGTTATATTTGGTTTGCAAACTAATAGAAAAAATGTTAAAAACAGAGACAGCACAATATTCGATCATTGTACATTAACCAATGTCACATTATTCCTGAATTCCCACTATTATCCGTATGATGCTTTAAATCTCAAGTTTGAGGAAAATAAATACAGTATATTATACGACATGTACACCAAGTTTCGTCAGTCGTTTTACAACCTTCCTATTGATCCACTGCTTGATCTTCATACATTTAAAGAAATAGCGCCTTTATTTGTCATAGATTGTTCCAGACAAAATGAAAATTTAAAAACTGGTCCAGTTGATGTTCGTCTGGAAATAGAAACGTCTCAGGAAATTCCAAGCAATACCAGCGCTTACTGTTTAATCATAAACGATCGTCTTGTGGAGTATAGGCCGCTGAGTAACATTGTTCGAAAACTATCATGAAAATTATTGTGGACGTTCAAGGTTTTAAAAATGATCAAAATTACTTTCTGCCTAAAGAGATTGCTATAGTGTATAGTGATCGAGTTCAAGTTTTGTTAATAAAACCACCATATCCCTATGAATGGCTAACAGACACAGAAAAGAAACAAGTTAAATGGATTGAAAAGAATAGAAAAATATTATGGAGCGAGGGAATCGTGCCTTACGAGACCTATAAATACCATCTAATAGATATTTTAAAAAATAATGATATTTATTGTAAAGGCCTTGAAAAGCAGTTATGGTTAAAAGATATATTAAGTAATCCTAACGTACATAATTTAGAAGATAAAGGATGTCCTCGTTTATTAACATTGTATGAGTTGTATAATTCACATTCTGACATATATAGTTGTGTTTATCATCCGACCATCTGTGCGCTGAAAAATGTAACTTGTTTAAAAAAGTGGTGTATGAATAATAAAGTTTTAGATGATTAAATATGCTTGTTTAATTTCCATATACCTGCTTCTTTTATTTAATTTACTGATTATACTCGTATTGAAAACACAATATTTGGTGTAGGTTGTTATAGCCAAATAGTTGTTTTTCATGTTGTAAAAATATTACATTTGAAGAGTAATTTTAAAATTCAAGGTTTCTTAGTACCTATCTAGTTTTATCAACATATTTGCTCGTGCAAATAGAATGAATATTTCGTTCTTAAACCATGTGAATAGTTTGTTCAAAATACGGATAGTTGATTAATTTTTGCTTGGATTTAGCTACACTCCATTTATTTAATGTGTTGTTGAGGACAGTAGTTTAGAATTGGGGAATTCTGTATCAAAATTGGTGGCGATTTTGGATCACGGCGAGCGAAGCGAGCGAGCGTAGCGAGAGTGATCCAAAATCCCCACCAATTTTGATACAGAATCCCCAATTCAACACTACTGAGGGCACCACTATAAAAATGCTATTTCAGCTTCGGCTGCAACGTGGGATCATAAGTGGAACGCACCACTTCCTAAAGTATGCTTGCATACGCTGCGCTGTTTATTTGGATGATGACGTGTGTGGGGGGGGAGCTACTGTTCTTTGGTATTTTATGTGCCATATTGATCTCTTGATTTATCGAGGGTCCCAGTATGACGGTGGGATACCAAGGGAAGGCAGAAGCTCACCGTACGTGGCGTGGTGGAGCTACGTACCATCATTCACTCAAACCCTTTTTACGCCAACTGGAGTGAATGGTGCCGCTACACAACTTCTTCCTTTACGAAGGAAGGAGATCACACACACACACACACATAAACACACGTCTAATAAGTAGGGCTCTATAAAGTGTTGTCTTGTAAAGCTGTCTCATGATCCTATCATAGTTTAATATGGTCCTAAGCGGGAACACACCTTTTGAATCTCGAACTAGCACTTGTCTTATCGGACCAAATGCTAAATTAATATTTACACCCAAACACACAATTTCAATACTCGAACTCCGTAAAGTCGTTTAAGTCTGATGAACTCATTATTTCTGACGCTCTAAAAGTTCTTGGTTTATTATGGACACAACATCACAAGGGGTCCTACCGCTATACGATACACGTGCCACTTTAAAGAGATTATTTTAAAATGTAATCTTTAGAAAGATCCGAAGGAAAAATAGGGTAGAGATTCTTAGGACCCTGTTAGTTCAGTTACAGTATCTAACGTAGACTAAGGTATGCTGCTCTATGGCCTAACTCAATGCTTGTAAAATGCAGAAACAAAACGAAGCTCCGCCTTTGATACTAACTACTTGCCTTCATATTTGAGACAATATGCGCGATACCTTGACCTTTAGACTATGGTCTTTGCTTATACCTGTGTGAAGTCTATTGTTTCTCGTATAAGCGATATTTTACCCGACTATGGATGATTTTGATGTTATTCAGTTCGCCGAAAGAGCATTCATTGACGAACGTGTACAGGGCTACTACGTATTACTATCTAATATTTCTATCTCACTCTCTAATAAATAAATAAATAATATGCCGCTAGAACATTTAAAAGTTTCATCAGATCCATACTTAATATTATAAATGCGAAAGTGTGTCTGTCTGCTAGCTTTTCACGGCTCAAAAGTCAAACCGATTTTAATGAAATTTGAAACAGTTAAACCGATTTTGATGGAATTTGGTACAGATTTAGCTTACACCCCGGGGAAGGACATAGTCTACTTTTTATACTGGGAAATCAAAGAGTTCCCACGGGATTCTTAAGAGCCCATCCGTTTACCTGATTTATATGAAAGGTACAATGGTAGCTTGCGTCCCGGAAATTGACATTTTTATCCCGGATAAGCAAGGAGTTCCCACGGGATCTTTAAAAACGTCTTTCCACGGGGATGAAGTCGCGGGCATCATCTAGTATTGAGTATTTCTTTTAAAGTCAGTAAAAAATACTTACAAGCAATCCTGTCGCCTTCCTTGAAACACACAAACTCGGCAAGCTGTTCAGAGACATTGTAGACAGTTTTTAGATTTTTCTGCTCTTCCACCGAAAAGCATGGCTTGATCGTATCTGTTATGTTCTTGAAGCAGGTCTTGAACTGTGGCGTTTTCTGACAGTATCTGGAATTTAAAAATAAAGAGCACGATTTAAAATCACGGTCAAATGCGAGTCGGACTCGTACAAAAAATAACACTTTTTTGTGATGTGTAAAGATTCACGGTAGGTATTCGGATTTTTCCGTTTACTCGTAGGTACTATAAGATATTGTTACCTGCCAAACATGATTCTAGGTCAACACAAGATAAAGTTGAAAACTAAAACGCGACGACGATCGTCTTAATAAACGCTGAAATATTATACTAAAATATTTTTCTGTCGTTTGGTATGTTTTAATGTTGCAGTACATTTATATTCATGAACTCGGAATTTTCTCCTCTTTTATTTGACATCCCACTCGATACAATACCACAAAAAATTTTGGAGACCCCCACTTTTTTATGTAACATCCGTTAGATCAATTTTATTTGTATAAAATATAGCCTATGTCACCCGGACCTTTACGACGAATCAATTGACACCTCATTCATCAAAATCGGCCCAGTAGTTTAAGCGCTACGGTGGAACACACAGAATCAGGATACAAACATACATACATACATACGTAGACTGCTAAAATCATAACGCTGGCCATACACGACCAAATTTACCGGTCAAGTTTGCAGCGGAGTTGATGCGGCGTGCAGTAAACTTGACGGTGTATGGTTATCAGTTGACTGGACGCCGCTTCAAGTCCGCTGCAAACTTGATGGTAAACTTGATCGTGTATAGCCAGCGTTAGGAGAACCAAACGGATTTTGCTTACCTCTTAAATACCTCATCAACTTGCCCAGTAGGCTTTGCGTCCTCCACCTCTTTTCTCAGTTTCTCAGGATCTACCAGCGCCTTTAGACAATTGGAGAACTCCAAGAAGGCTTTCTGTAATTAATGGACAGTTGAACAAGAGTCAAGAATTAAAATAAAACAAAGGAAATTATTAATGTGTGCTATGTTACTAAACAAAGAATGAATAAAGCGAAATAGCTTCACAGTGTTACTACACATCACACAATGGCACTTAAATAAATATTACTTAATATAGTGTATAATATAACTTACTAGACGATGCCCGCGACTTCGTCCGCGTGGATTTAGGTTTTTTTTTATTCCTGTACGAACGATTTAATTTTCCGCGATAAAAAGTAGTCTATGTCCGTCCTCGGGATGTAAACTAACTCTGTATCAAAGTCGGTTGGACCGTGAAAAACTAGCAGACAGACAGACACACATTTGCATTCATAATATTAGTCTGGATTATTGTGACGTAGACAACCTCTAAGAAAGAATGTTTGAAAATGGAACCCCTATGGGGGTAAAATAGGGGTTTGCATGTGTAGTCAATGTGAATGAAGTCGCAGGTATACGAATGTATTATACGAAATACGGCTTGGATATACGAATTACGAATGGGTGGTAGAGTACTATATTAGTAAATATACATACAATGTGGTTATGTAAAACGAACGTTTCCAACAAATTGTGTTATAACATAGTTATAGCATACCAACAAGTACCTAACAATGATTAATCAATAACAACGAACAACGATCATTAAGTTAATTACTTGGTGGTGATTTGATTATAATACCTTACTCATTCGTAGCATATGCATATAAGTAGGTATAGTCAAACATCAACGGCTGAATACCGTAGCGGTATAGTACGGGACCCTTCGTGTGTGAGTCCGATTCGCACTAGACCGCTTTTTTACCATTTTTCAACGGAACCTTAAAAATTACGCGACATAATATTATGATCCGTTTTTGATACGCGGAAGCGCGAGTCAGTGGCACAGAAAAATCCTATACAAACATTGTAAGTGGGTACATATATAGCTTACTGTACCTACTGTACGTCACTCAGCTTCCTCTGTGACTGCCATAATATCATAATAATTTTATCATTGAAGGCGTCAATTATTTTTGAACTTTGACTCGTTCGTTGCACTTATACTCATACGTATTTAGTCTACTGGACAAACAGGTAGGTACTTAATGACAAATACTCCTCTTTCTATTTCCTTTCATTCGGGTCAGTTGCACGTCAAGCGGTTAAAGTAAGGTTACCGTTAAAATTAAATTTGACACCAAATAAGCACTGGTCACAATCCAGGGTTCGATAACTTTTTATTTGCGAATTCTGACTTGTGCATATATTGATTTTATTCGAGTCCCGTATTTACATAAGCAATGGACAATAAGACAATAATATGGACAGTTTTTTTGAAAAAAACTTGGGTCAAATAAATAACGACTGCCAACTGGCATGCCTCAGAATCTGTATTCTGAGTGCCATGGCTACAGAACCCTGCCTTTTGCGTGTCCTAACACGTACTTAACCATGTTTTAAGGTCAAATTGAACTTTACAGGTAACTTTAACCGCCTGGTGTAACTAACCCTAAGTACTTAGCTAGGTAGGTACAAAATACATTATTAACATTTTATTTTGTAGTCGCCTTTTTGCCCTCCAACCAACTGGCAAAGGTTATCGAACATAGGAAATGGTATTTTTAATCATCATAATAAAAAAAATTATTTATTTTAAACGAAACTGTTTTCTAATTGAATTTCGAATGTTTTTTGGAAACTTTTCAAATTGAGTTTCAATTTTTCTTGTGGAAATATGTTTGTGATTGGTTGGTGGCTCAAAATGGTTAACGCCCACTGGGATTTTGTCTCTACAATTTCGTATGAGACTACGTGACAGAGAGAGCTATGCAACTTCTTTCCGCGGATAGAAGTATAGTTAGTATTATTTTTTAACCCCCGACCCAAAAAGAGGGGTGTTATAAGTTTGACGTGTGTATCTGTGTATCTGTCTGTGGCATCGTAGCGCCTAAACGAATGAACCGATTTTATATTAGTATTATTTTCAAAGCTCATGTTTAGCGTCATTTGAGTGTCCCACTGCAAAGCTAGGTAATAGGTACAGAAAGGCTTTGAGTTTTCCGGTGCACCGCGCAAAGGCATTTAGATTGGAAGCATGCCAAAGCCTCCCGTGTCTAGTTTGCTACAATATCTTTGTATGAGTATATGGGCGAATACGCTTTAAAATTTCGTATAGATTAATTTTCTGGGTTGATTAAAAAATCGCAGATTATTTCTGTTGCATTGTTTATCTTTACTCCTGTTAAATCTGTCCTGTTATTAGAGTTACGTACGTACGTCAAAAGGAAAAACGGAACACTTATAGGGTCTCTCTGTCTGTCTGTCGTGTCGTTCAAGAAAACTTATAGGGTACTTCCCTTGGCCTGGAATCATGAAAGGCAAGTAGTTAGGTCTTATAGCAAAAGTAAAGGAAAAAATCTGAAAACCGTGGATTTGTGGTTACATCACAAAAAATAAATTAAAATGTGTTCAAGGAAAAATAAAATTAGTATTTTCAACTTTATGTTTTTTTAATTATGGTCAATTAAATAAGAAATTATAAAATGTCAGAAAAAATACTCGAGTACGGAACCCTCGGTTTGCCGGTTTTTTGTTATGCGTTCGTAATCTAGTGGCCCCACCGATTAGGTAAAAATCTTACATAACCCGATATCTTTCCCAAGACGTCGGCTATCTTAAGAAGATTTTCCCCACATTAACAAAAAAAAGGTAAGTATCACCAAATTCTCACCGACTTTATTTCAAAACGATTAGTTGTTGAGGTTATCTTACTAGGTAGGTAAGTACCTATTGCGATATAATTATTAATTAATCTTATCAAATCCGTGATCATTAAAAATACCGTAATGTTTTATCGTTTAGTTGCGTGATACGGATAGATAGGAATTAGGTATTAAAGCCCTGCAAAGATTTTTAGGGCATCTGCCATTTTTTGTTTTTAACCCCCGACCCAAAAAGAGGGGTGTTATAAGTTAGTTTTTTGTTTTTTTTTTTTTGTTTGAAAGGTGGCTTGATCGAAAGTGTTCTTACTCTTAGCTATAATCCAAGAAAATCGGTTCAGCCGTTTGAAAGTTATCAGCTCTTTTCTAGTTACTGTAACCTTCACTTGTCGGGGGTGTTATAAATTTTTAATTTACACTTGTTGTACCTACTTTAGGTTTGTACTTTGTAGTGCAGTACTTTAATCTATTGAATACCTCGGTGCTCTTAGCTAGAGGTTAGCATTGACTAGTTCGGGTTTGACCAAAAAAAAGGTTAAGTACTACCTGCCCCGGCTGCTACTAGAAATTCTCAGTAGCAGCCCGGGTAGATGGTGATATTACACCCCCGCGTCTCTGAGAGCACACACATACAGACTCCACTCAGTCTCAACTCACAGCAAAACATGGCAATGTGAATTTTATCTCCTGTTTCTTGCAGTGTCAATATTTAATCGAAAGAAATGTACAACTTGTGGACCAAGCTTGGACCAAGCTTGGTCCACGCGTCGTACGTCGAGTGTGTACCTACTATGTATAATGAACATCTTGGACTTCGTCTGTGGTGGCGTTTGCTGGCGCGCGTGTTGTGACTTTTTGGAGTGTTTTTTTTTGTTAAAACTGACTGAAAAGCGCTCTAAGGGGGTGCCGTGCGTATGTCGGCGAGCGCCGGCACAGTTTGGCTAACTTGTTGCAAATAATTGCAAACTTGGCATTGGCTAGTCATTGTAAGGGCCAGACGAGAGAAGAGAAAAAAAAAAAATGAACACCTTCAGTGGAGTCATCCTCGAGTCTGTGTAATGTGCGAAGACCTTAAGCCGGCACCTGATATCCCGCCGGAATCATGATGTCAGAAATGTCGAATTGCCGTTCATCTGACTTTGAAAATAAAGAGTGCCTTGTTTTTATGCTTTGCATTGTGATTTGTGTGAGATGGCATTGTGCATGTATGTTTGGTAGGTATAGGTAGAAGGTATCCGTTGAGATGGGCTGGCTTTTGACAAAATATATTAAGTAGGTATTTTTAAACCACTTTGTAGAGCCGTCTAAGAACTCTGATGTCGTGTAGTTAATAAGAGGAATGAAGTAATAAAGGTGTCAGGTGCATCTCTATTACCTAGGCATGTTATTAAGAGATCTGACTCACTG